>NC_084978.1:27470210-28670210 GCF_963691925.1 Scomber scombrus
GCCTGCAGTCTGTCACTCTGGGGCCTGGTCTGCCGTTCACGACGCTCTAATGTAAGCAGTAAAAATGGGCTCAGCGTTGTGCAGCGTTTACAGCTGAAATACACCAGGCACGGATGTGACGTGTTGAATGGGTTGGGCTGAGCAGGGTTTCCTACCTGCTACACAGAGTCTGTCTCAGTCACTGCAGGCATTTCCAGTTTACAAGTGATAATGCAGCTTGATATGCAGGTTTTGGAACAGTAGGCTGTATTAACTGATATTGAATTCATTACCTAGACTGGTTTAACTGCAGAATCAGGGATACACCTATTGATTTGATTGTTTTTTGTTTTTTTTTAGAGTTGCACTCATCATAAGCACCACATTTGCCTCTGGTACAATTATCTATTCAATTGATCAATTATAAACAGTTTGTACTCTTTTTTTAACACAGTTCTATGTAGTTTTTACCAGTTTGAGGGCATGAAGTTGCATGTAGAGAATAAAGAAAAATACCATGGTCAGTACAGTAGCTTCAGTAGATTATAATGGAACTGACATATTATCCTGCATCAGTAACTGGTGTAGTTTGATCGTTAGGATCAATTGGATTTTATTGTTTGAAGCTGCAAGTTTTTAACGGCTGTCAGTGGACTAGTACAAGAAAAATATAGTATTCCCAAAACTGGAAGTACTGCTGATATTATGACTGCTTTGAGGCCTTACACTGGTAATCATCAGTGCTAGATGATTACGATATGAGTGGAAGTGTTTTCTAAAGGAGAAGCTGGCTTTATTCTATGTTTTTTCTTATTATCTACAAAGGTTAGAAAAAAAGGCTAAAAACAATGTTAATTTATCTTCAAGTCCATCTGCTCCTGTTCTTTAAAATAATGTCGTCCATGGAGTAGTACACCTTATCAGTGATTCACAACCACTGTTCTGCAGTTGCCAGGTGGTCCGTGACAACGTTAATGAACATATATTCACGTATTTGTCTTTAGGAGGAAAACAAACACACAAATAGGGATGTAAATAAGTGTGATGCAGATCTTTAGGCAGACTTCTCCCCCGAGAAAAAGGACAGAATAAGTTCAAGAGAACTTCAGGAGCTGAGAAGGAAGTAGTGTGATGTTGTTATAGAGGGAGGAGGTTCAGGGTTCAGGTTCACCTTTAGATTTTCTAAGCACCTCTGCAAAAGGAGATGGATGTTTCATTGATCACATACCCAAAGTAGCCGTCATTCCATTCACTTGGCTTTGCTACTGTAGATAACAAATGGCCACACATTTGTACAGCATGACTGAAAAGGTTAGCCTTTCTTCAGCCTGCTTTGTGATGTCTTCACCATCAACGCCTCCACAGAAGGCAGACATCACGGTTCCTTTGGTGTAGCCATCAATTTTGTAACAGTGGCTTTAACCACTTAGGTCACAGGGTACATCTGAAGTACTATGAAATGAATATGAATCTTGTCCCTGCTCCCCTGTCTCCAACAAGATATGTCTCTATACAATTTTATTTGCCAAAGATTTCGGAGAAAAGTAATAACCATGTGGAATATGTCACTGGCAACATTTTTTTTCCCGATCCAGGAAGTGTGACATTATTTCAGAGTACAGAAGCCAAAGGAAAGCGGTCAAGGTGGATGGATAGACAAATCACAGGTCTTTGACCTCAGAAACAGGTTTCCAGTCTGGGTCTTGCATGTTGTTAGATGTAAGCTGGGCTTAGAGAACAGCTGCTGTTTGGTTAAAGGATATGACTGACAATTTTCTACAGTCTTCTATATACAAACCAACATTCTACCTACATACACTGTGTGTGTATATTATCATTCCTCTGTGCTGTATCTCTGTTGTTGTCCAAAAACGATTAAAATCATATCAATCCACTGAGCTCGGTGACATGTTCCTTTTTTCTGCTAAAGTTCAGCATTCAGAAGATGAAATGAAACAGAGACGTGCTGAGAGGCAGGGACTGAGAGCAACAGCGGACAGTAATGTTACCTTGATCTTGATTGTAAGCACTGGAGTAACTTTGAGGTCAATACGTGGATTCTTTATTGCCTCCGGCCATTGACAGCATAGTATGGTCATTTCTGTTTGCATATATAATTGTGTATTCTGGAGGCTTCCACAACCAAGTACAGAGCACATCACTTTCTAAAGCTGATTTGATACAAGTTGAAAAGACATGGAAAAATATCAGTGGTTTAGAAGATGAACTACTGCATGTTCCTGCAGATGCTCAGTCATGTCTGCCTTGCACAGAACTACTATCCGGAGACTGAAAATGTTGTGTTGAGTTGTTTCTAAAAAATTAATGTAACCAAATGCTTTGTGGTGAAAGAATAAATCACCTAGTGCAGCAGTGTGGCTCACTGATGTGTTTTTAATCATTTTTGGACAATAACAGAGGTCTACATAGAGGAATACGATATACCAGGCTTTGAATACACACACAATAAGTAGATCAGTTTATTGTTGGTTTGGCACTATACATAAAAATTGTTGACTACATGAAAAATCTAGAAATACACCAGCCTTATCCTTTAAATATTATAATACATAATAAACTTTGATTTATTTAACCAGGACCACAGTCTTACCCAATCATTAACCAACATTACTGAACAGAACTAGAAGAACGTTAATCACATTTTAGATACCAGGAGTGCATATAGTACAAAAACAAATGTAATGTGTATTTCAATATGAAGCATTTCCTAGTTATGCTCCTTAATAAGAATACAAATGTGTTGATTCAGCTAAGTTAGTTTTAGTATATATATGCTATTTTACCTCTTAAAGGCCTCTAAAATTATTCAAATGGTTCAATCAGAGAAAGATATATAGAGCTTGCAGTAGGGGGTTTCATAATAAAAGTTTTTTTTAAGTGCCTTTGTGAATCATGTTGGATATAGAGTATAAAATGTATTCATTCTAATATAAGATTTAGGGTTAAAAAGCCAGGGACAGAGATAAGTTGGCACCACTTTATTTGGCTGGTCTATTGTTTATACTTCAGTATCAGGTGACTAAAATAAGATATTCAACCCTATTTGCTGCACCTCTACAGGCTCTGTAACCCAACCCCCATCCCCAAAATATGGGAGTAGCCCTTCCAAGGAATCTCAATGTAATACTTCCTGCATCATTCTGACATGTTATTATCACTTGAAAATCATTTGGAATATCAGTTTTGGGCGAGCCAAATAAAGTGTGAAACATTTTCCGGGTCTAACAGTCCAGGCAGAATTATTGCATGTTATCAGCTCAGCAGGACAGCTTTAACCCTGATAGTGACACCCTGTTTCTGAGCAGAGTGTGCAACCCATTACTCTCTCAACTGGCGATGAAAAGGAAATAAAATGCTTACAGTGCCGGCTAGTTTTACATAAATCGGCAGTGTTTGATAGCTCATTAGTTATTTAGCAGCATGCACCGCGGCATGAGGTGCTCCCCTATTTATTACAAACAGCTGATGTGTACAGAGCGTGTGGAAATATGGAAATGCAGAGTCACAGAGAAGCACACACAGACTGTCAAGTGTCCTAAAGAGAGATGGAGACAGGAGGTTAGCAGCTGGGTCTGTACTGAACATAAATACACAGAGCAAGTGCTAAAAAAAAACAAAAATCCCCCCTTTCTAGGTTGTATCAGACCTCAATGGTGTTTTTTTGAGGGGGGTTTTCAGGGTGCTGTTCTCACCATGCGATCCTGTCATGGTTCAATCCGAGGGTCATCTTCTACATCCACCGAGACACACAAAGATATAGACAGAGGTTAATTGGGCTCAGATGCACCTCGCTGTCCCGATGGGCTCGGCCTGCCGCTCAGCCAACACTCGGTCCAAGCCCCAGTTTCCGCATGAAGACACAGAGGCTTTGTTCACATGTGCACTGTATTCTGATAGTAGCTCACTGTCTGGTTAAGGCCTGTTTCTGGGGAAAGACTGTTATTATGCATATCTAACACACCGCTTTGTGTGACTAGTCAGCATATATGCATATTTCTCACCAACTGCTTGCAATTGGAGGATTAAAAAAATAGGAACAACTTGTGCACCAAAGACAATTTCTTGGTTATTTGGTGGCCATGCACAGTACTTGCTCCTGATTGACTAACATGTGTCCAATAAAGTAGTACATCAGGAGACCTCAAAGTGTTTAACCTGTTCTTAATCAGTGCACATGATCTTAAACTGCAGGTAACCATGGCAACAGTAATTTAAGCTTCACAGTGCCTTACTGGTTTAAGGAATAGTTCGATGTTCTGGTAAATGTGCTTATTTGATTTCTTTCTGAGCGCTACTGGGACTCCACATCAGAATCTAGACACAAGCGTGACTGAATCGTCCAGAATCACTCTGACCTCAGTTCCACAGTCAATATCGTCAAAATCATCTGTCCTGGTGGCAGCACAGCCGCTGACATGCTGAAAGGAGAGCAGCCAAACTGCATTCACCAGGCTCACAGCAGAAATTTATAGGCCAAATGTACTTTTCAAGCAAGCTCATTGAGGAGTACAAAGTGAGTAAAATCTGTGATATTTTTATTGACTGATGCTTTGGTTTTATTTCCCACCCAATATAGCTGGCAGGGAAAATATTCCTATCGTGAAATCAAAACTCTCATATTGCATATGGCACTGGGTCCTTGATCAATCAGCACAGATATGGTAATAAGTTCACAACGTATGAATAGCAGGAGATTTATGTGATTTGAACAGCTGTCTGTGGAGAGTACGCTTCAGTAAGTCTTCCAGAGAAAAGAGTATAATAAAAAATAGATTCTGTAAAAAAAATACAGGGAGTCTCATTTGTGTCTCATAGTCTGTTAATTTGACGAAAACGGCTGTCATCCATCAAAAACACTTAAGAAAGTTTTAAACATTTTGCCCTTAAGAGGCCTTCATATTTTAATGGTTTAATCTGTGGTACCAAAGTGCAAAATGGCAGTTTGTTGTCAAGACTGCAGGAAGCCACTATACATGTAATTAGTGAGCTTTAGAGGTGCTAGTAGGTAGACTGTATTACCTTCAGATAGGACCATCCTAACTGTGTCCCCTTTCCCAGTTGTTATGCAAAGTTAAGCTAAACTAATCCTCTCCTGTCTTCTCAACTAACTCAGCATCAAAGCGTATAGTTATACGATGTCTTCTTAAAAATACTATAAATAAACTATTAAAGATGTATAATGATGTTAACACGGCTTCACTTGTCTTATCTGCCCCTGAGGAGACTTTTGGACTATCTCAGAGAACTTTGCAGGGATAAGTGAGGCTTCCCCGAAGTTATCCAACTCTGTCAGCTCTATAGAGACCATGTGTGACAGGTTTAAGAGACAGCTCACGTAGTTGCTGACCACCTCCACAACTAAAATCCTGAACAAGGCCCAGTTGGATTTCAAGTGCCCGACCTCCTCTGGGATGCAGGAGTTGAAGACTTCATGAACAGAAGCTTCTGCAAGAGTATATTCACTGACGAAAACAATCATAACTCAAGGTCCACTTACAAGGACCTTGAGTTATGATACTCAGCATAGAGGTAAGTGGATCTTAAATTTAAAAAAATATTTTCGTTTGTTTCCAAGGTAAATAATGAACTGTCAAACAGTATATTCATCTTTTAGTGAAAACTTACTGAAGACCATATCTATGATTACAGCTGAATACACAGTATTACTATGTTGTAGCGGACCCTACAAGGACATAATTCACCAAATCCTATTTGCTAGTGGATACGCACTGTTAGTTATCCTCATACTGTACACAGTGTAATGTTCACTTATTCCCTGTAAGATGTCTGTGGGTAACAGCAGCACTGGATACTGTAAAAGTAGCACCATGTGTACAGTTAAAAGCCATACAGGGATGCAGCCAAAAGAGAGAAGTTACCGGTCTCATTAATCCCAGCAACGTCTACAATGTCTTATGTTAAAATGATGCCATGTGGTCAAACGTGGCCAGAAATCAGAAAATGACATCATCAATGTTTGAATGAGCTCTTAAACTCTTAACAGTGGCTTAACACTCAGCAAGTCACAAATGAACATTACAGTTACAGTTACAGTTAACTCACAACAAATCAGGCGTTGAGGCAAATACACCAGTCCTCCCACCCGTTTGAATAGGTGTAGTATGCATAGTCTACAGAGGGCAGGGGCTGCAGTGACCTGTGGCAAAGAAAACTGAATCAGAATTAACTTTTACAGACCTGACTTTTTGACCTGATTTCAAGCTTCAGTGGTCAATCTTAGCCGGTGACTGGCCACAGACTCACAAACTGATCAGAGCTGTACAACTCTAGCATGAGGGAGGACAGAGATTCTACTCAGACAAGGGGAGTACGTTTCTTTTCACTTATTAACATTAAAATTAAAAGCTTGGCTTTGCTGATGACTTCCCAAAAAAGACAAGAAAGCGCATGCGAGCTGAGAGCAACAGAGAGAGAGAGAGCGCAGTTATGGTCGAGCAAGCTGGAGAGTGAATGAAGAGAGCGAGCAGTGGTAGCAAGAAATGAGAATGAGAGAAATAAAATATTATTTTCTGATTGTTTCACAGCGGTTACAAATAAACACGCCCACCCCTCTGCACAACCCTGTGGTGGTGCACAGCAATGCCTGATTTGATCTGAATACAGCCTAATATCAACACACAGTGTAAGTGACAGTGTCGCAGACATCCAAGTGGAGTTCATAAACTAATTCTCTGTTTTCTCCCCTTCCTCTTTCCTTCTCTCTCAAACATTTTTCTCTCTCTGCTTCAGCGTCTTTTGATATGCTAAGCAGCACCCTATTTATAAATCATTGTGAGAGAAAACATACTAGGTTAGGGGGCGAGTACCAATTGCCCCGTGAGTGCTGAGGGACAGAGAGGGATAAAAAAGAAAGAGAAAAGAGATTTTGAGCAAGAAAAGAAGGGGATTGACTGCTTGGTGGCTCCCTACGAGGCATGTCACCCAGGTTGAATAGATGTACATATCATTATCTTTCCCCTGTATTCAGTGGTAATGACATAAGACAGGTTAAAGGAGAATAAAATAGCCATTTTTCAGTGAAACTGTGAGTGTGGCTTGTAGGCTGAGAGCCAGTTCTCTAATAGACACCATAGTGTACTGATGCTGCAGCACATGGTGACCAAATCCTTTGATTAAATAAATATTATTTTACAATTATAAAATAAAAAAAAAAACAGCAGTTCCACACAAGCACCTACAATTATTTGCCTTCATTTTACTATTCAAATGGCAGCTGGATGTTGGAGCAAGTACAAAAAAACTTAAATATGCAGTTCCTTAAATGGCCACTAGATGCTGCCTTGTCTCAATCGACTGTATTGAAATGGATGGGACATTTCTAAATTCTGTCGTGTAATATTATGTTCTGTACAGACATTAAATTAAGACCCAAATCCAGCTTTATCCAATTGGCGCCACCAAATTTGAAACCTTTTAGCTTGCCAAGCTAAGGCCAAGCATTGCCTACTATCCGTCTCCATTGGCCATCTACTTGCAACACATGACATATACAGACCATAACAATTGGCACAATGAAGAGACAGCAATGACCAAACCAAATTCAATCCCAAATCAATCCCAATCTAAAAGCTTGAACCCTAACCCTAACCCAGAACCAGATTATTTGTGGGGGCCTGTCAAGATAGTCAGTAGATTCATAGATGTAAAATATTAGAACTCAAAAAGAACATTTTCTTGCAAAGAGTTTAAGTCTTAAAGTCTTCACTTCATCTAATATGTGTCTTGGTGGTGCTTTTGAGAAATTATCACTACATCAATATGGTCAGGCATTGGCAAGGTTGCACTGAGCCATAAACGCACTCCTAGTCTTAGAAACCTTGGGTGGCATCACAAATGCTACATTTATCTAATATTGTATCATTGTATATTTTTCTGTAAAAGTGGATGAATGAGATGGTATGTTGGAAAGTCTGGAAGCAGTCAAAAAAAGTTGAATTCAGTTGAGATTCATATTGGTATTTTAAATTCCTAGCTAAAATTCATTACACTATCGTAAATTAAGCTGATAACTGTGATTTTAATTTGTTTGCACTGCCAGTATCTGTGCTTTCCCCGCAGTGCTTGGCACATGTGCTGACACATGTGCTGACACATTTCCATAGATGGTGATGCCAAATTGACATTACTGTAGCCTACAAATATTTCATAGGGACACAGGTGTGATTATTTTCCCCCCAATGGACATTTTGTGTTTGCAATAAAATCAGTATGGCCTGAATGTGTCCAATGTACTTGTATAGTATACATGCATATTAATTCTAACTGTGTCTTAAGAGTGGTGTTGAGGGACACTGTATTCCCAGAATGCAATGTTTAATGGAAATTAAGAATCTACGAGCATGCAGCTCAGCAAATCAAACAAATTAATGAATAGTAATAAAAGCGTTGTAATGTACTTTTTATTAGTAGTCAAACAACAGAAAAATAGCAGCAGCTATCATTAATTCAAATGTTTTAAATGAACCATGTTAAGTCTTCCTAACAAGCAAACCTCTGTTGGCATTGTGAATAATGATCTGCCTCTCTTTCAGAAGCAAAGTCACACATAGTGTCACATTGTTATTGGACTGTTAAGGCTCTCAGGGAGGTGTAAATGGCTGGATGAAGGTGTCCAAACCAATCTATAACAACAGTAAACATTGATTACTTTTCACCGTGGCCATGATCTTTGCCAATGTTAACGTAAACTGAACTTTTTTGAAGAAGAGAAGAACTGAAAAACTATGTTGTCTTGCTGATCAGGTACCAAATCAAGAAATGCTCGTGGCTGTTGTTTTGAAAATCAGTGGCAAGCAAGTGTTCGAATTATAAATAAAATCTATATGGATTTATTCGGTTGTCTGTCAGGTATGAAGACTCCTTGCCTTTGATATGCAGTGTAGTATTAGAATAGTGTTGATTGTAGACACAAGGTCACTGTCTGGTAGGTCATGTTTGAGAAATGTCCTCATAATTTCAATTTGTTTTTAATCAAGATAAGGGACAAGGCAATTATCATACGATCTGAACGAATGACAATGAAAACAGACCCACCTTCAAAACAACGCTGATTCACAGAAATGTATTTGAATTTCCACATGGATATCCTTTTGATTGACAGGTGACCTCTGGAAAGTGGAGTGCAGAATCACCACAGCATGTGCAAGCTTATCAAAAATAGATGGTATCTGAGTCAAAAAGAAAGAGGAAATTCTCCAAGGAAACGCAAAAATAGTCTCAAGAAAAATGGGGGACAGCAATGTTGTAGTCAATATTCTTCACCAGCATGAGTAGTGACATGAGGGAAATAAAGAAAAAAGGCTTTTGTGCAAGAAACCAGCCTAACAAACAACAGTGACTCATCGGCCATGAGTCAGTCTACTCTGTGTTTCACGGAGCAGATGTGCACATATGCTCTAGTGAAGGTATAATTTAGCTTGAAGAAAAGTTATTAAAAAGCACACACACAAAAAAAACTATTTCACTGAAATAAAAGCAGGTAAGTATTGTGGTTTTTGACTCAGTTGCCCTGGAGGTTACAGCAAATTGATGTCAAATGGCTATAATGGGAAAATAGAAAGCAGCCAGGCTGTTGTGTGGAAGCTCAGTAAACACAGTGGAAAGGAAAGGTTACTTTCTTTTCTATTCCATATAGACCAAGGAAAGTCTGATCAGGCCACATGAAGGACTATCATGTACAATGATTTGACTGCTTTTGAGCCTATAAAGGGTAATCTTTTTGACTAAAGATGCTACTACAGTAGGCAAGGCCTCACTTCTTTACTTAGAGTACAATTTTATTCCTTAAATTTAAAGTGAAATTACTTGTTTCAAACAGCAAATAATAATGATTCAATTCTGGGGGGCTACTAACCTACTGGCCTACAGTGTTGTCTGCTGTTTATCTTCCATTGCAGGGACTTCAGACGTTTTGGCAGCTCAGGAGAGCCTCTAGTTTAAAAATAAATTAGACTTTTCCTGGTTAAAATCCATCAACTATTTCTGCAAAATGATTTAGGGATTCAATTGAATCTTCCCACAGCTTACTGTTAGGGTCCTAGCCTAGGCAGTTATTACTGCTGCTTTTTAATCCATACTTCCCAAACATTCTCATGGTTAAAGACCATGAAAAAAGATGTTCCTTTATGATGGGGACATCTGCAGAGTCACATAACCTTTCGCAAGTAATATCCCTTAATGCTTCCTTTGGTTGAGGTGCTGCAGAACTGCTGATTCGATCAAATCTTCTCTTTGACTTTTGCTTGATTTAGTGTACTTTTTCAATCAGGGCTTTATGGCAGAACGGCACTTAGAATAAGAAAATGTAACTTTTGAAAAATGAATATATTCTTCGTCTTACAAATGGAATATTGAAGTCATAAGCAATAAAACAAACCCTTTCCCTGATCGGTACACTAATTCTTCTATTTTGCTGATACAGCCTTTTCTTTGTCTGGTCTGAGCAGTAGTTTATGTTGGTAAGTAAGTTCAGACTGAACCACAAACTATATCTCAAGAAGTTCACACAAAACACTGTTTATCTTTGAAGACCTGTTGGATTGAGCATCTGGCTGCTTCTTCCTTGTGAGTCTTTGCTGTTTTATGTTTCTTTATCTCTTTTTTAGTTTATTTTTGAGCAACCTTTCTCTTTTAAGTTTTCTCTACAACTACAACGGGAAATGCACATCTCTCAGCAGAGACAGTCTTATAACAGTTGGACTTCTTCCAACCTTTCTGTAACAGGACAATCTCTTTGACCCCATAGGTCATCTCATCTGTTCTTATCAGGCTGAGGACACACTAAAAGATTATCAGGCCTTTTTATATCCTGACATTTGAAAGGGAAATCCTGATCTGAGGCATAGCTGGGGTCGATGGTCTGAAAAGATTATCTGGTGCTGATGTGTGACGGGGTTACAGATTCAGTCTGAAAACGACTGGTCAGGGACCTCATTTATAACCATTGCGTGTACACAAAAGAAGGCATGTGTCGGCTTCTAACACTCTATCTAAAACTTTGGGATTTATAAAAAAACAAAAAAACTGTGACTCCAATGGCAGACAGATGATGTGAGATTGAAAACATTGTGTAAAATAAATCAAAATATTACCCCTCTCATATCATATGTGAAGAGTTAAATTGCAAAAATGGATAAAAGCCCTTCTTACAATGAATAAACAAACACCTGTTGAATGATAGTCCCTGGAGTGCACACAAACAAAGGTGATTGAGGATAATAAATACAAATGGAGATATCTGTTATTGCAAAAGAACCCATCAAAGTAATTATGAAATGTACTCTCATAAATAATGAACAGGTGAACAGTAGTACAAATGACATCCGCACTGATGTTGTTTTCGGACAGATACGAGTACATAGGTTCATATATTATCATGTGTAAATAGGCTTTTACTTTGTTGTATTGAGAAGCTTTTCAGTAACAATCAAATGGGTGGGTATAATAATTAATGCAATGACAATGCATAATGACACACAATGGCTGATTTGACACTGTTGGACGATGCAGTGAATGGAAGATTTGGGAGAGAAAAACCACAGAGATTTACTGGGCAATGATGATGAGTGGCTTATGAGCCGGTTCTGACTTCCACAAGCTGTTCTCTTGGATCTGTGTGCTGTATTGGGCCAAGCTTGACATAGTAGCACCCGCAGAGACCAAGTCGTGGGAGTGCCACTCCCACTTCAAGTCCTCACAACACTGGGATTTCTGGCAACACACACTTTTTAGATAGAACTGGCTGACAGGTCATAAATATCTCAACCAACTTTTAGCCAGATGTGTTAGGAGGTTTAATCGGTTTGACACATCTCTACATAAAGTGTCCTTACACGGTGGGTGAACAGGCAAATGAAAACAGCCTTCAGATTTGAGGCCGGAGCTGTGTGTGATGGCTGGCTTCTAGATACAGATGATTAATGTATAAAACTCCTAACTGAGCTGCAATTTTCCTCGACTGCAGTGCCTAACCAATCCACCAACTTTTCAGGTGACAGTGGATATCCCCTCGAGCGGTGGCTGCTCACCCCTTTCCCCAACCCACATAGCGCAGAGGAGAGGAATTACAATGTGGTCCACAGCCAGACTCGCACTGTTGTACAGTGCACCATCAGGCTTGTGAAGGGCAGATGGCGTCGCCTCGATGCCACAGGCGAAAAACTGTCATACAAGCCCGAAAAGGTGTGGGAAATTGTGAAGTTGTGTGCTGTGGTACATAATAAGGCACAGCTAAAGAATGTGGCTTTTCCCCTGATGCTGATGGCTGTGTTGGCCCTTTCACTGAAATGTGTCCAGTATAAGATAAATAAGGAGTTTTTCGAACCGTGAATCACGAAAAGCTACTTTAGTGGAGTCAAGCGGAGTCACCAGCACACCACCAACAGGTAAACTACTTATTTTACTTTGCCCTGCTGTGTAATGGAAAAAACACTCAGAGTGTACCAGCTAGTCTCCAGTCATGGCTCGGTGTGACTACCCCAAAAGCAATGGAAAAATGCCATAATGTTAGTGGAGTGGAGCAGTGAATAAATGACCATATAAAGAAATCCTTCACAAGCTGACATCAGCACGGGCTGAAAGTAGAAACAACTACTAGAAACCGAGCATTCAGAGCAGTGCTTTTTGCTCACAGGGATTACTTCTACATACGCTATTATACATTATTTGACACTTGGCCACAAATAATACGAGCATCTGGCATTGTAACACTGTAGAATAAAAGACCCCCTTTAATGTAATTGTGAAGATTACAGTCAGTGTCATTGATGCAATTGTGTCATTGATGCCTGGATAAAATCTTCCCTAATCAAACAGGCTGTTAAAAGTTATCCAAGGTGCTGTAAATGTGTTCAATTCTGACACTTAAATGTGTCACCCAGCTCCATGCACTTACTATTTATTGCACCTAATTGTATCTTATTGCATCTAATTTGCCATAAATGCTTCTGTATTTCATGTCTGTCTTTAGTTTAGTAAAGAATTAGTTTGCTTCTTGTCAAATGTCCCATTGGGAGCGAGTCTTGAAGTATCATCTCAATTTGAAAGCTGTTATATGCCTCTCAGTCTGTCTAGGAATTTGGAATGAAATATGTTTAATTATAGCAGTGAAAATAAATTAATAAATTGCCCTAAATGTTTCAGTTAAGCACATTGGACTCCCTCACCTCTCTATCTCTGGCTCTCCCTCTCTCATCACCATCCAACAATGTCCCGAATACCTCAATAAATTGGGTATAACCTATATTTCTGAGTCAAGTATATCTGTCACACAGTTAATTATCCTATAAGTCTCTCCCTCCCTCCCTGCCTCTTCTTCTACCTTCTGTCAATCCCTTATCCAGCCCTGTTGTATTAAAATAAAATTTACATTATCACTTAAAAATCCCAGTGCTGTAACTATCTTATTTAAGCGGACTGACACTCTTCTTTATCTCAAGTTGCTCCTCTCTCGCCATCCTCTCTTTTTAACAGTTCATATTATGCGTAGATCCAATTTATATTACCCCCCAAATGGCTTTCTTAACCACATCTGCCAACCTTCTTAATCAGCCCTGTACTCTTCTCTCTTAATCTAAACAACCGCAGAGTCTCTACATCAGCAGAAACAATGACGGTGTCTGTTTTATTTGTAAGAAGTAGCCCATCACATCAAATATTAACAACATGCCCCGCTGGAGAGAAGTGCAGGCTGCTTTGTAGTTGTGACTTGACAACGTGAGTGAGGAAATTAAGCTGGAAGGGCCGGTGTTTTCTGTTTGAAGGGGTGCTTGTAATCAGTGACTGTGTTCATTAGGGTGAGATGAGCTGGTGATGAATCACCAATCACAAAGAGCTGTAGGGATGGGTGGGGATGTTCGGCATGTCGAATACGTCGTTGTGTCTACATTCAATTCCTGAATCTGAAGCAGTTCTGATTTGATAAGATGAATTGAGTTTAAAATGTATCATGCTCCTTTGGGTCTATGTCATATGTAGCCATGATTTGGTGGCGATTTGTAATTTGTAGTTGGTATTTGAGTGTGTTGGACATGTGGCATTTGAAAGTCAATGCCTACAACAAAAACTTCTGATGATTCAAAGTACAACACACTTATAGTAACAATCCCAGTTTGAAAAATATATTCCACACTTCAACAGGACTGATACAGGAAACCGAACAACAAACAGAAATGCAGAAATAGACTATGTCAACTTTGGGAAAACTTGTAAAACTGACTGAATATTTTCAGTCTCACATCTCACCAAACAAGTAACACGTACCTAAAATAACTTGTATCTTATCAGCTTGGAATAATGCTCATTGCTAATGTGGAGTATGTGAGATTGCAGGAAGAATATTATTAAAGCAAAAGTAAACTGTTTTTTTGTTTTTTTTAAACTGAGCATCATAAACTTGTCCAGGTGATTCCAAATGCAAATAAGTTGTCCAAAGAAGTGCTGTAGAATCTGATATAAGTGCCTTAGCCACTTGGTTAAATTCAAGGAGTCATGATTCCTGTGACCACTAGAGAGTTAACCATTTTGCTGGACAGTCTCAGATTCCTGGATAATTGAAAACCTTAACCTTGAAAACCTTAACTTTTAAATCTAATGCCAATCACAGGTGGCATTAGATTTAAAAGTCAATGTTGGTCGGAAAAAAATAGTATGGGGGAATGGAGTTAGTTGCTACCTGGGTTGTTTGTCACATTCATTAGATGTTGCACTCTAAAGGGCATTGTTAAAAAATGTTGGTACTGAATTGGGGTCAGAGGCCACAGGAGTTAGACACTTAACATTGAGTGGACATTTAGTGTTTTTCATGTGAAAATGTACATTTCCAGCTCTTCGGTCACTCTCTTCTAGGCTTTTACACACTGGGTTTATGATGAAACAATTATTACCATTAAAACGTACGAGAGGAAAGCTAAAATGTAAGAATGTTGTTTTCTCAGCTACACAACATGTGGTTGTTAGCTTTGCGGGTAGCAAAAAATTCCAGTTGGGGATATATGTCACATTGTCACTAATATATCTCTGTGACCTTTCCCCAGGACGGCTATCAGGTTATGTAATCAGGTAGCGATTAAGTTTAAAGTTTTGGAACTTGCCAAACAGCTCAATCCACTAATTAAGGTAACATTATATAAGTTTGCTAAAAAGGAGGCATGAGCACAAGAAACATTTACAGGATAATGAACTAAACCATAGTGTAACAGTAGCACGAGTAGACAACAATCATGCAGTTAATGACCTGACTAAGTTACTATGTTACACAGTAGCATTTATTCAATGTATGCTAACATAAGCCTATATTGACCAGTGGCCCTACCAGACCACGTAAGGCTCTGTTAAAACCTCAGAGTGTATTGAATTGAGCAAATGAACATTTTATTGGGTATGAGCTATTTATTTGCAATGGAAGGATGTGTTATTTCTTATTTTAAAAGTGTTACCAATTTAATTCATTCATAATCTCCAAAATGATTTTTTTTTCAAATGGAATAAGGAACGTCAATTAATTAATTAATTAATTAATTGTAATGTTTGTTCATTATTTTGTTTTTATTTAAAAGTAACAACAAGGTTCATATAATCAGGGTCATCTTATATTTTAGCCAATATGGTATAAAGCTAAGAACATTAAGTTACCAAAAATCTGTGTCTAGGTCCCTATTAACTGCATGAATTTAATTTAACTCATTCTATTAACACAATCAAAAATCAAGATAAATACCCCAACTAAAAGTGTTTTTTTTTCTTCTAATCAGTGACACTTGGACCTGTTGTATTTTTGGACATCTGTATTTGTAGCCATATATACAATTCGCCACAGTGATTTGACAGGGAAGATGCACCGCAGAGGAAGTGTCCAGGAGTGTGATTCAATAACTGATGACTCACCGCTCTACCACTTTAACAGGTAATGACATGACTTTCTAGTAACTATATAAACAGAATGCGGCAGGGAGGAAACAAAAAAATGAAAATATGCGCTCTGCTGAGAATTTCAATTGGATTGTGGCCTATGTGCTTGATTACATTTACATTTTATTGTGTTAAGGAAGAAATGATGAAAATGGTTGATGAAAATGGTTGATGAGACACACAGGTATGATTAAATTTCGCTTTAGAATAGCAGAGAGGCGAGGTGGGCGTGCATATTTTACACGCCTTACATTCTGGAGTAGATTACAGGTGTTTGACTGACATGTACGTTTGTGTCGATCTCTAGCAAAAGAAAAAACACCCACCATGCTTTGAGAAAACACAGCCATGGAGACATACAGTACACAAAGACGCTTGGCATACTGGGGTATATCATTCTGACTGACACACTGCAACAGGAGTATGAACATGTTTCGGAGCCAAGACTTGAAGAAACTACAGAGAACAAAATTGTATCAACATAATGGTCCAACAGCTCTAAATCAAAGTAATGACTACAGGAAGGGGTTTATGCTTTCACTCATAACTATTAGCTTGTCAGAATTTTAGGTGCAATGGATTTAATAAAGTGCAGGAAACATTTCCTTGGGATTCTAGCCCATGCTGACTCAATAGCTTAATGTGGTCCATATTGTTTTTTAGCAATGTGCCCATTCTCAACGTCCCTTTCCACTTTTCATAAGCATGCTATTTTGCAGTGGTTCCTTGCCTGTGGGTCAGGGTTCTCACAATCGAGTCAAATGATATATTTGAGAGATTGAGAGATGATTCATAGGAAAGGATTGTTTTTTTAAAATCTACTTATACAATCCAGTGTTTGGCTGGCTTTTGAAGACTTCCTTCTAATCTTTGCTGCTTTTTTTTGTACATAACTAAATAAGTTTTCTTCATCAAGACTCTAAAACCTACTCCAAAAAAAACTACATATATAATTTGTCTTTGGATGAACTAGCCATAAATGGTAAACATATGGTGTTGCAAATGGATAATGTTTGTTTTAAGTGGTCAAAAGGGGGGGATGTATATGATCAAGGGATTTGTATGTTAAACTTAATAGTTAAAATTAGTTACATTTTAAACTTGCTGAAACTTGCTGTACTGTGCTTGCAATGAGTTCAAATGTCTGCTCTGAAAAAAGGTCTGAATCACAATGCTCTAACGTTAGGCTATCAAGAAATGGGGGACATATTTCAACTTCTAAATATCGGCATGAAGGACAAACAAAACACTGCGACTATAACTAATGTCTTAACAAAACCTTCAGGACACTCTCTTAATGTGTTTCTTGTTGAAACAACATGTTGTGTCATGATATGGCACAGACTGCAAACCAATGGGGTGTTTGCCATGGGGGAAAGGGCAGTTTTATTGGAGATCCGGAAAGGCTGGATTTTGTTCAGGGTTTTATAACTTGTGCAGCACGAGGTCACCATTAAAGATACACTTTTTCCAGAAGGTAAAGACTTTATAGTTAATCAAATTGTCAATTTCATGGGAACATGAAATATGCATTTGTGGTAGGGAATTACCTTTTGTGGGAACTCTGGCACACTGACTGGAAATCATAATCTTCTAAGTCTTGACATCCTGTTATATCACAGACTGATTGAGGTGACAATCTACCACAGTATATACAGTTAGCAAAGACCCAAAAGTGACTGTATATAACTTCACAATAACCCTTTTAAACATATCAATGCTCCTATTTGGGACTTTCATTTTGTGGAAATTGCTATAAGCCATCCTCCCGAAGTAGCTAGTGAAATCTTTAAACATTTTTCCACATCTTAGACCTCAGGGAGATGGAAAAAATAAAGAAAATGCAAAAAAACAACCCTGTATGGGCAGATACCCAACCACCCACTCATACACGAAGAAATTCAACCATGTCTACTTAAATCATAGCGATTCACTTTCTCTTCATCCATGCATGAACAAACACAAGCTTGAATACATCAAATGTACACAGCTTGCCTTAAAACTTTTACGCAAATGCAAAACACATGCACACTCACGTGTAGACGCACACTTTAATCCCCCATCTCTTGCAAACCCCTTCCAGCTGACACTGTCATTGATGTACATCAAGTGTATATAAAAGTACAGGGTGTTGATTTGTTCATTATTTACACTTTCACCCCTTCTCACCAAGTGCAACCCCATCATGCATCTGCACCATATCTGAATCAAAATGGAAATCCTTCGGGGCATTGTACACAGCAGGCATTCAAAATGAACGGGGTATGAGAGAGATTCATCTGCAGACACATCCAAGAGAAAACATGAAAAACGAGAGGCAAGATATGAATAGGTCAAGGAAATAAGAGAAAGCTGGTGAAGAAGGTAACACTTCATTACTGTTAAAGTACTCGAGCTGGTAAATAAATGGTGTATTGCATACTGACGTTAATGAAAGTGTTTGAGAATACAGTGAGATTCTTTAGAGATTTGATTTGGAGTGTGCAAGGGTAATAAGGATTCAAGTGGGATTCATTCATTTTTTTACTTCCTATATAGAAAGTATAAAGGGTTCAATATACTTAAAACAGTAAGGGTTGTACAAAGTGTTGTCCATTGTGAAAATGGGTGTAATGGTATACACTTTTGGACAATATCTAAAAGTGTTGTGTTTTGTGAAGAGTGAAAATAAGCTTGAAGGAGGTGTCAAGTTCAAATCCTGCTGACTTTCAGTCTATGCACACTCAGTCAATGGATTTGTAAACTGCGTCTTAGTGCCGAATTGTCTGTTTCAGAAAGATATGTATATAATTGTAAGCAGGCTGCCCCAATTGAACGTCACATATTGGGATGACAGTTGGATGATCCAACAACCACTTAATTTTAAGCTTAGTGTGCCCTTTTTTTATGTTTTTGTGCTATATACCTAATCATTTGTTAATTTTTGTTGGTCTATTAATGCAGGTAATTTGCCCAACAATAAATATTTTTCTTCGAAAAATGAGGAACTTATTATATTCATCATTAAAGGACTGTTCAACCTAATTATAAGGCCCCTTTCTTAATTGTGGTTAAAGACAGGTATATGTCATCCAGTGATCCACGTCTAGCTGTGGTAGCAGTTGCTAGACCAAGTATGAAAAACTGAAACTGGCTGACCCAGTCCAATGAGAATATAATGACAGTTGACTTAATAAAAAAAAAAAAATAATTAAAATTGAATATAGCCCTTAATGACTTATTACCTTAGCTAAGGAGAACCAAAACTAGTTTTGTACTATTCCTTAACGTTGTCTGTCCTTTACTGGACCTCCATGAACTCTGTGCCAACAAAGCCAGTTGCAGCCTCAGGAACAGGAGATATGGTCCTGGTCTCAGGTTCATTATGGTATTCTTACTGATACTTGGCCCTCTGTTATCTTTCAGCTCATTATTGTCCTGCTGATAGTAATGTCAGATATGACCATAATGACCCGGAATCCTTATCGTCAGCCATTAACGTCTAGCAGTCAAATGTGAATATAGCTGGAATGGGAATTCACAAGGGAATGATGAGGGGGTGGAACATTCAGGGATTAACTGTTGCTAACATTTTGTAGAATTTACACTGCAGGTCTCTCAGCTCTCAGGAGTTGGAAACAAATCACAAGATCTACTGTAAATGGCTCTTCTGGGATTCAAGTGGGATCTTTTGGTGAGTGTTTTGCAGGTATAACAGCCCCATGGGGCTCACTCCGGGATTTGTTGGAATCCATGTTAATGCAAGTAAAAGGGGCTTTAGGAATCATGTCAGATTTGTTGAGTTATCCAGGAAATCCAACCTGGAGAGCAGATAACACCTCTGGGAATCAGTTGAGGCATCTATGGGAATTCTGGCATGAGATTCTTGACAACCTAGCCTTTGGTTTCCACCATTTCCATGTAAATGCAAATGGGAGGCTTACAAATGATTAAATAAGGCCTATAAACCAAGGCATTTTTTCTTTTCTCCAAGATGGAGAGACTTGTGAAATAGAGATGTGAGGTATGAATGAGGCATGCAGAGTACTGTGTGATACCCAAAATGTCTTTGGAAGAGGTTATTAGATGCTATTTTTCAAGGTGAAAACAGGTCTATTTGAACTTAACTAGCATCAAATACCAACACCTACCATGTAAATGCCCTCTTCCACCAGAACTACACAGCCATATAAATAAATAAACAAAAAAAAGTCTGGATTAATACATTTAGTTCTGGCCCAATGCTCAGCCACAACATTACAATGTCTCACTTCGTCTTACCCAGCATTCCTGTCAGTTTTAGTACCATGTCATCATCTTTGTTATAGAGATGTTGAAAACAGATTACAAAGAAGTGTCAATTATCCCAATCATTTGAGCCAGTATTTGTACCTGCACACTAACGTGAAAGTCAAAACTTGTATCACATTGAAGAGTTACATGGAGTTTAACTTTGAGCTGAGTTATGAGAGCACTATATTTTATTTGGCATGATATAATATGAACAGTCATCTGACTATTATGATGATGTACAGCATATGAAAAGGTGAGCCAAATACTGCCATAAATATCAATGACGCTTTGGCGAAAGCCCAGTAAGAGAGTTCTTTCCACTAACATTCATTTCTCTCCTGGTAATTTGTCTGCCGCTAACAATTCCGACACCACCATTTCTGACCAATCGGCTTTCTGCTTGTGTTATTATAGCCCCTGGATGCTGTTCTTGAAATATGATTGCAATTCTATCTTTCAGACTTACTATTCCTCCACCCACCACCTCCCCATCTCCACCATGACCTCCAGGATATCCAAGGAGATTCAACTGAAAGTTTACATCAACCACCTGCTGACTTTAGTCCACCACAACCAGTGTTTACACTCTAATCTCAATGTTAATTCAGTCTTATCTCCTATTGTTATTTGGGCCAATGCTTTATGAAGATGCTTCACATTGATGGAGGCTACAGGTCTTGAGGTCTTTTTCTGTTGGTCACCTCATTTTATGCAAATCAATTGCATGTCAATGTACAAGAGGACATCGTGGCAAGTATAACAAGGTAGAGGATGGGCAGTACAAAAACTCTTGCTTACAGTCTGACGCTCATGTTCTGTTGCCTGATTAAGCTTATTTTATATATATATATATATATGTGTATTATTTCCTTCATTAAAGTTGATTTGGAGGATCTTGCAGCTGCCCGAGGAAGAGCATCAAGCATGAAACACGTTGTAATTCAAAGTAGCTGCTGATCCAAACATTTTCTGTCACTCAGGGCTTTTTTACATTTTTTTATTTATTTACCAGGGACAGTGCCCATTAATCAACATTTCCACATCAATGAGCTAGATAATGAGTCGCTTGGCAGGTTATTACAAACTGGTAACCTAATGTCATCAATATAATGCTTCAACAAGTACTACAATACAATACAATTCAATACAATACAATCAAATACAATACATAAATACATTATAGATGTAACTGAGATATATAAAAATAATGGGCCTCATACAAGAAGCACTAATATTGAGACCATTTTTCTTAAATTTAAAATGTTCTTGTAAAGGTAGTGCCAGAGGTATGGTAGTACTTATGATTGAAAGTTTGGTTAGGCCATGTGTAACATGTAAAATGTTCTGATGTTTGATGTCAAAATGTCAAAAAAGAAGAACTGTTTGACTGGAATGACAATCAGAAAAGGGAATTAGACAAAGACTTCAGTCTAGTCCATCATGCGCAGCTTAGCTTCAGAGACAGTACTCAAATTGCTTTAGACTCTTTCCAACACCTAATAGGGGTTTTCCATTAGCCTTTGTCAGCTTTAGCCACAACGAGCCAAGATACAGCCTCACGGCAGGAGATAACCATGATGACCTGCACTGCTGTGGTGCTGCTCGCTGTCAGGCCTGACCGTGCCCAACCCATGACGACCCCCTCACATTCTCCCCCTTGAACAAGAGGTGTGTTGCAGACTTGTGTGTCTGCGTTGGAGAACAGCGAGAAGGCTCTTTTAAAAGTCTCTCTGTGTTCAGCTCTCAGTTCTTCTAACTGAATCTCTGTAGTTTGAAGTTTAGTTTGTCTCTTGTGTTTCTGCTTGTACTTTGAGATATCCGCTTTCTTTTACTGTGCCCTGATCAATTTGAGCCGTATCGTAGCCATGTTAAAGGTAGAGCCAGAGATTCTGGAGAAAGATGTTGTGACACCATACATATACTATTAGTCAAATTCAATGAATATCTCATCACAGTCCACTAACTATCCATCTGGTGGTCATCCAGACGGTAGTCATACACAGCTCTGGATCTATAAATGGGAAACAAAGTGGCACAGATCAAGCCATTTTGCCTGGAGTCATCAGTGCAGCTGACTGTGTGAGGACATGACCATCTACTGTCTCCAGCACCCATTGAATGGTGGGGTAAGGCTGGCGAACTGGAGAGAGAGGGGCTGTGGCCAATTCACATAGAAAGTGTTTTCTCTCGAAACAGATACGCTTCTATTTTATTAAATGTATCGAGCCACATTGAGTCCGAGAAAGTTTCATTACAACTCCCCACATTTTTCACACTCCAAGTCTGTTTCTGTTGCATTTAGTGAAGCGGGTTTAAGAGGTTGCGAGTGCTGATGGACTGTTTCGCTCACATGAGATGATTTTTTTTTTTCTGTTTATGATAATGTATGAGAGGAACAGAAGTTACTCCACAGCTGATGCATCATCTTGGATTCTGCCATATTTCTCTTTTGGTCATTCCCCTGGTAATGCAAGTACATGAATTGGGTGGGCGGAGTTTCTGAAGGAGCAGAAAAGGAGGGGGGTAATTGTTCGGGTGTTTAGTTCAAATATCAACAATCTTCCTCCAGAATGACTGATTCTACCTTTAAGTTAGTTAGGTGAAAAGCTTTTAAATGACAAAATACCATGATCTTTTTATTGTGAAGAATGTGTTTGTTACAAAATCAGTGGAGCTTCATTAGCAGCACTAATAACTAAAAACAAGTTGACACAACAGCGTATGGAGATATTTGGAATTTGCAGAAAGGAATAGTTCAAGCAGAAATAGCCACAGTGACGGATGATGATGTTTGATGAAGAGCTACAGACGACCAGCACACCCCTAGCAGTGCTGTGCTGTGCTGTGCAGTGGAAAAACACTGGCAGTGTGCCGGCTTGAGTCAAGCGCTCCCAGCACGGCTGAGTGTGACTACTCCTAAAACAATGTAAAAGCGCCTTAAGTGTCTAACCTGTCAGAATGAATATCATCTGGTGATTTCATCTGCCACTTTTTCCCATGGTTCACTTGTAATTAGTGTGAACAAGTCCACCAAATCCAAAGTTTCACTTAAGTTATCGCGTAAGCCTTCTTTTAAAGTAACAAAGCCTTCCTAATGTTGGCTTATAAATAAAGTTACAGCATCTGCAACTCTTTGTTATGCTTGACTAATAGTTTATTTTAGCCTTTAAATAACTATTATACATTAGGGAGAAGAAATTATTCTATTGCAAACATAATAAAAAATCAATTATGTGTTTCTGGAGCGATGATTAGATTTTGCATTGCAAACAATGAGCCAGCTTTTATTATTATTGTTGATCCATTGTGTTGTTTTGGAGTTAGTGCAGATACATGTTATGTATGCAATCTTAAAAGAATATTAATTTGTTGTTTTATTGAAGATTTAATAAAATAAAGTCTTAGAAATGCATTCTCCGTTTTTTTTCCCGTGTTTTTTAAACACATTGCTGTTCTTATCCACCACCTCTGTATGTGTGTGTGCAAGTACCCAGCCTGAATTTACTCTTAAGAGAGCACAGATAACACACACACACACACACACACACACACACACACACACACACACACACACACACACACACACAACAGTACAGCAACATGAATGGAGATCGGCTCAGCGCTCTAATAGCTTTGAGTTGCTGACATTTTCTGTCCAGCCTCAGAGAAAATAGAGGGATTAGAACACATACACACAAACTCACACACACACACACACAATCAACCTACACATGCACTTAAATGCTCACACACTCAGGCAAGCGCACGCACTCAACCACTCTCACATTCTATACATGTACAGCGAATACAGACACTCATAAACACTAGTAACTAATTATCTGCACCAATCTGGCTCATTAAAACGGTTATTCAGCTGATGGAGAAACTGCAGCAACAATGCAGCAAGCTTATAAAAATCTTTCTGTAACAACAGGCTTCACAATTAAATTATTTGCTATATTAAAATATGATGCTTCAGAGAACCGGTGACAATGACAGAGAGGCAGAGAGAAAGCCAAATCATTCCCCCCGTTTTCCCATCGCTCTCCATCCTCCAATGTATCACAGTAACTGAAATGTCAAATCAACCACCAGCGTTAAATACTGAAGTGCCTGTGAGCTGCTTTCTGTCGTCTCCTGCTTCTCAAGTGTGACTTATCATCCTGCCATAACAGGAGACATTTAGAGAGTTCCAGATACTTGTTGGAAAAGATGAGAGATGTGGGCAAGAGGCACATTATTAAGGCTACTTTTTATTCTAATAATCTTTCTCTTTCATGTGCTATTTAAAGTGGTACTCAAATGAGCAGATATTAAGATTTCTTATATATAAGACAAGAGGTTACTGCCGCTTATTGTGACATAACCTTTTGTCTTTGTCAAAGGGCAGGTTTTATGGTAAGTATTGTAATTTGGTAGATTAGGATGTGTGTATAGGAAGAAATTGGGTGGTCAGCACTCATCACACAGGGAGGGAAGGGCCTGACTCATTGGCAAATAAGTCTGAGAACACCAGCAAGAGAGAGAGAGAGAGAGAGCAACGGTGGTTGAGCCAGTTAGAGAGTGAAAGAAGAGAGTGAGCGGTTGTAGCAAGAAAATCGGTGAATGAGAGAAATAAAACGTTATTTTCTTATTGATTCATGGTGGTTACAAATAAAAACGCCCACACGCCCTGCGCACCTCCACACCACTGTGGGGAGTTCAACCGCTAGGCCTGATTTTGTCACAACTATTGGAAAACTCCAGCAGAGCAACGGAGATGTTGAGTTGTTGTGTTGACAACCCCAAATGGTGAATCTCCCTTTTTTTCCACAGAGGACATTCCATCAAATTAATGATGTCTGAATTCCATTTAGCTGCTTCACTTTCAGGGTCCTGCTATTGTGCATGCTGGCTCAGAATAGAACCCTGTGCTTGACTTACTACTACACAAGTCAAAATGGTCAAAACTAAATCAGAGGTCTGCTTGGCTACTGTGAAAAATATCCTGCTTCTAAATTTGGATAGAACAGAGATGGTGGTTGTTGACCCTGCTAGATGCAGACATCAGTTTGAGCAAGAAACAGCAATGCTCGATAACTGATTTTTAAAAAATGTGACAGCCAAGAATCTTGGCGTTACGTTTGATCCCAGTAACTCTCTTTTGATAAGCACATTAAAGAAATAATCAAGACTGCCTTTTTCCACTTATGTAACATAGCTAAAATTCAGTACTCCCTGTTCATGGCTGGCGCAGAGACTCTAATACATACATTTGTTTCATCCAGACTTGGTTAATGTAATGTTATGTCTTCAGGTCTGCCATGTGCTAAAATGTGACCATATTAAGCCGATTCCAACCTCCCTTCATTGGTTTCCCATTCATGTTAGATCAGACTTTAAGGTGCCCTTGATGGCATATAAAATCCTACCATACCTGTCTGATGTCCTTAAACCATATCACCACTCTAAAAATGCAGGGTTCCTGTTTGTACCCAAAGTAAGGCCTTTTCTTATCAGGCCCTGCTGTTATGGAATAACCTCCTTGCTGATGTCAGACAATCAATCTGTTGACTTGTAAATCTAAACCTAAAACTCACCTTTTTGCCTTAACCTACAATGAATTGCCTTTATTGAGTACTTCCTGACCTTGTACTACACAGCAGGTCTCTGCATTTACTAAGATCTGTCCTGCTGACGAAATTATTTATTACTACAACTGTTTTGATAACCATAGCATCTCTTTGACCTTCTGTTTGTTTGTCCCAAAAAGCACAAGAACATCCAAGCTGTGTGCCATTCTTTCTTCTCTCCCTCTTTCCTCCTGTTTTTCTCCTCTCTTGTCTCCCAGGCATCGCTTGCTGGACCAGCACCCATCCTGGAACCACTCTGCTTCTCTGACTCAGTGCCATTTCTTGGGATTTTTGGATCTGGTTCCCCATCCTGCGGGAGTTTAGCCTCACCTCATGTCGCTTTTTCTCTCTAAGTGCTGTCTTTAACCTTCTCTCTCTCTCCTTTGTGAATGTCTTTTATTGTCTCTTCTACTCTGTATGTGACTAGTGTAACATGAGTCTTTCCTGTTTGTATGTATAGCCTGTCCTAGGATCATGGAGACCAGGGTCTACTTATAAATACCCAAATACAGTTTCAGAACACTACTTTCATGCAGATCCCAAATGTTGGTAGCATCATGTACAAATTTGAGAACAATTCCAAGTCCTTCAGTTCCTGTTATACACATAAGACTCAGTTTACTGGTCACGAGGATTAGTTTTCAGCCTGTGTACACTGTTGTATAGCTAATTTACATGATGTCATCATATCTCAGCTTGGACTTGGATACTACACATTTATCACCAAAAACGTTGGCACGGGTATATTAAGGAAGAAATGTTTAACCTGTCTCTTTGAAGAAATGAGAGACCCTGTCCATGTGATAACAACAAAGAAGAAAAACAAACCGGCAGTCTGTTTCCTTGCTTCCAAATCTTTCTTCTCTCCATTTGATGTATTCAGCAGGGTCCCACTATTGAGTAGGAGGATTCACAACTGTGCCATCACTTCTTTCCTATTCTCGGTCCCTCCTGTCAAACTCTTCTTATACTGTCTCTCATTCCTGTTCCTTGATCCCCCAGTGCGTTGTCAACAGGTCTTGAGTGGGTGTCTCCACATCCTGTCATTTAACTGGAACACCACTTATTTCTCCCCAGTGACAACTATGTCTTTCCTTCGTTTTTCCCCCTCTGAAACCCTGCTGTATAATCTTTTTTTTAAAAACTTCCTTCTACTTTCTAGGATTTTACAGTGACTCAGTGTTGTCATACCAAGTAGCTTCTATACAACTGTATGGAAAAGGTCCACTGTCTTGCTGTTTTGCCAATAACACCATTTTTTGTTTTATTTATTGTGACTTCCATTTTCAGACACAAAGTTGAAATTATACTACTCTATAAAACCCAATGCCAATGATTTAAATGATAGTATTTCAAATATAATATAGTTTAAATTTGGTTCAGGATAGATAAAATAAACTATGACATTGCTGAGCAGCATGTCTGACTTCATTGCATGACAAACAGTTTCTAATGTAGGATTACTGGTCTTGTAAACAGATACTGCACATACCTTACAAAGAGATGTGTTGAGCTGCTAAAAAGATGATAAAAGCCCTTATTGCAGGCACACTACATAAGGGCAGAGGTGTTTATCATGTTTATTACATTAACTGAAAAAAATGCTTCAGGTGTACATCTAACCATGTCACACACAGAGAGATACATTTACAGCTTGTGAATGTGAAATAGTGGCACAGCACACATAATGCACTTTCCGACGGGAGTACTTTAACTAGTGAAGGACCAGAAATGCATCATGTGCCATTTGCTATTAAGCTTTTCCCACTGCAAGACAATTTATGTGAGGGATCAGGAAAAAAATGTATACTGTGTCTGTCGCTGTACAGCCAGAGTTAATATAGATGCTGAAAGTTGTTTTATTCTGAAATGGAAAAAATAATGAAATGGGGATGGACTGGATTTCATGGCATAGATGACCTGTAATGAAATTCTGTACAGACATTCATGTTCTACACAGGATGAATGTGGATGGACTGCAGTAACATTTGCTACAGATATTTAGAGTCCCACGTAGATACATTCTAATAACTTTGGTGAACCTCTTGACCTTTTTATCAGGTCAGAACTTTTATGTTTTACATTTATGACTGTATATCTGCAAAACATCCCAAATATTACAGAAAATAAATGACGAACGCAGATACGAGGCAACAGAATACATCATACAATGCAACAATACAATTAAATATCTAACTAAATATATTTTTTGCCCTAAATATAATGAAAAAATAAAGGGACAACTCAAACACCAAAAACAATAGGTTTTACCTAATTTGGTAAACTGCAACACAAGCATTGACAGGATGCCACCACCACCACCACACACAGCAACACTATTGAAGCATAGAATAAAGGTTTCTTTTAGTGACAATTCATGTTAAAACTGTACCTTTGTTATAAGTACTGTTAATCAAGGAATACATTTTTCTGAATATATATGTTCTAACTTATAATTAAAAACATGACGCATTGAAAAGTATTTCAAATCCTTTCCACCTGCCCAAACCCATTTTTCCCTACAAAACCCAAAAACCACCCAAGTTGGTCAGAAAACTGCCCAATCTGGCAACACTGATACCAATCAATATCCATGACCCTCCCTAGCTTCATGTTTTTTTACCAGAGACACAAAGCTAGGAATCAAATAGTACTCGTGTTACACAGGGCCTTTAACACAGCTAGCATGCTGATGTGAGCATTTAGCTTAAACCACTACATTGCCTAAGTAGCTGTCAGGTGACATTGATGTTTCGGCATCAAGGCACTGTGCCACCGCCATGGCTCCCGGCTGCCTTTGACCCTATCAGCCTGTATAGCCTGTACCAGCCTGTACACCACAGACTGCTGCTATCCACCCTGTACAATCTCATAACACTGCTACATAGAGCGGATTGTGACTGTAATTGGGTAGCAATAAATGGAAAGTTTTGCCAACTAATATCATAAATGTTGTTTATTGTCTCAAACAGGATCATCAGACTTGCTATGATACTGTTTCTCTTCACTGACCTGTTTCTCTGCTGGTGAGGAGGTGTATCATTCAGGACACTCAAATAGCAAAATCAGCTCCTCTATCGTTTCCCAAATGCATTTCCCACACTGTAGTTTCTGTGGTTGCTATGGTTACATAGTTGGTCATGGCAACTTGAAAAAGTGGAACCTTCATGCATTCCAATGGCAGCAGCATGGAGAAGAGGGGGTGGCTCGGGGCTGCTGTCGTGCTCGCGTTAAAAACAATGGAGGTGGCAGAGGCAGCCACTCACTGTCTGAAAGCTTGTTTCCCTTAAGCAGATTTTCCATCCTTCTGTGTCATTTTAAAGCATTTCTGGATGCAGCTGCCATGGGAAAACTCTTCAGTAAGCTGACACTTTACTGAAGATTTGAAAATGAGCTTTGGTGCTTCTCTAGAAATGACCTCCGTTACATGTGACAGTCAGAGCCTGGGTGACTTCTGTCAAGTGTTCTGTCAGTTGCCAAGTTCATTTGATGCAAGGTAATGCACACTGGGTATCCATTGCCTGAGTCAGCCAATTCAAACTGTTATATGGTTGATTGGTTTTTATATACTGATGCATCCTCCTCTCTCTGTCTGTGTATTAATTCACAGCCACTACACCTGCATAAGTTACTACATTCTGTACAAAAATGCTGTGCTGGCATTTCTCCTCTGATAATATAAATGTTTTACTCTGTAAAGGAGGTAATATTTAGGAAGGCTCTTATTAAGTTTCTATGGAATTAGGTAAAGAATCAGTTATTGCTTAAAAGTGTTGGATTTAGTGGCATGTAGTGATGAGTTTGAACACCTAAGTAAGCCTTTCCTCACCCTTTACCTCCAAGGATGTAGGGGAACACGGTCACTACAAAAAACGCAAAAGGCCATGGTTTGGTTTGTCAGATCAGGACCATTGTAGAAACGGCCTCACTCCCTATGTAGCTATAAAGGGCTCATTCTAAGATAACAAAACAGGATTTTTAGATTGTAGACTAATTACATTCCATTCCACTAGATGCCATTAAATTCTACACACTGCATCTTTAAGTAATATAACATTCTATGAGTTGGGAGAAGGCAGCTAGAGTATGGGAATCCCATATGTACTGTTTATTCTTGGCTATGTTTTTTGCAGCCTGTTCAGTTTTGTTGTAAACTGTCTATTCTGTCACTGGATGATTTTCTATCTCCCCAATGCACAGAGTTCAAGTTAAGGTGAATGAAAATGTTTACTATGAAGTTGAAAAGCAGGGAAAGCATTAGAGATTAGATTGCGTTACCACGTGTTATGTTCAAAGACTGGAAGACTCTGAGGTTAGTCAAAGAGTAAGGACAGAATCCCCCCGCAGTCTTGACACTTGAAGAGACAGGAAGTGGATTGTGGAGCTTCTCTCTGATGAATCTACCAGGACAGTCTGAAGATAAGGGTAGCGATGGGGGGGGGGGGGGGGGGGGGAGCCGAGTTACACAATGCTCGGTAAGACATAATGACAGGTTCGGCAGTGACATTTAAAGAGCAGCATGGAATTGGAGAGGCTTCAACAGAGCTAGAAAAATGGAAATGATGCAGCAATGAGAGTCAGAGATGTAGAAGAAACTCCCTATATACTAAAAAAGGGGGAATATTAAAAAAAGGTTAATTGAAATTTGGCGGAAAGTTCTTACATATCTGAAAAAACTGGGCTGCAGTGTTTGTTGGTTGTGTAAGGGTGTTTTTCACTTTTTTGGTTTCTACAGAGTGTTTTGAGGATGAAGCTCCCCATCGCCTTTTTGTCCCAACTAGTGTCTCGAACCAGTACAGTTGGACACTCAATGTCCCAGTTACACACCCTTGGGACCATTGCCATGCTTGAGACAAACACATTACCATTCCTGCAGGAATGGTACGTGTGAAAACATCCACATTAAGCAAGCTATATTCCAGGCAATTCAAGAAGAAAGGATACTACTGATTTCAACTTTACCTCCAAATGGACAGATGCCTAGCCATATCTGCTGAAACATTCCCTGAATTGTATTGGTTATAACACTTCAGCTTAATGAGGCTACTTTTCAACTAATTACTACAGCAGCAACAAAAGCAGACAACTTCTTAAAATGATTCTGGTTTTATAGTGACCTATTGTTTGTATGGTCACTGTATATATGCGCTATATAATAGGCTATTTCTTGGTTTGACAGTGACAATGATTTGTCAGAGGTCCTGTAAAATGTACGGTATCTTCAATTACATCCTTCTAATGAATTAACTCAGTTTATGTCCATGGACATTATAATGAAAAGGCTAAACGCTTAATATTAGTTTGCATCCAGCGTGCTGCGTGGACTTCATTACATCTGCTGCACCGCTGCTACCACAATTATGAAATGCTAAGTTTATTGTCTGTGACTGTGACCTTCATAAAAGTAATATTTTACAAATCTGCATTATATAAACTAACGAAATTCGTTAAAGTAAGTCATTTGGCGATTTCTAAGTCATTAAACTAAGTCTTACTTTTACTGGCGTAAAGAGTTGAATCAGGACGTCTGCTTTTACTAGAGTCTTTTTTACACTAGTATCTAGTACTGCATACTACACAGGCATGACTCAGAATAACAAGCTTGCACTTTTTAATCATGGATTAAACTATATTGCACCCTTCATTAGATAGATAGATAGATAGATAGATAGATAGATAGATAGATAGATAGATAGATAGATAGATAGATAGATAGATAGATAGATAGATAGATAGATAGATAGATAGATAGATAGATAGATATACGTTATTGATCCCAAGCTGGGAAATTATAGTGTAGCAGCAGCATTACACAGACACATAGTGACGATACAGTGACAATAACAAAAACATATAGTATAAGGCTACTTTATGAAGAAGAATAGAAGTAAATACAAGTTATATTAGTGTGTAAAACTAACTCGGGTCTCCTGCACTAATATCTGCGCCTCCCCGTGGACAAATGAAGCATTGCAACTGGTTTTCACTCAGGCAGTTTAGGGGCGTTTCCAGTCGGGGCCTCATTGACACGTCATCGCATTTCCCCCCTGCTTCCATTATCGGCCAGTCAAGGACCTATCAAGGGGCGGCCAAGGAGCCATCACGGAAACAGGGGAAATTTGTAGTGGCTTCATCTGTAGCAGTCTGTAGTGTAGTCAGCAAACCACCAACAAAATCTGTGATCACAACCCCTGCAAAATTACTTCAGAACTTATCAGAATTTGATCTTTTCGGTCAGATCACATTCCGAAAGTCCAAAAGAGCCACACGATTAGACTGGAAGTAGCCGGCTCAGCCAGGTGAAGTCGCTAGTGTGCTTGCTCTATGGGCCCAAAAGTGCTTAAGCTATGCGGAAGCAGGATAAAACCTTTTGGCTTCATGCACCAATGAGCTAAAGGTCAGTAATGAATTAACTCAAGCCTGCAGGTCTCAGGTCAGACCCTGGTCTCATATTCAGTCGTGGCTAACGTTTGCTGGCTGGGGTCTGAAAGACATGAGTATGGGCTGGGCTCAGCCTCAGTTTTAGGCCCATGCAGAATTCCAGTATACACTAGGGGAATGTACGTTTGACCAAAACTGTGTAACCCTTTACTAAATAATTTAATAAATGATAAACATTGGCTCTTTGACTCATCGGTACCAGCTGACTGTTCACACTCTCGCTCTTTCTGCTATTGACTCTCACTGCTTTACACACTGTCCACAACTCCAAGCTCCTCTTGTTTTGATCTGCACACAGGACTCTCTGCAAGCTATCTCTGAATTATGTCTGGTTCAGTATTCTTTTTGTTCTTCACACTGCTGAATGAAATAAGTCTACTGTGCTGGGGGCGTTTTAGTGCGCTCACAGCACGATCCCGCTAATGCTGTTAGGATTCATTTAAGAAGCATCATCCAACACAAAGCCCCCTTTTCCACAAAATAAAGCTGGATAACAATGTGGTGCAACAAATGGTCCAAAGTTCTGACTTAAATGAGAGACAAAGAGAGACACATGAAACAAACAGGATGTTTGGAGAGAAGAAAATCACCAAAATAACAAGGAGAGAGATCTTTTCCGACTTTTTTCTGTCATCCTTACCTCCCTTACTCCCTCTCAGTCTGTCTCAGCATTTAATGAATACCTTTCACCATTACCACCACCAACATGACATATGACCATCTATAATTCAAGATGATTTGAGTACACGTTTCTGGGATTTACAGTGGCTGAGATGCAGTTCTTACGGTCATAAATCCGATTTGAAAATTCCAGCCTCCTGAGCTCCTGATGTCTTCAGAATTACTCTCGGGCTAAACACTTTGGAAGTACACTGCTGTTAAAGAGGCCTATATGACTCAAGAGATAATGTTGAAAGTGTGATTTAAGAGTTAAGAATTTGAGGAGAAGCAATTTTATTGGGATAAATGTTGTGCGTTGTTTTTAAGTGCCTTATGTGCTGACAATGTTTAATTACTTACATTCCACTGTGTGTTTCAGGGTTGGTGGAACGTAATTTTAGTCTCACAGTTTTGGGGGGAAAATTATTGATTTTTGTCAGTATTAATAATTATATTGAAGGGGCAGTATAGTGGCTCAGTGGTTAGCACTGTCCCCATAGGAAGAAAGATTTCAATCAACTTGTGCCAGTTTGATCCTCAGTGTTCAGATCTTCTACCCATGTCTTGATGGGTTTCCTGTTCTAGTGTCCTGCCACTTTAAATGGAAACACTAAATTACCTAAGTCTGAATGTGTTTCCTGAATATGTTTCTCTACCTGGTATTAGCCTGTAACAGACTGATTTCCTAATAATAACAAAACGTGTACATGCAGTGAATGTACTGTGGTGTGCTATCCTCTGGGCTAATTTCTGAAACTTTTCTATTCAATATAATTAAGGGAATGTGTTACAATGTTGGAAAATAGACTTTATTGCTGAAAGTAAGATGACAAGACTGATACCCTATAATGTCAATGTACTAATAGCTTAGGACTGGGATGTCCAAATTAATCCATAAAGGGCCATGTGGCTGCAGGTTTCATTACAACCAAACAATGTCCTGTTATACAACCAGGCTTAACTGATTTAATCAACTGATCTCATTATTCAGATCGTTGATTGGTCGAATTGTGTGCTCTTGATTGGTTGAAACAAAAACCTACAGGCACACGGCCCTTTATGGAATAGTTTGGCCATGCCTGGCTTATTACAAAGGCTGGTCTCAGAGAGAAACAGCTAGCTTGGTTCCATTTTAAGATTCAAAATATATCCAAACATCACCTTTAAAGCTAATCAGCATGTGGTATCTCATCTGTTCAAACTGTACACAAACATACATTAAAAAATCTGTGTGTTAAGGGGGAGGTATGGGTACTAGGCAACATGATTTCCTGGATTTCATTATATCTTTCCTCTTGTTGTCATATGGAGGTTGCCAGTTGTGTTGCCATCGCGCCTTTACAGAAACCTAAGCTAAAACCTTTACCGCTTACCAACCTTGTCTAGCAACATGCACAAGACACTGTAAAGAAGTACTAGACGGACAGAAAAATTGCTGTTTGTTGAGAAATAGTTCCAGAATGTTACTTTATCTAAAATCACAAATTGCAGTTTTAACATTTCTGTTTTTGTACAATTTAAACAAATGAGATGTGTTGATTAGTGAACTTTAGATTGTTGGTAGCTGTACAGTATGTTAGACCTGCGGAGATAGCCGGGCTAGCTGTTGCTCCCTGATATCAATCTTTATACTACATTAAGCTAATTTAAGCTATGAGGCATTTTCCCCAACATGTTAAACTACCTCTTAATCTAAGGGGTTAACATTTCAACCCCATTTGTGGAATTACTGCTGACTCTTCTAAAAACATTATTCCCCATTATAAAACAATGATGAATACTGGGTTTTATCATCTTTAAAGCTTAATTTAATCACTTGGACACCTGCATCCAGGCGACAAGCATCATTAGGCTTGTTCAAATTCAACAAAGCACATAAACACAATTTTCCACCAAACTAGATTTGAAAGAACAATTGGGGTCAGTTTCTCTTGCCTTTATTGAACAATTTATCCTCTTGATGATCTGCCTGCCTGGCTCATATAGAGGGTTTCCTTTTCAGGCATGCCTTGTGGTCATGGCACAAGACAACCAAGGTAATACTAAATAACTCAACAACGGACAAATGAAACCTATGAGATAATGTTTTTTCAAAAAATAATTTGAAAATCTTGAAGGAAGACAGTCCCCTTGGTAGACATTCCCTACGCATGACTGACGTCAAGGTTGGAGGAACATGTCTTTCTACCTACTGTAGACTTGTAAATAACCAAAAGACCAAAAGACATTATTTTTTTTACTTTACACATGCATGAACACACAAACCTGCAACTGTAGAGAGACAAAGTATTCACAACAACTGTATTACATATAAGGAGCCAGTGTAATACCATGAACAGAGTCACAAAATACTCATTATTAGCCACCAAGGTCCCAACAGCACACTTTAGCATTGCTACACACCCTGTAGTTGTGCTACTCAAATGCCTCAACAAACTTAACTTCTAATTGTATTAATCTAATCTATTGATAAAAATAAAAGTCCATAGCGAAAAATAAATCACAATTTTTTTCCTGTTAAAACATGAAACATTCCGTTAATTGGGAAGTTAACAAATTCTACATTCTGGCACAGGAAGGAGGTTCCTGATGGGAAACGAGATAAAGAGAAAAGGTACGGATGGGGATTGGATTGAAGGGTCAGCAGTAAGGATTTGCCACCCACAACTTTCACAACCTCTATATCGTTACAGTATCTTCATTGGAAACCAAATCAGCAGTAGACAGAATTGGACACACAGCCCACTGGCCATGAAGAGAAATCCAATCACATCAGAAATCATTAGAGCAGATTGTTCCTGGAGCGTGGCACTGTATGTGTGTATGTGTGTGTATATACTTGATATTAGCACACATGGCTGGGATTTAGACACTGTAATGGAGAGCATTGTATCACTACACTCTATTACATTAAGACAGTTAGCACCGGTTAGGAAAGGGGAAATGAAAATGCCAGCCCAAAGGGTTTATGGCTACATAAACAAGAATGACATTCAAATGAATGAATGAGTTCTGAACTCTGTGTGTTGTGTGCTGCCTGTCATAATAAGAAAACAACTGTGAGTTGGGCTTTTTATTGGTGATTTCTGATGCTGGACCAGTATCCTTTATTCAACTAAATTGTATCATTTGTTCACTCCATTGCACAAGGATGAATATAATTGAATTTGCCTTTCATTAAAAATAAAACTGGCTGGGGTCAATAGGCCAACATGCCACAGACACTTTTCCTTGCTACACTGTCACCCAGTTGAGTGTAAATGACACACTAATGCACACAAAAGTCACTCATAGACCTTGTGAGCCATGCTAATGTCAGCTAGCTAATGCAATGTTCAGTTGTGTTAGCTAGCTGACGTAAGTTCACCACACTACACTTAAGTCATTTAATGGGATAATCTATAAGTCAAGTAGCCCACTTTAAAATGAGTTAGCCTATACCTATTGAAAATCTGCTCCTCAAACTCATTGGCTGATTAGGATACTGACCTAGTTTGGTTAATATGCAAACTGTTGACATGTTTGTTCAGTTTTACTCCTATAACCACCTAGATAACATTTTTCCAGCCTTGTGCCAATATGTCACATGACTATATGTGGGTCAAACATTGGCCGAAACTTTACTAGTATTGGTCAAGCTCTCAAAACGTTGGTTCCTACACTCCCCATAATGCAATTTGACTATTTAATCAGACCTTCCCTGACTGGGGTGTTTTGTTAAAAATGTGTTGTGGCCCTTATTTAAGTGTCATACTGTTATTTCATTTACATACTTACTTGTCATTTTCTCAAACTCTTGAAAGGACTTTCAACAACCCAAGTGCCTGAATGTCATCAAAAGATTCTGAAATTCAGTACCCCAACCACAAAATACATTTTTTCTAATGTAAATTGTCGTCTCATTTTCAATCACCAATAAAATATATGGCAGACTGAGGGGATGTAATGGTTCTTGACATTTCTCAGGTAAAAACAAAAGGCTGACTCAATTCGTCACAGTCTAGGCCTTGTCCATTTGTAGATACAATGTTCGGATGATTATGACACAGACTGGAAGGAAATAGAAACAGCTATATTGTCAAATATTACATTTTAAGGAACAAAGGAATGCAAGAAAAGTCAGACTGACAATTCCAATCTCAAGTTAAAAAATGTTGATAAAACAAAGTATATCCATTGCATGCAGATAGTACAACAGTGACAGAGCTCATCTCACCCAGGACACTCGCTCTTTGAGCTGCTGCCCTCAGGCAAACGCTACAGGACATTGAGAGTACGCACAAATAGATTTCAAAACAGCTTTTACGCTAAAGCCCGTAAATTCACTAAACTGCATTAAATAATGGCAATTATTTATATATTTTTGTTTCTGCACTTTAAAGACGGCATCTCAATTTCGTTGTGCTTTGTACAATGACAATAAAGACTTTTTTATTCTATTCTATTCTACATTGGCTTATTTCAAACACAATATCATATGACCCCTCATTCTCAATCACTCAAACACTACTAGAACAATGCCATGACAACCACTGCTTGGCTTTCAAAGTGAGATCGATTTGGCCCATCAGCTGCATTCACTAGCAAATGTTTAAATGGCATGTTAGCAAATTGATATTACCCCTATTCTCATGTGAGTGACATGTCTGGCAAACAATAATACGTACTGCCTGTGGGTTGAACACCAGAGCTACGCTGTCTCAGGTATCCACCTATCCCCTTCCACCTAGTGATGGATGGGATGCTGGCAGCATAAAGGAGGTTCAATTGATAGTTGGCTCTGCACACTTCATAGTAAAATATAGCAGCTATAAGCTACATCAAATTTTCCAAAAACTAGTCCAGTGTGTCTGAGTGTCACACATAAACTAGCAGAATATCTCATTATGAAACTGACCATTTTGTGTACAGACATTTGTGTGGTTAATTTGCAGCAGTCCAATGCCTTATTATTTACCCATGATTTAGTCTAATGACAACGACTATCATGTGTAAAGGCTCTGCACTGTACAGCACTTTCAGATGAAGGCTGCACATTTATCACATATCTGTCCTGCTGCCTTCAGATGGCTTCAGGTATTTAATTAAATGATTAACTATAATTAGCCTGCCTAGGAATCATAAGCAAATATACCTTTGAAGATTAGGGACTATTGGATATTTTAGCTCTGAAGTGAAAAACTGAAATTAAAAATTGCCATTAGGGCTGCTGCAATAACCGCAATATTGCAACCTCCACAACTGCAATGTTAATATTTTTTTCATGAAGCCAGGTTCTTCTGGTTTCACACTGAAATACATGCGTATTGAATGTTCGGTGGATCCCCTGGTGCAGTTCGGCAGCTCTGGAGGATCCCACCTGACGTGCGCAGCATTTTACGCACTGAGTTCTTGCTTCAGGGGGCTCTTCACTGAGCCTCACATGAGCAATGAAGCCTTGCCATCAAGTTTTCATTACAGAGCAGGGCTCGGGGTGAGCTGACTGATAGTTGGTGTTGATGCTCAGTAGTTAAAAACACATCTGTATGAACTATTTATCTCGGTTAAATGTTTAAAGTCTCCTGGGTCAACACATGGCTGAAAAGACTGTCATTTAACCTGCAGGTAAAGTTGTTTTCCACCAATCATACAATTGTGCATCCAGGAAAACTCCATTTCTAAAATCCTAGCTTTAGGGTGACTTGGCTGTGGGCAATTTGTAACACAATTTTAAGCGTTTTCCATGTTCATCAGGTATGGCTGCTCCATTCGACAAACCCATAATAAACACCACATATGACCACATACTGCACTGTTGAGCCATACTAAATCACCTCAGGGAAAATTCCTTCACTGAGACAGCCCTAAGTACCATTGTATACTTTAAGGATTATCTTGGAATACAGCCTAAGGACTTCATTTTCTGTTTGCTCTTTCACTGTCAGTTATAATAGTAATATTAATGATAATGCATTAAAAATGTGTACCGCACTTTTCATTCACAATGAATTTTAAAGTGCTACACTGATATAAAACATATGACATAAAGGAAATAAGAGTTAAGTTAACCATCTGTTACCAGCATCAGTGTTAACATGGTAAAGAGTTGCTGTGCAATCTGCCGCGGCACAAACAGAATCAGTAGGACTTCAAGCAAATGTTTTGCCAAACTGTCGGAGGATATAAGGAACTGAGAAAAAAAAGAAAAAAAGTCAAGCCACAACTTATCAAGAAAATGGTTCCCTAACAGAAAAATCTGAAAATCTATGAACTTCAGATTGCTCTCAGGAAGCGAACAACTGCTTTAAAATAGGTTAGGCAAAAACTGATATACTATACTATACTATACTATACTCTTCAGGAGTTATTTAGTATTACTATTCCAATGACATGCTATGATGACACACATGATGTCCAAAAAAGTTGAAGTCCTCCTCCAGTCAAAACTCTATTATGCTTATTGTTGTTTCACTTGGATGTTTTGTCATATCTGTGTGTGAGTTCAAGGCATCACAAGTTCATTCATTATCTTAACTGTTTATCCTCTAGAGGGTTGTTAGAGGAGGTATAGAGTCATATAGAGTCAAACAACCATTCACACTCACACCTACAGGCAATTTAGTCACCATTCAACCTAACCTGCATGTTTTTGGTCCATGGGGGAAAAAAACTAATGCAGGCATGGGGAGAACATGTAAACTCCACACAAAAAGGCCCTAACTGGCCATTCAATTCAAACCCAGAACCCTCTTGCTGTGAGGCGACAGTGCTAACCACTGCACCACCGTACAAACTTGAAGCATCCAGTACACAAACACTGAGAATGGACTCTTCAGGGAATTAAAATAGATCTTGTGTCCAGCAGTTCAACTTTTAAAAAATAAAAAATGTTTGCCTATTCATAGATTCTGGATTTTTAATAAAATAGAAGTGGTACCACAGTTATCACTGTAAGAATTGTTAACCAGTTGTTTTTTCTCCCTGGTACCACAGCTCTACGCATCCACATTTTAGTTTGTATTTCCATTGATGCGATGGAAGTGCATACCCACTGATGACTAATAGTCTGTAGCCTGTAAGTCCTGGTAAAATAATTACTATTCACAAAATATTCCCTTTTTAGCGTCTGCTCCCCTCTGTTACCTCCAATTCCAAGTGGTTTCCGTGGTGACATTAGTATGGATTCCTGTTTTCAGCAGCTACTGGTGTGGTCTTTTCAGAAAACTTGTTGCTATTTCCTCTTCTCTCCGGTCTATGTTAACATGATTATTGAATTTCTCAGCATCCCTGAATTCATCATCTGTGGCACATTATTGTCACCGCTATTCTAAATCAAATTGCATCAACCAAATAGCATATCGAGGGGCCTTGAGATGGTGTGCATGACAGAATCTCATTCGACTACAGGGAAATGAAGGAGTGTGAGAGAGCTATAATAAAAAGACAAAGATAATAAGAAACAAACTCTGGATGATGAGCAGTTTGCTCACCAGCTATTGAAAGGTGAAACCGCAAAAGTATTCAGGATGTTTCTCTGACTGTAACAAAACCACTAAAACCTGCTAAAGCACATTTTACTGTTACCCATCACCTTATACTGAGGATAAAAAGAGGCTGTTTCATTTAAACTACTGCTGTATGTGGTGGATGGCCTGTTGTAACATTCTACATTATCTAGCCATGTCTTTACTCATTTATACCATTTTTAATAAGTTCCGTATGTGTTGGTAGCTGCATCCATAGACATATATACGTAGACATTGAGCGCTGAGACGTACGTTGCCGTCGCCGCCATTTTGGATGAGGCAAACTGGGGAGATCGGAGGAGATGCTTGCAATGCCACACTATGCTGAAAATGTTCTTTTCCTTTCTGAATGTGAAGGAATCAATGATGTATGTAAAATATGTTATAAATATGTTATCCTTCACTTTAGCCTGTGGCTACCAGGACATCTCAGACCTCAAAGAAGACTCAAGACACCCTGTCAGTGGACTGTTCACACCTCATCCAAGAGACTGAACCCCTGCCTGTGCCCAATGTTGTGAGTACTAAGTACTAGCTATACCTCAAACAGCTGTGAGCATCATGATCCTGGTTATATTAAAACCTCTTGTCACCCTCACCCCCTTCCACCAACTCCCACTCTCTGTCACTCTTTCAGACACACTCACGTACACACATGTGCATATATTGAAACATGTTAGTATTGAATGTGCATCTTTCACACACGCACACACACACACACACACACACACACACACACATATACACACACATACAGTATATACACACACACACACACACACATACTGTGCCGGTTGTACAGTTGAGGAGTGATGAGATTAAGAATGTGGGACAGTTGGCAGCACATTGTACTAGCAAAGATGTGACGGACTGTGACTGAGTGATGTAATATAAACATGACTTGTAATATTTTCATCCTTATTTCTACTAGGATCAATGCAATGGATAGAGAAAGGAGGGCAAAGAACACTGTGTGGTCTTCTTGAGGATCTCAGGGTGAAGAAAAAATAATGAAGAAAAATAAATGAAGAGCTGATATAGCTAATATATAGATATTATTTATTATATCATTATCATTACTATTGTTGTAAATATTATCATTACTATGTTATGTCTCTGGTACTATGGTTATTATTAATTATTGTTGTTAATTAATATTAATATTAGTATTATTACACTGTATTGCCAACTTTAACCTTTGGTACTCTTATCTGTACTTATTAAATTATAATACTTTATTATAAATTATTTATTATAAATTAATTATTGACTATATGACTATAGTAATAAGTTCTGCATTTTATTTATTTATTAATTATATGTTTTTTTTGTTGTTTTTTAATGATGTTTTTGTTGCTCTGTCCGCATTTTCTTCGATGTGCTTCTCTCTCTCTCACCCAACTGGTCGAAGCAGATGGCCACTCACTTAGGGCCTGATTTACTAAGATCCCAAATAGTGTGTACTAAATTGCGTGCAGGGTGCAATAGATTGCGCGTGCCGTTTGCGTGCGTTTTGCGGGTGATCTACTAAGAAAAATTGCGTAAATGAAAACAGGTGCAACAGGGTGGAGACAGTTGTATTTAAATGAGGGTTTTGCGTGTCTGAATGGAGAGTTTGGACGAGCAGAAAGCTGCAAGCGCAAAATGAAATGTGATCAGGTTCTAGAGGAAGAGGTTAACAAATATATTGAGTTATAACAAAAACTAATATTACCAGAGAAACCCACATATGGGAGAATATTAGTGACGAAGTCAATGCTGTTAGTAAAACCAAAAATATTGCACTCCAAAAATATTAACACAGGTGGAAAAACTCTGTCCTGTGTGTATTCTGTCATTGTGCCTCCGTCTCCTCCTCTCTACAGTGACAAAAGTCATCTGTGCCCAGTGCGCAGCCGGTTAATACCTGCCCTTCAAAGGTATTATTTATAGACGCAGTTAGCGTCAGAAATAAATAATAAAAGTAAACCACAATGCACGTGCTAAATAACATATTTGCATTTTCTTCTCCCTGTATTTTGCACACTGGGGTTAAAACTCCAGATATTACATATTCATCTTGGCAAACGTACTAAATGGACAGCGCGTACTATCTTGCACATTTGAAAAACGCAAACCTCAGTGCGCTGCGTTAGTAGATCAGCTTGCACATTTTTTGCGGGTGATGTCAAGTCTGCACACGTTTCTACACACGCAAACCTTTAGTAAATCAGGCCCTAAGAGCACAGTCCTATCTGAGGTTTCTTCCTGTTAAAGGGGAGATTTTCTTGCCACTGTCGCTAAGTGCTGCTCATGTGGGAATGTTGGGTCTCTTTCATTTAACCCTTGTGCCTCACTAAGGACATTTCTGGCTTTCATTTTTTTATTTTCTTGATAATTTGGGCCGTGTTCATGCCTATGGCATCAAATTCTCCAAGGATATTCTTGTTAATATATTTTTGATTTCAATCAATCACCCAGGGCTTAACATGTATAACATAATTTAGCTCTATTTATCTCTATGGGAAATAATTAATTAATTGAATATAGAAAATAATATAATTTTTTAATATTTTTATGGTAGTCTAGACCTGCTCTGTGTTTAAAGTGCCTTGAGATGACTTGTTGTGATTTGGCGCTATACAAATAAAGATTGATTGACTGATTGATCTTTCCTTCTGTTTTGCCCACTGTCTGCTCATCAGTCTCTATTTTTGCATTTCTACTTCTTGTCTCTTGTTTTTTGTCAACACGCTGTGCCACTTGAAAATAACTCTCTTTTTGTTTTACCTTTTTTCAGCCATGACATTTTATTGTATACAATAAAACAAGGGTCTATCATTTTCTGTCATGGAGTACATCATTTCACTACTAAAAGAAAATAAAGCAGATCACAGCCAATTGCAGTGTCTTATTTTGATTTGAAGACTTTGTTAATTTTTTTTTTTTTTTTTACATTATTAGTAGTTAATTTGATATAAATTACTGAATATAAAAACGAATTAAAATCAGTTACATGTAAATGTTATTGCTTTATATTCAGAAAACCCACATATGTCACATCTACATGTCAGGATCTGGTTATTATAAACACACATTCAATATTTAACTTCCATGTATCATCACAGTAAACGTTACATACTCTGGTAGTTGTAAACACTGGAAAAAAATGTGAGCATTTACATTTATAATCATCAGATAACGTTATATACGTTGTTTTTGCTACCTATCTGTTTCCCAAATATATTAGTATATTTTTGTATACTTGTATCAGTTCACGGGGCAGATCTGCCCCATCCAACATAGCGGACAAGCTGACGTATCGCAGCAACAGGCCAACCCGCTCAGAGAGGCGTCTATGGCTGCATCAACCTGCTAGCAAAATAATGTGTGTATTTCTTTTCAGCTATACTTCCTACAGTACAGGAAATAGTATCTCTATCCTTTTTGACATATATGTGTGAGCTTAAGTGCCCTGAAATGTAAAATATGCTCGGCCACTGGATTTACAAGCTGAGTCGACCAGAGTTTATTGAAAGAAGACCAGACAAGCATCTGCTCTCCTAGTAACAATCTGAAATCAATGCACTATCGTGTACTCTAATGTGTCTGAAAGCTTCCCTTAACATGAGGACTGGAGTTCACAGTGCATTCATCCTGCAAACGTTATGTGCCGAAGCATTAAGGAAAGCACACAGGGGATGCAGAATTCAGTAGCTCGGAATTTTTAAATTGTCAGGCGATATATAAAACCCTGTATTTTGCAGTGTAATGCCATAACCACCAACAGAAATACCAGACAGAAGCACTGACGAGAATTGAAGCAGCACCTCCATTAGGATAACATCTTTAACGTGGTAACGTCGATGTCTGAGCGAGCAAATCCACCCAGTAGATGTTGGGACATTTCACTGGATTAATGCAGCTGGCATTAGATAAAAAGTCAGGGGGGGAGGTCAGAGGGCTTCACTCTGTGGGTACCACACGTTTCTGTATGAACGATCATGGCTCAAACAGACCAACACTGCCATCTCTAACTGAAGGTGGTACATTTTTGCAAGGTCACAATGACAATTTGACATTTCAGAGCAACCAAGGTCAAAATCTGAAGCTGTGCAACATTTATTCACTGGCTAGATTTACTGGCTAGATCTCAACAGCCCTACAGACATGAATGTCCCTGACTGAGTGATGAAGTTACACCATTGGTCAGCTGAAGGCAGCTGAAGCTAAGTATCCAATAATGCATTTTACACTAACTAACAGCAATGGTGATTAGCCTGTTCTAATTTTTGCTGTAGGACTGTTGATATGTCTCATGAAGTTTTAATGTGTTTACAGGCAAGAATGTAACCTTTAGATTCCAATTCGTGGTCAGTTTATTTAAATAACTTTTCAGAATGGGTAAGACCAAATGTTGTCATTGGAACAGTCATGTGATGCAGTCACATGATGCAATCACATGACTGTCTTGCTTGAGTATACTTTAGTGTGAACAGTCTGCTGGTATTGACATATCTAATGTTCAGTTAGTAGGCAATGTGCAGTCACACTGACTGAGTATGTAGTAGGCAGTACATTAACGTGCAATTCCAAACACCACCAATAGGCTTCAGTCAAACCTGACACAATTCCAGAAGGCTTGGTTGCCAGGTGTCATCATTTCCTGTATTTATTTTAAATTAAAAGCCCTCTAGCATTTTAACTGCCCTAGCTTTTTTTTTTCTTCTTTTTGCTGTATTTTGTAATCTAATGTCTTTGTGACTCAAAAAGACATGTGGCTTCTTGCTGAGAGATAATAACAAACACAGTGCTATTGTCTTCAAGCCCACTTTAATAACCATACATCTGTCAAGAGGCTGTTTCTTCAAAGCAAAATGGCAATTTCAGCTAATAGAGCACATTTTATGTTAGTTGTTGAACCAGTTGTTCGAAATGACTGGAAAGAAAGCTACAGCAAGTCTTTATCCAAATTTCAATTGTAAAATGAGTCATGAGAGCTACATGTTGGCATTAACAGACTGAGCAAAGCTACCTTCTTATCCCATAGTTCTTTCCTTGCTTGAAAAAAAAAAAAAACCACAGTTAATTACTATGATGAGTTATAGTATAGTACAGTATATTAGACCTAAAATGACTTGTTTATCTTTTACATCATTCTCCTCCTTCTTCTTTGTGTTTTTTCTGCAGGATTTTAGATCAGGCAAATCTGGACTATCTCTATTAGTTCTCTGGTACCTCACATCCTGTTTCCTTTACATTCTTGTAGATACGTTCCCTGCGTTTGCTAAGATTTCTATTAAGATGTCTTTAAAAGTGTGTTACTACAGGTAATTAAAATCGTGTAACTTATTCTACAGGAACCTTCTTCTATGTTTGACAGTCTTAAAAACATGTTTTGATCATAACTTGGCTATTACACAGAGAGTAATGATAAAACATTTATGCTATGTTTGCAGAAGAACATGAAGCAGCGGTGGAGGATCAAAGTGAAACACTCAGAGGCACCTGACCTGCAATCATCTAAAGCCTTTTGACCCAGCGTGGGCTTTTGGACTCTTTACAGACAAGCGCACATGCACAAACACCATTTTTAAGACTCTATGGACACCAGCCTACCTGCAGACTTGATGTACTTGATGTATAAGTTACCCATGAGTGTTTAGTTTCAAGGAAATTACAGTGTTGATATTGTCAAGTTGAGTGATTTGATTTATTTTCTTACTCATTTAATGATTTCTGTGATCATTTTTAAACTATGGCATGGCTACTTTTCTGGCTAGAAGAGACATGGTAGATAGTTCTGAAAACTTTTCCTGCTTTTGCTACTTCACATTAACAGCTTCTCAGTGGTATACCACTGTGTGGCTTTTTTTTTACAAAGCATGTACAGGACATGCAACACTTGGGAAGCAGATCATATGTAGTATATATTGCAAAGGAGGATCAGTAAAAGAGGAAACAGCCACAGTGAGCTGGTAGACAAAGAGCTGCAGGCAAAAGGCTCTTTTACTACAGTTTGTGCAACCAGTGCACATACAATATGTCATTAGGGCTGGGTATCTTTACAATACCAGTACCAATCCAAATACCCTTAAAATGATACTGATACCAGATGAGTATTTCATTTGATACCCATTCCACATTTTGTGCTCTTACTTATATCTTATGCAACAGGCATGTAGCGTAGACACGCTTTAGAGCGTTTAGGTGGCATCTTGGCTGCTGAACTGCTAAACGTGCTAACTCAAATTCACCACGACTTCACCACCACAGACGGGTTGTAGCTGCTGTGGCGGTGGACCAATCACATGTCGCATTAAATCGAAGAATGGTTGCATTGATTGGCTGTGAGCAAGTCCATACCAATAGTCATATTTTCTAGCTCTGGGTGCAAAAAGGATCAATTGCAGGTATCGTTCCACGAGAGACTTTTAAATACTACTTGGTATCGATTTATTTCAGTCGATATCCGATGTGGCATTATGGGTAATGTCCTGCCTCAGGATTTTGAGTTTACATTCACAGTAAAAAAAATCATCTATTTTTGATTAATTTAAAATTCATTTGATAACCTAAGTAGCAGTAAGCTATAGTTACTTTGTCATAATATCAGCACCAACATTATTGCATTGTTCATGTATTTTGCTGTGCTTGTTGTTTTTTCAGTTTCACTCTGGTTTCATAAATGCACCTACAACAGCATCTTATTAAAAGGCACAGCTAAGATGATTCCTGACTCTTGTGCATTTATTGGACGGAGTTTGGCTTGCTGTTAAATTGTGTTGCCACATAATGAGAACAGTACAGGTAAACAACTTATTTTGTTCTGCTGTCCTGTCTGAGGGAAAAACCATCTGCAATGTGCATGACAGACGTAATTGCAGCAATTTACTATTCTGCTATCCTGCCTACTACATGGAAGAGGACCATTAGATAAATATAAGCATGGTATGCACGTTCCCTTCGCACAATGCAAAAAAGTAAATAAGTTTGTTTCTGCTTAGCTTTTACTAATAAATAAATAAATCTGTTCTCATTGATTGAAATTTAACAGTGTGGATTGAAAGTTTACAGCATGACATGAATAACCATAATATAATTTACTGCAAAATGTCTGGTGCTGTAAATCAGTACACAGTAACATAACATTACTGTATTTCATTCAACTAGCTGGCAGCGAGTTTGTCAATTAGTGCCAGTTAGTTGATGTAAAAATCACACTAATTCTCTTGCAGTGTGTGAAAAATAAATCATATGATCATCATCTTTATGATTCATTAACCCCAATGGATCCTGAAACTCGTGCAGTTCCAGGCTTCTGATTAGAGCATGGGCTGGGTCTGGGGAATGCTACATTCAACGTGCCTCCATCTCTCCCACTCACGCTCTTTCAGACACACATTTTCTTTGTCTTTAGTGTAATGGGCTAAAGTCAGACACACACACACACAGACACACACACACACACACACACACACACACACACACACACACACACACACACACACACACACACACACACACACACACACACACACACACACACACACACACACACACACAGGGGTTTTCCCCTAACCCCTAAGCTCCCCCTTATCTCAGTACCTCTGTGTCTCTTTAATAGTGAGAAGGGAGGTTTCTAGCTTGAGGGAAGACTGAATAACTCGGTGCTTGAATGACTGCATGTGTGTGTATGTGTGTGTGTGTGTGTGTGTGTGTTGTGTGTGTGTGTGTGTGTGTTTGTGTGTGTGTGTGTGTGTGTGTGTGTGTGTGTGTGTGTGTGTGTGCGTGTGCGTCTGCCTCTGTGAGGGGGACAGAAAGAGAAGGAGGGGCAGAAAAAAGGGAAAGAATGAAAGGAAGAACGAGTACCAACAATTTCAGGCTTCAGGGATTGACTCCCGATGTAATTATCTACCCCATACTAAAACTCTTTGTGCACTTTGGGCTCGTACTGCAAGGAACATTTGATTTTAAGTATCCACCGTATGGTAATCTGGTTAAAAAACAAGAACTTTTCACAGTGAGGACCGAATTATGAACTTTGTCTTGTTTTTACTGTTTTGACACAATTCATATAGTTTACAGCATTTTACCCACCAATTTATTAATATTCAATCGTTTATTGATGCGAGACAAAACATAACACAACATGATTTAACATAATTAAGGTGTGTATATTTTCACTTACAAATATGTGGGGAAAACTCAGGGCTGGATTGACCTGTTAGCGAGCCCTGTGGGCAAAACATTAGCCTTTGGGCACCCCACTACACACACCCCACCCACCCTATCATTTTGGAACTTGGACCATCTGAGCAAAATAAAACAGATTTTAATAACCATGAAAGTTCATTATTAAATGCAATTTCAATTCAAAATTACTAGCTTTTTGTGTAACTTTAAACAATATCAGATGTTTTTTCGTCAGCAGATGGAGTTATGAAATGAACAGATCCATCTCCATGACAACAAACTCTTGGAAAAAGCTCATTAATTGGGATTGTTTTCTCAGATGAAATAATTGAAGTCTCACAACCAGATGTTGATGTTGGGTCTCTACAAATGACTAAGTCACACACAGTAAACATGTAGATTCAGGGACCACAAGGGGTCCGGGGTCTGAGGTCTTTCTGCAAGACCATTCAGATTCTTTACCCGCTTAAACAGTATTCGAGTTCCTGCTCCTGAAACATTTTTATAGCTGTCTTTTAACTTCCCCCCCTCCTCTCCCCTCTTCCAACCTCTTCTACATCCATAAAGCACTCAAAAAGGCCAGAATTAGGTGAAGGTTTGTTTTGATGGAGGATATTTTGCAGTTATCCTCTTAGATTCAGGAGATTTTGTTATGTTATAACAAAAAAGGAAACAGGCTGAATGTTAAGGTTGGACAGTCTGTATTGAAAACACTCCTGGATAGAGAAACAGATATTTGAAAAGAAGCTGTAAAGTGTCCTTTAAAAGCTCTGTTATATATAGAACACATATACAGAAAACACTGTGTATGATTTACTAAGTAATTCATATTTTCACATATGTTGTTGACACTGATTATTGAACAGTGCAACAAATTGTTATCATGGTAATACTAATCATTAGTCACTGTACTGGTGCCCCATTTCCATTTTCTCAGGTAATAATGTCACATATCACATCATTTAGCTTTAGTGTTACTATAGACATATACTTGGCCATACTATTCAGTGACTGACAGTATATGAATGGTTCAAAAATAGTTAAAAGTGTAAAAGTGAGTACATATTAGGGGACTGTACCGAAAGTATGAGGATGAGTTTAGAAGAAGATACTGGAGACTCATGATAGGCTGTATTCAGATAATCTATTCAGATAGGTGCTCAACACACTGTACCTGCCACCCCATCAAGTGTAAAATGATGGGAGTGTATTGAATGAAAACAAACTGGAATAATCTTCCTCATGCTGTTACACACCATTTACACATCACTGCAGCGAGGTAAGATTGACATCCCTCCGCCTACGGCTCCATAGCGTCCAAAGATGCCTTACACATAAAGAGAAAATTGATGTCTAAGGAGTAGTTAGGTGTCTCGCGGTTAGGTAGTTAGGCATGGATATTTTTGTTCTTCTGATGATTGTAATCATGATAGCCAGCATGTGTTGAAAGAACTGTCACCAAAAGCAGCAAGCTGAAATGAAAAGCCAAATGGGGACAGAAAACGATTTAACCTCCTTTGTGGAGCTTGTGTTACATTCATGTTTTTGCTTCCCTGTTAGTCAGCAGGGCATCTGAATACAAAAATCTCAACAGATTTAAATGAAATATGGTGAAAGTTTACACAAATTTGGCAAAAACTGATTCATTTTGTGCCCACCATTTGGGTATTTACAAAGCATTTTTTTGTTTTTAACTTGTATGCTGTGAGGCATACAAGCAACATTTATTTTTAATTGAGTCCTTGGTGCAACACACAATTGGCAGAGTCCTTATCCATATAAACCATGCCAATTTTAGGAAAAACAGATTTTCTGTCATTTAAGATTTTTGCAGAGATTTGGTTTATATGTACTTTATGTGAATGGGTATCTCAGCAAGGATAAAAGGATAAAAGCTTCTGTGCTGAAACCAATTTTCCAGTGAAACAGACGATGAGAGCAGTGAACAGTTACAAGAGGGACTGAAAGTAAATCTGTCAACAACTATGGTCAAGTGCTTTTTAAAAAAAATGATGAGTGTGGTTAACTTGTTGCCCAAAATCATATTTGATTGGATACATTTGTGTTCAAGAGATCAAGAAGAGTTATCAAACATATGAAAAGAGAAAAGACTGGATTTTAATATAAAAATGTGGGTCAATTTTAACCAAGGAGGACAACAGGTATTAACTCAAAAATGAGGTATAGTTTCATTTAAATGAGGCCTATTGACCATTTCAAAAAATAAGTGTAAAACCTGTGGTAATAAGTCTAACGCAGTATTGGGTGATATTTTATACCTTTTACTTTATAAACAGTCAAACTAGACCATGTTAGTTTTGACCCAGGAGGACAAAAGTAACATGGTAACAAGAAGACAACAGGCAGGTTAATTTAACTTTAATTTAATATATCACTCTCTGTAGATTAGCCACGTAAAACTTTTTGTTTCAGTGGTTTTCACCAATTATGCCATCGTGGATACTGTGAGTTAAATGAGATTGCATTCACTGAGAACAGATAAAGTACCCTAACCCTAACTAAACCAAAAATAATGAAATATGAATGTCAGAAATGTACATGAGTCTATTTGATCCTGAAAAAGTATCCATTTTCTTTTGTGTGTGTGTGTGTCCGTGTCCTATCATATCGTTACATTGTTGTAAATGTGGAAACTCTGTGCTTGGTGGTCTGTGTCATATACTAGTGGGACAGCAACTTGTCACTCGGTGTATCTTATAAACTGTTTCTCCGTCGTTCAATATCCACAAAATCCTTTCCTGTGACAGCTCAACAATGGCAGCAATGGAAGACGCTGGACAGCTCTGTCTGCAGCCATTACCCAAGTGCACAGGTACCTCTGAATTTTTAATAGAACCTGTCTTTTGCTCTCTCTCTCTCTCTCTCTCTCTCTCTCTCTCTCTCTCTCTCTCTCTCTCTCTCTCTCTCTCTCTCTCTCTCTCTCTCTCTCTCTCTCTCTCTCTCTCTCTCTCTCTCTCTCTCTCTCTCTCTCTCTCTCTCTCTCTCTCTCTCTCTCTCTCTCTCTCTCTCTCTCTCTCTCTCTCTCTCTCTCTCTCTCTCTCTCTCTCTCTCTCTCTCTCTCTCTCTCTCGTCACAGCAATAACAATAATTGATTTCTGCTTTAAGACCATTGAATGCTTTTTCTCCTGTTTACTGCAAGTCCACACGTTTCAATTAGCTTGGCAGCGAGTGGATTTTACCTTGAGGAAATGCATGACTGCAGCTAATATGTTGTAGTGTGTGTGTGTGTGAGGGTGAAAGAGAGACAGGAAATGGAACTTGACGTTAGTTGTTTGTTAATTAGACAATTAAACAATATGGACAATGCTGGGGGAATCAAGAAGTATATTGACTTTTTAGTGTTATAAACACAGCTGTATCTCACTGGAACTGTGAAATTAAAGTTTTGACATTGGGCTCAGTCCCTCCATAATGAGCAGGGATACAGTTATAATCCTTGAGTTCATGTTTTTGGCTTGAGTACATGAATTATTAAACTATTAACCCTTGGATCCCTTTTGCTCAGTTTTCAGTTCCTTTATTGACTTGTTGCCCGTACTGTGACTACATGCTAGCTTATCAGGATACTCAGAGGTTCTAAGTCTTTTTGAAAGAAAGGTTGCAGCAATTCAAATTGTTTAGGTTTTTTGCAGGTATGACTACATACCAAAAATATCTGCATATGAATAGATGGAGTAGAATGTTGAAGAATGTATTCCAGGCACATAAGCCCTGCTGTAAAAAACAGCATTGACCAGCATGGATCAGCATAGACCATGATGATGGACCAGCATCATTATGCTGGTCACACTAGCTAAACCTGCACCAAACCAGCATGGACCAGCATGACAATTATGATATTAATATTACAAGCAGGGAGCTTGTCCTGTGTCCTTCTGCTTGTCCTAAATGTGAAAGCTAATGCTAAACACAAGAAAACTCAGAATGAGAATGCCTACAGTACATGCTGACGTTTACATCAACGTGGTGAACATATTGAAGGTTGAACATTGTACCCTGATTTATCACATTCAATATCTTGGTTGAGTGTGATAACAAGCTAACATTTGCTAATTAGCCATAAACACGAAGTAGAGTTGAGGCTGATGGGGATCTCATGAGCTTGGCAGGTGTTATATATTAGATAAGTTAACATTTCAACCTGATGGTGGCACTAGAAAAAATGTCAGGAGATCATCAAAGTCAGTAGGGTGCCTTCTTTAGAGACCATGAACATCTGTAGAAAATATTATGTCAATCCATCCAATAGTTGTTGAGATTTCTGTGTGTTGCATTGTGGTCAGTGAGTTTTCTATTGTCTACCAACCCGAACCAAAGTTTTTAGAATAAATACCTTTAGTTCTTGGTAAATCATCACCATGGAAAGTCATTTACAACCATCTGTTCAATTTCAAATTCCACTTTTAAGCATTTTCGATAATGAAAGAAAAGTCTAGAAGTTGTTGCAACATTATTATGAACATTTTAAAACTCACTGGAAAGGATAACCTGGGTTGATCCCAGCAATAAATGGTCATCTTTCTGACGGCGTATATCATTTCGGTCATGTGATTGTCACATTTGGTCTATTTGTTTCAGGTCAGTCACCATAATGCAACAGTCTTACCAAGTCTTTTCTGCTGGCTTGGCGTCACTTGTCTGTTGGCATCAAAGTGGTTCAGTTTAACTTAATAAAAATCCATAATTGAGTATTAACGATGTGGGCTAGTACAAACTGTGCTATTATCTGCCTGTCCACTTCATAAAACATTAATCTGTCAAGGCGCTTTGTCTCTTCTAAGCAAAACAGCCATTCCACCTACTCAAGCGGATTTTATGTTGGTTATTATGACAGGAGACGGGCAAAATGAGCGGAGAGAAAGCTGCAGTGGCAAGTCTTCACCCAAACTTCCATCACAAGAAGGGCTTTTATTTTTATTGATTTGTGTTATTGCTTAATTTGACTGGGGATCTGCATATTAATAACATTTCTGAGAATATGCCAGTTAGCCTAATGTTCATCTGTAGCCCCTCAGGCAACAAAAGCACAAATGTTACAAATGAAAGCATTAAAAGTAAAATCAATGATAAAAGCGATGAAAATATGCAGATGTGCACTGCACAAGTGAGACAGCTCTCAGTCACCCAAAATCAACAATAGCATGAAAACAATCAATGAAATCAACAAATAGCATGACAGCACAATGTTTGGAGAGTATGGGCAAATCAAGCAAGAAAAATACCCAATGAAAAGGCAATCGTGACTGCCTGTTCACTGTGCCTGTAAGCGATTGCTGTTCGGAGGTTCTTGATTTCAAGGGATCGACATGTTAAGAACCCCGCTGAACAGAGCTGTCACCAAATTTCCACACAAATTTGCCCTGACGAATGACAGTCAAGCTGTCACTTCTTAAGCATGCTTTTTGAGTGTGCAAATGGCAGCGAAAGTGTTCCCGCCCGAGCGTTTCATCATAATCAAAGCCTATTTAATCAAACAGAAACGCTTATTAGGTCATTTTGGCTGAAGTGGATATTGCACAGATTCAATTTGTCGGTTAATTCCCCGCCAGCTACGACCACGCAGATATGTCACACTCACTGACTCTACAATGTAAGAGGAAGCCAATTTAATCAGTTTGACCCAGGTGACACAAGTGCACCGTCTCAGCATTTGTATTGATCAGAGAACATCCCATGTGTGGTTGTCTGAAAAAAAAACACTGCCATAAGTCATGGGACTGATGACTGAAACTATGAATATAGACAGCCAAAGTCAAAGTGTGACTTCTGGGTTGTGCTCCGAAAGTAAAGCATGGCAATACCAATTTGGCATTTGCAGTAGTAAAGGTTAATATACGGATAATAAAAATCTAGCCCGACAACATAACCATAGTGGAACCAGTATGGTTCACTCCATATTAATATGGTTGGTAGGTAAACATCTCTGCAACTTTTCAGCTGTAGTCTAACCTCTAAAATGTCAATTGCGGCCCCCCATTGTGCTACTAAATGTGCCAAATGTGGCCTGTTCTGTTGAGCTGGCAGTGTTGAAAGCCTCAAAGATCTTGAACATGACAGGCAATCATGTTCATCAAAGACCTTAAACATTAAATAATCCATGATACTAGAAGGGAGTGGTTGTGGATGACATGGATAAGGGAGAGACTGTCGGTTAAGATGACACACTTTCTCATTCCAGTGAATGGGAAAGTGTGTCCAACATTTGACTGGTACTGTATTACACACACTTAGACACAGCTAATAATTCATGGTGTGGAAGCTAAGTCTAGTACCTTAAGCTACTGAGATGCCTAACCAAGGAGTGACTTGGTTGGTGCATTTGCTTACTTTACGTTGCCTGTATGCTGTTGCATACGAGAAATAATCTTAAAGCTATTCTTCAGGGCATCAAGATGAGTAAATCTGGGCAATTTTAGAGTGACCAATTAACCTGAGTTGTATGTTTTTGGTCTGTGGGAGGCACAGGGAGAACATGCGAACTCCACACAATCTATGTACAATGTATAAAAAACAATTAATCTTCTGGTTACTATACACATGGGAGCTAACCATGAACGAATTACGCATAGTTTATCATTGTGAAGTCATATGTTCAATTTTGCAAACATGTTTTGCTCTTTCAGAATACTAAGAAACCTTGAGTGACAGGTTGTTTTATGTCTTAGTGGCTTGTGGAAAAGTGGGTAGACCTTTGCTCTCTAGAAGACCCACATTGAAACAAACCCCAAAACCAAAAGTTTAAAATACAGGTAGAGGACAAAAGGCTTTTAGCTATAGTATAATATGATGATTTAAAGTCTTAGCTTATTTCTGCTTTGAATTGCATGTGTTCACCCTAAAAAAGATGCTTCCTATAACTAATAAATCACAATTCACCCCCACAATGAAGTCCTGTAGCTATAAAGGCTGTGACACGGCATGCCTTGCTTTGCTGCTCACATCTTGAAACTCTTGCCTTGTAAAGTTAATGTGTCTCATGATCCAAAATTGCTTGAAATAGGCATTTTTTTTGGAATCATAAATCAATTGCGTGGCAACGGGAGTGCTCGACGACACCGATGATCAAACCACCGAAACATTCTACCATTCGGCGTTCAGAGGTGAGCGACTTTATCGCAAAGAGATGAGTCAATTAGCTGTTTTTCAGAAGGCGGTCGGACTCGGCTGCACATTGATTTTACGCAGAATGTCATCTTCCACCATTAACCGTGTTATCTGTTGTGATGCGCTGCAGCGATCTGAGCAAATAAACTCATTTTTACCACCCTTGACACTCTGTATACACTGCTGTATGGTAGAGATGAAAGGAGACGTCAGTCATGGACGCAAACATAAGCTTGTTTCTATACATTATTCGCTCACATGTGTAATATAATAAAGATGAATAAAGACTTAATTGGGAAAAAGGTACGCATGACACACATACAGTGTACACCAGTGGGATTGGAAACAGGCTGGCATGCCATGACATATTTACATCTACGCTCATACACCTTTTCTCTCACAGTGTACCACCCTCACATATGATTCACGGTGGCTAAGTGATGCAGGACACGTAACTACATATAACTACAAAGCACAGATGCACACATGCTCACACGTCTTCATCTCTGCATGTGTTATCACTGCATCTTGCTATGGTGTCGGATCCCTCATGGGTTCAAAACGTGGGACTCACCCCTTTCTAAAGCATCAGCACTTCAATAGGGCCCTTATTAGTGTCTATGTGTGTGTGTACATGTGTGGGAAGAGATGTCTTTCATGATTTCTACGCATGTGACTGTGTGTGTGTGTGTGTGTGTGTGTGTGTGTGTGTGTGTGTGTGTGTGTGTGTGTGTGTGTGTGTGAGAGAGAGTTGGGGGAGATGGAGAGAAATGTGTGTGTGTGTGTGTGTGTGTGTAATGAGGTGGAAATAACCCGTCTTTCAAGATACTTCCCTCTGCGTGAACTCCCATACATCTTGTTAACTGACAAAGCTTTGAAGACGAGTCTTTTTAACTTAATGCAGCGAGTTCGAGATCACACTGGCACACGCGCATGTACACACACACGCGTGTGTGCAGACGTGCAGGGCACATACCCCCATGTTACGAGAGAGGAGAGATCAAACTGGCAACAACTACCTAAAGCAGGCAGGTAAACAAAATTTGACACTAATCATTTTATCTGACAGAGATTTTAGAATGTGACAGAGAGCGATGAAAGGAGTCACTGAAGAGAAAAAAGTAAAGGACAAGTTACAAGGAAGTGAAAGGAAATCGAAATCTAAGAAGAAAAAAAGAATGCCTGCACAAAAGCCTAGCATTTCTTTTTCTTTTCTTTTTTTTATATATAAAGCCTGTACAGGCATTCAAATCAGTCATCAAAGAATGCTCTGATGTTTATTGAGACTAGTTAAGTAGCAAGAAAAAGAGATTCAAATCCTCAGCTCTGGTGTGCAAACACTTGAGAACGCTTTATATTCGGCAGAGATCTTTGTATTTGGTGATTAAAATTGACGCATTGTAGGTTACTCAAAGACAGTGACTACTTTGTTGTTTTTTTTCACAGGAAGTGAAATGGAAGCATCATTGTGTGACAGATTTTGAATTGGTTGCCTCAACTGAGATTGTTCCCAAAAAATCACCCTGGCTACATCTGAAACGTGGAGTTCATGGTCAGTATGAGGCTGCAGGTAAGATTTCATTTAAAGAAAAAACTATATATTTACAAATCTGTTTTCAAGATGTCATGTTCCAGCCCAGTATGCCAGGAATTATGTTCATATTGAACAATTCTGCACCTCCTGTTTATGTCCAATGCCAAACATCTGTCAATTCAGGACGTGACGTGTTCTTTATGTAGCATGGCGGACAATAATGGAATCGTTACACCTCACTCTACCACTTGTTATAGGTGGATCCAAAACATTGTTGCCAACTTTAGACAAGATTTGGCGACTTTGAAGAACCATTTATTTTATTTTTTTCCAGAAAAAGTGAATAGAGGCATATCTAGTAAAGTTTTAGGCAGACCATAACTCTTCACGATGCAGGGAGTTGCCAGTTTTTAAGCGCTAATGTGGATCCCCGCACTGACTGCATTGGTTCAGAGCAGCAGCAGCTTCAGTTGACCGATCATCAGCCAAACAGAGATGTGAACGAGCCATGAGAATCCATCTGCAGGCTTCAAGACCACAATAAGTCGCCCCTTGCTACAAGTCACCCTCCCCGTCCTTCTTACATGTGCCTGACCCTCCGAGGTCATTCTAACTTTCATCTGTTTCCTCATTGTGGATGTCTTGTTTTCTTTCATCTGTTCAAATATATTTTAATTAGCTACTATGAAGAAATAAAAATAACTTTGAAGGAAAAATGAACTTTGAAGAATAAAATATGATGTTCAATGAGTATTCAAAACAAAGAATATGCAAATTCTGAGTTTTATACTCTTCATTCTTTATGCAAAAAGAATGAAGAGCAATTATTCATCGAAATCATCATTAAAGAAAGGGAAACAGGCTTTAAAACTGTAAATGTTGTCCTCTTGTGTCCAGCTCACCAGCTGCCTAAAAGAGATTTGGTGAAATTCAGCAGGTGCAAAAGGAGAGAGGCAACACTGAAAACACTGAAAAGTATTATTTGCCATAAATGTTATGGATATCTGGATGAATATGCCATCTGTGGACAGTAATTTTCTCATCTATAAAGACGATGCCCATGTCCATTACTAGCATAATCACACATTGAAGTCACTGGCTTTTGCAGTGTAAACCCATCTGTGAGCTATAACAATAAATGTACGGGACATAATGAGCGAGTATACAATTCATCAATGTCTATATTGGCGATATTTCAAATGTATGACAATCATATATAACATCATACAAAAATCATGCTCTGCCTGCTGTGTTGTCAAAAATACTCATATAAGCTCAGAAGGGTAATTAGACAAAGTGTATTTTAATGACTGTCAATGAGGCAAATGTAACCAACTGGCTTCAGAGAACAGACATGTTGAAATGTATTTTCTCAGTTTGAACACATTTTTATCATTAACTTGTTTGACAACACAGCAGCAACAGTCTCTGCTTTATTTTGTTGGAAAGAGACTTTTAACTCCTTGAATTTATTTCCCTTTGAGCAGCTTCAAAGTCATCAAACCTTTTCCACACTGTATGAATATGCCACATATTCTGTTTTATACAAAGGTCACATTATGTGTCTTGCTGGTTGCAGCATTTGATTGAAGCTGCATCACATTGATAGTGCTGTCATTTTTATCATACAAACTATTTCCACCTTACTCAGCTTAGATACCTCTTCAAGGATAAGTTTATCAGCTGACGGTCCGACAATATTACATTTCAGTTTGTGCTGTTCAGTGAATATGTGAATGTTTATAGTATAAAGTGAAAATTCAAAGTCAAGATACCTTTGTTTTATGGCTGCGGCATTACATCGACTAGAAAATCTGATTTCATGTGGATCATTTTGTACACATTACCCTGTGATTCATGATCAGGACACGTGCGCAGTAATGATGAACCCATTGAGGGTATGGTTGAAGAGGTTACTGAGAAAGTGCCTCCGGTCATATAAAAACAGTCAATGCTACAGAATTCTGCATATTTAGAGTAGAATCCTTTTCCTCTCTGTTCATATCCCCTATATCCTTCATGGTCTTTGTAAAGAGAATTCCACTCAATGCAACATAGCATAGATATAGAGCTCTTTAGGTCCATTTATACTCTCTGAAAATGTGTTCCAGGTCACCACATGTGACAAAGGAAGAAAAGGGATCATGTATAAAATGTAGGGTTAGATTTTCACAGTAGGTTTCAGATTTACATTCTAAGTGCATTATAAAGGGATCTTCTAATGGTAAGTATGAACAGAACGAATGAATATGGTTTAATGTTAATTTGGGCTCCTGACTGTTGTTTCATGACAGAATTGAAAAATTGTGAACCTTCCTTTTCAAAATGTACGTGCTCTTATAATCTTGCATCTTCAAGCACCAAAAGCTTCATATCTTATGTTCTTATATTATAGATTAATTATTCATCGCATGCATCTTCATAGTATTTCTGCCTCAGCTCACTCAGGCTCTCGTAGTATTCAGTATTCATAGAGGATCCCAAGAGAGGATCTTCTAGTCGCAGGTGTCCAGTGCATGGCCGATGTACACCTGCTGCTGGTAGCACAGGATGTCTGTTTCCTGCTGTGACACCCTAGGGGAAACAAACACCACGACCACACATTGGACTGTTCCTCTTGGGACAGCGGTAAACACAGCTCCAGGTCTGAATTGACAGTGTAGAGCTGTAAGTAAGCTCTACTCAGGTCCTGAAAGGAGAACAGCCCAGTCTAGCTGAAACTCTCACTGTCCCCAATGTCTGCATCATTGTTGGTATCTATCACCCTGGTTGTCACTACTACTACTACAACATCCCAAGAGCCATCGAATATCTTTGACGTCAACTCTCCAATATCAACCTTTTTTTGTCGGCAGATGCAACTTAAATGGTTATCTCAGGGTAAATATTCTTTGTCTCTAGACAACATCTCATTTTGACATCTTGTGTGATGCTCTGTCAAACCTACAAGGTATGCCCCCTACTACAAATTACCCCACCACTTGTAGTTAACAAGTTTTAAAAATAAAAGTAAATTGTGTCCCCTTGTGTTCCAGCTCACCAGCTGCCTAAAAGTTATGTCCCTCTTTTGCAGTCCGCGTTCAGACCCCTCACGAATTCCAAATTATTTAACTGGTCATTAAGTTTCATTTTGTTTTGTAAAAACAGAGTTGTAGTTATTTCAGTGTCAAGCTCATCTCTCTATTCATGACACGTCATTTGCAGTCTATGCCAGTGGTTCTCAATGTGGGGTCCAGGGACCCCCAGGAGTCCTTACAAGGGTTCGACGGGGGTCCCCAGCAGAAAGGGGAATCATTTTCTTTTCACTCTTATTTAATCTATAAGAAACACAATGACAGAATGTATGACTGTTTCTGTGATAAAGCATCTTTGAAATCTTACCCAATGAAGGACCATGGGACAAAATCCGGTCAAATGGGGGTCTATGAGTCAACAGCCTGCAAGTATTTAGTGTTTGAAGTAGATTTAGATGCATATTGAGGATGTACTGATTGAAAGAAATGCTAAAAAAAATGCTGAAAAGCTAATGGTATAGCTAGTCAGAGTCCGTTTTGACTCTTCACTCAGATTTATTTCGGCATGTGACCTCATCTGGTGACTTTTTGAGCCACCTATAGCTACTTCCCACTGAAAATAGTTGGCAACTGTGATCTACAAGCTTGGTGACATAGTGACTACTTGCGTGGGTGGTTGGTGAGTTGTAGCTGGAGAGCTAACCAATAACTTTTTAACTGGCCCAGTCGGGCGGAAGCTAGTCTATCACATTGGTTCCTGCAGCTTCTCTTTATTTTCTTTCTATTGTTCTGTTTACTTCCCCCTGGCATTTTATTCACCATTACACACTATTCCATTCAATAAAGAGTAATTGAAGTGGGAAAATAAAGCTCTCCAAGCTAAATAAACTTGCTAAAAGTCAGTAACATGCTAGCTCGTTAGCTTAGCTCAGTCGGAACCTGACAGCTTATCTAAAACTTGTTTTTGTACCATGGACTCGGACATGGACATGGTTGCCATATGGTCATTAAAATGGGTATAAAATAATTATTATTTAAAAACATTATACTAACTTTATACATTTTTTGCAGAATCAACCAAAATCAACACTCTGGTGACACTGTTGAATCTTCTGAATAGTAATTTAAAAGTGTCTCTGAAAAGTTTGTGACTTGCTACTTCTCCGAGGACAGCAGCTGAAGGTTACAACTATCCTCTCTCTCATCGGAGACGAGCCCCTCGCTGTGTCATCACTTAAAATGCTCCAACAACAACAACAACAAAAGAACAGAAAGTTGAGCTAATACAGTTACAATATACTGGCTTTGGTTCAAAAATAGAGTGGGAGCTGAGGGAGAAATCTGATTACTGACCTGCATGTAAACTCAGTAATCAGATTACTGCAGCACACGTTATTTGCTACAAAGTGATTTCTCTCAATAACAATAATAGTGCGTAAAAAAAAGTGACTGTGAGTGTTAGCAGGGCGAGATGGAGAGTTCTAAAATAAACCAAGAGGGCAAACTCTTAAAAAATGTTTATTTCTTTAAGGTGAGCACAACTTTAAAAGCAAAAAAAAATTGATTTTTGAGCCGGTTTATTAAAGTTTAATACACGTCTAAGCTGTCCAGTTTTAAAAACATTGCATTTCTAAGTGAAGCGTTGACAGCTTTTTTTGTTCTAGTAATCCATCATTGTTTGGCGCTCTGAAAAACTGATGAAATGACAGCGGTCAGAGGAACGTGGTAGGCATTATCCATACAGTTCTATGTACAGTATTACTAACCACACACACACACACACACACACACACACAAAAGACAAACTGCCACCTTAAAAGTACCACACTTCTCCCTTCTTGTCTCACACACACATTTCCACAACTAGTCTCCATCTTTAAAAGGTAATGGATTCCTCTTGTGCTTCATTTCTCCTCGCCTCCCCCCTCTCTCGCTCACTCAGTCTCCTCGAATCCGATTCGCTGTCATCACAAACTGTCTTTTAGTCACTTCAATCAAAACGAGGGCGAAACATTTCCTCGTCGTCAGTGCTGAAACGCGATCGCACGAGAATGTAAACCAACACACACACAAACACTCCTCAGCATACATAGACAGCCTTTCTCTCCCCTTTTGACCAAGGCTATCTTAACCTACATAGATCAGTCATCCATCAGCATGGCCACATTGTACAGGAGGATCTAGGAGGTCATAAATATTTAACCCTCCGTCAGATTGACCGTGTCTGACTGTGCGTGGTGTCCACAAACCTCCCGCCACCCACACAGCAGACGTGACAAGTGAGCGGTAATTTGTTGTTTTCAGGTTGACGAAAAAGTCAATGGGGGTGGGGGGCGGGTGGGGTGTGGAAGCTGAAGGAGGGGGCGCATTCGTTTTCACCCCTTTGCTCGTTTCAGGCGCCGAGGGTGCAGCCAGGGCTTAATTAGAATGCGTTTTAAATATTGATGGGGGTGGTTGTCCCTACTGTAAGGCCGCGCAGGGAAACTGGAGCGCAGGAGAGGAAACTTGATGAGAGCAAACATACACTCTGACAGCTCTCAACTGACTGGCTTATTCATTAATTAAAATAAGATGGATTGCGGAAAGGAAGGAATGAATGAGCAGAAACCAGAAAACAACTATATATATTATTATATATTATTTATTATTATTTAATATTTTGCCCCCTGCTGCATCTGTACAAATATACTGCCATTGTCTATGCTTACTATAGATAGATAGATAGATAGATAGATAGATAGATAGATAGATAGATAGATAGATAGATAGATAGATAGATAGATAGATAGATAGATAGATAGATAGATAGATAGATAGATAGATAGATAGATAGATAGGTTAAATAATGAATGTCAGTTATAAATTTAAAAAGCAACATTTGCTGGTTCCTGCTTCTTCAATCTGAAGATTTGAAGCTTTTTCTCAGTTTTATACTCCTATATCTTAAAGGTTCTCGACACCAATCAAAGTCAATATTGTACACAGTGAGTTCTTCACAATAGTTCTGTGGCTCTAGATCTTATAAGTCTGAGACAATAATGTATGTGAAATCACTTTAACTTTAACTAGACTTGAAACATTCAGTCAAACTGGAAGAACCTCACTGCAGAGAACAAACTATATGTTATTTCAGATTTCATATACTTTTTGATATTTGCTGGAGTCAACACAAAACAAGACACGGTACTGCCAGAACCTTCTAGTAACTGAAATGGCCTCAGACACAGGCATCTCAAGTAATTAAATAACCCTGTTAAACAAGGCTGAATGAGCAGATCTACCTTGACATCTCCAAGACTCAGCATCTAGGATCTGGCACAAAGTATATATATATATATATAGTATACTGTATATAATCAGTTTAACATGTGAGGCATTGATCTGTATAATCAGTTCCTGCTGAGTTTCCAACCCATTCCAGGTCCTTGATATGATGACAGCACAAGTTCAGGAGTAATATACAAAATAATATTTGGAGCTTTCAAAGTTTTCAAGTAGTCATCATTTTACATGTATTTAATGATGGTTGTTATTATTAAAAGTTACCTACTCCAGTTCATGGAATCATAGAACCCAAAGGACCAAGTATCCATGTTGGTATGATTTGTAACCAAACACTAGCTGTAGTCTGGTAAGTATATGTGTTCTTCGAACCCTACAACAGTAGTCCTTAACATACTTAAGGACAGAGTTGTAGTTGCTGAGCTGGGACTAAAAATGTGGATATTGAATCTGGTAGATGCAATGTTGTTTAGTACTAAATTGTAATACATGTAAAGTATAATTTGAACTGTTGAGACAGAATAACAGGTGCAAATGTTTTGGTTGCACCTGAATAAATCACTTAAGTGAATTGTGAGCTCCAGTATCTTCTTTGAGTGCAGTCCTTGAGAGGTGGCCCATTGAACTGTTTTTCATAATTTGCCCTGTTCTGAGTGCACCGAAAAAAGCATTTGGATTTAAAGGTTTTATTGATACCTCAGAACAAAGCAAGGGCAGGGGTCATGTAAACATGCTCAACTAACTATCCCAACCCTTCACATCCTTCAGACACCCTGATTTAAACTTTTAAAAAGACAAAAACTATTTCCAAGGAACACACAAACATGCATGCACACTATCCCAGCAGTTTGGCAAAGGTCACCAGGAGCAAAATTTCTAGGAAATAAAGTGGAGCAGCTGAAGGCTTTGAAAACTTCCAGGCACTGTTGAAGAAATAAAGCTTTACTCTAATGTGCCAGGACAGGTTTAAGAGGAAAATACAGAATGGAAGGAGGTTAAGAAGAAGAGGATAACATATACAGTCCATATGAACCCAGAGAAAGAGCCAAGAAGGTAAAAAGGGCATGAGATAATGGCAACAAAGTACTACAATATATCAGAGCTGTGGTTCTTTCTATCAAAAGAAAGACTCTATGCACATAAATGAGCTAAAGCTGAAACTGAGGTGGCAAATGGAGGTGAGAAACAAAATCAAATTATAAAAAATAGTTTGGAATGAGGCCAAGGGTGAGGAGAGAAAGAGAGCAGACACACAAGAAGAAAAAGGGTTTTGACAAGTGACAGGAAGAGAAAGAGAACAGAGCGGAGTGGAGCAGGAGGGGAAATAAAAGAAAAGAACAGTTAGAGGAAGAGTGGATAAAAATCTAAAAGACTGGGACAGAATTAAACTGGGAGAGAAAAGACAGCGAAGGCCAAAGAAAAAAAAAAAAGAGCCAATTCTGTTTCAGAGATTTTTTTTTTTCAAAATGTGAGAGAATACAGGGTTCCAGCACAGTCTGTTGTGACATATTTAAGTGCAAAAGCATAAAATTTCTATTTGCGTTGTGCAGGGGTCAGCCAGGTTACAGCGCCGCCGGAGCAGACATTAGTAAAAACTTGCACCGAAGTAAAAGTTCCATCATCCGCAGCTGTCACCTCCTCAGTTAAAGCCACATTCAAGTTCTTAAGGAACAAACACAAAGCCAGCTGTGACAAAAGAAAAGGTGAAGAAAGGTGACTTTTAATGATTCCCGTTGGGAAATCAACATCAAAAACTCCAATGCATCAAAGGCTGAGATATACAGGCGTAAAGTAAATAGAATGAATCTAAAAAAAATGAAGTTGTCTGGAGAAAGGTGGTGTTTGTGGTTTTATATCATAGAGTTACAGTCCAGTGCAAGACAAAAGTGTATAGTGTGCATATTACAGTTTGAGTACAAATTCTGCTCAGGACAGGAACTGCAATGATCTCTTTTTGGCCACGTAGGAGCAGCAGAGCAGTTAACACAACATATTAACATATTATCACAATGATGTTAGCAAAATATTACCTATTTTCACTACACTTCCAGCAGTTATGGAGCTCAGTCATTTGTAATCATGTTTTTAGTCTGACATTCACTCTTCCTTTAGCTCTGTCTATTCTCCACCAACTTCTGACAAACCTAATCTGTAAAGCAGTTCATTGCAAACATACATCACAGTTTGCAGACTGCTGTCCCTGTTCATCTTTGACCTTCTATACTTAACATTGTGCTTGCACACAGTTTTCATGTACAAATAGAGATTTTTACTGATATTTCAGGTGTGCTTCATTACTGTTTTATCCCCAAAAGTAGTTTAGATAATCTAGATATCTACATATTCTACTTTGTTGGCCTGTTGGGGACAAGTGTGGTCCTCTTCCAGCTCCTTCCAAACCTATATTGTGGGGATGTCACAAGCGGCAACTACCACAGCTTGAGGGTAAAGCTAGTGTCGATGTACTTTAAAGTGCAATACCACAAACAGCCACTAGATGCTGGCTCAAATCAACTCCTTTTCAAAAAGCATCAACTTCTCTCTAGAAATAATAAGTCAATCATTTTCTTCAATGAGTCATTATGGTCTCAATCATTAAATTCAGGCCCACTTATAAATGTGCTGGTGGTCATTTTGGAAATGATTACTCCGTTAATAAGAATGGAAGACTTTGACGTCTACCGTCTGGGCGTTGATTGATAGCTGTGATTGACAGTTGGCTCACTTGCTGAGTCAAGACTCAAGAAATGTTACTTGATAATGACACCTGTTCTGTTAGCACAAGTCAGCTAAAGTAGCTAATTCAAGCCCAATTGTGCCTCGCTCCTTGTTCTTAATAAGATAGCGTAAGCTTGGGTTCAAGATTGCAGAACGTGTTTCCAACCGTGAAGGCAACAACCCTATCTCCTTACTTAGACAGTCCTGGCTACAAACAGAAAAGATGGGGCTAAACAGAAGCTGCAACTCAGAGATGAGATCACACCTTGCCATCTCCAGCCTCTCTGTAGGCTATTTACAGACTATGGGATGTTGCAATGTTCCCAGAACTCAGCAGTCTAATCTAGTCTAGTCTTTTAGTCTAATCTCTCAAAATATGATGCAAATTGTGTTGAACAGGAGTGTTAAAATGTGGTATTGTATATACTCACTGCTGTTTCCTATAAAGATTGGACTCATTTTACTCCAAAAAGTGAAAAACAAAGATGCGATTGCCTCTTAACCTACGAGGTAGACAGACATTTTACAGATACAGTAGGTATTTCAGGATGTCCAGTTCCACCGTTGCGTTCGGGTGCAATGAAAATGATTAATTTGTCTGGCTGTTATTGTCAAATGTGTCTCCACAGCCAATAACTTCTTTAGCAAGGAGTTTGTTTGCACCTCAAGCAAGCACTAAAACACTTATTGTAGTACTGAGGAAACTTTATGGAGATGTGATACATTATCATTTGCATAAAAAAGACTGGAAAGATGCCTGAATATTCCAGCACCCTTTGGTAGTAGGGTTAGTTTATAGTTTTGTAAGGTTGCAAAGAAGTTGTCAAATCATTTTAATGTGCAGGTGTGTGATGCAAAGGGAGGAAAAGCTGTGAAGGTGGATGAAATAAATGGAGATCAAACAAGAACAAAACAGGAAAGAGACCAAAGCCCTGTTCAGATGCAAATCCAAATGAGTTTTACAGAGGGGAGCAAAAGTAATCACTACTGAAGCATGTCTGTAATTTTGTCTGCCATCTCACGGCTCTTTGACTATGCACCAGAAACACTTTCAATGCCCCGTAAAAGGCAACTAATAGTTAGAAAGGAAATTACAGATTTTGGCAATCTGTTACAATGAAAACAACAAAAAAAAATCAAGGTTTGAGAGAGTAAGTCAAGCCGTTAAACAACAGGACGCTGACAAGAGATAAAAATTCAAGTTCGGAAGAAACATAGGGGGGAAATAATACTAAATGTTGACATTAACAGAGTACAGAGAGGTGACAGCAAGAGTCCAAACAGTCCAGAGGAGGATCAAAAAAGGTTTGGAGGAAGTTAACAAAAAGAGACAGAAAGATAAGAAACAGACAAACGAGACAGAGGAAGGGAGACCGATAAAACAAATTCTTGAGCAAAAAGGACGAAAAGAAGAAAACTTTTAAAAAAGAGGGCAAAGAAAATGAAAGCAGGAGAACACTTTAAAGGTGAAGTCTGTGGCCTTGACTAATCGTCCATACGGCGCTGTGGCAGCAAAGCCACAGGGAGCCGCTCTGTGTGTTTGTGCGTAGAGAGAGAGAAATGAATATGCATTGTTTTTCCGTCAAACGTCAGGCTACCAGCAGGTTGCCAGCTTGCCCCATTATAGCCAGGGAAGACAGCTAACATGGATCATGCACACTTGCACACTTGCACACACACACATACACACACACAAAGGCAGATGTAAAGGTCTGCACGCAAACACAGATACAAGGACACTGACACATATGACTGCATGTGCATATACTGTAGAGGCACATACAAAAGCAGTCACATGTAAACACAGAGCACCTGACAAATGACATGAAAAGAAAAGGTAGAGTTTGCTTTAGTCGCACGTACAGAAAATCTCTCCTTTCTTTGCCCCATTACGCTTTTCTATTTGTCCTTTCTCCTCTATAAAAACAATCCTTCTCCATAACCTTCCTCCACCCCTGTGTCATTGTGATCAGCCCCTTTCGAACACATTTTAGTGTGTTTTTGCTCTCATTAACATTTCTTATGCAATACAATGAAATAATAAAAGTACAAAATAACGTGAACATTGTTTGTTCTTTTGTCAAATCACTGTAGGAAGAAGAAGTGGAAAACATTGCACAGCAACAGTAATTATGAAATAATAATTAAACAATAAACTCAGCAACAATGGCATCCAAGGATGTCTTTGAATTTTGACGGCCAGTGCGGTACAAGCTTCCTCGGATGCATTCATAAGAACACAAAGTGAAAATAACACTGTTTGAATATTTATTATCAGGTATTTACTGTAAGGTACAAACTTGGGAATGTTAATTAAATCATAAGAATCCTTTCTATTGATTTATCAGAATGCGAATTGTATTAATTCCTGGAAAAAAAACATTACTCTTTTTCAATTGTAGCGTTTGCAAATGTCAGCCCACAATTTATTCATAGCTGCTCCAGACGGCATCAGTGTACAGTCAAACAGGGAGTAAGGGAAATCTACGGATGTTCAGTATAGCCACAAACTCTTAAAAACTTTACAAATTGCTGTTTAGAAACTATTCATAAGTACAATAAAAGCATACAATAACCCCTTATCATTCTTATTTCTTCTAAGTTGGATGTGTGTTCTATTATCGGGACAGTGAAAATGGACACCTGTGATGCAGCTGTTTGTTTCATTATAAATGAATGCACCAGTAAACACTCGGGTAAAAACAGCAACAATGAGGTTTAGCTAAAGAGATTGGAGATGGTGTTATTTGTATTACCTATTAAAAATAAAGATAAAAACCTTTTGATGAAAAAACATGCAGATTTAATTTAAAATAAGTCTTAATCAATTAATGGTAAGAAGAGGAAAAAACAATACATCAGAAATAATGTTAGCTCCAGTTAAGCTAAGCTAGTAGCATGTAAAGAAGCGAGGAATTGAGACCGCAACTAAACAGAAAAAAAGTGATGAAGAACATTTGCGGGCCAGACGAGACAAAATGAAAGCTATAGAGCTACCATACCTGTGTCTATGACAGATAGAATGAGTGGTAGAGAGATTTAGTCTTTGTGTATTTGCAAGAGAGTGCTATGTATCTCTGCTATATCGTGTAGCAGTATGCAGCACTATTCTTATAGAACTAAAAGAGTTAAAAAAAATTTGAGATCAAGCAGTTAGCTTTCACTATATGTTTGTAATTCAGCCCAATTTATTTGTTTGTCATGGTTTTAACACTACTGGCCAAGTCTTACAAAACCTTACAGTTTGGCTAGCTAGGTTGCTTAGCATAGGAAGTGGCGGGAATTCTGAGGTACAGGAACTACATTTATATTATAACAGAAAAATGAGATTAAAATTGTGTTTCATATGCAAATGATATTTTCAATTTGATTATATTGACTAAAGCCAACTGGGTGTAAATATTGAATTGTACTCTCCAAGTTCATACATTCCTTACTTAACACACTATATACTGTACACACACTTGTGTGCTTTTAGATTTAATTTGACAATCTCATATCAAATACTGTAAATGAGAGGCCTTTAAAATCCCCATGTATAGAATTTTAAAGTGTCTGACTTTAACAACAAGTGGTAGCATCAAAGAAGACATTGTGGCAGACAGCAGTATTGCTCAGCAAGTCATCATTTTGGAGATTTCGTTGAACAACTGTTTTAAGGAAACTCTGCCTTGCAGCAAAAGCCTTTTGAGAAGTGACTGGCAAATGCTTTGGTCCAGGGATGAGTCTAAAATCTGATTCACAACATTCAAACTTTTTAGGGTAAATCCCCACTATATATTTCAATTCTGAATATGAGCCTTCAAGGAATACTCTTTGAGAAATGTGGCCCAGGAGCAACAAAATAGATGACAAACAGAATAAGATATGTGTTCCTCTTCCTCTCTGTGTGTAGCATCTGTCACAGAAAACATAGAAACCACCAGATTATCATGGAAATGAGTGATATGAATGTTTTTGGTGAAGACAGGAGATTGAAAAGAAAATGTGTGGCTTGTGGTCTCAAAGTATTACCCCCCCCCCCACCACCCCTCTCAGGCTTCTAACAGATAATGGATTTGACTGTACTATTTGGCTGAAGTGAAAGGAAGGTTTGACAGCTTCCGTTTCCCCCCTAAGGAGAAGGTATAATCTCTAGCAATGAATTTACGTTCATCTGTCATCTGATAAAAAAGTGCGTTCATTGAAGGGCAAGTTTGCATGAATCCTTTTATAATTGGATCTCTAGTTAGGTCACGTCACCATGTAATCTTTCCTGTAGCTTCCAGTCAGGGGCAAATCTGAGGTCCATATTAAACACCTGCTAAAAAAAACATTCTTTCGTAAGACCAGTTCTACATGTCAGCGCTCAACACTATGTATTACACACATGCTCCTCAATCTAATGACATAGAGAAAAGATTTCATGGATGATTATGTGATGAGATGGACGTTTTAAGAAAACCCTAAATTATAAATCACCATAATTACAGCATGACAAACGGTTTGAATACTGTATTGAGCCGATAGCAAAAGCATGCTTCATGGTACCATTTGGACACCTTAACCATTTGTTTTGCTATGGAGCAATGTTTTTTTGATTGGATCCCTATTTTTGGGGTATTTAATGCTGTATTAGCATGCAGACAAGGATGTTCATGTATAGTGTGTGCATGACTGACACTTTTTCATTGTTTTTGTTCAACTGACAGCTGGCGACAGTTGTTGAAATGTAGCAGTGAAAGAGGGAAGGATGGATAGCTGGCAAACGTGCAAACAATGCAAACGTCAAAATATTCAAAAGTCAATGTTGCAAATGTTTTATCTGGAAGGAAATGCCTGTGAGACATTTGTTAGGATTTCGGGATACACATGTTACATTTTGGTGAGCAAGACCAAATTAATTTGTTTTTAAGAAAATATATAGGTATATAGGTATAGGGTAACTTTATTGATCCCCCTAGGGGAAATTCAAAATTGACATAACAGTATTTCCAAAAGTAAAAGAAAATAAAAAAAAATAATAATTAGATTAAATAAACAATAAAACCATCTCAAGATATTATATACAATACATCTACAAAACATTAGTGTGGGTGGGACGTACTGGGAGCTGTATCGTTGTACAGTCTGATAGCTGATGGTATGAAAGAGCCCCCCAAGCACTTTGAAGCACGTGGCTGTATGAGTCTGTGCCATTAATACCTTCAATTCACAACACTGGCAGCTGCAAATGACTAAAGAAATTATATTTCCCAAAGGCATAAATTCCACTACGGTTTGACTTTCTAACTAAAGTCTACTGCCCAGCTGTCAAAATTCAGATGAGAGAAGAGTTGATTAGCATCTGAGTCCTCTTAAATTACAAAAAACAGCAGTTCTGCTCTGGGTTTCACCTCTTGAGCTACATAATGCACGTTATGTAGTTGATGGTGATTGCAGGGGTTGTATGCAGTCTGAGAAGAAGGGAGGAAGACCACAGACAATGCTCAGTGATAAAATAAGTGCACTGTCTCTGCTTTATTTGGGGTACTTTGGGTATTTTCATAAAATACACTATAATTGAGCATCTATCAAGTCTGTAAAGCATATATTAAGATGCTGGTGTTTTTTAAATTTTTTCTAAAGATTCAGGTATTGACCAGTCACACAAAGATAATTTTAAGTACGCTTAGGACATTAACAATACAGTAGTTAAGCATAGCATTTGTCTTCACAATTTCTATTACTTTTATATTGTTTCCACATTTTTAGACTCTCATCACCTTGCCCAGAGCTTAGATTTTCAGCTCAAGTGTCTCAAAATGGGATAAAAGTTTCTAGAGGAAAGAAACAAAGAAAGAAAAAAATTCGAAAAAACCCATATTTTTAAGGGTACTTAACTGAAATAACACTACCATGACGTAAATTAAGCTTAACCGAGCTCTCAAAATTTTTAGACGTAAAAGACACAAGGCTTTACCATTAAACTGGCAAAGAACCTTATAGTAGACAGTGGACTTCAGCACATTTCCTTGATGTGTTGGACATGTAACAGTCCAGCAGTAACACAGCTGCTTCATCAGATAAATTGGGTACTGTCATAACAAAAATTGGGCAAATTGAATAAATATTCTAAAGGAATTGATTTAAATTCAGTATTATCAGGAGAATAACATGCTTGAGGTTGAGTTTTAAAACATCTACTGCTTCTGTTAGAGGGGAAAGCTTATGGGGAGAGGATACACATGCAACTGAAGTGTCGGATTTTATCCTGCGAAACTGCAAGTGCGCAGTACACATCCTTGCCCAGCGAGCCACCGGGGTGTCTCTACATAATACGATTTGACTGCTGAAATCCATATGAAGGGAAGGAATATAAAGAGGGTGAATGGGGAATTGTGGCAGGCAGTTTTTGTGCGAGGAGAACGGATAATCTAAAGGCATGGATTTACATTCATCTCCTCTTCTGTGGAGCTGACTTGGCACAGAAAACATAAGACTTATGAAGACATTAGCTAACCAGCTTTCAGTCAAACTGTACCGAGATGAATCTAAGCGTCTGTATGTGTGTGTGTGTGTGAGATAGGGGAAAAAATGAAGACATCAGTCATGATTTGGGTAGCCAACGTCCATGCAGATTTAACAGTAGCAACAGATTAGAAAGCAGTTGTGTGTTTTCATTGCCGTATATTAAATGTGAAAACACACATAATGAAAGTTTATGATAAATATTGTAGCGTTCAGTGAATTCACATGTGAATGTCATTATGTGTTTGGGTACGGAAGTAAGAATGAGCTTTGCATACTAATGACAGTGCTCATGCTTCAACAGAATACAGTATATGCTTACTTAGCTCCACACCAGGGACGCTTATATTACTTCAAAGATTAAGGCAACAATTTGCATGTTAATCCCTCGTAACATGTAGTCAAAAGCATGGAAGCAGTGGAACATTAAGTGGTCAGGGGTCTGCAAATGCAACAAAAATGCTTACATGGCTTGTGTGAAAATTAATTGCTCTTCTTTTGGAGTCGTCCTGAAAGTTTGATAAGAAGCCTCAACAAGTCGAAAAAATTCTTCTTCTTTGTTTTTTTTTGTAGGTTTTTTTTAATCCTCTAAACCAAAGCAGGATCTTTTTATTACTGTGCACGCAGTACCAGATGAAAACCAGATCAAAAGCATCAAAAGACAGCTTAGGCTCACAGGCCGCATGGTTTAAGGGAATATGACTTTACAGCTGACAACACCAATTTGCAAAATTGTGTCTCAAGAATGCTTTTGTCATGAAAGTAAAATGATGTTAGTAGTAGTTGCGCAGTCATATTTGACAGCAAAGATTCTGCATTCTGGAAGAATCAAATCAGCATGTTAAAGATCCAACACGGGGAGCAATGGAATCCCATGGGACGGGCAGAGGAGAAGAAGCAGGCAATCACTCACAGGAGAAAAACATGTCAAGAGACAGGTCTACAGAAACATATGGCACCATCCCGACGTATATGGATTCATATCCTGATAAGATAGTGGAATGCAAAGTAAGTAAGATGCATGTAGGAACCGATGAATGTAGGTGACACATGAGACGATCCGCTTTGTCTGAGCTGACAAATGTAACTAGGGATTCTTTCATAGCTTGTAATCAGGCATTGTGGCACATTTTGTACTCATAACTCATCTTTTTTCTTATTTTTCTCTGCTGAAAGACTTTGTGCAGTAAAAACCATGACAGAAAAAGTCACTAAAGTTGGCAGATGGGTTACAAATTCCATCCATTACTTAGACACTTAAAATGGCAGTCAATGACCTCAAGGTGGGGCTGAAACAATCACGTTTTGGTTTCTACAATTATCACAAAAAAGGTTGAGCTTAGAGTCCCAATCTTTTGATCATTTTAACCTCTCAATTCATCTATATCTTTGCGCCAATGGTCTTCTACTCAAAACATTTTGAGTAGAAGTAGATTTTGCAACTGAAAATCCTATTTGTCAAGAACTGGTCAGAAACAGTTGGGCCAATCATCTCTAAACTTTGTCAGAAAGTTTATCCTACATTTTTAGACCTGTGTCTTCAGGTTCAATTTCACATAAACACTCATAAATCACAAATGGCTGAAGCTATAGTGACAGAACTTGCTCGAAAGCTATTTCACTACGCAGTCTTGGGATATTCTTCCACTAGGGGGCACCACAAATGCGAAAAGTTTATATCTCGTAATCTGCTACATGGATTCATACAAAATGTGGTTCTCATATGATCTAAGGTGTCAAACTAAGGACTTATTACAACAAATCTATATTTCAATCTATAATTCCAAACCCGTACGTCCCACAGAGCTGAAAAATGTTCAGTAAATACACTGGATCACGACAGAGGTTTGCCTCACTGCAATTTACAGCCAATTCAAAAGTACATCACTCTATATTTTCAATATATGCTGAATAAATTAACATCCACGGTGTATCTCCACAAGTCTTCATTCATAAGCTACCAAAACTGACAAGATCATTTTCAATTATCTAGAAAATGACTTGGCCTACAGTTAAAATTCTTTCATCATGTTAATCTCTCATGTCATCTTGTAATGAAGGAAAATGTGGTGTGGCTCATCCATTTGTTTTTAATATTTTTTGGACGACAGTGAAGCTCTATGGAAAAAATGAATAAGATGCTGTATATCAGGCTTTGGATACACACATAATACTTGTTAGTAGGATTAGTTCAGTTCAATTCAGGCTTCGTTCATTTATGGGATTTGTTGACAATATAAAAGATTATCCTCTAAGCAAATTTCTGAAATTTCAGTGAAATAAAATGTGATGTTTCCATCAACCATCTTTATGAATGTAACAAAATGTGGCAAGAAAAAAAAGAAAATAATGTTTTTTCATTGATGTTCCTGCATTTAGTGGGCTTTATATTTTAATTTTTCTGATGAATGAATATGTCCTTGTTAACCCTGTTATGTTGTAATCAGTTGCTGTGATGATACAGAGGGTGGTGACATGCAACAAAGGTCCTCATCTGGAGTCGTTTTTATATTCCTGATTTTTGGCCATGTGGAGTGGGTATATGTGATTGTGGGTAGCAAAATTACATGAATGGTATGCCAACTATTTAAGAAACAAAAACAGGCACCACAATTAGAATGTGCAGTTGAACAATCTGGTTCCATCAGCACTATTCTCAAAATACCAACTCTTTGTAAAGTTCTACCGTTTCTACTCATGATTTTATGTGCTAATTCAAAGTGTGCTTAAAAGCAGGACAATAGCATATCTAATGTCAGAGGTTTTAAATTGGGTTTGTGTATTCGTAATTCATATTTTTAGACTCTGAAGGCCTTTTTATACCTGGAAGTCTTAACCAAGGTTCATGTTTTTGTTACATTGTATTAATATGATCCAGTTAGTTCTGGTTTCAGATTGCAGTTATGAAAGCTCACTGAAGAACTTTACATGACATACTTATGTCCTTTATCACCTACACGACATTGATGGTTCAATTCAGCGGGTAGCCTTCTACCATTCATGGAAAAAAATGAATGAACACATTTGGCACTGCTATCTTGCCCTCTCTCTCATCCTGTCCGAAAATACCTGGAAAGTGTCGGCATTGCTATGAGTTTTTTTTCCAGCTGACTTTTCCAACTTAATTTAGTTTTACTACATTTCAATCAAAACTTTGGTCTCCTCCTCTCCCCATATGCTACAAAGGCTTATTCCTTTTTCCAGTTCTGACAATGTCCTACAGGAACGTCCTGTAATTGGTCTGAAAGTCTGAAACATCCAAAAAATATTTTCACATTAGAAACCACCTGAATCATGGTTCAGTTTGATCTGAACTGAAACCATCTCAGGGTTCAGCTGTTCGGTGCAGAACATGGTTTCACACCTGTAATTTTGGTTAAGACCAAACTAAAAGGTTTAAAAGTCAGAGTCAAACAAAGTAGGAATGAAAGGGCCCTGAAATAGGAGGGGGAAACTCTCTTAAAAGGCCAACATCTGCAGCTCTTGGCTAAAGTTCAACCTACAGTATCTTGTGATATAGAGAGAATAACAATGTAAATGTAGCCTTAAACACTCACTGCTGACTAATTCAGGCTGTGGAAGGCTGCCATACATACTAGGTTAAAATAGCCTACATATAGGGTAAATATATGAAGTGTAAATGCTCTTCCAAATGGATATAAGCTAGTTTGAAAGCATTTGTATCCTCAGAGGATGTAATTATGATCGTTCATTAGGGCATTTCTCACTTTGAATGAAAGAGGCACATACACATTACTACTGGGGTTGATCCCCCTACACTTAGTGGTGCTTTAATGTATGTATAGAATATATCACAAGACATGTTTTCTAGGGGTTGAGTTAATTAAAAGGCAGGGAGTAGAAATTGAAATCCCATTACAAGAATGTATGAAGTTGATATCTCAGCACATTGAAGGGTAACTGGAAAGATCTGGAATGCGGTGATATTGCTAAAAAAAAAAAAGTACAGCAGGGCAGGAAACCAGAAATCAATTTGAAACAAACCTCCAGGTTTGCCAAATTTATTTGGAAGACTAAACTAAACAGAAAAATTAGAACCCAAACTGTAACAGACTGTTACTGGTTCAACTTAGACCTCCTGTCAAGGCTGTAGCCAAGATGTTGTTAATACTAAGGTCATGAGCCTACATCTCACCAATGCAACCCCTCTAATATTTTTTAATTACTTGGATTTTCATACTAAGTTTATTCAGTTTTATGTTGAATGATATCTTTTATGGATTTTATGTACCAATATAAATGGCTAAACACTGTTTCAAAGCTGTCTCCACACTTGCCAGTAGGGCTGGGTATTGGTACTCGATACCTTTAAGGCATCGACCCGAAATACATCGATACCAAGTTATATCAAATGATTCCTGCAATTGATTTTATGATTTTTGAACTCAGGGCTAGAAAATATGATAATTTCTCTGGACTTGCTCACAGCCAAGCAATGCAAGCGTTCTTGGATTGGTACTGGTATTGTCATTTTTTGAAGATACCCGTCCCTACTTGCAAGACATAAAATTCTGGTGGAATCCTTTCTATGTGCACATAGTACTAAGGCTTATTATTTGATCAAATAGTTCCTCATTTAAATCAGTATTCATTTCAAACTTCAGATTGAATTTTAGGCAACGCTTAAGTTTATTTTATTTAATTAAAAAAATATATCACCATTGGAACTGATATTAATATACCTTATCCCTTCTTTCATTTATTCTTGGTTTGCTTTTGATAATATGCCTGAAGACTTGTTAACAACCTAACAGCACTGAACATAATCTATAATTCTTTTTCCTGCTTTTATGTCGGGATGTGACAAGTGATGCAGAGCAGCAGTTAGGAAGCAGTGGGTACAAATCTCACTTTTGAGGAAACCGTTTGATGCTTCCATCGTGAAGATTCACATTGCAGCGCTGAAAGTTTAATGATTTCTGCCATTAAAATGAGCACTAACATTCTCTATACATGAAAAGCTACATTTCTACATCCATAAATTCAATCTGATCTGTTCATGTTACATGCTGCAAACCTGTTTCTGCAAATCAGATGTTAAAGGAGGTTTTAAACCCTTGTGAATGGGATTACTATGTCTGACTTAGTGTCTCATTTGAAAAGGTAAAACTGTAAAGCTGGATCAGCTAATGAGACGGTTGGCTCACGGGCTGCTAATCCTGCTCTTGTGGGTTTGAATCCCAACCCTTGTTGTCTAGGTGATTTTTGCTAATTACCCTAAAGGGATCAAGAGAGGTTTATTTAATTAAGCAGCTAGTTATCCAAAGGTAGAAGGTAAAATACATGTATATTCATGTCAGATACACATAAATGCATGCAGAATGAAGACTTAAGTTTATTTAAAGAAAAAAAAGAGTAGACATGTAAAGCTGCTGCATTGAGTGGAAACGACAAACACACACACTCACACACAAGCACACACAAAATGGGAAATGAGGGGAGTTACTAAACCTGGTAGCAGTGCTGATGGTATAAAGAGCATAAACTATAAAGACCACATTACAAATGAAACTACATACCTTTCTCCTAGTTTAACTTAATCACATCTTCTCGTTCTCTCATAGTGTTTTCTAACTCTCATCCATACTTCCCTTTAGTTCATTTGGTTTTAATCAATTTCTAGCAAAGGGTAAATACAATAAAATATAATACAATAGAAAAATATGGAAAAACAAGGAAAAACTCTACTTCTACTGAGTCAATGAAGTATTGTTTTTTTTGTACATTGTGTCAGCAAAAACAACACATCAGACTTTACTTTAAAGCATTTGAAGATGGATGTTTTTGTAAAAGACTGACAAGGTAACATAGAGAAATGTCACAGACGTGGAAAAACCCGACATTTTCATCTTATTCACATACAGTATTAATCTAAGATGCATGCTCTCTTCCTGTTTTTGACAAGTTAGGCTATTCATGGAATTTACACTGGTACATAAATCATATTTGATATTTGTATGAAGGTGTAGATTCTGTATCTCATTGGTAAATGACAGAGCGTTGCATCATTTCAACATGCACTTTGTTATCATTGTAGGAGATGTGAGGCTCAGTGATTTACAAGCTGTGTCTTGTTTGTTGAACCTGTAGAAAAAGTGAAATGTTGTGGTTTTAGGGGAGCTACATGCTAAGCTAATCGATGCTTAGCTCTAGCTTCATCGTTAGCCAACGGACACGAGAAGTACATTGATCTTCTGAATCGCTCGGCAAGAGAGCAAATCTATCAGTCTGTCTAGTTTGGGATTAAAGCCAGTCAGTGTCATTACAACATTTTATTTTCTGGTCTATAATGTTATCATTTATGAAAGGCCATGTCCAAAGCTGTCTCCTAAACATGAACTTTAAACATTTGACGATGCTGGAGCAGCTCTCCCATACGTCACGGTGCTAGAACAGATAAGTGATTAGATATTATGTTTTAAAAAGAAGATATTTGATGCTGACAGAGGCAAAATGTCTGTTATGCTTCTGTCTTCATTTGCATTCCTGTGCACTATCCCTCCATCCACCTCCATGCTTTCTAGCTGTCAGTCGATACGAATGATTGATAAATGTTAAGTGTCCCTCACCTCATCTCTCTCTGTACTGTCTGTCCCCTGAATTTATGTAAAAGCACCTTTAGACCAGACTCTTAAGCAGTGCATGCGTATCTGCTTGTGTGCACTTGTGCATGTTAGTCTCAACATTGCATCAATAAGAGGCCAAAGGCATCAATTTGTCAAGCAATGACTAATGACGCCTGTCATTTAGAGTACCTCATTTATTAGACATGCATTTAAATATATGTGTGTTTGTATGTATGGGTATGTGTTTACACGTTTCTGGGTTATGCACTCTGTATTTTAAGTATAATTGTATTTGCATGTATATCATGGCGTACTCTGGTTTCTGTAACCTTGTGTGTTTGTGTGTGTGTGAGAGAGAGAGACAGAGAGAGAGAGAGAGAGAGAGAGAGAGAGAGAGAGAGAGAGAGAGAGAGAGAGAGAGAGAGAGAGAGAGAGAGAGAGAGAGGGAAGCGACGGGTGTTTCTAAACAACTAAATTATATATGTCTGGGTTATAAGTGTCAAGGGTCTTCATGTATTATATATTACTATTTACCTGCTGTATACATTGGCCATCAGTAAAACATTCATTGGCCCTCATTATGTTACAGATGGTGTTCAAGACCAACACTGACCACTGAATTTCATGTACTAATATAAATCAGTACACTGTGCGACTGGTATGTGGCCAATAAAAGAAATGTATATTTATGATTATTGATATATTATTATTATTATTTGATATTGGCTTTTCTAGACATTTGTATAAGTTGTTGGATTCCTGACTTGTTTTTTTTTTGGTGAAACTAACAGCAGAGGCTCAACTGGATAAAGAGGCCCTATGATGCTTTAAACAGACTCAATCTGTCCCACTCATATAGGATATTTTTATGTTAAATTGCTTTAAGAGTAGTAGTTGTATGTGATATGAATAAGAATGAGACAATTGCAGATAGATGAGATATTTGTATGTAATGATGCAGAAGCACAGCCTCTGCTGTCTGAATGTGGAGAGCAGGCAGATTGAGTTATAGCACAACTGGGTTTAATGGGTGATTTTTCTTTTTTTTTTATTCTTCTTCTTTCCATGATGTTGAGAAAGATGACGTTATAGTTGGAGTTTGAAAAAGAAAAGGTCATTATAGTTTCAGTCTTTTTCAAGCTACTTCATTACGTGGCTGTCTATCTTGTTTTGTTTCACTTTAAAGTTTTTACTTCTAAAATAACGTATAGCCATTCATAAATCTTGAGGTGGTTGCAGCTCAGGAGGTAGACCTGGTTGTCCACTAATCAGATTATTGGTGGGTCAATTCCTGGCTCTTCCAGTCCTTGGGCAAGATACCAAATCCCAAATTGATCCTGAAAGCTGCTCCATGTGTGCATGAATGCATCTGCCATCAGTGTATGAATGTGTGTGTCAATGAGTGAATGTGGCTTATGGTGTAAAAGTGGTTTGAGTGGTCAGAAGACTAGAAAGGTGCTATATAAATACAGTCCATTTATTAAAATTTACAAATGAGCTCAGGAATGGAAATGTGTCTTTTTGTGAACAAATCTCATGATAAAAACCACCCAAAAAGTCTCTCTGTACTCTCTGAATCCCCGACCTTATGTGTGCATTTGTTTCTGATGAAGACAGAAATCTGTAAAAACGGGTAACAGCCTTTTTTTGAAGGCTCAGTATTTTCCTAAAACAGCTGGACATTACAATTTTTGGCAGACTATACTAAAATAACTGTAAACAATGTTGTTGGGGGTTATTTAAACATTTGGGGCTCTAGTGAGTATTTCTGACAGCTGGACAGTGTGTCTGGAATTGAGTAAAAATAAACTACAGTGTGTGTGTTCATGGTAATGAAGAAGCATCTGATCCAGTTCAGAAGTGTCGCTCACTGACATTTTTTAATAGTTTTTGGACAACAATGGAGCTGTACGGCAAATAAGCACGCTTTAAAAATTGAATTAAAGTTGTTAACAGCATCAAAATGTTTTGTTGTTGCGTGATTGGTTGTAACAATCCATAGTCCAACTGCAAACTTGAGTTATTGACTTACGACAAGATCATGACCATTTCAGAGCAACCTGTGGCGTCTGGTGTTACAAAGCCAGAAACCCAAGGCAAAAATAGATATGTATGAATAATTAGACCTTCCCTTTGAGTCATTTTTAAATGTATTTTTCTCTTCTGCATTGCCATGGTGTTCTATTTGCTTTGGTCTTCACAGCTGTTGGCTTTGAGATACTTCTCAGTCTAATTGCACTATTACTTTGGTTTTTACTTTAGGTACTGTAGGAAAAAGAAGAGAGACGACATGGTGAACACCCCCACCCAAATCAACCTTCGTAAACTCCAGAATAAGAATGCAGCATGGATCATTGTCCTGGTATGAATGTATTTTGTCGTACAATTGATTGGTTTATTGGGAACTTTGTAGCTGCCGTGGTTGTTGCATATGCTAACTGTTCACTTTCCTATATTAAAGCAGAGGATATACCAGTCCCAAGGACAGAACACAATGATCTTAACCTGAGATACTTCAGGATGAATAACCTGCAGCAGGAGTTTGACACATGATGGGCTGAAAATCTAAGGCCAAGAAAGGAACTGCAAAACTAGAGGACCACCTATTGGTCACGTTGATGACATTAAGGCTGAGCCAACGTAATACTGGCTTAGCATATAGATTTAAGGTTTCAAACAGCACTACATCAAATTTCTTTCAGAACTGGATAACTGATATGACCAAGGTCCTCAAGCAACCCATTAAATGGCTAAGTAAGGGAGTCATACTTAAGAATATGCCCTAGATCTTCAACTTGCATTTCAGACTGTACAGAGATTTTCATAGATAGTCCTATTAATCTGACTGCCAGGGCAGAGACATGGTCGAATTATAAACACAACACTATCAAATATTTGATCAGCATCACCCTCCTGGGTGTAGTGGACAGGTTTCAGACACACAGATCACTAAGGAGTCAGGTTTCTTAAAACCTTTTGGAGTATAAGGACGAGATTTTAGCAGATAGGGGATTTCTAATCAGAAACACTTCTTATGCCTCATTTCACTAAAGGAAAAAGGCAACTCTCTGCACAGGAACTTGACTCGTTGGAAGAACTTAAAGATTTTGCAAATAGTTATTCAAGCATCACATGTTAACATACTAAATTATGTTGTGACCCTGTGTGGTTACCTAAGTCAAAGTTTCCAAAAAAGTGAATTGCAATATCATTTGTATTCGTAGTGATGATATAAACAAAGAGTTTCTTTCCAAAATGAGAAATGTACCATTGAAGAAACATGACATGTACCATTTTAAGATGTTTTATTTCTTTCTGTTTTTTTAAAAAGCTACTGTATTTTTAACCTTTTGCCCACAATTTTTAAGGTACTGTATATCTCTCAAAGAAATAGAAATATTCCCTATTCCAGAGATATGTTACTAATCGTAGGTAGCTAGTTTTATGTAGTGAAATGTTAAATGCGTTGTTGCTCTGAAGTGTCATTAACAAGAAACACAACATGAAATGTAAGGGGAAAGGTCACCAATGGAGTTGATCATTTTGTCAAAATCTGGTCTTTCACAGCATTTGCAGGCCCTCTGTGTCTTCATTGCAGAGTCATATCTTTTTTTCAGTAGATCACTCAGGATAAAGAAATCTCATGCTTTTGGCAAACCCTATAGCAAAAAACTATTGATTTCTTAGGATACATTACACAATGAACTCCTCCTTCATCCACAACACACAGTGGTAGTAGCTAACATCACAAACAAACATGAGGAGTTGAATTTGATAGTAGCATGGGTGTGAATGCCTCAAACAAAACTGTTTGTCTTCTGTACTTCCCTGAAGGCTATCATAGTACTTGTAGGGACACTTTATCTCTACCACCCCTTTGCCACAGCAGGTACATCTTGCTATCCCAACTGGCGATGATCCAAGGTGTGGTTTTGAAGGCTGTACCACTAAACCACAGGAGCTGACCCTGAAATCTTAGTGGCTTTGGGCCATAAATGTGTAAAAAGGTGTAGGCCGTTTTCATCCAAGAGCACAGCTGGAACATTTAACTGTGTTTTTTTTAACTGCATTATATCCATTAGGTACGTTTTGCTGGTTGCATGTTGCTATTTGGTACTTGTGATTCGACCAGGTCTATAGGTTTGCCAATCCTTTGACCTCAACTGTTGTCATGTTGCAAATTCCAGCTTCTCACATTGGCAAGGCTGTAGTTTAGTTTGTAGTGCGTGAAATATTTCCTAACTTTTCACCTGCATTTCCTCAGTTTTGTGTTAAATAAAGCAGTCAGAGCTCAGGTTGTTCCATGTCACTATTCTCCAGACTTGTTAGCAATGCAGCACCTACCAAATGTCAACATCTGTCAACTCTGATGACAGAGCAACAAAAGGACACAATTACTGCACTGCATAATATTTACATTTTAAACATTTGGACTGAATTCTTACTAAAGTCATGAAGCAGAGCTTGTCTGTTTTCTATTGTGCACCTGCAGCTAATTTCCAGAATCAGTCATCTGAAGGCAAAAGCACACACATGATTAAACTAACAAAACAATATAATATTGATATGACTCAAACTCTGTAGGCCTTTATGATTTTCATTTCTGTATTGCCAAGAAACTCCTTTCTCAGGATATATTATGGTGTTAAAAGAAAATGAATTATACGGCAAAAGAAAAGCTTTCTCTGTCCTTCACACCCTAACTCAGAGCTCAACTTTGAATAATATTGTAGCTGCGTGGCTGCAGCAACCCTACATTTAATAATAAATCATTTTAAATACATTTATGACATAATAAAACATACTGGTTAATCCAATATATGTGTTTTACTGTAATGTTATGGCCGGGGCTTGAAATTAACACTTGCTCTCAGGCGAATTCTGGCTGTGGCGAAGTCTGTAAATCCTACTAGACATTTTTATCATGTATCCAAGCGAAGATTAATCAGGATTTGACTGCAAATAAATAATATTGGCTGCTGAAATTCTAACATATTTGCCGCGGTTCATGAAAAAGTTAGTTTCAAACCCGTCTATGACTAAGTTAAAAGGGCAAGTCACATACGATTTTTGATATGGTGAGGAAAGTGGAAGTGGAATTAGAGAATACTGACCCTGTCATGAGGGTACAATTTGCTGTTAAGATGCAGTTGCTATTTACAACCCAGTCCTCATACATAGGGGTCCTGTGTCCTTGTCTTTGGCTGGGGGAGATGTCTCATTTCAAAACACAAAACTCTGAGTCTATGTCATGGTATTTGACATTCCGTACATGACTACAGATAATGTAGCTGTAAGCATATAGTGACTTGTATGCTCGTAATTCTTGCTGGTGTACATGCTAGGTTTCTCTAGCATATCCATGTATATACAGTGCCTATGAAAAGTATTCACACCCTTGGATGTTTTCCCCTTTTATTGCTTTTATAAACTGAATCATGTTCAATATGATTTGGCTTTTTTTTAAATAAAATGTATAAAAAAACAAATCTTTATTGTCAAAGTGAAAACAGATTTCTACAAAGTAATGTCAGTTAATTAAAAATATATAATGTTAAATTAGTGATTGCATAAATATTCACCCCCTTTAAAGTGACTGACCTAATTAAATCGAGATCCAGCCAATTGGCGCTACTAGTCTCACAGATAGTGAAATGGAGATCACCTAAGTGCAGTGAATGTGTCTCAGGTGATTGTAGTATAAAGACACCTGTGTCCAGTCACTGGTTCATCTGTATTCCTGCTACAATTACACCATGAAGACAAAAGAACACTCCAAGAAACTCTAAGAAAAGGTTATTGAAAAGACAGAAAACATTTCTAAGTCACTGGTCATCCCCTGGAGTTCAGTTAAATCCATCATTAAGAAATGGAAGGAATATGGCACATGTGTCAATCTGCCTAGAGCAGTCCGTCCTCACACACTGAGTGACCTTGCAAGAAGGAGACTGGTGAGGGAGGCCACCAAGACACCTCCCTGAAGGAGTTAAAAGCTTTAGCAGCTGAGGTGGGAGAGACTCAGCATACAACAACTGAAGCTTTATGGGAGAGTGGCAAAGAGAAAGCCACTGTTGAAGAAAACTCATATTAAATCTCGATTAGAGTTCATCCAAAGGCATGTGAGAGACTCTAAGGTCAACTGGAAGAAGGTTCTTAGGTCTGATTTGACCAAAATGGACCTTTTAGGCCATCAGACTAGACGCTATGTTTGGCAGACACCAAACACTGACAATCACCACAAACACACCATCCCCACCGTGAAACATGGTGGTGGCAGCATCATGCTGTGGAGATGCTTCTTGGCAGCAGGCCTGGGAAGACTTGCAAAAGTAGAGGGTAAAATGAATACAGCACAATATAGCTAGGGGAAATCCTGGAAGACAATCTGATTCAGTTTGCAAGAGAACTACGACTTGGGAGAAGATGTATTTTTCAGCAAGACAATGACCTGAAGCATACAGTGAAAGCTACACAGAAATGGTTTAAAGACAACAAGGTGAATGTTCTGGAGTGGCCAAGACAGAGCCAGACATCAATCCAATAGAGAATTTGTGGCTGAACTTAAAAAACGCTGTTCACGCTTGATCCCCCAGCAACCTCACAGAGTTTGAGCAGTTTTGCAAAGAAGAATGTCAGTGTCCAGATGTGCAAGACTGGTTGAGACCTATCCACACAGACTCAGTGCTGTGATTGCGGCCAAAGGGGCATCTACTAAATACTGACTTGAAAGGGTAGAATATTTTTGCAATCACTAATTTTACATTATATATTTTTAATTAATTGATGTTACTTTGTAGAAATCTGTTTTCACTTTGACATTAAAGAGTTGTTTTTTGTAATTTTTGTAATTATTTTAAAAAAAAAAGCCATATTATATTGACCATGATTCAACTTATAAATGCAATAAAAAGGGAAAACATCCAATGGGGTGAATACTTTTTATAGGCACTGTATCTGACCACTGAATATTGGGCCACTTGCTAATGTTTTCAATCACTCTGATAGCACATGGATCTAGAGGTCGGTCACCACTTGTCAAAGTCAGTTTGTTAAGGTAGCATACGCAATCTTTAGGGGTAAATGTCCTTGCATAGCTTGACAAGCTATTGGACTGCACCATACTTGCATTGCCAAACTGCTCTGACTGTTTTTTTCAGATAAGGGGGAGCTGGGAGGGTCGTCTGCCTGTTGACTGCTTTTAGGGGCGTGGCTCTCTCTCTCACCTGGGCCTGCAGCAGGGCCCTCAGCCTCTTTTTCCTTTGTTTGGATCGATGCACTTGACAACACACGTTACACCATATTTTCACTCATCCACACACTGCTAACACCACTGATGCTTTTCCTACTTTACACATCCCACTAATTAATTAACGTTTATCTTGTTTTGAGTTGAATAAATCCCTTTTTGCTTGATATGTCTGTGTGTGGCCTCCCTCTTGTTGCCATCCTTGAGCCAGGTGGTAACAATATATGCATAATAAGTCTTTTGAGGCCAACAAACTCGTAAAGAATTAATCTTAATGCATCAAACTAACAGCTTTGAGAGTTTATTCTCTAAATGGATGAATAACTATTGAACCCATCAATGGCCAAGGTCAACGAGCAAAGAGGACCCATGTAAGAGTATTTACTTATTCTTCTTTTTTAGTGCATTTGGTGTATTCTGAATTATCTACTACAAATACTACATACGTGTGTACGAATTTTCATTCAAACAGTCTTCTGCTTCTAAAGCTGATCTTTAACCCTCTTCTCAGAACATTAGAGGATTGTGTATGTCATTCTTATTAAAAGCTGGTACTTAAATTACAGACTTTTCCCTCAAGTAAGATGTTCTTTTGGAACATTTAACAAATCCCTTTAAGGTGTTCTTATATCCAAGATGCTCAAAAGCTACAATCCTTAAAATAGATTAATTTCAAAAGCCATTTTATTCTAAATGAATTAGATTTGACAGTAAAGATTCTCCACACCTGGTGTCCACCTACACTTCACTTACTGTATGTGGCTGATTAGAGCTCTTTTCAGGGTTGTGCAGAGACATCGTCCCTGAGCATCTGCGAGACAGATCCCTCATGGAGTCCAGACACTAGTGGTGGTGGTAGTGATGGTTGATGACTTCTGATGAAACTGACAGCTGATGAAGTGATAAGACTGCAGGGACTGGGCGGAGATTGGGAGGCGGAGGGCTGCGCATAACAGCTGTATGCCAGACTAATCCAGAGAAAGAGAGATATGTCTTATATAAAGACAGCAACCAGATGATCGGCTAACAATGACAGTGTGTTGCTGTGTTATTGGATAGATGTGACCAGCTGATGAGCAGCTAATGCTCAATCTACACCCCCAAGGCAATGACAGCTATGAGACATGAGCATGACAGGGTGGTATGAGAAATAAAACTGTGGGCCTAGTCTTCCTGACTGAATTTTCACTAAGCTTCATTTGTATATGGGCAATGTATGATTAACCCTTAATTTTCCATCAAGAATGGGACAACTTACACCTGGATTCAGATGACATTGGCAACAGTGCACAGAGTCCCACAAACGGACACAGACAAAAACTAAACCAAAAATAATTCAGGATTCATTGTTCATCACCAAGTTTCCCGCCTTCATGCATTCTTATTTGTACCCTTTGGTGTCTGCCCTGTGACTGGCTCGTATTAGATAAGAAGTTTGACAACCAATCAACGACAACTTTTGACATAATATGTGAAACACCTGTGCGGCCGTTGTTAGTATGAATTTTCTGCTGACTAATATTCCATTGGTTCCATGAGGTCTGGAGAATGTCTGACAAACATGTCAAAGAATGATTGATAATGACCATAATAACTTTAAGTGCCTCACCAAGAATATCATATTCTCCCAAGCTGTGCAATTGTATCAAATTGGAGTCCCTGTGTGGAAGTATAAAGGAGCTGTATTCTGTAGAGAATCCTTGTCAGTGTCTGAATGCATGTGGACGTGAACCGAGCTCGTATTAAAACATGCATTAAGCTGAACCCCTGATCTGACTGAATCATTACCACAGTTTCGCATTATCAGCCGTGGAGGGCATTTAAGAGGTATATATGACTTTGCCTTTAACTGTACAATGTCATGTCATTGTAAATACTGTGTGGACTGTCCAAGTTGGAGATAAGATGACTATTGGCTTTCTAGCCTTCAGGACATACGTTAATAAGCTGTGTCTTTGAAAGGACCCCAGCTTTCCTTTACCTTAACAACACATGTTGGTTTTACACCATTAACATCCCATAATCCACTGTACAATGGTAACCATGTAAAGTCTGGACATATCATGTGACTGCATTGTATTTACCAGTTACCTGCATTCAGGTGGTCTCCAGTTATACTTGTAAGATAAATACATAGAATGACAGGCATTCCAGCACTGCCAATTAACTTGTTATAAGAATGACAACTTTCTTTTTAATTCTTTCACTGGCTTTTATCTCCAGTACCATTAGTGCCAAACTTTTGAGAGCAGGTCATTAAGCTTTAGCATTCCTTCAAAGTCATTTGAGTATCATAGTAACTCTCTTAGAAATCCTCACATAGTTAGAGTTTTAAAAGTGCTCGCCTGAACAATTAGCTCTGAATGAGTTCATAGCTTTCCGACTCTTGACAGTGCAACTCACTTATTGGTACTGATCTGTTCTCTGACCATGTCAACTTTAATCAACAGTAGAATTCCAAGTCAAATAAATAACCAAATTCATGCAAAAAACATAACTATAACATGCATTGTATTCTTTTTTTTCAATGGTAGATTATCCTGGTTCCCAAAAATGATTTAATAGAGTCAATAACAGAATAAAGACAGGATTGGCTGTATTCAATTAGACTTGTGGGTATTTAAATCTCCCTGCAGCTGAATATCAGTTTGTCGACATAAAGTTCATTCAAGGTACAACCAGTAAGTAGCCTGGTGCAAGGACATTAAGTAGAGAGGACAATTGGACCTGCTGTAATCTCTGCGTCCAGGAGATAGACAGCAGCGGTAAGCAGAGTGACCGCTCTGGGAGAGGAGGGGATTACTGATTAGTCTGTGCATGTGTGTGTGTGTGTGTGTGTGTGTGTGTGTGTGTGTGTGTGTGTGTGCGTGCGTGTGTGTGTGTGTGTGTGTGTGTGTGAATGTGTGTATGTGTGTCCTTTAATCTAATGGGCATGTTAAAAATGCAATTGCATACATCAGGCTATTAAATATGCAAATCGTATTACAGCTAATTTAGTGGCTACAAACATTTATTGTTCTTTCGGTGGGGAAAATGTTCGACACTAACATTGCTACTACTATACGTCACTGTCATAAGCAAAACAAAGCAGCATCATATCGCACTAGTCTGTAATATACAGTAAATACAGAGAACAGGTAAGAAAAAACTATGTGTCAAGTGATGCACTGTTGATGGTAAAGGAAGCCCATTGTGAGTTATGAGAGAAGCACACAGATGCCAGTGAGATGAATGAAATGTAAGTTTGTCCCTTGACTACAGCACCATCTACAGTGTAATTCCACAGGACCTTTGACAATGTTCAAAAACCAGTAAATGATGCAGCCAAAACATGTCAGTAAAATGGATGAATATCCAAGTAATATATAACAGTAGACTAATGCAGCTGTAGTTTCAGTAACACTGATAATAACTGTGATATAAGTATTACTAGCAACATGCTTCAGGTATTAAACATAGCAATACCTTTATTAGTGCTATAAATAAATACTATAACCAACACTTTTAGTACAGTAAAGCAAAACTGCTGTGTAAATATTCTATACATATACAAATATTTTATTTCCTCTGATTATCTTATCATTGTTGTGATATAGAATCAATATATTCATTTCTCTTACTTAAAAAAGAACACAACTGCATGTTTCTCATATTTACATACATGTACACTGACATATACACACATACACATATAGTGAAAGGGTCAGCTATGTATGAATGTATGAAGTCATTAAGCAGAGTAAGCCTCATTGCATATGGGCAGTAATGCAGAGCATCAGTATTAAAGTTTTACTACGTCTATTGCTGGTACTATATGTTTTATATAAATCAGTATTATATAGTTTATGCTGCGGGCAGTTCTAAACAAAGTTAACTGTATAGTTCAATTTCAGGACATGGAGGGATTTCTATCTGATCATTAACATCTTTTTTTTTCTGCTGAAAGACCAGAAAAAACAATTTTCCATTGATGGCTTGTAAAGATTGTGGAAGAATCAACACTGAGTTGTGCAAAACAGGATGAGAACGAATTTTGAAGGATGTTGTATCTGAAAAACTTGAAAAGAAAGAAAGAAAGTAATGTGGGACCCATTTTTGTGACCCCCCACCTCTAGGAGCACTAAAGTCAGGACATTTTCGACACATGTGTTACCGCTTTAAATCACGTAATTTTAACAACCATCCTGAGTATCTGGGTAATTACCAAGTCAAACATCAACTATGACTTCCACTACACCATGGTCACACCATCTTTATCATGATATTTATCCTTTTCTTACACGTTGGAGTGAAAGAAAGTTAATATTGACACAGAGGCTAAATGGCAGTGGTCGCCTCCTGAGAGACTGGAGCCTTAATACAGCGCCTTAGACCGCTCGGCCACACTACCACATACCTACTCACACTGCTACGAGGAACTCTAACATTCTTCAGTCTGTCAGGTCTGGTTGAACACAATGCAACTTAATATTGGCAGAAACTAACAGCAAGTTTCCATAAATTACAATACAGATATTCAAAATGATGTTTTGTGCTATTTCTATTGGGAGTTACCAAATCGTAAATTGGTATTTATTTACTGTAATAAAGTATGTTTGGTGGCTGAAAACCTATGGAAATCTAGTTAATGTAAACTTCACTCAACACATTTCAGATTATATTATTATTATATTTCCGTGGGATTAGAATTGATTACTTAGTTGTAGCGTTCCAGTTGTGAGTCTGTGGACAGTCAGCAGGTGTGATCACACTTTCTCATTAGCCATGCCCTTGTGGTATTTTATAAGACCTGTCTGTCTCTGTGCTTATTAGCGTGTTACATTTTTAAATCTTATGCATTTTTAAACAGCCACTCCTTCATGCAAATGGTCTCAATTTAATGGTTTTCACTACAAACCACAATGTCAGTTTGGTTGTTGACTTATCTGCATAACTTATTAATTAGAGCTCGAGCGGCTCCGTTGACCTCTGGCATTTCAAATGAAGCTGTGCACAGTAACACACACACACACACACACACACACACACACACACACACACACACACACACACACACACACACACACACACACACACACACACACACACACACACACACACACACACACACACACACACACAGGGACAGGGATACAACAAATCCTTGGAAGATGATCAATTATGAATGACAGGAGTATGATAAATGGTTGTCTGCTGTGGTTTAAGAAGGGAGTTTGGGGTCATAGGTCAAATAGGTTTAAATCCCTAGTAAAATGAGTCAAGGCAAATTAAAATGTGGGTATAAAAAGCAATTATGTGGCTTTTGGACTTGGCCATAATCATTTAAGTCCTTTCATGTTTGTGATTCAGACTTTCTGGCTGCATATTTTTTGAATAATCTCTTTTTTTAGGGGGTGGGGAGGCATTTTTATGCCTTATAGTGTTTTCAACAGTAGTGTGATTGGAGAAAGTGAAGGGGAAGAGATAGGTGACATGTGACACAACTCCCAGCTATTATTTTATTTACTTAGGTATGGTGACAGATATCTTTGAGCGTCTGACAAGTTTAGTTAATGAATTAAAAATCTGTATTCAGTGTATTTTCTTGTCAATTATTCAAAATGTTCCACTGTATGTACAAACATTACTCATTTTAACAAACCAATGACAACATCAGAAAATATCCTCTCCATGTGTTTTTTAAAAGTCATATAAAAAGGACTGAATAATGAATAATATAGTTATTTGTGACTGATATAGTTGTTTTTCCATAAAAAGTTCAATTACCTGGTTAGAAATATATGTTTGCATCTCAAAGGTTGAACTACTAGATATAAGATGTCTCTTCCTTCATTGTGTTTGTGCACTTCTGGCTTCAAATTACAAACTGGACCTCAACTGGCTCCAAACCAGCTGTTATATCACACATTGTACGTCTTCAACTCAGTTGCCCAGAGAAACTTTCCTCCCTTCTAGCAGTTGAATATGAAAACAAAACTCTGCACATACATCAGTCTGTACAGTAAAGCCAAAACATCCAACTGAAGAAACAAGAAGAAAAACAGATTTTTGATTGGTTGAGGGCTTGTTGTCTAGTGTCAAAGCGTCAAAACTTCAAACTAAATGCTTGTTGGATTACATAACAGCGTCTGAAGCCCTCTTCCCACATCTGACAAGTTTTGCCGCTTTCCAAAAACCAGCCGATTCCAACAATCTTGCCCACTTTACACAGCTATTAGGCTGCGTTTGAACTTCTTTCAGTCAGGATCGCTGTTCTCACTCTTCGCACAACTTCTATCATCACTTCTGTGTGTGCAACCGAGTGCAACACCATGAACGCTTTTGAAGAGACTGTCAGAAAATGGGCGCCCTTATCCTTACTGTGTCTCGACTACAAACCCGCAAAAGACACCAATTTGTTGGAGGTCAGGAGGGCAGCAGACGTAGCCAGGAGGAGGTAATGGCACCTTCAACGACCGTCACTGTGAAAAAGTGTAAACTTTACTTTAGCCTTTAGATAAGTCGAGACAACACTTTGAGTTATACCGAGGCCTTTAATGTCTGTATCAAAAGACCTGTCAGTAAAAGTGTCATCATACAGAACTTCTCATTTCGCAAAACAACTACGAAGACCCCGTCAGAACTATTGTCCTGACCTAGACATTGATATGAACCAGAGGCAGAAATCAATCTGCTTTTTTGTTAACATATGACAGTTCCTTTCCAAATGATATCTTTCCTCTCTCTGTCTTTTGACCATTTCTTTCTTCCTCCCTTACTTCACCTTCTTCATCCATTTGTTAGTCTAAACCACAGGCCCGTCTCACACTATAGACTATGAGTAAAGTTTAAATTACAGAATTAAAGATTAACAAGGGAAGACCTGCATAAATTATTCATGAGCCTTTTGTGTGCCTATATGTGTGTGTGTGTGTGTGTGTGTGTGTGTGTGTGTGTGTGTGTGTGAGAGAGAGAGAGGTCAGGTTCAGCTATACATGTACTCTTAATGAATGTGCACTGCATCTTTGACCGCTCTTAACATGAAGCGATTAGGAAACCCAATGACATCCATGTGTCAGAGTTGAACACTTACCTATAAATATATAATCACCCAATAACCAAAAAAGAAAAAATGGAGACTATTTCGACACTAATAACATGTTTAAACACATAAAACTAACCAGGTACTCACATACAAGTGATTGGTTATAATAAAATGACCTATAACCTCAGTTCCCCCCAGGACTGGATATGACTTTATCATCCACTACTAGTCCATCTAAAATCTAAAATTCTGGTAGAACTTCAGTATCATGATTAAAACTTCCATGGTGTTTTCATTAACTGGAATGGGCCCGAAGACGGTACACTGTCTAAAAGTGCTCCAAATTAAACAACAAATCACACTGTGTGTCCATGCCCTCAAGAACCACACAGGTGTCTTCTGATCTGACACCCTATCAGCAGAACATTAAGCGCTTAATTGACTGGTGCTCTTGTTTTTCCTGAGTGGACCTGTGGAAACTGTCTGAGGCAACTAAAGCAACTAAATTTAGGATAATAATAATCATAGGAAATTGCCTCATGTTTAATTACCAGCACAAACTATTATTGTCCCCTGCCATCCAGTGCCCTAGGAGGGGCACAGTACTTAATTAAGGACACAACACAAAAACCCCTGAAAACCAAAGCTTTCCTATAGAGGACTCAGTTAGTACAGAATCAACAAAGGATTTGAACTTCCCAGTTCTAATTATATTGATATAATTGGCACTGGGATAATTCCTGATACTCATTTATTTTACTAATTTCAGTGGAGACTTACAAAAGGGAAACTTTCACGTATCTTTTTTCACATTCTTTCTGAGAATGAGATATCTAATGTGTAATCATTCAGGGCTGAGATGGAGTCGGGTTGTGATTAGCCTCTAGCTTAGCATTAAGACTGAGGGCAGGGCTGAACAGCTAGCCCAACTTTCTAAAGGGGAAAAAATAAATCTACCACCTCTAAGCCAAATTATCAACAGTTTGTATCAAGTTTGAAGACAACCAAGCTAGCTGTAGCTGTTTCCCCTAGTTTCCAACTGCTATGCTAAGCTAGGCTAAACACACCCTGACTCAAGACCTGCCTGGGGGCTACAGATGTAAACTAGCTAACTCTGAGGAAACACCCGCTGAAGACAACATGTTGTGTCATTTGACACCTGTAACAAACACTAAACAGTTACAATTACTAATGTCTAGAAATAAGACAGTGACATATGTCAAAACACATCAGGGTGCATCAAACCCACAACGATGCACAATGCCACAAGCGAGCGGGTTTACATATTACAGCAGACATATTACAATAGGTTGCAGTTGAACTATATGCTGTCAGAAGCCGGACGTATATGTTGCCCTTCAGTGTTTCACGTTGGCCAAATATGAGGAGCTTGAATGCAAAGATTTCATCCGTTGCACCCCGTCATAGACTGGCACATCAGTCAAATCTTTCTCTGTGATATGAGCACAGCACAGGTAATAATAACTTCAATGAGGTCTGTGCCACAACAGTCAAAATAGGATCCCAGCCAATTTCCCAAACTGTCATTGTACAGATTCAAGCGTGACAAGAGTATAATTCCACACCGCACAATGGCTTTGAATGATTCCCTTCTCTAAAGAAAAGGGGTGGCTGAGCTCTGGTTACACAGGACTGTGAGTGGAGTGTGTGTTTGTGTGTGTGTGTGTGTGTGTGTGTGTGTGTGTGTGTGTGTGTGTGTGTGTGTGTGTGTGTGGGAGTGTTTGTAATGTGTCACATGTGCTGTGTGATCTCTGCTTGCCAAGCAAGGGTCAGTGGCATCAATAAGCATGCTACAAAGATCATAGAGCGAGAGATTGATGCACGTGCACACACACAAACACACACAAGCACACACACATTGTGAATGAGAGCGTTTTGGGGGAATATGAGAGAGAGACCACGTGAGTAGTATCAGTTTTCAGAGCGCTTGAGTCTCAGGGAGTGTGTGTGTGTTCACACATGTGATAAAGACACAATGTCAACATGGTTAAGACTCACTCTTATACAATACATTAACCACTTGTGGAGCATGTTCTTCTTTTAGAAGCATTTGAATTGTACATAACATGATGTAGTGTAACTGTGTTTCACTTGTATGAATGTAAGTATGATAACTATAACCTCATACCTTGAGGATGCTGGTGTGTGTTTTAAGAATCCATTCTGCATGCACGTGTGTGCCTTGGAGTGGCTGGCAGGAATTAGCATTGGATTAGCTGCTCAGTCACCTGTGGATATATCTTGGTGTCTCTGACATTGACAGATGATGCCTTGTTTAAAGCCCCACATTTTGAACGCCTGCTGCACTCCAGGAAATCATATGACCTACGTGCAACAGAGAAAAAAGAGGCGTTACTATTGAGAATCCCTTCTATAAATACGATGTAGAATCAGTGGAAAAAGCAATAGTTTTTTGAAGAACATTTACAGAGAATTGCTAATTTCAAAAGAAAAATCTGCAATACTTATTTTATTAAATTATGGTACTTCTTAATTTTAAATGGAATAAGGGTTAGTCGGTTCATAATTCTTAATCTAGCAGAGAGGATACCCAGAATGAATAGTCTGCTCTGTGACCAAAATATCATTAAAGAAATTACATTCAAAAGCATTGTATACATTATAGTAGCTCAGGCATGGATGTTGGTGCATCTCTGAAGGTCTTTTTGAGATAATATAGTGACTCATTAAGAGTCATACAGAAGTATAGATAGGTATCCAATGTACATAATATACATTTTAATATATGTGTTTGTTATGTATATAAGGACAAATTATACATTATATCAGTTTATATGTAACAATGTCATCATGCAGAAACCTATATCAGGGCAAATGAGGGGGGGGGGGGGGGGGGGTCCTGTTAGAACAGCTGACCCCACCGTAGCAACCGTGAGCTCTTTTAATTTGAAATGATTAAAGAGTTTTTAAATTGAACTGAACCATTTCATTCATACACATATTTTAAAGGTTAAGTAGTTAGACTAAAGAGTTTGAAACAGTTAGATGATGATGAGTTGTGCCTGCTACATTTAGATCCTTCCATATAAAAAAGCACATTTACATACATTAAAACAATAACATCCATAACACTTTTTCATTAAACATTATAGATAATTACTGTAATTAGCAGGGTGGTGTGTGAGGTGCATTCATGTACATTTTTATAAGATGAATGGAATTAAATTAGGTGATGAGTGATGTCATTAAATTGACGTTTTTTATGAATGATACATCAACCTATTTGTTTTGTATGTGACCTTCATTATGGGCATCCTGTAGTTATGTAAATGAGGTCCTTGGTAGTAACCACCATGCTGGAGACTCAGAGAGACAGAACAACAACAGAACCTGGCTTTTCGGACCACAGATGTGGCATGGGCCTGCCCACCCAAGTGTCCCCCTGCAGCCAGGTTACAGGCTATAGTATTAATGAATAAACATGTAGCAAAACAAGAATGGACCAAATTTGAAACTGGAATAAATAATAGGCACTATATGTGATAACAATAATAATGTAATTATTTGAAATTACTTAAATCCAGGTATAATTATATTTTTATTACACTAGTGACTTGCAGCATATTGTTTGCTATGTAGCTTTAGTTGGCGGATAGAACACATATCCAGGAGTACAAAACACCTCATGTATTTAGTATACAGTTAATTTAGTGAAGATTGAGATGTCCATCAAAATACAACTTTGATTTCAATTAAGAGTCCGTGAGTGCATTTATATGTTTGTGCTTATTTTTGAATTTTGACTTAACCCTCCTGTTGTCATCCTCCCGGGTCGAAATTGACCTGGTCTGGTTTGACTGTTTATAAAGCATAAGGTATAAATGATTACCTAATTCTGTGTTAGACCTTTTTAGCCAACGTCTTTAAAAATTATTACCACAGGTTTTACAAATTTTTTGGGAAATTATGGTCAATAAGTAAAAAGTCATATAAGTGAAATTATACCTCATTTTTGATTTAACGCCTGTTGTCCTCCTGGGTCAAAATTGACCCGAGGATCAGGCCAGAAGATGGTACACTGTCTATAAATGCTCCAAATTAAACAGCAAACTCTTCTGTGTGTCCATGCCCTCAAGAACCACACAGGTGTCTTCTGATCTGACACCCTATCAGCAGAACATTAAATGCTTAATTGACTGGTGCTCCGAGGAAGGGGTCGGTTTTAGAAGGTTAAAAAAGCTGGGTTGGAAACAGAAAGTTCTGAAAAAGGTTTAACGTTGCAAAAACGTTTTGTTGCTTAGGAGGAAAATATGGTATGTATCTATGAAAGCAAAAGGCTACAAAGTGCAATGGAAACAAACTTTGTGAATCAATCATGACATTCTTCAAGCATGTGACTTCAAGTTCAATGTCAGTCAAGCCTCCACTTCACTGTAGTGATGAAAAAAAGCAGTAGATGAAAACATCAGAGCTGTGTGTGGTGATGACGAGACTAAATGAGAGGTTCCTGAATAAAAATGTACAACTTAATATTTCCATTATATTTTCAACCATAGTTTTGCCCTCTTCTGCAATAGTTCAATGCCACTCAATGAGGTATAGAAATGTTAACATACTGTTGATGCTACATTAAAGTAAGTGTGTCCCTCTGTCAATAGGATTCATCTTCTGTAGGCCATGAACGCCCAATAGCTGTTCAGACATTTCCTTCTACATGTCACTAAGTGTTGAAGCGACGGAGGTACAGCACGATCAACAAAAGCCATCTGTGCTGCTGGAGTAGCTTAGAAAAATCAAAACTGGAGACACAAAGACATGAGTAGAATTGGATCTAATGTAAACTCAAAACACATGTCAACAAGTTACTGATGGAACATCCTCAGGCTGGACAGCAATACTTGTTCATAGGTTGTAATTGCATGCAGCTGTTTAACTGTCACACGTTGTCAGTCACTTTATGAAAAGCTTCGTCAATCAGTTTGACAAACAGCGAAGAAAAATCAGTCTTCAGTCAAAAGACATGACAATCACTACTTAAAGTGAGAGTGGGCAGCGTGTCAAAAAGTGTTATTTATATGTGTTATAAAGGCTACTGAAAAATCTCTGGATAAAGGCTGACAATCTGTTGTGTCATTTCATTTTAATCTTGTTTCAACTAGCTGTCGTAATATGTAAGATATCTCCCATAAATTACCCATTTACCATGTAAGTGTTCTCATAATGTACATTTCTAATATTCACAAGTGTTGTTTTACTATTGGGCATTTGAGCCAAATATATTACAGTACATATACTTGTATTTACAATTTTACACAATACTACACATGGCCTTGTTTTTTTGTTTTTTTTGTCGCGTTTTGCTGCTCAAAAGCTTTTAAAATGATGTTTATCTCATTGAATAATGTGGTGGCCACACCACGTCAACACTAAACTTTAGTTTTGTTTTTTTTAACACTGTTACCATACTAACATTTTAAGAAATGACAGTATACATAGTCCTTTGTTTTCATACAGCACACACTTTGACAGTTTGTTGCCAGAGGGGACTCTGACCTATTTGGGATCTAGTTATTTTGAATAATTTGTGGACTTTAACTTTTATTTTTCATTGTTACGCAATTAGTTTGATTGTAAGGAGTTTCTTGACTTAAATCTTTGTTGATAGTCATAGTTTAGTTGTGATATAGAGTTAATTGTTTATTCCTGTCCCCCTGTGTGTCTGTGAAGGCTAGCCTTTGTCTATTGGTTAGGTCAGTTATATTGAGTTCAGTTTAGGTTGCTGTTTGTTTAGTAGACCTTTTAGTTTTGATTTAAAGGGCCCTAGTTTTGAAGTTGCTTGTCTTTAGTTCGCCTATTTATGTATTTTTGAAATCAAGTTGTAGATAAATGAATAAATGAATCATTTTTTATCAGTTTAAACATTGTGTGAAATATCATCACTGCACAAACTCACAAATACATTACATGACAACAGATCAAAGTAAACGAATGCACCTGAGATAATCAGATTAATCAGAATTCAATGAGTAAGAACATAGCAGTAAAACTATAAAGTACATGTCACCTCCCTGCAAAACATAAAAAGGGGCATTCATCCTAATTTTTACCTGCAATGAGACAGGATTAATATTCCAAAAGGGATTCTCACTTTCCTTTAAAATGGCTCATTCTTCTGTTGCCATATAACACATTTACCACCCTTATTATATCTGTGCAGTTGTCAGGTTATGTCTGAGGTTTGGATAATGAAGTGAGGGGATGCACTGGGAAATCACTACGCTTATTTAAAATAAAGCTTTGATGCTGTACAAATCACCTTGAATGATATTCCTCCTTAAACAAATGAAACAGATATAATATAATAATAAAATCAGCTCATCTTGAGGATTTTGTCAAATCAATTTTCTTCATAAACGCTAGTGATCTGCTTTATTGTACCTCAATTTAAAATAATGATACCGAATACTATAAAACTGTTATGAAACAGATGTGGATAGAAAGAATAATAATCTTACACAAATGGAAGAAAAATGACTTCCAACACTGATGCAAACTGACTCTCAGTGAACACTTGTGCGCATCAAACTCTTGCATGATATTCCTTTGCATTGCAGTACTTCCCAAATTTAATTTAATCTTGTAGCCAGTTCAGACGACACTTCTCCGAGGACGGGGGGCTAGGGGGGGGTGAACTCACCACCAGATGTATTAAATTCCCCTGAGGATTAGGAACCAATATAGCACCATCACATCCAATAACCTGCCTGGATGCTTACACCCAACAGACAAGTCAGGTCAATACACACACACACACACAGACACACACACAAACACACACATTTATTATCTTGCACATAGCCAGTTTCACTAAGATAGGTACTTTTAGCTTGATGCATTTCAGAATGTTTAAGTGAGTTCAACTGTAAATGATCCTGTTCAATAAACATCATCCTTTTTGAACGATTGCCTGAAACAAATGCAGTATGTTGCATTATGCATTATTTATTATGCATTACCTAGTAACATATACAGTATGTTTAATTCATCTATCAATACCATTGCTCTAAAACTGTGTCTTGTATATTAATAACTGAAAGTGTTTACCTAACTAAAAGTCTGAATGTGTAGCATTCATTGATTTGGCAGGAGCACATGGTGGGTGTTAGCTGGAAATGACATACCCTTAAACAATGAATGTTTAATGTACACACACAAATAAACATACCTGTACCCTGAATCTTTACAAAATTTAATTAACGACCACTTAATCTGTGCACTCTCACTACATGCCGTCCCAAAAACATGAATATATCTATATGTGTAGGAAGCCAAGCATCTGTAACATATGTGTGCAAGCAATGATTTGAAATTGTGGCTGTTGACGAACGGACTAAATCAATAGAGACAGTCACAGCAACATATTATTGCATGGGAACCAAAAGGTATAAAAACACAGCTGAACGTGACCAGCATGTGTTGCGTTGTATCATAAAAGATGAAATAGAGGAAAAACACCAAGAGAACAGAAACTAATAATGAACTTGCAATGATTAGTCTTTAATAAAACACAAACTACAAAAAAGGTAAAGGCCAAACTGCTCAACATTTTATAAGAAACATATTTGTCCTTGGTGTTTTCATAGCAAAACAAATGTGGAGCCTGTAAAGTTTGTAGTTTCAGTTTTTAGAGTACACTGTATTGTCTCAGTAAAGCGGGCTCAAGGTTAGACCACATGTAGTCATCAGTGTAAGAATGGCCTGTATTGGTTTGAAATATAACAGATCATTAGACTACACTGGAAACAGATTATTAGTGACTCACTGATTTTAAATGCTGCTCCACAGCTTTGTGGTCAGTTCATGGCTGTAGTTATACGGCAACAATCTTTTTTTTTTAAATTCAATTAAAGATGCATTGTGTAGAATTTGGTGACCTCTAGTGGAACAGACTAATATTCATGAATATGTTTAGTTTTAGTGTATAATCACCTGGAAATAAGAAGCATTGTGGAGAGCTAGAGAGGACCTTTCATGTTTTTCGCACATTTTCAACGCCACTGTATGTTCTCCTACATGTGGGTGTATTCAGTTGGCAAAAATCTGCTACTTCACCACTAGATGGCACTAAATCACATACACTGTTCCTTTAAATAACACTTCAGCACTCATGTTGTTTAGTGCTTTATCTTTATTCATTCCATTCCTATATTCTTTCTTTTTACAACACCCACTTTTCCTGCCCAACCCTCAGATATTAACTCCTTGATTCTAGGTTAATTATTGGATTAACTTGATTTATCTGATTCGCCCTGTATCTCCCTCCATCTCAGCATATATAGGTGTTGGACAGGTTTTCTTTCTTCTTCTTTTTTTTTTTTTTTAATTTTTGGCCCATCTGTGAACACTGTTTAAGTGAGAGACTGGGTGAAAAACCAGGGGGAGAGAAGAGTAAATAGGGGACAAACTAAGTGATAGCAGTGATGGAAAGAGAGGTGAAAAATGTAGAGGTACCGACTAAGAGGGGGAGAGAGAGAGAGAGAGGGGGATGAACAGTTGTGGGAGTGGGGTGAACTTTCTGTCAACTCAAATGGAGATAAATGATTAGCTCCGATGGGTGAAAATGACTGAAAGGACAGAAAAAAGTGAGACAGAGGGAGAGGGGAGTGAGAGCAGGAGATAACTAAATTGATGGACAGGGGTTAAATGAATGATGGAAGTGAGGTAAAAAGGCAGGGAGTGAGCGATGGGTTGAAGGTAACAGAGAGGAATGAAATAAGTGTTCTGCATGTAAATGAATTAGGTATCATATATTCATACTACGACAGGATATGAATATGTACAATTGTAGCCGGTGTGTTAAGTATACTCACCTCTTTCTCTGGGGCCTAATACAGCAGTGATGGACAAGAATGTGCCAGTGATGAGCTCAGTGTCTGTAGCTTTCTCTGGTTTAATTTGTATTCTAGCTTAAGCATTATCCAGGATGTCTCTCTGGCTATTGTGGCTGTATATGAGCTATGCTTAACATACAGAAGCAACGCAAGTTAAAGCAATAACAAGACTAAGAGTCTATAGGAGGGATGTGTTGGTCGGGCGGGTGCGATCAGTCTAATAAGCGGCAACACAGAGCTATAAGGACGCTTTGCTCTCACACACGCTGCATTTATAGTCACACAACCACAAACATGCGCAGTCACTCTCTAGTGCGCGCTCTTGCTCGCTTACTCCAGATTCCGGGTCAAAATGCGGGAAACTTCCAGGAGAGTTGGGATGTCTGTGTTACTTAACAGTTTTGGTGTAAAAAGCCTGCATATATCGGTATCGGGTGATAGCGGAATCGTAAATTAGACAATATCGGAATATCGGATATCAGCAGAAAAGCCAATATCGAGCATCCCTAGTCTATAGTCGTTTGTTCATAAACCAACATATTGGACATTTTGACCAGATGACGTAGCAATAACGATTAATCCTATGGCCGTAGACCAAATTTCACAGCAATCCATCCAGTAGTTGTGAAGATATTTAAATAAAAAATGGCTAGAAAGTCGACCTCATGATGAAGTTACAGGAAAAATGCATTATTTGGGCACCAACAATCAACTTTTGTGCCAATCCATGAAGTAGATGTTGAGATATATCAAAGCTTAAGTAAAAATGTTTAACTGATGTAGCGGACACAGCATCAGTACGGCTCAGAACATCATCTGGTCAGAGCCACATTTGACCCTGGGATGAGTAAATTGGACCAGGTTTGATATAGAGACTGACATGGTCTCTCTCTTGGACAAACAAAGATCCATTAACATTCCATGGAGCAACCACAAGTGACAAGAACTACATACAAGTAACGAAAGACAGATTTGGGTGTCTCCTTCGGACGTCATAATTTATCGGAGAGACTTCACTAACCCTTTCTACGATCAGATTGACCGTCATAAATTAAAAGACACTGCACATTCCTGACTTCCCCCTCCTTGTCTCTTGAAACCACACAGAGCATGAAAGTGAGAAAATTAGTGTTAAAAACTTAAACAAGAACATCTTAGTAAATAGTATGGTACTTATATCAGTATCAATTACCTAAAGAAACCTCCCTTGTAACACTAATTACAGCGATCACAGATAAATGGGTATTTGAAGAACTCTCATTATACTTTCTCCTTTCATAAACACAAATGTTAGTATGAGAATATTACCTAAAAATATTACCAAAAAGAGGACCTCAAAAAGACCTCAAGAAGAGGTTCACGTAAGTCGGTAAATGTCCACCCTCCACGGACCATGAATGTCTGTACGAAATTCCATAACAATTGATCTAATGGCTGTAGGCCTTAAAGTTGGGTCAGATCAAGTTCGAATCACGTTCCCACCACAACCAAGACCACTTCCCATAAAGGGTTTAAATTGTGCGCTTTTTTTGGTACCTACCCAAGTTTATCAATGTGTACAGATCTGCCCAGACTACACTTACAAAGGTAAAAAAAACAAACCAGAATCCAATTTCAATGGACTAAACACAGGTTTGAAAACACCCCTAAAAGGATCATCAACAAGCTTTGTTCCAAGCTATTTCCATATCACAAAAGAAGAGGCCATTGGTACATTTCCCTGCTAAATAAGACAGCACTGGCACATTGAAAAAGACACCATAATAGTTAAGTGTGAGGTGTGAAAAAACTACACAATGACTTCTTTTACTATAGTTTTCAGCTGGTCCTTGAGATCCTGAATGTGAAGCCACTGATGATTCATTCATCTACAATCTCCTCAGATCTCTGTTGTCAGTATGCCGCATAACTCCAATTCAGATGGCAGGTGGCCTTGTCAATGTGTTGAAGTCATTTCAAAGTTCCAATCACGTCGGTGGTGACGGCATCATCAGTGAAAAGAATAAAGCCTTGCCTGAGAAGATTACAAAATTGAATTTCATTGTCTTGAAAAGATTGCATCTCCTCGGATGTCCTCTCCACTGTCGACAATCTGTACGTGTCATCTTGCAAGTCATTGATAAAAAACACTTGTGAGAGCAGTGCAAATGCCCTCATTTCTTTCAGGTTTCAGGAGCAGACACATGTCACGAAATATGGACTGATTCCTGTAACACAGACACTTCCAATAATATCCCTCTGATAGAGGATACACATATATGACACAGGTCACTGAACATGCACTGAATTTATGTTTTATGGGAAATGCTTGTAATTGGTGCATCTCTTTCAATTCCAGCCTGAAAATTAAATTTTTTCTTTTGAGATTATTTTGAGACAATAAATCAAAATAAAACTAAGTGTCACATCAAAACCCAACACTATCCAACACTTCACAGAAAGTGATGATTTTGTTGAAAAAAGTAGACTCATGTCTACTCATGTCTCTGTCTAAATTGACAGATTAGAACTGATAATAAAATTAATCAAGTTTTACCAACAACAAAGTTCAAGACAATTAGAGAAAACATTAAAAAGATATCCGTCCATTAATTTGCTGATATTTTCTCTCTGCAATCTAAATTGTTTTCTATGTAATTGTCTGTTTCTGACAGTTGCTCTTCTTATATCTTATATTATATTATATTATATTATATCTGTTTAAGGATAGCTTAACATTTTTTGTCGATTTAAAAAAAAAAGATGCCCATATTAACAATGAAACAGGTTTTGTTTGATGTAATCATTCACAATTGTACAATTACAATTTGAGAACAACAAGTGCCAACAGGCAGTACATAGAGTACTACCATTAGTAGATCCCTCTCTATTTTGCTTTCAGTGTAAGTGATGAGGGAAAAAATCCACAGTTGCATTTATAAGTTTATCTGAAGCTGATATGAGGATCCACCCAGATAACATACAGAAGTGGTCCATTTCAGGCAATGATGCGGCGTTGCTGGTCCTCTGCTGGCCCAGATAACATGGATGAAATGCATGAAATGTCCCACATGTAAAATTGCAAATATGGCAAAAATGTCCCAAATCAAATGTGGGCCTTTTTTGGTAAACATGCAATGCTCTCGGGTATGTGTGTTCAAGATGTGGGCCAGTTGTGGTTTATCTGTTTTTTTCCTAGTGGACATACAGCATTGCCATGGCTTGCTTTTGGCCGAGATCTGGGAGACAATAAGTGCCAGCATTCCATGTGGTATGTAGGCCATCCACATGAGTCAAATTAAGCCGATATCTTCTAAAGTTAGTCTTTCCCATATTTGTGTTTCCTTGCTGAGCTGCAGTGGAAGGACAGTAGCAACAGAAGGAAAATAGGGTATATATTAAAAAGGCTTCACCTTTGGACGATACTCACTTTATTTAACTCATTTGGGCACAGGGGAAGATTAAGGGACAATCATGGTATTGACTTAAAACTTAAAAGTCAACAGAGACTTGAAGTATGAGACACAACATAATTACTATATCAACAATGAATTGAAATGATCTTCCCCTAACCTCTAAGTGTTTTTATTGCCTTAAACCTGACCATGTAAGGGACTCAGAATATGATATGATCTTTGGGTTTAAGCCTTAGAGAACGCCTGTCCTCCATTTACCCACTTCTTTTTTTCCCTATTGCTACAAGGTTGTGAGGACTATGTTTTCCCTGGACAGGGCATGTGCTCTTGTTTGCATCCCACACAAGGTAAAAAAATCTATATATTTTTGCCAAAACAGTATCTTGTTATCAAAGAACATTATTCTTCCCACAGAATGTTCCTGCCTGAATATGCTACCCCCTTACCGGTTAGGACAGCTCTGCAGCTTTTCTAAATATCTGTGGATATTCACTCCTAAAACAAAAAGTAGGACCAAAACTGCAACACTTGCCGAGCCTAATGATAAATATGAGCCTAAAAGCGGATTTAAGTCTAATATTATCTTTTCGTTTAGCCAAATATAGCGGCTACTAAACACTGTTTACAACCTGCTACTAAAAAAGGACACCTGAAAATAGTTTTTGTGCAGTTGATTTATCTTCTTTTAGAAAGTTCTCCTGTTTACTTCCACCCAACAGATGGAAATGTACACAATTTGCAGTTCATTTAGAAATGTTTTAATGTTTCTAATTTTCTTTCAGTCATATGGAAATGAACTGAAAAAAGGGTGAGAAGTGCAAAATAAATGCAAGGGAAAAAAAGCAAAAGGGAGTTAAACTGAAACACACACACACACACACTTGCAGGTAATGTGACATTTTTACATGTGCATGTTCTCTGAAATGAGAATTTATAAGAGGGCAATATCCCCCTCTTTGCCCTGTCTTGTATTTCATCTCGCTTCACTGAGCTGGATTTATACCTCAAGTACAAATCTGCAATAAAATAAATATTACACTCTGTCTAACGAAGGTGGAGAGAGTTGTAGCCCGTATTTATCTCTTCAGTGAGGTTGATTTACAACTCTAATACAGCTGTAATACAGTAAAATCTAGCGTCTGTCTGTAGAAGATGTCTTTCTGATGGTTTAACTGATGCCATTGCAGACTTTATCCCTGGAGAGAGACAGGCAGATAAAACTTCTGAAATAACCCAGGGCTTTTTTGAAGTGATGGTCTGGGACCTCTGTGGGTCCTTGAGCGTGTTCCCAGAATGGTTTATTTGCTCTGTTGCTTCATTCAGTTGAAGTCAGCTCAAACAAAAGATTCTGTAGGATGAAAGAACACTAAAAGTACAATTTTCTCCCTACCTATACAACAATGTGTCCAAGAAAGGTGGAACAATGACAAGTGGTTAGTCACTGCAACACATTTACACCACTGTATGGTAACTTGTTTCATTAGAAGAATCTTGAATCTTGGCAAGTTTGAGCTATTAAAAATATGCTTAATTAGCTATTCACAGTTTTTTTAAGACAACTCTACTGAGGAAAACTTAAGATGTGATTATTCTAGGGCAAGTTCTGAAGCCTCTTTTTTCCTATGAATTCTAAACGGTTTTAATTAATGTGTAATCACAATGGACTTGGCGATGATGATATCCTGAAAGTGTCCTGGAAGTGTAAGGCAATCTGGAATATGCAGTATGTGTTTCACAACTAGGTGTTAAGTTTAAGCTTAAATTCACCTCATGTATCTTTGCCTCCAGTGGTAGAAGAGGTACGAAATGCCCCAATTTATATTGTTATATTTATCACACATGTACTGTATATGTTGTTTTTAAAAAACATATTAATATTGATTCATTAATGTACATGTAAGCAGCATTTCAATGTTGGCAAGGTGGAGTCAACCATATGCATATAGCAATCTAATCATATGTTTTATGGAGTAAAAGTATACAATATTTCCTCCTGAAATGCAGTGGAGTAGAAGTATAAAATACTCAAAGTTGAACTTAATTACAGTATTTGAGTAAATGTACTTAGTTACACTCCAACACTGATTACCTCACCTTCAACTTTCCAGTAAGCCCCCAGGGAGGCTTTTAGCTTTCTCTTTTGGCTTTGTCCTGCTGAATGTCCATGTCACTCATAGCCCACAGTCTGTAACTGCTGTCTGGAATGATGAGTTAATTGCTACATTTAGCACAGTGAATATTTCATTCCCCCACCTCCCCCTGTGTTAATCCTGTCTGAATGGGATGTCACTGGATGTACCCTGTGGATATCAAGTTTTGGGACAGCTGCAATGTAACAAGCAAATGGTGCTGTGCTATAGTGTCAAAAACCAAAATCTGTCCCAGTAAATATGTGCAGCTGATAACCAACCGCAGTTATATTTCCAATATACAAAACACGAGGCGAGACAAAAATGACTGGTATCAGCAGCAGTGTAGACTGATAGCTAATGTTATTTCATAGCTTGTGTGATTGTGGCAGATATGAAGTGAGTTGGTGAGCACTTGGTTTTCATAGCAACCAGCATGCCAAGGTCCTCTAATTCAGTATATTTCCTTTGCCACAGGTTGAGAATGTTCTTCAAAGCTCTGACTGTTTGTTTGGTCAATTGGTTTCAGTCTTTGAGAGTTAAAATGATGAGATGCATCACTCTGCATTTCCCCCCCTATTAATTTATGATTAAAAACAGCAGACATTTCTTTTGAAGTCTGTCTTTGGCTGATCAACAATTTAAGAATTTAACTTTATGGGCCTTGAAAACCAAAACACAATGTGAGCCCTAATTATAATCATATCACACATGAAATAATCACACCATACTGCTACCCTGCTTATATTTTCATTAGTGTGATTACTGATGTAGGCAAAGCATTTAAAACCAATTAAAGTCAACGCATTCTGTGACCTTATAATTGTAGACAGAATTATAAAGTTCTAGCTGACATTATTGGCCAAAATTACTTTTTCACATGGAACTATTCTTGTACATTGTGTACAGTGTTAATTTTGACAGCAAATTTTGATTAGTTTTAGATATAGTCTTTGGACTAGTTTTAGTCATAATTTAGTCATCTACATTGTTTTAGTTTTAGTCTAGTTTTAGTCAACTAAATATCATTGGGTTATAGTCCACTAAATCTACCGAAAGTTTAGTCGACTTAAATATAATAAAGTGTAATGGGTAATGCTTTTTTTTAAGGCTTGTCTTTATTACTACTAGATTAAATGCATCTTTTATTTAGCTATTATGGAATGGTAGTAAGGTTTGAATGTGCAATACACACAGACAGAGATTTCAAGATATGTTTTGAAACACAGACATATCTATATTTACCTGGCTTGGCCTGGCTTTTTCATAAGAGTATCTCAATAACAATAATCAGTGGCGGTTCTAGCTTGAATGAAGCCCTGGGCGAGACCCCCTGTCTTTTCATGATGTTATTTCCCCCATTAACTATTATTATGGATGGACTACAGCCTACAGTATATGTTATTATGGATACAATTAACATAAGTAAGATTCTGTCTGTCAGAGACACATTTTAAACACATTTATATTTTACATACTGTGTTGTTATTGCCATGTGAGGCTGAAAATTCCTAATCGTAGGGTTTGATATTAATTTACTTTTATTGAGTTACATCATATCAATTTTTCCTGAAACATTCAACTTAATAAACAATTTTCAGTAGGCTATTTAAAAAAAACCACCATGGTCATATTCAGGGTTATTAAATAATTCACAATCAGAATATCAATAAATAGCATATATTATGGCAATACAGATGCAAATAATGAATAAATAACATAAATCCGTTCTGCAAGCAGGAATGGTTCATATGTTTCTGAGCAGCATACGGTACATAATGCAGGTTGTTATCAATGTGCAGGTGTTTTATTTAAAGGTATTTATTTTGACATTACAACTTTTTTACAGCTTAATCATCTGAACAACTGTGCTATTATCTGCAGTTCGAATTTTAACCTTGTCTAACACTTCAAACTGCAAACATCAGGAAACCTACAATACCTTTAAATGTCAAAGTCACATTTTCTGTTTGTAATGAATCTACTAGCTGAAAGTCAGAAAAAGTCACACTCTGAAGTCAGAGTTTTAGGCGTGATTCCTAGAAGTGACTGTGAGACAGCTTCGGGCTCTGAACTCTATTTTGCAGAATTTGAAGCATGTATAAGGCTACCTTTTCTCTTCCCTTCCTCCTCTCTTCCCGCTCTTCCACTCTTTCTACCTCCTGTACTCCCCTAAGCTCAGAGGTACACTTTGGAAAACAAATATCTCAGAGGCATGCACACAACAGCTCTTAGTTCATCATCATCACATCTTACTTTGCACTCTCTTCATTTTCTTTGTCTCTTCATCTACTTATCAGTATCCTGTTTCACCATCCTTCATTCTCTTTACCTCCTTCCCCTCAATCTTTTCCCTTCCTCCCTGAGGGTTAAAGTGATACCTTTGAAAACAAATATCCCAGAGCTCCACTTAGTTCTCGTCTCTCCAAAGGGAAAAAAAAAAACCTCCTCAATAACAGTGTCAGATCATCTGCTGTTTGGGGAACGAGGGGAACTAAAGGTGTGCAAAAGAGAAAATGGTGAAAAGACAAAAATGATGGAATTGATTGAGAGAGTTAGAAAGTAAGAGAAAGAGAGAGAGGCAGGAAGACAGATATTTAGAAGAAGAGAGAAACATTCCTAGGGTTGTACACCATCTGTTTTATGAAGCAAATTTACTTTCCCTGAAGGACTGATGTAACGGTGTATGTGCGCACACTAGCAAACAGCCGCCAGCTGTGCATGAGTGTGATATTCTTTGTGTCACACCACTGGGTCCTACAACCCTTTTTTTCAGCTGACATGAACCTGATCTTCCTTTAAGGAGTAATGCAACATGACAGTATTAATCCTCAAAGTGCAGCTCACAGCAATACAGGGCACGACTTTTATGTAAAACACATCTGTATGTTTAATCTAAATCACAAACTGCTGCTGCAGCACTGACGGCAATGTGATGGACTAACATTTGAGATCAATATTAGATCAGCTTTATGAGCCAACTCTGTGTACACATACAATGAATTTGACTCTGGTTTCTAGTGGCTCTCAATTTACTTTACATATTCACAATAGATACACATAGAAAAAACAAATGGACAACAACATAAAGGGTTGTCATCATCATCAACAGATGAAACCATTTCTGTAAACAGGTTAAAAATAGTGAGTATTTGTATAAGACTGCACAATGCTGATACCTACAGTACCAGCCAAACATTTGGACTCACCTCCCCATTCTCTTGAATGAGAAAGTTTGTCCAAATGTTTGACTGGTACTGTAGGTGTACCCTGTTTGCCTACTGGTTATGACCAAGCAGCAACTACTACAGCTTAAAAGTGAAGCCAATGTGAAAGTACCTCAGGGTGCCACCTACAGCCACTAGATACTCCAACTGACTCCCATTCAAAGAGCTTCAAAGAGGCCCTCTTATAAGTGTGCTGGTGGTCATTTTGGAAATGATTACTCTGTTAATTAAGATTTGATGACTTATAGTTGCTTTCATATATGCCGTATTGATTGAAAGCTGTGATTTGATTGGCGGACTACTGTCACAATAGTTTGGTAAGTTTAATGTTCCTTGATTACAATAATGTGAAAGTCAGCACCCCACACTCCTTATTGGAAGCTCCTGGCTCCAAACTGAAAAAATGGAGCCGACCACAAGTAGCACCTCTGGGCTTCAGACTGGCTCCAATGCAAACCAACAGATGACATCACACCTTGCTACATTAATCTTTATGTACAGACTATGGATAAGATGTATGCTGCATAACAATAACATCTATGGCTTGATTCTAGCAGCAGGGTTTGTTGCATGTTGTTATTCAGTTATCATCTCTATACTGTTGCTATCTTATAAAGGAATAACTTTTTTGCTAACTTATGCCATGCAGCACACATTCAGTCAAGGAGTTATGTGTGGATTCAGATGGAGGTGTTATGTGGAGCAGAGCAGGTGGACCAAAGTGCAGGAGACCGTGGGCAGAGCGGTACTAAAGAATAACTTCATTCAAGGCTTGCAGGCAAAATACAGCTGGTAGAACAGAGCAAACCACAAACAGAACTATACACAGGAAAGGAGAACAAACAACTGAAACACAGGACTGAAATACTAACTGGACTAATGAGATGAGGTGGAGAACTGGTAAGAAGCTGATTGGCTGGGGAAAACAGAGGGAACAAAGCAGGGCTGACGGAGCTGAATGCAAAAAGGCAATAGTTGCTCTGGGCTGAGGAATGATCAAAAACAGAACTTCATCCATGAGTAAACAAAAAATCTACAATTGAATCACATACAATCCTCTTAATGTATCAAACTGTCTTAGAGTTACATAAATATAACTTAATTACGTGCACAAGGTATACTGAGCAAACACAGCAAATAAACCTCAGCAGTACATTGCCAACAGAGGAAACCTTTACCATAAACACTAGAAACATAAATTGCTGTTGACATAAACGGAACAAATACATCTGTCAAGCAGACCAGCTTGAATATTAAGGCTGCATGTAACAACATCAACTGGACTGAGACACAACTGTTGCTCTGAGATTCAGTTCACTTTTGCACTTAGTTTATCATGTCAACGAAGCAAGCAACAGTATCTCAAGCGATCCGTAAGTCGCTATTTGCTAACCTGTCATTCATATCTACTATTAGGTGATGATATGTCAATGTTTTGTTTACACATTGATACAATGTCCACAAGATGCCAAACAAAGCTATTAATTAATACTGCCTCATGGAATGAATTCAGTATTTGTAGGCACAAATTATTGTTTTTTTCTATTTAACCTGCTCTGTAGCTTTGATATGAAGTGACTTCAGTCTTTTTAATAAGCAAAGATGTGATGAGTCAATGAATAACACATGACCTTATTATATAACCTGTAACTGTAACACATCTTCAGTGTACTTAAAGAAATACCAGACTACGGTGATATGTGATTGTAGCATCACTTAACATTAGCAACAGTGTCTGAGATGAAGAGACAAACCACTTAAATGTACCTGCTACTTAGGACATATCTTAACAGGCCACTCAACACAGCATCATGAGCCATGGTGGGTGTGATCACACCTGTAGAAACTGGTCAAAGGTGTTAATATAATGTAGCATCAACTCAAGGTGTGCAACAATGTGCCTTGTTGTGTTTTCTCTGCACTCACAACTCACATCATCTGTGCAGTGACACCAGCAAACTGAAAACAGGCGTTACATCTTGCATGAATCATAATAAAAATTTTTGAGATCAACTTGTGTTTTTTCTTGAATTTGATCATCGTCAGATCATTTGATCAGTGGATAATGAACCACAGGCTCCTCTCAGTCACATTCAATATGCATTGTTTCCATGTGTTCATCTATTTTGCATATTAGACGGGAACAACCATCCCTGTCACAATCAAACAGGTACACAGAAGGCTGTTTGCAGAAAACACACATAAAACATGACTATACAAAACTCAGTGGAAAAAACAAACAATATTTTAAAGTGGTAATTTAAGAGATGAAATACTACTTGTTTTTTGCCCACATGGGGGCAGAATACCATAGTATGCTGAACATCACACATGAAACATTGGCTCTACATAAATGGATGTCTTCCCAAAAGTGAAGCCAAAACATCTCATTCGCCCCCTGGTGGCTGGCTGGATTATATGTCATAAGTCCCTCCATGTTAGCAAATGGGACATGAGCCAAACTAAAAAAATCAAAGTACCCCTCAAATGCATTTTTCCCATATATGTTTTATCTTATTTTAGATTGTTCTTATCATACTGATGTTTGTTCAAGTGCTAATGTTTTACAAATTTGCTTTTAATTCGTTTTTTGATGATTGGGGATGTGAAATCATGATTGACAATTGTGACAACGGCTCTCAAACCTCTGTAAGGCAGTGGGATGGCTGAGTGGACATGCCTTGTCATCCTGCTCCCTACTCAACTGCACAGACTCTGGCTCCAAATGATGTCGCACAAGCAAGATGGCACCTGCCAGAAACGAGGTATTTTGGCTTCACTTTTGCATATGGGTAGAAAGTGGATACACGTCATCCATATTTATTTACAATCAATGATCTGAAACAGTGCGTCAGAATTATTAGGCAATCTGAAGAAAAAAATTCTAGAAAAACTGCTAAATATTCAACGTTTACTGTTTCTTAGTATGTGAGAATTTGCTTTCTTTCTCTTTCTCTGTAAATTAAATATCTTCAGATTTTGGATTGTCAGTAGGATTTAAAAAAAGAATCAACTGTTGTCTTTGGGAAGTTTGTTGGACATTGTCATTATTGTTTTTTACACTTTCTAGACTATTTTTTACAATTAGTTAATAAACAGTGAGAATGCATTGACATAGTAACCAATAATGATTAGCTGCAGCTCTACGACACACTCAGTTGACACATTATGGTCTTATAAAGCTGATGTGGGTCAACATGTCCAAACAGTATGGACCTATTTACACATTTTACAGAAACAGATTCATTTTGAGTTTTGATTCTGGTGACCTGACAAATTCAAGTCCAGCATTCACTCTACATGTAGCTCTGTTCTTCTAACAACTCCTGAGAGATATAATTAGGTTTTTAGCTACTAAATGCTTCTCCATGTTGTTCACTATTTGTCTGCCGGGGCTTGAGGGTCGAGGTTAACGAAAGCAGTGAGACTGAGCCAAAACAGTGAAGCCTTGGGGTCATAAAATGAAAACAATAAGAAGAGAGTTGGGTTGAAATTCTCTGTGAATTTGTCAATACAAGCAAGCAAGCAACACCTTTCACATCATGTGTTTCATTTATTTTCCTCTTTCGGTTAGTGTGTCGCTTCAGATTGTGAACAAACACACTGGAGCTTCTTGTTTTATAGCAGGGCCAGTTGTGTGAGTTTAAGTTGTCTTCCTCTGTTTAATAACCTGAGGCGATGAGCTGATTCTTATTAGCGCTTTCAAGGCATGATGCATCACTAATCATCATGCTACTGTCTGAGGTGTAGAGAAGTGTAGCACATCTTGACTGGAATTGTTTCAACTGCAGCTGAAGTAAATTTTTCCTTAAATGGCTTCAAAGTCAAGTAAACAACCTAATCTGTGTCACTGTCATGCTCATATTTTTGAATCTGTGGATTCTAATGCTTCATTTGAGTCTTGCCATGTCATTGAGATACATATATGTATATATATATATATATATATAAATATGTAAACCCGAGGCTCCGTTTCGCTGTGGCGGAGCCGGATTGAACGCCTTCGGTCCCTTGTTTAATCTACACGTTGCTCTTAGCTGCCACAACATGATTGAAATCGCTAAGAACCTTTGGAATGATTTGAAATCGTACGCACATGTGAGCAACACAGTGTTGCAATCTGTGAGAGTCATGGTGTAACTGTTACACTGGGATGTAAACACTGCATAATGAGTTTTCCCCTTTGAAGGATGAAGACATCAGTGACAAAGCTGCACCACTGAAAACATAAAAACATAAAACAAGGGTTTGTTTATATATTGCAGCATGGTAACAGTCACATTATTAGAAACATAAAGAACACATCATTTTCTTTCTTTAAAGGGAAACCATAGTTGCAACAGGTTTCCATTGTTAATTTGTTCCCTTTGCACTTAGTTTTGTTAATAGCACTTATGTTCTTTCATATTTTGTCACTCTTTTTGGTGAATGAACACCCATAAAAACAGCTAAAATGACACAAATCCATTTACTTATGTTCTGCTCAACTTTCCACTTATTGAATGTTCTTTAACCAGCTGATACATGATCAAACAGAAAAGTAATGACAGACTTTTCTTTCCTCTGCTGACTCTCTGTAAAGCCATCTGAAGGCGGCAGATGTGTCATACATCTGCAGTCTCTATTGGAATGATCTTGTGCATGAGTAAGGATTAAGGTATATAGATAAGCATATTTTGTGCAACCAGGGATCTGTGTTAACCTGCTGGTTAAGACACATACCACATAACTGCAAACATCTATGGATAGATTCCAGGTGCAGAGTTTCATTCCATGTCATTCCCCTCTCTCTAGCCCTGTTTCATGTCTCTCTGAACTTTCCACCATTGAACTAATACAGAGATTCTGCCAAATCATAAATGTGGTGCAACCAGCCCCAAATATTTGACAAGCCACCAACTGTGCAGGATGTGTCCATGAAAACAGAGCCCCATGTTTCCAAACGTGTACCAAATGGTGCACTATCTCTGAAATTCTATATCCAAATAAGTGAAGGACTAATCATATAAGAAGGTGAAGCAAAAAAGATATTTCATGTCTCAAACACACTAAGTGTTGGTGGACATAATGTACATACAGAACAGGGAGCCTTCTGATGATCGTGAAATGTCAGTTCAGAACAGTAACCCGTTTTTAGAAACGTTCATCCCAAAGGTAGAAAGAAAAAAAAAAACCTTATTGTGATGGCTTTTTGTGAGGATTGTTAATGTGATATATTTCGAACATGCAAATGAGGACAAATGGACAAATGAGAATGAATTGTCTGTCTATAATGATACACAACAGCCATCTTCTATAATATGAATTGCAACATTGACGATGTGCCTTTTATTTTATTGTTCTATGTAGTTATTGCTATTCTGTTTTAAATTATTAACCTGTTTAGAATGATGGAATCAGTTGAGGTGGTTGTGGATAAGATATCTCCACTGAATGCACCAAAACCCGGCATAAACACAAACTCAACTGCACCTCTGCTAAACATGTTTGTTTGTTGCCAAGCAATTACCAAACAGGCGTAGATGCAAAACAGGACAAACCCCCGACAAAAAATTGCATAAAGATGATTTGGATCACCCCAAAATGCACTCAGCGATGCGTAAGAATTCAAATCGGCTTTGTGTCAGTTTTAACACATCCTGTCTAATAATGGACTTGAAATATCCAGGCTCTTCCACACTGTTGAGTGCTAAAAACACACACTCACCCACATGGATTCTCTCTTTCTTGCTCTTTTTTCACATATTGTTTTTGTTTCTGCCTTCCCATCATGCCAAATGACACAGAGCGAACAATCCAAAATAAGCATCTCTCCATTTTGGGAAACTTTTCAGCTCCTCAATGTGACACAAGGCTTGTTTTTTGGCCATGGGCAGCACAGGATTTTTTCTTCTTCTTTATTGCAACAAATTAGAATTTCACACCATTAATCAGCTACGTTTTTAATTTCCATTTATCACCAGACTCTGGAGGCTTTGGCAACATAACACCACCATTAGCGCTGAATTCTAGTTCTGCCAGAATGATTTGAGGATTCATTTTAGTCTTTCTTGACCCCTTCGTCTGTTCCCGGTCCAGCTTTAGCTAAACGAGCCCGCCGTCCAAATGAAAGATGGATGCTGTCAACCGGGGATTCAAGCTCATTAAAACAGACATCGTTTTCAGAGACACTTGCTTCGGCAAACAACCGCAAACCCAACCAGAAAGGCTTCAAGATGGGTGTTTTGGGATGTTGTAACTCTGATGGCATATTACGAATCATTTATCTTCAATTAACTGAGCCCTTTCATCAGATTCAGTTTTTGTTTGACGAAGAGACTTTTAAAGTTTTATTGAGGAGATAAATCAACATTGACTTGTTAGTGTCGGAGGATATGAGCTTTATTTTACGGGGGGTATTAAAAAAGATCATGGTGTAATCTCAGAAACGGCAGCAGTCAATCGAGCTGTATGGTAATAAGGGCCTCAGAAACAGTCTATCACCAGCACAACTAGCTCATAGCCAGCCATTTATTTACATTTTGTTGATGTTGTTTACGACTGATTTGGTGGCTTTTATTGAATGAATAAATCAATGTGTTGGCCCCTTGTTTTATTAGATGATCAGCTTTTTTATTGTGTGGGTGTTAATTCCCAATAGAGCCACAAAACTGTGTGACTTAGGACACGGCCTCTGGCTGTATTGGTGTGTGCGTGTGTTTATCTCCAGTAAGTGTTACCAGTATCTATGATGGACAACACAACAGACTCAACAATATGAAACAGAGTAGAGGACATAACCTCTCTATCTATCTGTCTGTTGTTGCTATATAGATCACTTTTATTTTATTTTATCCCTGTGTCATATTTCTATGTTCATCTATCAAAGATTGTTTATGAGGTGACCGTTTTGTGTTGCCAGGTGTATGATAATGGTCATATTTGTACAATATGTTCAATATGTGACAGTTAGTTAGAAATAGTGTCGAGCTCATTAAGAAGCTAATTATTTGTCGTATGTTATCTGTGTTAGTAATGTATTACATGGTAGTAGTTTTTGGTAGTTTTTCAGCATTGTACAATAGTTGGGGAGGAGGGTGGTAACGGTTCATTATTAGTTGGGATTTACATTAAGCTTATATTTAGTTATCTATAATGGATTTATGGGGGGGGGGGGGGGGAGTTTTGATTTGAACTATGAAAAAGGATAATAGTGGACTGACTGCTGCATCTGCCATCAATCAACCAATCACATCTCTGATTAGTTCTGGTGAGAAAGCCACTGTCACTACTCACAACCTCTTCATCTTTTTAACTTCATTTTGTTTGGTGTGGTTATTCTTGTTGTAAACATTGTCTGGAAACACTAAACACAAATATGACATAATACACAAAACACTGCTGGGTGGAAGATTAAACGATTGTACAACAAGAAGACAGCACACACACACAGAGTGACATCAGCTCAACTATACACGGAAAGATGAACATAATGTATATTATAGTTGCTGAAGGAACAAAGAAATGACCAGTGATCAGCTTATATGATTACATCCAATGACAAATAGCCAAAAGACATACATTTGCGTACACATGCATGTCACACAAGGGTCACACATCCCCAGGAAACCCCTTGACATGAGCCAAAACAAGGAAATAGCAGTAAACCTCTTAACAAAAACAAAGAGTATATTCCACAAGACAGCACAATTACAAGGTGTTAAGTCAATGGTCTTAAGTCACAATAATGTATTCAAATTCCTTCTGTCCTTTGACAATCCTCACCTTCTCTTTGGTTTGGTTAATGGTATTAAAACATGACAACTTTTCTTTACAACTGCATCACTGTGGCCTGTAGTTTGGGGCCATTGCTGTTCATTTTTATGAGGATGTGTTGTGAGCTGTAATAAAGGCACAGGTTTCTTATACCGTACGCTGTACATAGACTCGGTTCTAGTTGTGCTGCATTCCAGATCTGAATGTACAAGATTTTACCCTGAAATACGATCATTTTGGGGTTGCTATGTGATTATTTTGTTGAATGAACGGCTCCGACATTCATCCCCCTAACACTGGAGGGAGAGATGAAGAAGATCTTGATATTTCAGGCTTGAAAAAAGGTGTAAATCCTACCCAGACTAACTTCAAGTAACTCTGGGAAAACACATCAAAAACAAAGATCTATTATACTAAGAAAGATCCAATTAAAGTCCTGTGTGCCTACAGCCGGGAGCAAAACCATGGACCACATCCATGATCGCTGTCCAACCCCCCTGCTCAGCTGAGGCTACCGAGCCTCCGCACAACTGTGCAAGGCATCGATTTGGCTGGAGGACATAAATATATTGACTTGATAGATGCCCTTGCTGTGTGTAGTTTCTCTGCTCCTTTGAATAGCTTTAAGATTTTTGGAGTCGCTCTTCTTTTTTTCTCTCTCTTCATGTCTTTTCATCCACATCATCTGTAATCCGGTGGTAAACTAACGTGGATTTATAGCTTCAAGTGCAAACGCCTGAGCGACTGCGGCATCCTACACAAAGATAAGAGCCTACACCGCTCACTTTCAGTTTACAGTTAAACAATTTAATTTGGCTGTGCCAAATAAACTCACAAAGCAATGTGCTTAAGTACTCACTAAAGTCGAAGCACTCAGAACATTTCAGATGTGCAAAGCAAACACACACTCAAACTCAGCGAGCCACTGTGCTGACATTTAATGGTGTGCAGTTATTGGCTGTGGGCTTTGGGAATAGTAAATTAAATTTGCAAATTGTCTTGATGCTGAGTGTGAGTGCATTTGTGTGTGTGTGTGTGTGTATGTGTGTGTATGTGTGTGTGTGTGTGTGTGTGTGTGTGTGTGTGTGTGTGTGTGTGTGTGTGTGTGTGTGTGTGTGTGTGTGTGTGTGTGTGTGTGTGTGTGTGGTTTGTCATAGGATAATTTTGGGGACTGTCCTAATTTTTTGGGGTCAGTGGTTACGGTTACGGTTAAGGTTAGGGTTAGAGTTAGGCAAGAAGTGGTTATGGTTAGGGTTAAGGTAAGTCTCCAGTAAATGAATTATGTGTAATGTCCCCAAATAAGAAAATTAATTTAAAAAAAGACTAAAATTGTGTTTAAAACCAGCAAAGCAAAAGTATTTTAAATAAAAGGGCCAGGCCTTGAGCATGTGTTTGTCAGCATACGAGCATGTGCCCTTCACTGTCCACACAGTATGCTAACATTTAAAGTGGATGTGAATGTACTGAGGAACGAGAAATGAGGACATAGTTGTGTCTTTTGTGGTTGAAGTATGAAAAAAGCATTTAGTAACTTTACAAACTCTTTTTGTACTTATTCTACGGACCATGTGTACACATTTACAGCAGAAAGGTTCAAGAGTGGAGGAACACGTTCTGAATACAGAGGAACAGAAATGAAGGGTGATGGTTATGGGAATGAAGTTAGATACAATAAATCACAACATAGCAGCTATTCTGAGATGCAAGTGCAAGTTAGTCCAACTGCTCCAATGAAAATTCAAAAAGGTTTCAAGGACTCAGGACTCATGGCATTATAGGTCTGTTTTTCCATGAAAAGTAGTAGTAAATAGGGTTTTTTGCCTTAATTATCTCTCCTGTTCATACTGACCATTGGAGGGTCCATTCCTAATGCACTTACAATGTAAGTGACAGGGGAAAAAATCCACAGTCTTCCTTTTGTGCAAAAATGTACTTAAAAGTTTACGTAATGTGAGGCTTCTGCTGTTAAAATTAGTCAAATCAAATGAATATCTTTCAAAGTCACTGCTTTTATAGTTACTATACCTCCACTGCCGTTGAGCGGGAAAACTGCGTTGAGACACAAAGAGAGAAATTTATACTAAAAAGACCAAAACTGTGGAAGGCGTTCAATCCGGCTCCGCCATATTCAGACGACTGAAGCTTCATATTATCTTGAAAGTGTGAGTAAATGAAGTCCAATGGCAGCAAAAAACTACAAAAAGAAACAAGAGGTGGAGATGGAGAGAGCAGTGAAAAGAAAGAGTGTATATGGAAAGCAGACAGATGGCATAATGAAACAGCTCATTGCTTCCCTTTATATTCTGACCTTGAAGTGTGTGTGTGTGTGTGTGTGTGTGTGTGTGTGTGTGTGTGTGTGTGTGTGTGTGTGTGTGTGTGTGTGTGTGCTTGTGGAAGTGAGTGTGTTTGTGTGTTAAAGGCAGATTGAAATGCAACATTTCATCTCACTCTCTGTTGCCGTATTCTGTGAATTTGGTTCATATTTTGAAAAATGCACGCCCACACACACACGATTATATAGTCGTATATGTGTATGTAACACGGAAGATAAAAATGCATGGATGTCACATTGGCCTGTATATACACACATCTGGGGAGCTGTTTGGGGACTTGACATGCTAAATATAGCTGTATGTTAGACCTTTTCACACACACAAATACTTTGACATTTCCACACTATTTACATAAATGTTGCATACAGTAAGTGATATCATCAGTTAAAGGGAGTTGTTCCAGTGTAACAGTTAAACATTATACTAAATGTATTACTTTATAGAAACAAAACTAAAAGTAACAGTGAAATGTAAAAAAAGAGTTGTGGGTTGTATGTTAGTTACTGACTGATATGATCAATGTAAATATAACCCTGATAAGTTTAGTCAACATGGAAGCAGTGTTTATTATTTGAGGGAGATCATCAGATAGGTGCTTGAACACTGGTTTGCTCTCATGTGTACATGTGGCTGTACCAGCATTTGCTGTCAATAAATGAAATACTATATTATAATAATAATACATGGAAATACATGGACTTTCTATTTAACTACAGTTCTGTGCATGTGCGGTGACTTCTGGCGTAAGACGAACCTCAATCCTGTGAGTTGCTATATTGGAATCAGCAAGCAAGGGACCTATTTGATTCAGGTGGTGGCAAAAGCAGGAAGGGTTTGCCCCCCCGTCATCAAAACAGTAAATCCAGCACCATGTGTGTCCAGAGCAAATACATCGTTCTCATCATCATGTGAAGAATAATGACACAAAATATGAAATCATATCTCCAGTCGCCATAAATTAACTTCCTCTACCATTATACAGTAAATGTAAACATATATCTGTGTGTGTGTGTGTGTGTGTGTGTGTGTGTGTGTGTGTGTGTGTGTGTGTGTGTGTGTGTGTGTGTGTGTGTGTGAGAGAGAGTATACGTATATATAATGCCATTTAGAGAAGATAAGAATCCCTAAATGATGTTAATAGTTAATAATAGATAGATTAATAGTGCAAACAGAATTTCTTCATTGCTCTTTCCCAAAGATCACCAACAATTGTCTTCTGACATTTGTTGGGTTTCTGTAGGTGGCATCTGTATTACTATTTAGGATTATTACTTTGAATATTCTTTTTCTTGCCATCAAACATGATAAGATCAGTGTGGACCCTAAGCAAAAAGGAGGGGGGGGAATTAATGATAGGCTACTACAAATGAGTTTGTACATTGCTAAAAGCAAAGACGGACTCATTTTACATCAGCAGTCTTTTTCATTGGTTTACTCCATAAAAGAACGCTTAAAGATGATAGCGAGGAAGCCCTGAGCTGTTTTTTTTATTTAAGATATCTTACATTTCAAACATTGTCTAACAAGTAATAATTACAGCTTGTGAAAAATGGGATGTCTTTCTAGTGAATAACACAGTATTTGTACTGATTTGTCATTATGGTAATTCACAATGGTACTAGATTGTTGGGAAAATAAAAGTTTATCCGCATTAAGTATCGACATCTCTATATCTTATAAGTAATATAACAGAATGTGCCTCTGATTTATTCATAGTCTAGGACTAATTTCAACTCCACTAGAGTGATTTTGACAAAGGTAAACAACAATTATTTTGGCAGGGTGCGTACTACATTATTGTGATTTCATACATATACTTACTCCATAATGTCACTCAAATCTACACCACTCAGCCATTTCTGCTGTTTTTAGGGACATGTCTGAATGAATCATTTAGCATTGTCTAATGTGCATAGCCTAATATCCATGTGGTGGCCAAATCACAGTATTAGTATATTTCTATATATTTGGTCTCATTTTAGCAAAATTCACAGTTTTGGATGGTCTCTGATATTACTTCATATAATGTCCTTCCTTCTCCCACAAACCTAAAGCTCTTGGGCTTGGAGAGGATGCTGCGAGCTAAGCAGTCACTGGCTCGGGGCTGAAAAAGAACAGAAAGTACTTATCTACATGGACTGAAACACACATTGTAACCAATTTCAGGGTAGTTTGGTCTTTACCACAGATTTCAATTGTTTGGATTCCAGAGACACAGTTAGATTATGAGCTCAGCCCAACATTTGATGTGTGGTTGAGATAGTCAGAAACAGCACAAAACCTTCTGTGGTACTCAGGACGACTCGGTCCGACATTGGCTTGACGCACACATAGTTGCTAGACTTAGTCAAGACTCATACTGCAATGATGCACCATAATCACTTCTGTAGGCTGACAATGACCCAAAACTGTCCCAAGTGCTTCTAAATGGAGCAGATTTTTTAAGCCCAATCAGCCCAAGTCTCTATATATTTATGTAAATATGGACCGAGGATGTTTTAGAATTGCAATAAAAATGGGGAAGTGCACTTACCCGCAATCAGCCCAACTCTGCCACCTCCCTGGGTACCAAAAGGAGCAATCAACACCCCTCCACCAATCATTTAATACCTATTTTTAGAAATAAGTTGTATGATGACTATAAATCACTGACTTATTTCCAGTTCTTGTTGTTTTTTTTTAATGAAAAGCCTTGTAGTCTTTGTCACTATCCACATTCGATCCCCGAATTTCAACTTGATCTCAATGCTGCCAGTGTAGCTGCATGGAGCTTTGCCTCTTCATTAGTCATTACTTCATTACTTTAGTTATTAGAAAATGAATGAGTCATCCTATTCCAAAAAACCCATAAATTGTTTCTCAGAAGATTTGATCATTTATGCAGCAATAATTTACTTGTACATCCAGAGTTTATTATAGTAGAATAACCCACCAACAGCTTCGTGCTTGATGTTGTTTTCCTCAGTTAGTAGGAACTTGAAGTGTTGGATGAAATCACTCATAAAAATGTGAGAGATCTACTTTTTCAGTGGGGATTTTCAAGAGAGGATGTACGGCACCTCTGTAACATAATTAATTGAGTTTAAAAAATACAACATAGTGCTAGAGTAAAAATCCGAAGCAAGAACATGCATAAAGTATGCAGTACTAGAATATCCTTTCCTCATTTAATGCATTCACACATTAAAATTGTAACAGTGGGGAATCTAATGTAGCAACCGTTCATATTTAATTACGCCGAGTACGTTTGTTTAACATTTTGTCCATATTTATAAGGTTTCTGTTTAATTCCCACGCTGCAAACAAAAGGAGAGTTATGTTTGTCAGTAGCCGAATGTTTCTATGTTTGTTTTTTGCTTGATAGCAGGGGTGTGTGGGGTTTTTTGTGGTATTTTTTTGCAAACAGTAGTGCTTCTTTTAGATGTACTCTTTAGTGCAGTTTAAAGGCTTCTGACAGCAGTAAGGCTGTGTTATGCAAAGCTTCCACTGAGACAGCTTATTGTTTCAGGGTTGTTGTTTTTTAGCTGGTTAAGTGAGTAAAACTGCACACTTAGATCACTGAAAGTTTCATACCTTTGCCATTAATTCAAGACCAAATTTAATTGATGTAACTGTACATAATACCCCCTGCCATTGCTTACAATGAATACATCAAATCCTGTGGTGTGTCTTGAAACATAAGAACATTATTTTGACCTCTAAATTCTGCTCACAGCTCGACTGGTTTTGCCTGTACAGATAAATCTCATTTTCATAGTGTTTAAATATATTTATAATGTCTTAATGCTATCACTGATTAGTTTGTACTTCCTTCTTTATTCTCCTAAAAATCTTCATATGGCTCCAAGTTGGATTAACACCACTCTCTGAATAACTTAAAGAAGAATGATGCATGTTCATGAGTTTGGTTTTTGAGATTTTTTTTATAGAAATAATTAGTGTAATAATTAATAGTACTGTATTTAGCTCTGATCCACTTATGCTTTCTCATTCACAAACATTTTAATCAAGAGTAAAAAGAATTTCACAGCATGGAACTTCAAGTACTGCTTTTGTAATCAAAAGGACAAAACAGCAAATTGAGCAGTTGTTAATGGACTGTACTTATATAGTGCTTTTCTAGTGTTATGGTCATTCAAAGTGCTTTTTACACTACATGTCACTTTTCATCAGGAGGAAACTAACATTCACTTACACATTCACACACCATTAGCGCAGCCATCAGGAGCAATTTGGAGTTATGGATGTATGGAGGAGCCGGGAATCGAACCGCCAATCTTCTGATTCTACTTCTGTTCTATCTCCTGAGCCACAGCCACCACATACTATGGGCCAAAATAATTTAAAAAAATATGAATACAGCTGGCATGTGTCATCAAAGGAGAGCTGTACCATGAGAGGATGATTTAACATAAAGTGAAAATTGATTAATATTAAAGTTGTCTTAATTCACTCGTATGTGCCACTTCAGAACAAATCTATCCGTGTAAGTGGTTCTTCCAAGAGGCCAAATGTGCCTGATGGAGAAGATGCAACGATGATTGGTGAAAGTTCAAATTTAGACCAAGGTTGGAATCCTCTTGTTAAGACTGGATTAACTACACTATTCCTTCACACGCTGCAGGTGGGAATGTTTGCAGACATCAGTAAAAAAGCTCAGAATATGATGCCAGCTTTCACGTGGCGCTGGGTGATGTCAGACCACCAGGGTGGCTGCCGAGGGGACTTTGAGTGTCACTCTTCTCTGTAGAGGGAAGTCGACGCTCACTGTGTGCGACTCAAATACAGAAGCGTATCACCGAGCTGCAGCTCATTGTTATTCACAAGGCTGTCACGGCTGAAAGATATGCAGCGTGCTTTGATCTGACGGTTGAAGGACTGGCTTTTCTGTTGGGAGGATGAGTGAAGCACCTTTTTGAGTGTCTAGAAGGTTAAATGGAGGTGCTGCAAGGCTGGTAAGGATGTTTGGCTGTCTGGAGGGAAGATAATCAATAGTAAACTAACTGATAATTTATGTTTACCTACAAACTGTTTTGCATTAATGCATAAGAAACCCTAACATTTTATTGCAGGGTTTTATCTGTTTTTTTTATGGAGAGAGATTAGATTTCTTTTTGAGTGGGTGTATTGTCACACAAATGTTTTTGTCAATTTTTTTTTTTTTTTAACTCCCAAAAGCTTGTACACACAGAATGTAGCTCCCTAGTCCTAGACAATGGAAGGTAGCCAAGCACATAAAGAAACACAATTGTAGTCGAGCTGCTTGAATGAAGAGCTCCACAGAGAAAAGCAGAAAAGGGGGGAGGAAATTAAGGAAAGCGAGAGAAACGAGTAGAAGGGACAAAAGTAAAAAAGGGAGGGAAAGTGAGACAGAAACAAAAGAAAAGTGACAGGGAAGTACAGAGAAAACAAGAGAGTGGGAACACAAACGAGGAGGGAGAGTCAGTGCGTGTGGGCACGGAGGGGTGGGAGTTATTTATGGATAGAGCATTTAGAAAGTGAGACGTTATTCAGGTCCATTAGAGAACGTAAGTGAAAGAGAGAGTGAGAAAACTCACAACAAAAGGTCGAATTTAAATGTTCATATTTCAGCCTTGTGTCATCAGACAAACAATGCAGCTTTCAACAAAGAAACATTTGTGCTGGAGTAAACTGGCAGGTGGTAAAATATCGTCATGAGAAGTTTATTTAAAAAGTAGAATTACTAGTTTACCCACTAATAAGAAAAGTAACCGACGAATAAAGAAATGTGCACTTGCAGTGAGATGATTCCACTTGTTTCCAACAAAAGATTAACTTGTTTCAAGTGTTTTCCTGTAAATGGAAAACAAAAATGTCCTTATAAGAATGAGATGCACCACATGCATTGATGTTTAATGAAATTAGTAGCAGTGAATTGTTGTCTTACAGCTGTTTGGGAATTTTTTCATATTTAGGGTCAAGCCTTGAGGTCACAGTAAAGGCAACATCATCTTGATAGAGATACATACGGTTTCTGTCCTTGAGACAGTGAAGGCAACTGGTGTTTTGGGGAATGCAGGAGTCACAATGATAAAGATGAGTCCCAAAACCCACTGATGGCTAACTGTGTTTCCTTGTTTGTAGAATAATGAACCGATAGGCAAATTCCATTACTGTAAATGCACTGAGTATGACTATTTATGGTCATAGAGTATTCATGGTACTATCTATGAAGGCTTTAAAATGATCCATGGAGGACAGTTTCCTCAGAATCACGGTGGCATCATGCATCAGATGGGTGTATTGATAATACTTTGATTCACCTTGGCCAAGCTTCAATAAACATTTTCAGTGTGGACTCCTGTACACTTTCTCCACTGTTGAGGTTAACCATTGACTGTAACCATTGACTTGTTCATAACAACAGCATTGTGTCCTCTGACATATCTGTCTTGGCAAGAAGTAAACACCAAAATCTCCTCCAGCTGCAGGTACAGAACGAGCAAAAAGTATTTTCACTTGAAACAAGGTTTAAACCTCGGCCATGAACTCTTCATATACGTGCCAGCCTTTTAGATTTAAAGACCCAGATACGATTTCTTCCCCACATCTTATGTAATCCATGAAAAGTGAAGTATTAAATCCCCTCTAGGCAGAAACAACAAGGATTGCACCAGCAGAGATTTCTGAAACATTCTTGTGAAACAACAGCAACCCCCCCCCCCCCCACCACCACCACCCCACCCATCACCGGTGTGTTATTTGATTTCATTCCCTAAATGTTGTGGGTGGAAGTAATTTCCATTTCGGTTCCACTTTCACCCATGGATTCAGTCTCAGTTTTTAGTTGTTGTGATGCTTGCAGTGTTGCTAATTTATGATTAAAGCCTTAATTGGAAACTTGCCTTGTTGACGTATGCATTTGCATATTTTCTTAATTATAATCAGCCTTACTGGTATTGGTGAGGATGCATATTTTTGGGGGGAACGACCTGCTTGACTTTTAAACTCACAGCTGATGAACAATTGATCCATAGCTACTTCAAATGTGGTTGTTTGGGGGTTGAGTGCTTTGCCTAAGGGCAACCTGATGCCAGTTGTTTTTAAAAGGGGGCAGCAACAGTGTTTCCCACCTTTATTCCAGCTGTTCCAAACATTCAAACTGGTCATAAGCGTGCCTCTATAACCCTCAGGCTACTGTTGCCCCCATTTCAATCCTACTGGAAACATTTCTAGCAGTGCTGCCTCTCCACTGCACAACACTCGCCATAATTGTGTTCATAGAGACTATACTGACAGGGATGGATCCAAATGTAACTAATTAGAGGCTGCCAACTGTTACTGCAAAATGGGCCCTGAGGGGCTTCCAATTCATCAAAAATCTTTGTTTTGAAACACCACTGCTTACTCTTATATATAAAAAAAAAATGTGTAATGCGTTGAATGTATCTTGGCAGCACGTTCTGTGAAATTTACAGGAATGGAATAAGCTACTTTAAATTGATTAAACATGGTTAGCATCTGCAGCAAGTTTCCTTAGGTTCTAAACAGACGATTGTGCTTCTACATCACTTCAACTCTAAATGTATTTCTTTAATGTTGTTTTTTAGCATTTTGTGTTTGTAACAATCCGTTCAGTTGTTAAAGTCAAGCTGAAATTTACAGACTAATTATACCGAAGCTATATTTTTCCTATTTTTCGAAAGACGATAACAACAGTTTTTGGCCACATGGCGGAAACAGCTTCTGAGCTTCTGGGTGGGTGTTTCAGCTGTTGAGTGACAGGGTCAGCATTGCTAGAAGACATTCTTCTGTGGAGCCTGACTGTGGAGAGAACATCATAACCATGTATAGCCTATGAATATTGATACAAGATGCTTTTACCTCTTTTTTCAAGAAGCCCACATAGCATTGCATAGCAATTAAAAAGTCGTCTGTCTCTTTAATTCATTCAACATTTGGGAGGAACTTCAGTTCAGGTTCAGGTTATATTTCACTAGGAAAATGGAAGCTAGCAAGCTTAGCTTGCTGACATTAAAACCAAGTGCAAGACATTACGGTTTCATTTTATTTCAACAGCTGCTGAGTTCTTAGTAAAGTCTAACAAAATAATTAATAAACAAAGCCTCAATGAGTCAAACTGTAGAGAACATACTGAACAATAATCTTTAATGTGGTGAGAAAAGACATAAATCTCAATTTCTACAACTGATTCACTTTGTATTCTCAATGAATGACCAGAGCGGTCAGGAGGAATGGTGTGGAAACATCGAATGTGTGGGATGAGCAACTTTATACAGCCCAAAACAAATCTTATCCTAATAATAAAAATGCAAGTTCAAGGCGTTCCCTCATAACCCCGAATACAGCAACAGTTTAGTCAGATTTTCCCAAAAGAAAAGAAAAAAGGAAAAAAATAACAACTCAAAATACATATATAGGATTTAACAGAAATTCTAATAAAGGGCTGAGAGAACTCACTGTGCCACTGTCCAATAAGCCCAGTATTTTAGACCTAGAGAGGCTGAGTTCAGACTACCATAAATAGCTTTGGGCTGTAGGTCGAGTCTGACATAGTGGCCACACAAGGTATTGCAACTGACACATGAGGCAAAGGGAAAGAATTTTCCCATACACAAGCATTAGAAAAGGAGCATCTGCAAAATGATGAATACAAGTTTTCTGATGACAAACATGCTTAAATTACTCTTTACATTACTGTAATTTGATCCATTTGGTCCACTAAAATTTGGAAACTTTAGAAGCCACTTGATTTATTTATTTTATTCCATTCATGTACTCAAAGAGTCAACACAAAACCAGTTGACTTGTGGAAGGTGGAAACTTTTTATGCGCCCAGTGACTAACATTCACTGAAATAAGCATTTTATCCAGTTGTCCTTAACAAATTCATGGTTCCAACAGAGCAGTTTGTGATTGTATTGCTGACAACTGAATTATAACTTCTGACATAATTCTTGTCTTGGAGGTGAGCAATTCCCATATTGTTATTATAACATATTTAGTCCTGTGCATCTATATTGTATTAGTTTCTTTGGTGTCCACACAGGTTGGTTTGTTAAATACTATCAATTTGAACATATCATATGATCATAGTCACGTATTTGACCTTGAGCTACAAAAAAAATCTTAACTTTTCACCTGACTTTGCTTCAGCTGCCCTCAAGCAACCACAAAATAACACATGGGACCTCTGCAGTGCCTACATCTACCCTCTATATCAGCCTGAATCTGCTTCCCCTCTCGGCCTGATTATCTATTTATTTCCCATTCCCCCCTCTCATTCTATCTCATTCTATCTGCAATTCTCTTACCTCTCTCTCTCCCTACATTTAAATCAACAGAGGGCCAGAGAGGGCTAGCTGAATACCACTTTAATCTCTCTGTCTCTTTCTAGCCAGTCTTATGCTCTGAGCCTCTATTGGTAGGCAGCCAGTGACTGCTGAGTCTTGTTAGTTGTATCCCCTCTCGAGACTGTTTAATGTGTTGCATTGCTATTCAGTAGCCAGGAAGAGAAAGGGAGGAGTGACAGAGGGAAGTATGGGAAGGGAGAAACATAGTCTATAGGACTGTGTGCCCCCTAAAGAAGCATCAAGGAAAAGTGATGGTTATATGTCCTTGTTTGTCCTCCTTTCTATTTTGCTTCCTTTTACTTTATTCTACTTTAATCTTCAGTCTTGCTCATTTCTTCTGATATGTTATAAATCACAATGGCAACATTAAGAGATGTATATCATTAAGAAAGCTTCTTTTACATAAGTTGTTAGGATCTGGATTGTTCAGGCCACTTGGACGCTCATGATGACTTTGAAGGATAAAGTGTTTACTTGTTCATTTCTTGATCATCTACCTGAACACAAACCAACTAGGCTCCTCTCCATAAATGGTATACTGCATTGTCATCTTAGTGACTTCATTGGCTGATGATTTTAGGACCTTTAAGACCGCTTTAGCATTTGTATTTAAAAAATAACATAGTCATAAATGAAGAAACCTCAGCAGGACTAATTTGTGATGTTGGGCTACATAAATACACTTGACTAGATTTGACTGACCATGAAAAAAACATTCAGATATAACTTAGTAATCTGCAGAAGAATACCTAGGATTTATTTCTTGTATGCCTCTCTACTGTCAACTTTCTAATAAAAGGCAAAATACCAAAATAAAAATGCAAGTAACCCAAACAGACATAAATAGATGGAAGAAGAAGATAGAACACCAGCACTGGCAACTGCATGATGTGCCACCAATAACCAAGCAGTCATGGTTTAAAAAAGAACTGGAATTCAAGTTATTCTCCCCCACACTTCAAAGCACGTCTTATATCCTACATCCAGTGAAAGTTTGGGTCTAGTGACGAGTAGGAAAGACTGTTACTACGGTGTTAAAAAAATAAAGGTTTCCTGGCAGAACCCAGCTTGGGATGCCCCCTGTGGTGTTCGAGTGAACATAGACATTTGTTTGTTTCCCACATGCACAGAAATAGTGCCAACGATGAGTGCAAGTTTCCATTGGGAAAACGTCTGTTAAAGTCTAAAAGTTTATGATACGCTTGGGAACAAACGTCAGTGATAAACTACGACAAACTAAAGGTTGGCGAGAATTTTCCATAGCTATTTTTGTATTTTAACGAAATACTTGTGAGACTATTCAACTTAATTTTGGTTCAGTTCATAAGAGTTGAGAAAGCTGACAGTATCACTAATTAGCATACCAGAGTAGTCTGTCAAAAGTTACTACCTAGAGCGCCCCCTGTAGGTTTGGGGCACTTCCGTTGTAGTGACTGGTTTATGCAGCGCTTTTTCTCTATGCAGCGTTTCTCTTAATTTAGGTGTTATTGGAGTTTGCATCGTTTCTGTACTTGCAGCTGTTCTCCCCCAAATGAAGCGGTTGGCCCCGGTCGGCCACCATATTTAAGTGACTGTCAGGAGCCCTGTCTAGTCTTTAAAAACGGCCGAATCAAGTAAACGTCCATATTTTACCTGTATGAAACAGACATCACATTAAATGCCACCTAAATAAGAGGCAGCCATGGTATGGCATTCAATCTTGTCAAACCTTGTCCTCCATTGTGGTAACTACGCCTATATGAAGAGAATTGAGTGCTGGGAAAGCATTAATTAAGCAATAATTAATTGTCAGAGTTATACTGTAGGTCACAGCAAAATACCAGCAAGCTTTCAAACAGCATCCATGGCTACTCTGAAGCAAAATTGTAACCACATGAATGTCTTTTTAAAAAACAACCACATTCACCCTGATCTATCTCTATTTTTCACTCTTTTAGAATAGCTCGCAGTAACATTGTAAGCAACGCTGCACTGCTGCTAGCAGTGCAGCGTTGGGGGGTGGTGGGGGGGGGGGTGGCTGTGAACTCCACACATTAGAGCCAGCAGTAGGAGTGAGCAGTCTTAATGCTGACAAGCTCTCTTTGACTTCAACGTTTGCTCCGGGGTTAAAGAGCTGACAAGTGGGGGCCTCATCTAGCTCTGGCAATGACACACACGCACACAAATGCACACAAACACACACAGGTGGGAGGCAGGAAAAAAGAAACACAGAAGCACACACACACACACACACACACCCACACACACATCCGACATACAGCAGGCTAAAAGGAACTGACATGAATGAATATAAAATAGTCTGATGTCACATGGTGAGGCGTGGAAGTGACACTGTGAAGTACCGCAGGAAAAAGTCAATGTGAGCTGGAGGCTTTTGTCATCTATCACTTTGCCGTAAGTCTAAAGCAACATCAAGAATAGATGCACAAACATACTGTACATACACACACTCATGAAATTCATGAAATGCTTTTTATGGTCAATAAAAAGCAACACACAAAGGCAAGTATATCCATTATTTCAACATAGCAGCATGATGTTTTAAAGTATAGTGTAAATGCCTTAAAATCTTATATGAATAGTCACCATCGAGTAGCATTAAAGGATGAATATTAATCAGTTCAATTTACATGAAGTAAATGTTGGACTCACACATCAGACATAAAACAAATCTCCCAAAGACACACTCTACCACTAATAGTACTAGCATACAGCTAATAATCATGAATTGCTTAGAGTATAAATGGAGATCAATGAAAAGCTCTGTAAATCTGTTCTGAACTTTCCCGCCAACATGAATATACACTGACACACAAATATCATACAAAATACTATAGAATGCTACAAAAATGTGATTATATGAATCAATATGATAACGAAGATAGGGAACCAGTGAGGCAGGGTATATTTTCTACAGGCAGAGCTGTTGTTCATTTTCAAAAAGAAATGTTAAGATTCACTACCTGATGGCTAAGGGGGCCCCTTCTGGCCCCTGGGCTTGTGTTGCATTGTCACGCAGAGCCAGACTAACCAACTGGACTTGGTTACATGCTGTACTGTAGTTAGCCTGACTTCAATCTATGGTCATTACCATTTGATCTTGCACTCGGTTTATTTCTCTATTTCTTTTTATTATTATTGGTATTTTTAAGACAATTAGACAACAGGAAGTAATGACAGCAATGACAGCAATGACATGTAAGGATACAAAGGTGCATGTAAAAGAAAAGAAAAATGAAACTCATTAAAAAATAGTTATAAAATAATGTTGTATACACAAACTTGACTATATGGATACAAATAAATGGTGGTGAAGACCATGAAGATAGCGAGGACATATAAGTGTAACTCATGATGATTCTTACATCACACAGTAGGTGAAATGGTATAGAGTCAGATAGTTTAAGGAAGAGTTGGCAGGTGGATGTTCTTTATAAGGTGAACCAGTAGACGGTTCCATAATTTGTCAAATTTGTTAATGGAACCCCTCAAAGCCAAATTTACATTCTTTAATTTAAAGCAGAACAGTAAGTCATGAACCAAACGTGTGAAGCTGGGTGAAAAGGTATTTTCCCATTTTAAAAGGATCAGATGTCGGGTAAGAAATGTGGCAAAGGCAGTACAGTCTGTTTCTGCTTTTGAAAGGGAAAGCATAGGAGATGTAACACCAAAAAGAAGATACTTAAAAGAAGGAGAGCTACTTTTTTATTAAATTTGATGGGAAAACCTTCCTACCATGGCTTTTTCCTCTCTGCATACCTGTGATTGCTTTGCTGATTTCCTCTAATGTAACCGGGCTGTCCAAGATTTCCTCTTTATCAGTGCTGACCCTGGGTGTTGAGATCTTCAGTACTAAAACTTTCTTCAGAACAATAAAGTGATCTGTAAAAACATACATTATTACATTGTTTATTTCTAAAGGGCCACAAGTGAGTCCATTACTGATATTAATCTCTTAAATTAATTGAGATGCAGATGACTGCCTCAATTGATGATTATTATTATTATTATTATTAATTGATGAGCCAGAAGCCACATACGTTTTTCACCATTGTCGTAATAGGCATGTCTAGATTTCAAAAGTATCTCTACAGCTTTAACTGTGCAGAAATAATCAATATCAGTTTGAGGGTAAAGTCTAATTTTGCAGAGGAAGAAGTATCTAAGTATGAAATTTGATTAGTGATATTTGAGTAAATAGACAAACACTTTTTCTTTCATGAGATACATAGGAAATGAGTTGCCCTCTAAAATATACCTTGACATTTTGGGAGTGGCATTAATATTATTAAAGAAATTGATTTGATTAGTTCAAAAAAATCTAGAAAATCAGAATCAGACAATAGACGCCTATTTGATCTACAAGGTGGATGCTTATAAACTGATACATTTAAGGATGACTACACCTGCATTCATTCCAGGTTGTTCAAATGGAAATGCCCAATCAGTTGTTAACAAAAAGCTGTAACATGGGTTACAGCACTGATGCCCTCCACCAATAATCAAGACATTAGATTGGTTGTTCGGTACTGAAGTAAGAAATGTATTGGTCTTGGATCTGTATATCAATATGTCCTATACATACATGGATCCAAACACTCCCAAGTGTACGCTGTATCAGCTCTGATCATGTGATACGTTACAATCACATATTTGAGTAAAATCAGTTGTCTACAAGATTTGTGGAATTTGATTGACAGGTATTACATTTATAATTGATTCATTTTAAATAAAATATAGAGTAAATAGGTTAGGGGCATTGCCTGTAGTCCATCTATCACCCAGTTTGCTAAATTGTTGTTACAGAAGATGGAGGAAGATTCTCAGTTATTAGTATAAGGGTGTTTGAAGCATATAAACATATACATTTCATTCGTATGACGTCAATTCATTTTTAGGGCATTTTTATTAGGCCTAATACTGTTGCTTTTTCCCACCATAGTGAAAGAGCAACAGTATTAAACATTACCACAGTGTTTGTGTTTCTGTCAGGGTTGAATGCATTTTGGATCGAATCAGTTATGTCTGGGTTGATTCAGGTCAGGTGTGACTGTATTCGGGTCCCCCTTGGATCAGGTCTGTCTTTAAAAAATAATTTATGCAGGTCAGGTTCTGGTAGGTTTTACACTGGTCTGTTTTGGTTCAGGGCAACATTTTGGACCTGTGAAGACTTCTACTTTGAATGTCAGTGCTAAGCTGTTACCAATTGTCCAATCTTTGCTTGGAACCATGTCATGAAACCCAATCTGTAAAAATGAGTTCAGTGTAGGTCAAATTGTAATCTCATTAAAGATATTATATGATCTGGCACTGTTGTTACTTCCAGAATTTTATTTTGAATGTTAGGTAAAATCGCTGGTTGGTGGCACATAAGAACATATAGGAATGTTCAGAGAGGAATACAGAGAGAGAGATTTATTCAGGCAGGTAACAAAAAACATAAAGGAGGACGGGGTGAAAGAAAGGGCACTTTGAAAGCAAATGAAAATAAGAGATGAGTCCTATGGGGTCACAGGGTGTGAGGGAATAGTGAGAGAAATGCTACTGGGAGCAAAAAAGAAAATAATATAGGTACTGAATGTATGCAGACAGCCAGCCATGTGGCGAAAAATACCATACATTTTCAATAAAAGCCAGTATTAAAATTGTAAAAGCCTGCATGAACAAATAAAGGCTGGTCACAGATGACAAACACATCAATGGGGTAAAATTAGCTGTAATACAGTGTACATTTCCATTGCACTAATTCTGTTTGCATGAAAAGAAAGTCATGTCCTACTCATTACTGTTCCTGTCAGTTTGTCCATTTAATAGAAATACAGTTAGCCCCCAGCTTCAATTGATAATGTTAAAAAGCACAAACCAAGCCAGAAATGTTGGTTTAGTCATGGACTCAGACCTGAATTTCAACAGCCACATTAAGACATAGTTAACCTACTACAACCTGAAGAATATATGAAGAATTAAATGACTTATCTCAAGGACCTATCTGTCTCAGCAGGATTTGGAAAAACGTGCGCATGAGTTTATCTTCAGTTGACTGAACTACTGTAACAGTGTCTTTAAAGGTCTCCCTGCTGTTGGTTTATAAAGCATTGATGGTTCAGGACCAATACATATTTCTGACCTACTGTTACAAACCAATCAGACCTCTAAGGTGGTTCTGGGACAGGTCTGCTTTCTGTCTGTTCTCTCTTTCTGTTCTGTCTTTAAAGTGCAGGCCTGCAGCACATCAACATCCCAGCAAGCCTGGACCCTCACCAGTTTACATACAGAACCAACAGATCAACAGAAGATGCCATCTCCATAATGTTTGTTGATTTCAGCTAAGCATTTATTACAATCTCCCCCATGAAACTGCTTGGAAAACTGGGCTTGAGTTTCACTCTGCAACTGGATATTGGACTTCCTCACAAACCGACCCCAGACAGTTTGGATTGGTGGTGACACCTCCTTCACTCTAGTGTTTCAATACCGGAGCCCCCCAAGGGTTGTATACTCAGCCCCCTCCTATTCACACTATACACCTAGGACAGCAACCCCTGACATGGAGAGAACTGTGTTGAAAAGTTTGCAGACGACACCACCACCATCAGCGAGATTTCAAACAACGATGAGAGTTCATATCGAGAGGAAATCAACAATCTTGCAGAAGGTGCACAGAGAGCAATATGTTATCAACATCAACAAATCCAAGGAGCTGGTTGTTAGTTTTAGAAAAAAATGGAGGCAAAGCCACACGCCCCTGTCTACATCAGTGGAGCAGAGGTGGAACAGTTTTAGGTTCCTGAGAGTCAGCATCACAGAGAATCTGTCATGAACATCACACATCTCCACCCTAGCAAAGAAAGATCAGAAAGAACTGTTTTCTGAGGAAACTTAAGAAGATGAAATTCCTGTCCCAATTTCTTTTTAACTTTCACAGAGGAAAAAAATAGAAAACTTAACTGGAAACATAACAGATTGGCGTGGGAGGTGCATGGCCCAAGATGGGAAGGCTCTACAGCAGGTCACTGACGCCTACAGCAGGCGTCAGTGATGTCGGTGAGGTGAGGTGCCTGCACAGCGCCCAAAGGATACTAAAAGACAACACCCACCCCAGCCACAGCCTGTTCACCCTGCTGCTATCTCACAAGAGATACTGTTGTACCACCAAACTACAGAGATTACACATATTATACATTATGTTTATATTTATGTTGTGCTTTTATGTTATGTCTTAGTTATTACTCAATTCATATCATTTATGTTTTTGTGAGTAGCATAAACAGACTACCAACTATATTTTATTATACAACCTTGTGATGTAAAATTATATTAATAAATTAAACTTGTAAAGTTTTAAATCAAGGTTGAAGACTTTTCTGTTTGCTGCTGACTTTTATTAATATCTTACACTGCACTGTAACTTTTACGCTCCTGTTCTTTGTCTTATTCTATTTTAGCTTATTTTTACTTCGAATAACACTTTTTAATTATATTTAAATAACTTGTTTATATTGCCTTGTGTTGCTTTTACATTCTGTCTTGACACCTTTTATATTTTATTTGAAGCCTTGTTGCTGAAATCTGCTATACAAATAAACTTGCCTTACTCTGCCTTACAGTTTTCAGTCTTTGCTTACACTAAACATGGCTAAGACATGACTCATGTTGTTCAGTTTCATTCAGGATAGTTTAACAATGATCTTAAAAATGCAATCTCTGCAGCAAAGGTTAAAAAAAAGGCTCCTGCCACATGAATTCCACATACTTTTGTCTACTTCTGGTCTCATGCTGTTCTTGTTATAGCATAGGCCCTTTAGTTCAAATGAATGGAAATCTTAATGGCACAGAGTAATGATAACAAGTACTTCCAGTTGGTGAGTTTCCTTTCCTGTTTCAGCATGGCAGTGCCCGTCTACACAAAGTGAGATCATTTAAGAAAATTCTATTTTTAAGCACTTTGCTGCCAGGTTACAACATCTTGTAAGTAAAAGAGTGTAGGTTGTTATAGAATGAGATGAATACCTATGGTTTTAGAATGAGATATGTCACAATCACATTGGATGTAATACCTATAGGGTCTCATGTTAATAAAGCACTGGGATGATTTCTCTAGCTTTCTCTAACGCTATTATGTTACCTTCTCTTCACAAACCATCATTTTCTTCTTTCTCTCTGCCCTGTCTTTCCTTTACACTTTCATAACCTCTCTCCCTCTTTCTGCTGTCTCTTCCTCGGGGAGTAATGGAGGCCTTGAATAAAGATGTAAAGATTTCTAAGATGCTCTGTTGTACAGAAGTGCAGAAACAACCTCCCCCTCCCACCTCCACCGAGCCAATTACTTTGACAACGGTTATGAGACGCACACACAAACACACAAATACACTGAAAACTTCATATCTTTACGAACGCACACATATACATTTTACCCAGGGTGACTCACAGGCTTTGCTGTGTTGTTGAAGATGTGTGTGTCACAGCAATGAACAGCACCTTGTCTGTGATGAGATGAGAGCGAGAGCAAGACATGAAGTGTCTCTATTGAAGCGGAGTATGTGTTCAAAGGAGGTAGATCTTGTCAAGTTTAAAGAATTTGATAACGTGAATACAGACAACAGTTGGGAGATGTGAGCTCTGCCAACTTGAAGACGAGTTCAGCAGCTCCGAAAGGAACTGACAGAGGAAGTGCAGGCCAACAAATGATAGTGATGGGATTTGAAAATAGACCGTTGACCTCTGGGTGATGGGCAGTCCATGAATCCAAGAACACAAATATCAAGTAGATGTAGAAGGAGGAATCTGAACCTACATCTAGAGACATCTAGAGATCTAGATACCTCTCTGCCACACTACCTCATCTTCAGGTCTTCCTTCTGCTTTGAAAGAAACTCTGGTCAAACTATTCATCTGTCAGAGTTCATCGAATACAAGAGTTCACATTTAAACGTCTTTGAACACTCAAGTCACAGGAGCAACATTTCATAGTTCCTGCTTTAAGCGGTTTCCCAGATATTTCCCAGATGTAGTCTGTGGTGCAAACACACAGCATAACATTTCTGACATACAGCCAATTATAATGTGTGATGTCATCTGTAAATGCAATCTGACAGTCCAAGCCGATCTGGTTACCTACACTGGCTTTAACTACTATGGCAAAACACACAACCTCAAATGAAAGCCAAACCAATAATAAACTGATTTACTTACAAGTATTGTGTTTGTATCCAAAGTCTGACATGTCTTATTTCTGTGTGCCATAGACTTCCATTATTGTCCCAAAACTATTAAGAGCAGTGAGCCACACCACTGCAATGGGTAACATGTACCTTCACCACAAAGATTATGGTTATGTTAGTTTCTTTAGAAACAGCTCCAAAGACTAGTAACAGTGATCATGCTTGCAGTCTTTGGTAGGTAGCTCTGTGTAAGGCAGACACAGACAGTTCAGTTTAGAACCCCTCGCTACTAAAACTACTACTATTTTGACACTGGGTAGTTTAACAAACTTTCATAGGAGACAGCTGGGATTCACTGGGGACAGTCCACTGGTGAATGGGGCCATTTTTGGTCAATGTTAGCACTCATGGAATTATTCTAAATCTGGCTGAAGTGTCAGTTGATGAGTGGAGCCACCAGCAGCTTTGGCTTCAGCAGCAGCTGTGCAGCTGGGAGGTTCCCTGGCCAGAGGGAGAGCATTTTCTGGGCAGCACTTCACCAAAAAGCTTTACACTGACTTTAAATGAAATGAGTGTTTAATCTTTATTAAAACATTGTGCTTGATTGGAAATGTGTGCATGAATGTGATTATATGATTATGAAGTCACTGGTCATTTTGCTAAAAAATATCCCTGTGGGTATTTTCCTGATGAAGACCTGTAATTGGTTGAAACGTCAAACGATGAAATTAACAGGAGCTTTGATTTAGTGTGTGGGTATGTGTTTTGGTGTGTATTTGCGCCTGCATGCTTCTGTGTGTGTGTGTGTGTGTGTGTGTGTGTGTTCAGTTTTAGATTTGGCCTTAAATGTGCCTTTCCTCTTGTCCTTGCTAGTAATGGACTTCTCCTGTCCATCACTATACCACTACAGGTCTGTCAGGGTCAGAGGAAACATTCTGTACTTTAACAGACAGGCTGATAGAAAATCACTCAGGGGAGGCTTTGATCATTTCAATGAAAATTGAAAATAATAAAAATGTATTTGGCCTCAGTCCCTTTCAGCACCAAAATCTTTTACAGGGATGAAGAAATCTCCAGGGAGGAGTTTAAATTCTATATTGAGATATCCACCACTTTTGTCATCCACTATTAGAAAAAATGATTGATAGAGCAAACCAGCTTGTCTTTTAAAGGTCATATATTATGCTAAATGCACCTTTTCATGTCTTTTAGTAAGTAAATATGTGTCTAGAAAATTTCAAAACTATAAGAAAAAAGAAAAAGACTGTCCTCCTCCATCTTTCAGTAAATGTTTGTGCAAACACTCCATTTAGATGTAATCCCTTTTTAATATCATGAAGGGATTTGTTGAACATAGGGCCTCCGACTCCAGCCCTTCAACAGGCTCACTGAAAATCTACTGAATCCAACTTGCTGTCTGCCATGATCCTTAGTTTCCTTGCTAATGCTTCGGTAACACAAAGACATTGGAGGCCTAAGCAAAACATGACATGCAAATTGTTCTGTTGTTGGCTCCAAGAACCAACACGTCCTCTCATCATCTGAGGGAATGAAGACCCATTGGATTCACTTCATTTTTTTATGGAAATGTCCCACAATGACTGGAAAACCAACGCTAGCATCTACTGTACTTCCATCAGACTGAAACAATGTTGGATTGATGTTGTAATATTGAGCGACAGTCAAGAGAAACTGTGTGAATGTTAAGCCTCATTTGAAGCAAACTGAATAATGACACTGGCAGATTTGATGGTGGATGATATTTTCTCATGTTGCTTGTGGGACATACTATACTGCAGCACTAGCTTTGTTGTTGCACAGAAGCCCGTTTTGCTCGATGATCCTTGCTGGTATGTGTGTGTTGCTGCTGTAATGTTATTTAAATGTATTTGATAGTCAACTTGCAGGAATTCCTTTGCTCTGCAATGTTACATAACATTCCCTGTGTCTCAAATCTTGTACTTCTGTACTTACACTTAATATTTTGAGTGCATAAGTGCGTTCACACTGAGAAGTATGGAAAAATACAGTGCACTATGAGTACCTGGATGATGCATTCAAAACGGTCAGAAAGTTAAGTGTGCAACTATGGACACTTCTCACCCTCAACAGTTGCCATCTTGGTTATGTAGCAGAAGGGGAGGGATCACTTTTCAAACAGGAAATGGAGGCTGACGTTTTAACTACAGTAAACATTGCTACATTATACAAATGCATTATACATGTGTTTGCTGCATTAAGCACCACTATACTGTTGTCACATGAAAGCAATCAGTAGGTTTATTGGGTTAATTTAGCAGTCCGTAATGATTTGGTACCATGAACGATAACACTAATTATAACGCTTGCTTGCTAACTAGCTAATCGTCATTTCTGGTAAGTGCACAACAGCCGTGTTTGATTTGAGCCAACACTAACCTGTCTAAATGTGCACACTGCTTAGCTAAATAGTGTACACAGTATACGACACAGAAGTGTTCTAACGGAAGTAGGTGATTTGAGACACAGCATTTGATTACCACCCAGTAGCTAACTTACTCAAACCATAATACAACCATTCTGATCCATAGATACACTAAGTATTACTGTAATACTAGCATCAGTGATGCTACTGAAGCTCCAATGCAGTTTCAGTAAGGTTATGAATACTGTCAACAGCCCTTGGTCATATATTCTGAGACTCACTAGGTAAAAGTTACTTTTTGCATAAGGACTTTTACAGTATGTCACAACACAAGTTACAGTATATTCAAAGTCAAATGTTCTGAGATTCTTCTTCAGTAATTGATTGAATCAATTATTTATCATGTTTGCACTGTTTGTAGCTGTTGCCATAACTACACATTTGAGATGAAGTTGGTGTAAATCTAGTTTCTTGCATACGGGCCAGCACATCACTACAATTCCCTGCAACAAGAAATGTTGGATGTCAAACTGACTCACCACAGACAAACTGCTGGCACACAACTGTCTTTGAGGACTCTTTAACCTCACTTCAAAAGTAAAGGTTTGTAGCCTGATATGACTAATATAAGAGATTCTCTGTGAGGGGGTTGTTAATTGGCCTAAGTGCATGTCTAGCAGTGAACGCATTACTGTCTGTATTAGTGATTGGTAATTATGGCACGCTTTCACCAGAGGAGTCTAGAATGAAGGCTTCTACTTTCGTTGGTTCTGCACCACGTGGTGTGGATGTTATTGCTAACCTGCCTTTGGTGCTGAAGTTTAATGAGCAATACCCTGGCACTTTTTTCACTCTTTCAACTTGTTACAGATGCAAAAAAATTGGTCAGATTCAGATAGATTGCTCATGCTTCAGTGTGTCCTCACTGGGAGAGCTCAGGCCCCTTATTCAGCCATTTGTCCTGAGGATGATTTCAACTACAATGAAACTGGCTGTAAGATTTGGTCTCATCTTTCACTCACTAGAACTCTGATTTGATAAATTAGCACTTACGAAAATGTGTAAACTGACTTGTTAAACCAGACAAGCATTATATGGGAAACATAAACTTTATTTATTTTACATGGGGCTAAAATGAATATCAAATTATGTTAAAAGTTCACCAAATTAGTAAGTGTTTCAGAGTTGTATGAGATTATAAGCAATCTTTTAGAAGGAGTATATGTTTACCAGTTGACTCAGTTCAGTGTCATGTTTCATGTTTAGTGGACAAAAGTGCTGTTAAAGTTAAATATCAGCTGAAATAAAGTCTTTAAGATTCATAAAAAGTCATGCGTTATAATTTATGTTAATGATTTACACATCATCTATTTAACTGAGCAATATGTTAACAGAGTTTTGAAAGAAGTAAGACATTAATCACTGAACTCCAACTCCAGAGAGTGTATTTTTGGAATAAAAGGCTCTCAGACCAATGGGCAGTCCCCTGTGAACAGATATATCAGTTCTTTTCATGGGGGGTAAATGCTCACTGTAACCATGGAATCAAGAACGCACACTGGAAAGCCACAGACATTTTTTGGAGTAGGGCGTGGATAGCACGGGCTCATTTGCATTTATAACTACAGACACAGAAAAAGGATGTCGAGAACAGGGCTGAAATATTATAAAGAGATGCTAGAATGCATAATTAGAGTGGTATTTTCTGCAAAAAACTTCAGAGACATGTTTTGGGGACCTCAGAGTACGACTTATTTAACAGTAACTTTAAGGTAGCACTTGATAAGACTAAACAGGACATGATACGGTGGTCTACACTGCCATTGTCATTGGCCGGGAGAATAAATTCTATTAAAATGATGGAAATGCCGAAGTTCTTATTCTCATTTCAAGCTGTACCGGTCTTCCTCCCCAAATCATTTTTTAAGGATTTGAACAAACTTTATTTGGAACAAAAATTACCCCGTATTAGGAAAGATTTTCTGGAGAGAGGGAAAGAGGAGGGGGGACTGGCTTTGCCCAATTATATGCACTACTACTGGGCTGAGGGGGAAGCTCCGATCTGGGTTATCCGCGGTTCACTCAGGATATGGTCGCAGTTCAGAATTCACTTTAACTGCAGGCAGGCCCTCCAATCAGCTCCCTTCGTGGTGAACCCTTTGTTCCCACCTTCCCTTATAGACTCCGCATTTCATCTCTGGTCTAGAGAGGGGATTAAATGCGTGACAGACCTTTTTAAAGATGGTGTTTTTAGATCATTCCAGCAATTAAGGTCGGACTTCAATATCCCTCAGTCCAATTTCTTCAGGTATTTACAGGTCCACAGCTTCGTCAAAACCCATTTCTCTCAGTCTCTGGACCCACCACAGGGTGGCTGGATAGATGAGTTGATGAACATGGACCCTGCTGGCAGGGGTACAGTGTCCCTCCTCTATGGGAACATTCAGAGGGTTGCTTCCCCAACACTTGATCACATAAAGAGACAGTGGGAGGAGGAACTGGGGACAGAAATAGCAGATCCAGATTGGCAGCGGGCAATAGAACTGGTGCACTCATCTTCAGTGGGTATCAGACACGGTTTAATACAATTCAAGGTGATCCATAGGCTCGACCTCTCCAGGAGCAGGCTGGCTAAAATCTATCCAGGCTCTGACCCATCTTGCCCCAGGTGTAACCTAGAACCAGCCGATCTCAGTCATATGTTCTGGGAATGTCCCAGACTGACAAAATTCTGGTCAGATGTATTCCAAACCTTTTCATTTACGTGCGATAAGGACATAAACCCTAGCCCTCTGACTTCCATCTTCGGTGTAGTGCCGGTTGAGACGCAGCTGTCAGCAAACCAGGCAGAGTCTATAGCCTTTTCCACGTTGTTGGCTAGACGCATGATCCTATTAAGCTGGAAAAAGGCAGCACCACCGTCCCACAAATGCTGGGTAGAGACAGTGATGGCCCACCTTAAACTTGAACACCTCAAATATACCATTCGTGGCTCCTCTCGTAAATTCTATAAGGTCTCGCAACCATTTTTATATTATTTCGAACATGAATTTCCCCTGGCACGTACAGCTGATCCTGACCTCCAAATCTCATATTCTTTCTTTTGTTTACCGTCTGCCTATCTTTATTTTTGTTTCTTTTAATTTTTAATTTTTTAATTTTTATATTTCCTTTTTATATTTCCCTTTAATTTTTATATCTATATTTATTTTATTTTATTCTATTACTTTTTTGTATTATTGTTATTTATTTATTACAGTTGCAAGATGCCTGTTTTCATATCCTAGTTTTGAAGTCTGATTTTCAATGCTCTGTGTAATCTGCCTACAGACCTACCCTTGCATACCTTGTGGTAGGTCTGTAGGGTGTTTGCGGTGGTCATGGTGTACACACATGGTACTGTTGGGGTCTGCGATAGAATCTCCCCGCAGTAAGTATCCTGCCTAATAATTTTTTTACCTAGTAGTGTACTCCCTCATATTGTAGTCAGCGGTTTAGCTATCTTGCTGTTTTAGATATTTATTAGTACTGTAAAATAAAATACCTCTGTGTTAGTCTGTTTCTTTCATCTTCAGGTGCAACCACTACCCCATTTTAATAATAAATGCTCATTTGAACTGCAAGCACACATCTAGCTCTTTTTGAACCTGTAAAAGTATTTGCTTGTGCCAATACTCAGGTAGTTAAGGCCTTTTTTAACAGTGGTTTTATGTAGAGACATCTCTGTCGTCCAGTCTCTGTACACTACATTGGGTCACAAAAACATTGAAATTCAAGTAATGATTTTGTTTAACCATAATTCGTATAGGAAAATACATACCTAAGCTTCCTTATGCTCCACAGTTATCTAATATTTACTTTGATATATGACATGTTTTTAAAGCTATTGGATTACATCATAGCTTCCTTATGCTATTAATAAACTGGAACAACTGACAAATTAAAAGGTTCCTTTTCTTTAAAGTACAGAAAAAGAAACCAGATAAATCACACAGGAAATAAACAGCATCATATTTTTAACTCACACTTAGCCAGAGGCATGTACCTGTTTTTTTTCTTCTTTTTTATTTATTTATTTATTTATTTTTTTTACATAAAAACAAATTCTACAAATCAAAAAATGGTCTGCTGTCAAACCTGTTGATTGCATTCTCACAGTGGTATCTAACACATTGTAGCACTTGGAGCTGTTACCACTTTACACAGCTCTTCCTTCCCTTTCACTGGTTCATGCACTGACTCCTGATAGATTAGTTTGACCCCATTCCAGTTGATGATGGGAGTGGTTTTAGTCTGTTTTTTACAGACAGCTGATATTTGGTTCCAATGTTCACTGAGATTCTTGCCTTCAGTCCTTTTAATTTCACTGCAATATTCCCCACTGCTGTTGCATGTCATGGAGTCATGCCAAACACCACCCCAGCTTTGCTCTCTAGTGGTCCTGTCTTCTTAGGGTACCAGCAGAGATCTTATATGGATAGCAATTGGATACTTGCTGAGCCCTCTGAACCCTATGACCCCTAATAATCATAGCGGTCAGAGGGCTCAAGGAAAATAATTAATGAACACCACAAGCATTGGTTGTCTGTGAACACTAGACCAACCAGTAGTCAGTGGGCAGCTGAAGAAAATTCAAAAGCTATTTAAGTTGTATGATCTCCACATTACCATATACAAACACCATCTTCACTGGCTAAGACCATACGAAGATGAAAGCAACAAAAGCCAATAAGTGGGTCTTTCAGCTTAGATCATTTTTGCCCCAAAAGGTAGAAAAGACATAATGTTGATGACCATGCTGTAACTTAGAGGTGACTCCTGAAGGGAATTAATAGTTTTCAGCTGATGCAGGATTTTTGCAGACATACCGGCATAGGGGTCAACAATGCAAAAACTATATAGTTGGACGTCTTGAGAAATATGTCAATTTTTGTTATCTTACTGTGAGTGAAATCCATACCCAGAAATGTAAAACATTAAGAAAACAGCAATTTCTGTTTCTACAGGAAGTTGCGCCAGAACCAAGGTGTATCACTGTGAGGTTACCAGACAACATGAACCAATGACATGAACTGTACTGGGAAACATGAATAAATTGCTATTTTTAAGAAAGTTATATTGATTTTAAATGGTCTGTATTAAACTCAGAATGTAGAGTACCATGAGTTTGTCTTACGATGTCCATGATCCCCAGAGGGTGTACCCTAACAACTTTGGATAACCCTGACTTTTCCTTTAGCGCCACCAGCCGATTGACATTTGTGTGAAATGAAAAATATTGGATGGATTGTCATAGAATTATCTTAACTTCAGTGAGCAAAGATGACCTCAAGTGTTCTTTGTTTTGAATCTACTGGAGTTTTGCTAAAATGCAGTAAAAATTAATGCGTCTACATAAAAAATTTAATTTACAGCAAATTTTTGTACATAGTGACGTCAGTCCTGCCATTTGCTTCCTTATCTTGCATAAGACCCTAGTGCTTTCCTATCTCCTCATCTCCACCCACACATGTTCAAGATGCTTTTCTTCTCTGTTGCGTCCTTTGTTGTCTGTAAGGTGCTTCGTGATGAAGCTGATTTGTTAAAAGCACTCTACATATAAATTTGACTTGACATGACTGAGTGACGTCTATCCTTTTTGAACTTGACCTCTTTGCCGTAAGGGTGAACGTGTGTCTCTATACTGTTAACCAGCCCTACATCATGTGTCAGGGAACTCACATGTCAAGGAGAAGGCAGGGGATGATGAAATATGATGACAGAGGGTGGATTGAAACACACAGAGAAAGCTCTGCACAAAGCAAGTGGCAGTAGCAGAGTCTATAGCATGGGCCTTGAGGGTATTTCGTCTGGCACGGCAGGAACACAAGCTCTTACTAAACCATGGCATTCACCCCCTTAAGGGACCTTAATATGCGTCCGAAGGAAAGTAAAGTGTTCTTGTAATGGATGGTCAATGTCATGGTCGTCTATTGTGTTTGCCTTGTAGGTGATAGCTACAGTGACGGGGTCAAATAAGATGGGAATAGTCAGTCCAATTCCCCCTCGAGGTATAGAGTGTGAGTGTTTGTGGATGTGAGACTAGAGACTGACCTCTGCAGCTCATCAGGTTTCCTACTCGCCATGAGGAGGCTGTTTTCTCTGTGTTTGGGTGAGTACATGTTTGGTGTTGAACCTTGTGAAAATGTAGAAAAATACAGCTATAAATGTGACAGCGGTATGAGGCAAATATCAATCGCAACTCACCAGGTGAAAGCAGGGTGATAAGTGAGGATTAAGATACAAAAAGGGTTTTGGGAAATAGCAGAGAGAACCAAGGAATACATGAAAGTAACAATTCAGTTTTTGAACAACACTCAACACACTGCTGTAACTCCATTCATTACCTGAGGTGTACAACCAGAAAAACATACCTGATGCATGGGCGCTCAAAAAGCACATCAACAAGCTTTTCAGAAGTCTGCCACAACTACACCTTTTTTTCAATCCAGCCCTCGAGGTTCAATCAGATTTCTGTACCTCTGTGTTTCCCTCCTAATAGGTTTGGGTTCTGCCTGACAAGTGCCAAAAGGACAAGAAGTTGATTAGAGCTTTTCAAAGCTTCCCTGTCTTTATCTGAAAGACAAGAGGAATACAAATCAAAGCAGCTGTTCGACATCTTGCTGCAAGTAAGCACTCTTGGCTTGGGATTAATAACGAACACAAAACACCTTTTCGATTGACCGCGAGCTGCAGACTCGCCATGGATTCGCCATGGACTCATCAGCTTCCCCCCTGAGTCTGGGAAGTGATACAAGACTGGAGTTCCTGGAGAGTTCTCACTGCAAAAAGTATAGTAACTATTTTAAAGGAGACAAATAAAGATATTTGAGGAGATTAAGTACGGCTCAAGACATCAGTACTGGCTGTTTCATAGAATGCTTGATTTGTTGTTATAAAAGATTTTATGACTAAGGGTATGATGAAAATAAACCTTAATGCTGCAATCATTGATTTGTTTAGGCCAACTTGGAAGCAGCAGAACAAGCTAAAAATGTCTGGCATATTACCACTATATAAGGTTGTCAAGACAGACATGTTAGCAAACAGTTGCCTGACTAAACATCCAGCAATCACAACAACATTAGCCTTCATTTGGAACTGCCAAACACCTGCTACCAGCTAGTTGTTAACTTTGCCCATTCAGTGTTTGTGCACTACATACTCATCACCAATCAGATCGTTATTGGAGCTTTATACCTCAACCCCTCCACCCCTTTTAACTTTTATTTCAGAAACATTTGCATACAATGAAATAGAATTTGAGGCTGAGACTCAATGACTTATTAAGACTGACATTTTTTACAGAGGGAAACGTTTTTTTTTTGCCATGGTTGGCACCATGACAATTGCTGCATACTGTAGCAGACACCAACTGCAGAGGCATGACCCGCAGCAAGCAACCCCCCTCAGAAAGGCAGATCGTAGCTTCTGTCAAAACAGCAGTGAAGCTGCAACCCCAACTGAGAATGTCAGCTGGCCTCGTCTGAACAGCGCAAGACTGGCAGCTGAAGGTCGACCTAGAAAGACTACTCAAATTCCCAGAAAGCATCAACAACCAACAACAATCATTCAGACATTGTGCTGATGACAGAAACATCAAGACAGCTTGTTCTGAGGAGATGAGTGGATGGATAAAGACACAGATCTACAGTGACACTAGGTTATACTGATGGTATATGTAGAATGTTGAATCCAGTGAGCAAGTGCATGCATTATCCATCATTTCATTATACAGTATGTTCTGACAATATGTGCTGAATATATGTTTGCTGCATATCAGATGTATGGAGATGGGGCGGTCGACTTTAAGCACTAATCAACAGGCAGGCCCTGTTTGCTTGCTTGCTTCCCCTTAATCCGATTCATCTTCTCATGCAAACAACTAATCCTTTTATGTGTACTGTTGCAAGACTGAGATGGGGCCATGCACCTTCATGTGAGCCACTTTGTATCAGTGCATGTGTAGATTGCCTTTTCACGCCTGATCTGATAGGAGCGTTATAAAATACACACTGTATCCTGGCATTTACATTCATCTCACATGGTTGTATCACACATCGCCTTCGTCGTCACAGAATGCTGACCACTAATGCAAAAGTCTGCCTTTAAAAATATAAAATAAGAAGTGATCTCCATCAACTGGAAACCTGGAACCCAACTTCTTTGAACTACAGACTACATCTTCTGTGAATGCTAGATGTGTAAATCGCAGATTGGCCAAAACAGAGTGGCCAAACATGGAAATCCAGTTCACTCTTATCATATAATGCTTATTAACATACCCTAATGTTTGCTAGAAGGTTAAAAGGTCAGGACTATACTACCACAGGAAAATGTTCTCCCAGCATTTCTAACAATTACACAGCAGCTTTAAACTCCTCTATTGTTGCTCTGTGAAATACGACTTTCCAAAGACAGTCTGAACAGATCAAATGAAAATTTGCTGGGGCTCTAAAAACTCTGACACACAGCAGATGACTCATGAGGATTTCATAAAAACATTCACAGTTTCATCACCAACTTCTCTCTGCATGTGATAGTAAGGTGAAGTAAAACTCCTTAGTGTGGCAAAGGGTTAAAAGCTTAAAAAGAACAGTTTTATTGTGTATTTTCACCTATTTTTTTAACCATAGAAAACTATAATTGTTTATCTTCCTTGGTTCCCGTGGGTTTGTCTGTAATGTTTAGATCCAGAATGCTTCTCTTTGCAGTAATTTATTTCCCTCCCCCTCTAAGGTGTCCAACTCATTCTAATGAAGCCTTAATTGCAGCACTTAGAGACTCACTGTTGACCCGATGTCTACCTTTTGGAGATCTTTTATCACCGTTTTTGATATTATATTCCGTAAGACATATTATGATTCATGCTTTCCAACAAAGTCGTTTTATTAAGCGATTTGATTATTACAGGTTATTCAGCCCTACACTTTCATGTTTCCCCCAAAATGTAGATTGAGAAAAAAAAAATCCCTCTTAATCACTGCTTTTGCAATTGGTACAGTTTCAACAAGGGGAACTGTCTGAGGGGAGGGTGTTGAGGAGATGTAAAATCATCTGCTCTTACAAGAATATCCCTCAGATTAGTGGCATGTTCATGGATAAATGTAGGTTTATTCCAAAGAGTCTGGCTAACAGATGGACCGCGGATAAAGAATAAAGCCTTCATATTTTGTTAAGTATGGCATGAGTAGACACAAATAGCAATGTCTGTCATTGATTGGAGCTGCCTAGACATTAGCAAGCTGTCTAGAGTGACATAGGCCTTCAATATGCATTTATCCAGTAACTGTCAAAAGCTTTAGATGTGTTGAATCCCCAAATGGCAGTAGCTTGTATTCTAACTCCTGATCTTCATGAATTGACTGTAAATATCTCTAAACATGACTGACGAAAAAGGTTTCATGCACCCAAAATGTTCTGGTTCCTTTGTACCCATTTTCTGTTCTAAAGAAGTGTAATCACAGGTTTCCTGTTCTTTGTTAAACTAAAATAGACAATTCACAACCAGTCTTTGTCAGGCTTGTTTTGTTCATTTAATTTCCCAGGGCTTTGCTACTTCATGGTGCATGTCAGTGGCCTAACCTAAGATACACTTTGCCTCTGCATTGTGCTGTCCACCTTGACTTTGTAATAACCAACTCATACTGCTAATCCTAAATATAGAGACAGTCTTTCTAATTCGGAATTTAACTACCATTCAAAACTTATCCTTGTAACGATCTGTACAATCTCAGCTAGAATATGGGGTGCATCTGTTGAAGGTTCTGTCATTTTGATCTGCTACATGCCTTGTTGCCCAATGAGTAAACAGGAAAAAGGCTGTTTTCATAATTGCAAAATGAATGAAAGCCAGGCTGAACAGATTATCATGACACTACACTGTTTGAGAATAAATGCATCCAAGACACCTTTTTGCTATTCTAAACTTCTACTGCCTTACTGTGACAGTACCACAACAACAACAATTTGAATTAATACAGATAACGGTAACACTTTACTTGAAGGTATTGTCATAAGACTGTCATGACATTGTCATAAATGTTACATGACACAGTCATGAACGCGTCATAAACATTATGTCAATGTCATAAACGTTAATGACTGTTGTCATTAAGTGTCATTCGGTTTTTGTAATGACAAGTTGACATTGTTTGGGTTGCCTTGATTATGACAACTTGACATTAATCAAAGTGACATGACCAGAAGTTGTCTTTGTCATGACAACTTGACATTAAATCTTTTTTGGGATGACCTTATTATGACAACTTGACATTAATCAAAGTGACATTACCAGAAAATGTCTTTGTCATGACATCTTGACATTAACAAAATATGCACCTATTTTTGTGTTTATGGCAAGTTGACATAATCATTATTATAATTAGATTTGCAAAGTTATCAATTCTAGCACTTGGTCATAGATGTTTGACAGGATACGGAAAGGATACCCAAAACTGACTGTCATGACACCATTATGACAGTTTAATTAAGACATTCTTTAACCTCAAGTAAAGTGGTAATATTTTGATTTGTCATTAACATATCATAAAGGATACACTGACTGTCATGACACCATTATGACAGTGTAATGAAGAGAAAGGTTTAGGGTTAACCCATTTTCTGGTAATGTCACTTTGATTAATGTCAAGTTGTCATAATAAGGACATCCCAAACACATTTAATGTCAAGTTGTTTATGACATTGACATAATGTTTGACAGGTTCATGACTGTGTCATGTACCAGTTATGACAGTGTCAAACATTATTTCAATTTCATAAACGTTTATGACTGTTGTCATTAAGTGTCATTCGGTTTTTGTAATGACAAGTTGACATTGTTTGGGTTGTCTTGATTATGACAACTTGACATTAAATTTGTTTGGGATGTCATTATGGCAACTTGACATTAATGGAGTCAAGAGGAGTATGCAATGTACATTTAATCACCATATCCTGATTTCAGATGGCCTGGATAAGCCCTAACTCCAATAGAAATTGAGATAACATGAACCAGATAAACCTAAATACTGTCATCATCATGTGTATGGGGATCTGAATTACCAGATTTCTCATGTTTCATGAAAATTTCATATCCTGAATAAAACCAGGGTAAGACTCAAAGTCAAGGTACTAATGCGCATGTACACATACTCAATAGGTCTGAAACCAATGTGTCAAACACCTAAAGTTGACAGTATCACCACAGGATCAAGTACATCAGCCTGGACTTAAAACCCCAATCCCTTTCTTAAGATGCCAATACTAAACTTATCCATATGGCCTGCTTGAGATGTGTTTTATATTGAGTTATCTCTCATAGTGTAACATATACGATAAGCTTATGTATGTCTGACCCATGAGGTTTTGTGCAGCTGCAGATTGCTTTTCATGCGAAGGCAAATAAGACCAAGACTTGAGTCTGCTTCGACTTATTCATTCAGAGGGACCTCTCCAAGCACACTTTCACTTCAACTATTTATATAGTATGCACATACAGTTTTACGCTCTTTAAAATCAGCTAACAACTGGTGAGCATGTTTCCATGCACATGATCTATTGTAATTTGGTGAGAAACACAAAGGTACAAGGTTCAATGGGTTGTTAATGTTACATTTTTTACGCTGATACTGTAAGAAATCCCGCATGGGTTACAATCTGTCAATTTGGTCATCCAGTTGGATAAACATTGACATTGGAGATCTTTAGATGTAGTTCACCAGTAACTTAACTTGTCCATTAACTCTCTTATGCAGGTTGATTGCCAAACAGAAACTAAAAAAGCAGAAACTGAAATTTTAATCTAATGAATATTGTTCTCGGGAGAATCCGATAGTCTAGCAGCATAATTAACCAGCAAACCATCTGCAGACACAGCCATGGTGGATGTCACACTTTTTGACTGCACACCGGTGAACTAATTCTGATTAATTATCATTGCTCCCTCCCAGGAGGAATTATTTGGAAAATTCACAAGGAATTGTCTAGTAAGGAAATGGAGTAATTAAGGTGAAGGATGTGGAAGTGAGGAAGAGACAGAGAGAGAAAAATGAGGGAGGATTGAAGTGGGAAGATGAGTAGCAAGGTGAAGGTTTTGACAGGATGAAGCTCTCTGCACACAGTTTTCTCTGTGAAACATTAGGAGACTTGTGTGTATGTGTGTGTATATATTTCACTATGAACCATGCAATTTTAATCCGTCCAATAAAACAGTTCCCCAGAGCAGCAGTGGATCGCTTACAAGGCTGTAAAAGTTTGATGCGGCTCTTGTCAGGTTGGATTTAGCGTCCTTGGCTCCGTGAATCGGCCACCACGGCAGCCCGTATGGCCACGCAGAGTGTGCCGGAGCTCCGTCCTGATTTATTTATCATTGTCTTAAGTCTGCCAGACCAGGCTGGTGCAGCGTGGCCTATTTCTGTTCCTGCAGCACTGTGAAGTATCAGGTCCCATGACGTTTTAATGATGACTTTACACACAGAGCATTTTATCCTTACAAAGTAGGCCTACATTTTATGATAATCAACCAGTTTTTTTTCTTTCCCCCACAATAATTAAAATTCATTATATAAACTGTTTCTATTATTTCCTATCTCTACTAGGGGTTCTCTCTATTCTGTCCATACATGATAATTTGATCTTGACTGAATGGGTTTTGGAAAAAAGTTGTCTTGTTCAAAGGGGACAGTCTTTATTTATTTATTTAGCATACATTTCCAAAATGGATGTTAAAACCATCCAACTGTTCCCTCCATATGACATACACTATTAATTAAGCATGTACTCTAGGCATTACTGATCTAACATACAGTATTGATTACAATATTTTGCACATATTTCACCTAATAGTTTTTGTTGGGGTGGGGATTTTAACATTTCACAGATTTTCAAGTTGATTCACATGTTCTAATGTGGGTAGTATCTATATATGAATCCTCTGTCTTTCCTGTACTTTTCCTCATTTTTAGTGGTGCCTTCAAGGACTGTGATCGGGGGGTCAACCAAAACACTTCATCCAACATGTTGTTCTAACATTTTTTTCTACATGTGTCACAACTGTTGTGAGGCCATATATCGTGCTGTGGAATCAAGACACAACAATACAAAGGCATGCAGGTGGTTGGCAGGGCCGTCGCAGGTGGGGTGCGAGGCCCTGTGCGAACTTGAAATGCGAGGCCCTGCTCTTTGACATGGATGCGTAATTGCGCATGAATAACAGTCACACGGACAGCCGTGTTGCTTTTATTACAGGTTCAGTGTCCATATCAGAAGCAATCTCTGTTGCAGTAGCTTTTGAAGACACAAATCCAGTGTCTGTATTTTTGCATGAAGTCAATTAATTCATCTAGCTGCATGTCCTTTGACTAGAGTGTCTTACTGACACTGTTCACGGTAAACAAAATATTTTATGTGACCTTGACAGAGACAGAGAAAAATCATATATAACTAACGTTTTATTAAAAAAAAATTAAAAAATTTTAAAAAGCAGGATTTCAGGCACGAGGCCCCCTAGTGGCGTGAGGCCCTGTGTGGTTGCACAGTTCGCACAGTCCATGCGACGGCTCTGGTGGTTGGTATTGGTGGTTCATAATTGGTGCTGAGGCTTTGGCAAACTCCAGCGTTTCTGTAGCTAGCTTCTCCCTGAAGCACTTCTGGATGAATGGCCTTTTCATGGAGCGATCATTCTTCTTTTTATATGCTGCTGATCACAGCAATGTCCACAAAATGGTAATGGAAGGTCTTATACAGTGCACAATGGAAGACCACCTCTCTCATGCATTTTTAGATGATAACGACCAGGCAAAGGTATCAGTTCCTTTCTTGTATGATACTTGACAGGCTCATGTAGAGGAGTTCAATGACAAACTGAAAAATGATTGGGAACAAGAACTCAACACTGAAATCTCTGAAGAAATATGGGAGACTATTCTTGATAATATTCACCATAGTTCTATAAATGCCAGAAATGCTTCAGTACAATTCAAAGTAGTCCACAGACTCCATTATTCAAAGTCCAGGCTTCATGCCATATACCCCAACACCTCTCCTTTATGTGATAATTGTAAACACTAGACCGGAACACTTACCCAGTTCTGGTCTTGCCCAAAGTTATATTCCTTCTTGACTCTTGTATTTGACTGTATATCAAAGGCCTTTAATAAAACTATTGCACCAGATACATTACTTGTTATCTTTAGACCAGTGGTAGTTAATCCTTCTATTAATAAATATGAGGGGCAAGCCATCTCCCTCTGTAAAATGTTACCTTATCCTACAGAAGTGGAAGTCAGAGGCCAGCCCACTATACCTGCAGTGGTTTAGGGAGCTGGGGAATGTGCTTCGTATGGAGAGACTTTGCTATTTACAGAGAAGATATCTTTTTTGAAAGTATGGCATTCCTTATTTGATAAACAGACAGCTATCAGTGACCACACTTGTCAAAATTTGGCTTTGAAAATGAGATTTTCCAGGACATCACCTGACCCTATTTTTTACATTATGAAAAAGGTTTCCTCTCTAGGCTCCAGAGATCTAATCAACAACCACTGCTGTGATCGATCAGATGGTTGTGTTTAACAGACCTAGCATGCTGGTTAACATCATTTTTTTACACCCTTTTGTCAGAATGAAAATGGAAAAATAGTCTCCCAGGCATCTAATTTCCCCCCCCCCCCCCCCACTGGTGTCTCACTGATATCATTAAGGTACAGTTACTGCAGTCAACAATCTTTGAACAGCTCAAGAAAATAACATATTGGTTGCGTTGTTATGCAGTGTTAGTGCCTGTATTAAAAAAATCTGTAAATCATTTTACAACAGGTTTCTTTGTGCTTTGACTTTTGTTAGTGAGGATGCCATTTAGTTTATATTTGGATTTGAATTTGGACATTTTGCAAACATGAATGGATAATGTTAATTCTTCTAGATACAGGCGTACGTTTCTTACAGTTTTCCTGCTTTGAATTTGTTCATGTCTCTCCATCACCTGACACTTGGGCTGCTTCTATGTGTTTCTGTTCTCTCCTTAAACTTTTTCTTTCCATATTCCATACTTTACATTCTCATTATTTTGCTTTCAACAAAATCCCTCTCTCTTGATTCTTTCACTTATTCTTTGGTAATGTAAAAAGCTCTACTTTTAAAAATCTGACAGAGCACGAAGCAGAACTTTAACTTGTATGGTGTTAATTACAGTAATTGTGTACAAAAAAAGACACAGAAGAAATGCATCTGCAGTCAAGCTTTCCAACCTATTAAGCTTCATTAACATTACTGTAATGTAAAGCAGCAGCACCACATAAACTGAATACTTAAAACAGTGACATTTTCTTCACCACTTAGGAGTTTTCTTACCTACTACGATTATTAATTGATGCCACATATGTTAATTGATATCATATATGATCCTCTGAACTCTGATCCATTCTTCTGTCTCATGAAAGCAGCTCCAGTTTGCCTGTAAGCTTCAGCGCAGAGGGTTTGTTTGTTCTGAAACCCACGTAGCAGGAGTGGGCGGTGGATTGTTGGTCGCTCCTTGTTAACAGTCACAGCTGTCTCTGTATCTCATATGAGGATACAATGTTCAAACAAAAAAACAAGCGCTCCTTGAAACCTACAACATAAACTGTAGTAGGAAGCCAGTCTGAGTTACTAAGACCTGTAAAATGATGAAAGTTTGTGTAAATGTTATTTTTGAATTTGTGAGGTGTGTGACTTTGAGAGGTATGTATCACTTTAAAAAAATAAAAAAGGGAAATGCAGGAGACCTTAGAGGAAAATTACAAAATAGGAGTATGGCAGGAGAGGGGGTGAAAATACAGGAAAAACAAGATGGGAGCGTTGACAAGGCTGGCTGTGATAAGGCTCACATGTAGTGTGACAGAACATGCACTCGAGAATATAAATGCAAATAAGTCTCAGTAATTAGATATAATGGCAATAACTACTAACTTTGTCTCTGCTGAACGGCCACTCGACTGGGAAAAAGTGTGAGAACCTGTGTTCAGTAAACCAATGAGAGTGTGCAGCATTCAACTAGGAATCACAACTTAGCTGATGAATATGTTTTCCCAAATTGACACTGCCTCCTTCAGTTATCACAATCATCTATCCTTCCTTTCCAGCTTATTGAAACCTTTTCATGTATATTCTTTCTGACATTTACTTGTTTAGTTGCCGACTGAAGGTAACTGTCAAAATGAAAACAAATGTTATGTTGCTCACACACAAAGAATAGATAGATAGATAGATAGATAGATAGATAGATAGATAGATAGATAGATAGATAGATAGATAGATAGATAGATAGATAGATAGATAGATAGATAGATAGATAGATAGATAGATAGATAGATAGATAGATCTGATGTCTCAGTAAAACAAAAAAACAACACAACCTTACTGTTACAGCAGAGAAGTCAAATTTCAAGGATCGTCAGCAGAAGGATGTTCAGGTGAACTGAAGATCGCTCGAAGCAAATGTTTTGATCAATTTTTTTTTTCAGGTTAACTTCCCCTCTATGCTGCCACAGCCTTTTTGTTGGTTCCCCCACCAGAGTTCAAAGACAAGCCATCCCTCCACTGTGGCGGTGACCTGATGAACTCACCCTGGAGTCTTGAAAGGGAAGAGGTTGCATCCATTTTTCAGAGATTCTGCCCAGTGCTCAGTAATCAATGCAAGTCAAGGAGGCTGTGGGAGTAATTCAGCGCCGGTGTAACCCGCCTGTCTGAGTCGGGTCTGAATTCTCCCTGAAGCCTAATCTAGGACTAGGAAAGTGATGGATATCACCCAAGAGCTGCAGACATGATGAAATGCTAATGAAATTGGATCTCCACTTGATCGTAATGTTGTTTTTGTTCTCGTGACTCCAACTTGATAAAATGCGAGATATAAAAGCAGATGCATCCAAACCAGATATGTTTGCCAATAAAGCTCAAACCCTTCTGCATTTAAGTCCTTGTATCTGAACTCTCTTTGTAAAAACATTGTAAACGATGCCAGGAAGATGTTAAACCTGTAACTCTGGGGTTCTTTGGGGTATAAAAAGCAGTTGCTAATAGTGAGTAAGCAAACAGAGTAATTAATATGCCAGACTTGGCTGATGCTATCGTGACGTGTGACTCCTCTCAATTACTCACCCTGTAATGACCTCTACATAGAAAATGACACTGTGAGCAGTGGGTCAGGAAATGTGAAGCATTTGTTATCAGCGTAAAACTCAATAATGGTCCTGTTGTACAGACCCAAAGAGTTTCAATCAAAGGTCATAAAGGGACGGAAATGCTGATAGACGAATGACTCATAACTCTCAAGTATGGACAAAAATAACATATAAGTCTACCACTAGAAGAAGTATAACAGTGACTACAGTAAGATACTCAAATCATTGTCACTTAGAAACACTGGTCATCAAAGCAGAGACAAATATGAGTGTCAAAGGTCAAATTTTATGTAAGTTCAAAATGGACTTTTTGCTATTTTGACCCTTTGGTAAAGACCAGTGACCAAACACTAGAAGACAAGATAAGTGGTCTAACCTGCTGGCTTAAGTTTTCAGTCTCTTGGGAGGTATGGATTCAAATCCCAGCATTGCCATTATGCTGACTTGTACATTGATTCCATGGCAGTAAACTGTGACAATAAACATTAAGACCAGATCAATTTGAAGATATCCGTTGGGGTGTTTTGTCACCATTAGCCCCGTGGAGCGATATTTTAATTAAAGTGGGTGGCTGTTTTGTCTTCATCAATAACATGTAGGAAGACACAAATTCCTGTCTTGGCAAAAATGTGCCATAAAATGTAGCACAATAGAAAAAGACTGCTGCCATCAAAACATAGATGTTAACAACACATGTTACAAGGTAAAGATCAGTTAGATGTCAATTTCCCATGGGGCTTTGATGCCATGGTACTAGATTATTTAGAATAGTAGTTCATTTAAAATAAATTAAAAAAATTTAAAAAAACTATGCTGATGGCTATTTGGTTTTCCAAACTTTCAATTAAGCTCTGTCTTTAAATTCAGAGTATTGAAGAGCTGAAGCATTCTGGGCCCATAACCCCGAGGGTGTTAGATTGAAAGCATTGTCTGCTAGGTGTAAGTGATTCTCTACCCAGTTCAGCTCTGTTCTGTCAATGTTTATTGTCAATAAGAAACACTGACAATGCAGGTAGTGTGGCTGAGTGGTCTAAATCGCTGGATTAAGGCTCCAGTCTCTAGAAGGTGTGGGTTCAAATCCCACCCCTGCCAATATTTCTCATAATTAAGTGTTGGTTTGCTGCTTAGGGCCTGATACTTCAGTCATTTGGTAATCTGTGACTGATTTAATTGCGCTCCTAACTGAGAAACATTGCACTTAGCTGACTTTTATTCCATCTAAGAATAGTTGCCAACCTGGGCCTGCTTTTTTGATAAATTGTTCATTGTTTAAAGTCAAAATTATGGCTGCAAGCCGCTGTTGCACTTCACAGCAGCAGAGTGGCGCAGCGGAAGCGTGCTGGGCCCATAACCCAGAGGTCGATGGATCGAAACCATCCTCTGCTAAGTATTTTCTACCCATCACAGCCGGTCCTGTTCTGTCCAAAGGGGCCAGAATCTGCAGACCAGCACCTATAAAGATCAATAATTAAAGTGTGCTGAACAAACAGTAAAGAGTCTATCAAGATAGTATGCCAGACCAAGAAATAATGCAGCTCATAAACCTCATGACAACTGCAAAAACCTTGTAAAGCACTGATCTTGTAAATCATAAAATGTGGGCAGAGTCCGAATAGGTGGTGTTAAAGAGCTGAATAGTGTGTCAGAAGAATTCTGGGCCTATAACCTATAGGTTGATAAATTGAAAGCATCTTCTGCAAGGTGTAGGATTTTCTACCCTGTTCAGATCTGTGCTGTCAATCTGTTTCGTCAATATGAATCATTGAGAGTACAGGTAGTGTGGCCGAGCGGTCTAAGGCGCTGGATTAAGGCTCCAGTCTCTCAGGAGGTGTGGGTTCAAATCCCACCACTGCCAGATTTTGTCACACTGATATGTTGGCAGCCAGAAGCTCACTGCTAAGGGCTTGGTACCTCTGTCACTTAAGGGCCGTTTCCACTGCAGGAACTTCAGGATATCTTTACAGGGCCCTGACCATTGACATGTGCAGGAACCACCTGTTAAGGACAATCTCCCACAACTTTTAACAGGGCAAAACAAGTACTTGCCTTGGGGTATGTACTCCGTGAAGCGCCAGAAAAATTCTTGGGTGGGGCTTGAGATTGACTCGGTGCTGACTGGGTATACTCAAAGCGGGATGTGACTTCAACAGAAAGCGCCAAAATAAGTGCCATATTTAAAAGCCAGCAGAAGAACACGACAATTGAAACTGATGCTAAATGATAACTTCACTTCCAGAGTCCAGTGTGTCCTATCAAGCTCCTACTCTGCAATGAAGACACAAAGACTAAGAGGACCGAGTGAGAGGACGCTCCTGTCAGGTTCCTGCTTCCTAAATTTTACCCAGAAGTTCCTTAATGGTAATGGGACTTTAGTGATCTCTGAATAAAAGGATGATTTAATTGCGCTCCTTAACCCAGAGGTCGATGGATCAAAACCATCCTCTGCTAAATGTACATTTTTCTACCCATCAAAGGTGAGAAAATCTGCAGACCAGTCAAGATTCTATCAAGATAGTATGCCAGACCAAGAAATAAAGCAGTACATAACCCTGAGTATATCTGCATAAACCATATAAAGATAGGAATTTGTAAACCACAAAATGTGGGCAGAGGCCTAATAGGTGGTGTTAAAGAGCAGAATGGTTTTGCAGAAGCATCTTGGGCCTATAACCCAGAGGTTGATAGCTTGAAAGCATCCTCTACAAGGTGTAAGTTTGTCTACCATACTCAGCTCTGTGCTGTCAATCTGTTTTGTCAATATGAAACGGTTGGAGTACAGGTAGTGTGGCCGAGCGGTCTAAGGCGCTGGATTAAGGCTCCAGTCTCTCAGGAGGCGTGGGTTCAAATCCCACCACTGCCAGGTTTTCTCATAATGATGTATTGGCAGCTAGAGGTTCACTGTCAAGGGCCTGGTACTTTAGTCACTTAGTGATCTGTAATAATTTAATCTAAGAACAGTTGCCAAGCTGGGCATGCAACATATTCCTTTCATTTGTCATTTTCCTTGTTGATAAATCATTCATTGTGTAAAGTCAAAATTATGGCTGCAAGCCGCTGTTGCACTTCATAGCAGCAGAGTGGCGCAGCGGAAGCGTGCTGGGCCCATAACCCAGAGGTCGATGGATCGAAACCATCCTCTGCTAGTTGTTTTCTACCTATCAAAGCCAGTCCTGGCCTGTTCAAAGGTGATAGAAACTGCACACCAGCACCCATAAAGATCACTAATTAACATGTGTTGGCCAACCAGCAGAGATAGTATAACAGACTAGAAATAATAATGCACCACATAAACCTGAGTATAACTCCACAAACCATGTAAAGCATTGTTTCTGTAAACCAGAAAGTATGGGCAGAGGTGGTGTTAAAGAGTGTTGTTTTGGCAGAAGCATTCTGGGCCTATAACTTAGAGGTTGATAGATTGAAAGCATCCTCTGTAAGGTGTAAGTGATTTTCTACCCAGCTCAAATCGGTCAATAAAAGGACGATTTCATTGTGCTCCTCACTAAAGGAAATCAAACAAATTAAACCTTCGGATCAACACTGCACCTTGGTGAAATATATCCCAGTTGCCAACCTGGGCATGCTTTGCATATTAATTTCAGTGTGCAACATTTTTCCTTGCTGAAGAATCATTCATTGTGTAATGTCAAAATTATGACTGCAAGCTGCTGGCAAGCTTCTCAGGAGCAGAGTGGCGCAGCGGAAGCGTGCTGGGCCCATAACCCAGAGGTCGATGGATCGAAACCATCCTCTGCTAAATGTACATTTTTGTATCTATCTTTTGTATGTATGTGCTGGCCAACCAGCAAGTTACTACACTAGGCCAAGAAATAATGCAGCACACAAACCTCAGTATAACTGCATAAACAATGTAAAGCATGAATATAGTAAATCACAAAATGTGGGCACATGCATGATACGTGGTTTTCAAAAGCAGGGTGGTGCAGCATAAGTGTTCTGAGCCTTTAATCTAGGAGTGGATCAATTGAAAACATCCTCTATTAGGTGTCCAATTTCATGCCCAGCTGGCAATGTTTTTTGCCAATATTTAAAAAAGAGATGTGCAGGTAGTGTGGCCGAGCGGTCTAAGGCGCTGGATTAAGGCTCCAGTCTCTCAGGAGGCGTGGGTTCAAATCCCACCACTGCCAAAAAAACATTTTTTATGGCAGGAAATGTAGAAGTGTTGGCAGCCAGAGGCCCATGGGCCTGGTATTTCAGTCACTTATTAATCTGTGAATGAAATACTCAAATTGAAGTACTCAAATTATCCTGACAAACTGAGCCTTCAGATAACACTTGCTGAATTTTATCCCAACTGTTTTGTCTAAGACGAACAGTTGCAAATCTAGACCTGCTTAGCAGATCCATTTCAGTTTGCTTCATTTTCCTTGCTCATAAATCATTCATTTTGTAAAGGCCACTTAATGGGTGCAAGACTCTGCATTCAGGACCAGAGTGGCGCAGCAGAAGTGTGCTGTGCCCATAACCCAGAGGTCGATGGATCGAAACCATCCTCTGCTAAGTGTCTTCTACCCAACAAAGCTCATTTTTTAATCAATATGTGACTCGGTGACCTAAGGTGCCAAGTTAAGGTTCCAGTCATTCAGGTGTTCAAATCCATCCAAATGACAGATATGCACAGGACACAATGTGACTCTCTGGATTCAGTTCCATTATTACAGGGTTTAGAGTCATTTACTTTTTTACCACAAGTTAGATGAAAAGATACGACCCTTATGTCTGTATGGTACATATGAAGCTAGCAACAAAGACTGGAACAAGGAGGGTGTAGGATGGTTGGTGGGACAGCTGGCCTGCGTTTTTCCAAATGTAACAAAATGAATCCATCAGCATCCCTAAACCTCTCTAATTAACACGTTATACATGCCAAGCAACCAGCAGAGACCAAAATAAATTACAAAATAGTCCCGCACATACATCTCTGTAAAACCACATAAATTATGTACAGCCACAACAAAATTGTGGGCACAATGCAAACATTTCCAACCACCTCCCTACAACACAGCTATAGTGTTTGGTCATTGGTTTGTCATACTACTTGACTGTTTTCTACTTTACAAACTATATAATTTGCAGTATTTTCTCGATATTAGAGCACTCTTTTTTATTTGTCAAGAACTGCAGCTGTGAGTGTAGCAGTGAGACTACTTAGGAGAAAGGTAGTGTGGCCGAGTGGTCTAAGGCGCTAGATTAAGGCTCCAGTCTCTCAGGAGGCGTGGGTTGAAAAATGCCACCACTACCATTTCGCATGATTAAAGTAATATATGCTTGGTCTTCAACGAAGAAATCAATGTTTCAAAACTGAATAAAGCATGAAAATTCACAATAATCTGGGCAGTGGACATTCCCTCTACAAAAGCATGCAGTGAGGTTAAGGAAAGGGGGAGGATGTGCACTCATTAGTTTATGGTACTACAATTAATTTGACCTTATTTTATACTGCTGCTTAAACTGCACTAAATTGTCAAAGTATCAAAGTAGCCTATGACTGAAAACACAGGAGAGCAGTTTGTGTTCGTGTGAGCGAGGAGACAGACAGAGGGTGTGAAGCATTGTATGTACTGTATGCATATATCAATGTGTGAATACATTATATATGTGAACACAACAAGGCAAAGAACAGTTTCGCAAAAGCCTGCATTTGAGCAAGAAAGAGTTTTGATTATGCATATGTTTGTGTGTTCATACATGCGTGTCTGTGTGTGCAATGTGCACCCTGTGTTTCCGAGTCAACATTTTCTGTACCTTTAAGCGAGTGTGTGGGTGTTAAGTGTTGTTTATCTCCTGTCTCCTATCCTCCTGTCTCTACAGCCTGTTCCAGTTAAAACAGCTGCAGGTAGGATGATACATTATGCTACTTTACTGTTTCCTTTACTGTTTCCTCTCTTCCCTTCTGTCGCTCCCTTTGTTTTTTTAATAAAAGTTAATACTGTAGATTCTGAGCAAAGAAAAGCAAAGGCTCTGCTCTGTTTTCTACCCTGTGTACCCAAAACAGTTTAGTTCATTCAGCTTCAGTTCATTCAAACTAAATACACAACTCAAAATTCCACTCAGCACCTGTTCCATTTTGGCTCAAAGTATAAGAACAAGTCAGAAAGTCAAACTAAAGTACAGAGAGGGTATGAGATTCTATAGAGGGTTTGACATTTTGAGCACAGAAAAATATTTTCTACAGGCACAGCTAGGGACATTATTGTTGAAAAAAATCTAGTTCTCATTAAATGTATTTGTGTGTTTGTTGTTATTCTTGTAAGTGCACAATAATAAACTTTTTTGCTCAGTTTTATTCATTTGCCCCATTACCCTATGCACTCTAAAATCTTAGGATACTAGCTTGTACACCCACTCAACCCCACTCAACCTGATTGAGCAGTAAAGTGTTTATTCAGAACACAATTTCAGACAATCAGTAAGTTGAAGTAGGTGATTTTACTGTCTTTTTTGTCTCCTATCACTGGTAGGATTGTCAGTCAGTAGAGGAGTAGAGAATAAGTGAGAGAATCACCGGGCTGTAGCTGTGCTTTGAGCTAAAGACTTACAGTATAGCAAAAAGCTCACAATGACAATGCTAGCAGGATAATGCAAAGTAGGTATAATGTTTACCATGTTCACCAAGGTAATTTAACATATATGCATTCCACCATGTGCTAATTGGCACTAAGCATAAAGTACAGTCATTAGTTTTGCTGACATTTAATCGATTGGTCCAACTATTGGATGGATTATTTGAAATTTTGTACAGACATTCATGGTCTCCAGAAGATGACGGGTAATGACTTCAGTTATTACTTTTCCTTGCACCATCATGATATTGACAGTTTGTTTTTTAGTGCAATGTATTAACAACTTTTGGATTGATTGCCCAGTTATTCGATACAGATATCACAGGTCCCCAGGGGATGGATCCTAATGACTTTTTTTCTTTAGCCATCATAAGATCAGAAATCAATTTGTACAATAATTTGGTCTATCTATCAGTTTTGTTTTCTGTTTTTAGTTCTTTTAGTTTTAGTTTTTACACTCAGGATTTAAAAAAAAAGTGGGATAACCAAAGTTATTACATTTCATTCTGTGGGAAACAAGAATGTCTGTAACAAATTTCATAGCAATCCATCAAATGGCTGTCAAGGTATTTCGGGCCAAAAATGTCAAAATGCTGGTGGTGCTAGATAAAAAGTCATAAGGATGTATCCTCTGTAGACCAATGTTTCACTGATTACATCCAATATTTCTTCAGAGATTTGAGTCTGGACCAATGTGGTGGACTATTTAACAATATCATCCCTTGAGCCCTAGATCTAGCATGACTTAAAGTAAATATGTGCCATACCTTCAAAGAGTCGTTACTGTACAACTGTCAGTCAGCCTGTCAGTTTGTATGTAAGGTCTCCAAAGAATAAATCCAGCTGGAAGAAAGAGAGAGTCCTTCCTCATTCTTCAATCTCTGATCACAGCTTCCAGAGTAGTTTTGACCTCTTTACCACAACCAAGGCACTGACATGGACTAACAGCAAAGTAAATAGATGCACTGGATACTGTGTCCTTAACTGACCAACATGTAGTGACTTATTTGAGCAATAGTAACAGACATAGGAATGGTGGTTTCAAATTCTGTTAGTATTCACATAGCAATTGACTTATTTGATGAATGTGGCTGTCTGTCGACTCTGACAGCTTGTTGCTGATGTAACTTTGACGCAACCCTGACAACAACCGAGGCAACCGGCCACAATGTCTTGGCCCATTGTTACATACTTTTTTCTTTCATTACTTTTTTTTCTTTTTGTCTAATGAAGCCATTTTGTAATTTTACTCATCAGCTTCAGTTGCGGTTAATGTGCTTAGTATTTAACCCGCCAACATAAAGCTGATAGGGCCTGATGTTGAATGAACGGCTTCATTAGAGCCGATGATGAAGACTTAAGTTGTGGTGTCATAAGTCATCAGCTTCATGTTGTTGCAGATAAACAGTGAAAGAGTTCTCCATGCAATTTTCTGTTCACTAAATAATTAGCGGCTTGCTGCCATTGTGGAAACCCGGTAATGTAACAAATGCCTAAAAGTCTAATGTGTAGATGTGTAGACATCAAAGGCCTTGCCATTCTAAACGCATTCCATGGCGATCGTGTTGACCTGGCAATGTTTTTTCCAGCACAAATGTCAATAATTTGTGTGACATTTTACATCAGTACATCATTGTGAAATGAATCTCAAAACCAAGGTATAACAAATGGGACCATGGTCCACATGATTACCATATAACATTTGTACTGATAGCAATTGTAGGATCTAGTCCTTATTTAAAAACCCTATTGTTTTTATTGAGATTTGTTCAGCCCCTTTTTATTGTTTCAGAAAAAAAAGCCTTGGATGGGACATGGAATATTTTTATTTTTTTTTAAAGTTGAAAAAAGACGTATTTTTGCGGGATCTCGTAAAAGTTATTTTGTACATTGTACTTCGGTGTCAGTTCGGCATTATGGAAGCAACAATAACAACGGAGTGCACACGCCTGTGAGAGAGGTTCATGGAATATTATCTTGAGATTGGCCTTAAATATAAGACATTACATCAGAGCTTGGCAGTAAGCATGGTTTTCACATAAGTGAGACATCTGAATAGAATATTGAGTATAAGGGGACACTTGTTATCACAGAGCATACTCTGACCTGTCAGTCCTGGTTGAATTCATTAGCATCCGACCGTAGTATCATAGTATCACAGTTACTGGTGGATACACAACATGCATGGACATAAACATTTTTTTAAAAACAACCCAAAAGAAAGACGAGGTACACTTGGTATTGAAGAAGCTGGATCTCAGAGAAGTGTCATTAAGGCAAGCAAGACATCTCAGACGGAGCGACTTTTCAAAAGGGCCAAGTCTTATCTGTCAGCTAGACTCATAAACTGAAGCCATATGGCATTTGTATCAATGGAAGTGTTAATTGTTTTTCAGGGAAAATTATGGTTTAATGTCTACAAGCAGTGAGGCAAAGTTAATCGGACGGTATTACATAGAAGCAGTGCAGCATTTAGGGGGCTGCCCCCAACTAGTCGAGAGAAGAGATCTTGGAACTGAAAATGACTATGCGAGAGACTTTAACTGTTTCCTCCTCCCTACTCACCCACACTACACCCTTGATCGTTACTTGGACGGAGCCAGCACCGCCAATCAAAGAATTGAATATTTGTGGGGTTTTCTTTGTAGCCAGTGTGTAGAGTTGTGGTTATCCCTGTTTGCAGACCTAAGAGACAACAAATTCTTTGATGATTTCTGGACAAAAGCCTCTTTCAGTTTTGTTGCATGAGACTCATCCAGGTCAGTTAATGAATTATGGTGTTTTCATGTGCGTGTGTGCGAGTGAGAGAGGAAGGCAATGAAAAGAAAGCAGGAAGAGGGAGACAGAGAGAAGTAGGAGAGAAAGTAAGGTGAGACAGAGAGAGACACAGAGGAGGAGGGGGCAGAAAGAGATAGAGGGGATAATAGAGAATGAGACATAGAAGAGGGGAAGGGTGGAGGGTGAAATTTGGTGCTATATTTAAGTAAGATATGTACAATCCGTCCTAAATGTATTTTGTTTTTTTGTTTTTAACAAGATGAGTTGGATGACACCGCACAGGATTGCAACACACAAACCTTTAGGTTATCGAAAAAACATGGACATCCCCAGCAGTTGGCCCAATGCCATGTATGCATTGCCTGAACTCCACAGGACAAGATACTTCCTTTCCCCAGTTGAAGAAGAACATGTCCATCTGTGCAAAAATGTCTGTCGCCTGACCATACTGTGCTACCCAGAACTATGTATGAACTGTGCAATGTCTTTATGGCCCATCTGACTCCATCAACAGATCCATATTAACTTGTGAACTTGTATATGCACCTTAGGGAGGTCATCAGGGCATCTGTGATGTATGTATTTGTGTCCTGTAGTGGCAGATGGTCGGAGGAGATATTGGTTCCACAAATATTTTTCTCTCTTTTTTAAAGTTTTCTTTTAATGATATTTTCAGTGTTCATCGACATACAACCACGGGGGTCTCCTGTAAAATGTAACCGTGCTATATCTTTACGTTCTATTAGTTTAAATTAGTCCAACTTTTTTCCAAAGAAACATCGTCTGTTTGGTGTGATGTATGGATCAAAATACTACACTAGTGAACCTTAGCTGGTGTTGCTTTAGGGATAAAACCTGTCAAAAGTGGAAATAAACCTGTGTAAAATTCAGAGCTAGTACTAAAACAAATACTCAATTTATCACTTCAACAATTGATGGAACATTAATATCACCATTTTGATAACCATTAAAGTGTTACTAAGAAAAGTAACTGGTTCCAGTATTTGTTGTTTTAGTCTTTTTATGAAAGTGAAATATATTTGCTGTTTGCTTAAACTTTTTTTGGTCAGATTAAAAAAAATGGATTTTATTTGTTGGGCTTTGCAAATTTCTGATGGGCATTTTTAGTTGCAGTGCTATTGTTAGGAACAAATATGCTGCCTTGTTTAACGAATTCATCTGAAATTGACCTAGAATCTGAAAGTAAACCTATTTAAGCTGTTGAATGTTTTATAAGGTTTCTGTTGACACCAGCCCTGTTGAGGTTTAATGAACCTGCAAGATGACTCAAATGCTACATCACTCCTCACTTTTCTGAGCATGTGACGGCATGTGTTTTAGAATTGGGGACACAAAAATCATCTGTGTGAAAATTAATAGGACTTCTACGATATGTAACTATGTGATATGTAACTGACAGAAAAGCACAGTGAAGATATATCTGTGCATGAACAACCTGTGTTGCTGCACAATGAAATGTCAGAGTTGTAAAAAAATAACACACTGCTTCGTCTTTTTAAGGGTGTGAAAATGTTCTTAGCAATAATTTTTCTGTACTGTTATTTAGTGTGAATTCAAGGCCTGCAACCCTGATTAAAATATAAATTATCACTTTGGTTTGTTAATTAAGACCAATTGAGGACATTATAAAAATTTAAAAAATGCACGTTACATATAGGTCTAAAATGGCAAAATGCATACACTTTCAATTTCTAAAATAATATCGGTGATGGCATCAAGTTATAATGTAAGATATAGGTGCTGAGTCAAGGCAGTAGTAAATGAAATCAATATGTTGGAAATTAATTCATATATAAAGTCTGAATGCCAATTGAACATGGACCACACAGGCCACATCAGCTTGTAGACTTTATAAACATTAACAGTCATACAGAGTTTTTAATCATTAAGTATGAATGACTTTTAAATGCCTGAACATCAACAATGAATTTACAATTCTATCAGCGATTGTCAATCCTGTAGTCAATCGTATTAGTAACAAAAACACAATATTAAGCCCAGGGTTGAATTAAACTGACTGAAATGAAAGCTGCATTCTTTTTTTAAGGCATGTTAAATAACAAAATAATTTCATGGAATATTCATCATGGACCTATGTAGGTGTACTATGAACCAATAGAAAATACACTTGCCACAGACTTGCCAAACAAAAATATAGAATAAAATATAATAAAACGTAGACCAGTGATGCCTCCTACTATTAGGCATGATAAGGTGAGCTCTTTAGTTCAAAGAATGTCTATGTCAAAGTAGTGGCTGGACAGGATGTTGTCAAACTCAGTGCGAAACGCAGGAACTGTAAGTACACAGATCTTCAAGAGTAGCTCCACAGGAATGAGCGACAGGCCTTGTGTTGAGCCCAGTTTCATCATCAAAGCACACCGTCATTTTGTCAACACATATGACAGAAGAACCAAAGCAGAAATGCTGGATTTTTTCAGCTTTGGTTGGGTCAGCATTTTTCACATACTGTTGGAGATGGTTAAAGGTTGCCTTTTCTCTCTGAGACAGCACCACCTTTGCTGTTTCATACAGTTGCAACACTCTTTTGCCTGTGGACTTCTTTGAGTCACACAGGGACATAACCCTTTCCTTGTCCGACAGTTTCACCTGTACAAGTGCCATGGGACTGGAGAGGCAATCGACTATATATTTTGGCTCATGGAGAATAGCTTTATGAGCCATTGTTTGGATGGCAGGCTCTGTGTGCTTCTTTGGAGGTAGGAAATTGGAACTCATCCTTGTAAAAGGTCAAGCAAGTCTTCATGATCACCTTCCTCTATTGTGCCCCGGAGAGCTTTCTCAACAGCTGATCTCTCAACAGGGGGGGAGGTGGCTGAAAAACGATGCCATCAGGAAGTCCACATCAACACAGTCAATTTCATGGATGCAGACTAAAATGAAAACCTTTAGTTAGCATGACACCATTGTCTAACAATTCTGTCACCCACATCTGTCCCACTGCTTGCTATTTAGCCTCACAGAAGTCTGGCCTCAGCCTTGGAAGCCCATTCACATTGTTCAAGCATTGTATCCAGAATGCAGTGTAAACCGCTCTTGACACTCCAGCATCATCAATAACTTTTTTCAATTACAAAGTCCATTGTTAGAGTCGAATTCATTATGCTGCTGACCATAAATACAGCCAAAACATCTTGTGCAACCTTTATCCTGCAAATTGATGTACATCATGGGGCCAGTGGATTTCCTGAGTTGCCAGCTGAGGTTGATGAGAAAAGCTGGTTACTTGCATTTAAAGGCAAATGTCGTGGTAAGACATTCAGTATACTGTCCTGCTAGAGCAAAATAGGCCAAAATATCTTTGTTTGTTGTCAAAGTCGAAATAATATTGGATCCGATGTTTCCCATAATGCAACTCCAAAGCACCTATTCATAAGACCCTATTTCAAACTGCACACCTTCCGTTTATAAGGCTTCAGGCTTTCTTTTAATTAATCTAATTAGTGTTTATAAAAAACACTCATTTGGTGTGCTGCCCCTGACCAATGTAAGTTTTTTTTTACGTTTGTTAGGGTTGAACAAGAGCGATGTGATCTTCCTGGACCTTGTGCGTGTTTTAAATAATTGCAGGGAGAAACACGTGTTCTACATTATATATTGAACTGTATTCAAAAAATACATTTGACTCAAAAAAGCTCATTACGCTTATTAAAAACAAATAACTTATTTTTTTTAATTTTCTTCGCAGCAGACATATTCATGAATGTCACTGTCAGACGAATATTCATGTTCTATACATCTGCATCAATGTGAATCTGCTCCCTCTGTAAAACTGACAGCTAAATCCTCAGATAACTAATCTTCACTACATCCATCCACTTCAGATTGGGGATTGATGTGTTGAAAGTGCGTCTTCTTTTGTGCAAATATTAAATCTAAGCAGCTTCTGTTTGATTTGTTCATAAAGTCTGCCAACAGTGTCATCTAAAGGAATCTGGTTTCCTTTAAAACCACAGACACCAAAAATAAAGTCTTCAGCTCACGTTTTTGTTGAGCGCCCATCTGGGAAAAAATAGCTCCAAAATCTGAGCAACAGTTGCTCCTCTGCTTTTTGGTCGTCACTGGATGGTATCCATTACTGCTAAAATGAAGCCGTCCAATTCCAATCTTTCTGGAAGTCTTTTCTCCTGCATTATTTCTTTATTGCCATACATTCACCTTACTTTAGGAACACAACTGATGTACTACACAGTATTAATTTGGTCTACATATAAAAACACATCTTAAAATTTAAAAAAAGGATCACATCACTACTTCTATGTGATGATGAACCCACAGTGAATAATCCCCCAACTATGCCTCAGCGCTAAGATTCACTGGTTTCCAACTTTTAATTTCTGATACAGCCCAGTACGCCATCCTCAACACCAACACACCATATTCAACCCTATTTGGTGGATGCTGCTGCCAGTATTTTTTCAAACAAGTCATTGTGATTGTGAAAATGTTATGATTAAGGTATGGTCTGTCATCTTCTCTGCTCACTGGCTCACTAGTTTTATAGGACAAAAAGTGGTTTTATGATATTAGAGCTGACTCAGGTTGGTGTTAAATGTTTCATGTGCAGGCAACCTATTGTAGCTGGTTAGTAATTGATTACTTGGACAATAAAATAGACAAACAAGAAGTGATTTTAGTCTTAAGAAATGATGCCAGTATTGTACAGAGTCCCATAAGATAAATGTAGGAATTTTGCACTGTTACCAAGAGAAACCACTAGTATTTCTTACCTCTGTTTTTGAGACAGTGTTTTTTAAAACAGTATGAGATTTGGCCAGCAATAAGTGGAATAATATATTTTATGTCCTCTAAAGTAACAAACTGGAGATCTGTCTTCACACCAATACCATCCAAATGTGTTATAAGATATAATCTCTCTCCTGAAGTGATGGTAGCACCTTCCTGATGGTGCTTTCTTTTCATTTCCATTACACAGATAGAATGATGCGAAAGCACAAGATTAACATCAAATTGTTTGTACAAAGAAAGTGGGTAGCATCCACACTGACACACACATAAGAAATTCCTGAGTGAAGGAAGCAATGCACACCTAGGTCAACTAAGGACATGGATTGGTATTTTCCAATGACAAAATAATGTCCTGCATAACTACAACCTTATATTTCTGCGGTTTGGTGCCCTAGTAAGTCACAGCTACTGTCACTAATGTGGCCTCATGGATGCCTCTCAACATAACAGCTTCCTGGATGCCAAGGTTGTGTAAGTAGCTATCAAATTACTGTATTTAAAGTATTGGTGTTAAGAGACTGCCAGCCTGAAGATAGGCTTGCAGAAGCTTTCTTGCACAATCGTTCAAAACGCAAAGTCCACAACTGAACCAAACCAACCTGGTTAGTGCAGTCTGAAAATGGTGCTTTGGTTTCAGTGGTTTGGCTTGAAACAATGAGCCTCTATACCCAATGTATTGCTCAATGAGACCTCTCAAATACACTACCTGGTTTGCGTGTATTTTTAGGTCTGTCACCCCACAACTTTTGACAGTCCGCCTGCACTTCACATAGTTTATTGCTGACATCAGTCCCAGCGTACTTAAAGGTAGGTATGTTCATGTTCAGCTGACTGTAAGTGAAATGTTTTCCCACAGCAACAAGCTTATTGATGTACAGAGAGAGATCTGTTAAAACACCTTCAAAAAGGTATTAACCCGGGGCGGGAGTCCTGGGTCACATACATGAAAGTGTTTCAGGCTATTAAACACAGTCACATTTTATGCCATTAACATCAGCTAACTGATAGTTCGTGGAAAGCTCATTAACTGATCATTGTATTGGATCCTTTTGGAAAGTATCTGTCTATAACATGGTAGTGACGGAAACATTTACTTTTGCTGAAGTTCTGTGTAAAGCCATCAATCGTGTGACCCAAAGTTATCTTGAACCAAGTACTGCATCTTGTATTTTTTGGCCATTTTCCAGCTCAACCCCTGCCTCTTCAAGATCCCTCAAATCTCCTACAAGAGGAACAAACAACTTCTCTAGCCCCAAAAACTTTAAATCTTCCTCCCTACAAAGCATAGCAAGCTGTATGGGGTCTATAGAGGACCTATTATGCAGAGAGATTTCTGACAGGGACATGTAAACAGTAAGTTGCTTGTGCTTTTTTTGTCCCTGAGCCAAGGGGATTAAGCACTTCAAAGGATTCATGGTACAAAGTAATGGACACTGAGGACATACAGTGCTGAAAATTATCCTTGTGTTAAAAAGTCCTGCCATCCCTTACATCCTCCAGCAAATGAGGATCAGCTGATCTGTGTGCCTTTGCTTCAGTCTACTGTGCTTGGACTGACGCATGGCTCAAAAGAGCTTTGAGGGTCTTACATACCAGAACATACAGCAAGAAGCAAGCCTTACCTTTGGTATTTTTTACCCAGATACACTTGTTTAGGTGCCACATAGTTAAAATTCCTCTTGAAATATTTATTTTTGGTTTCATCAGACCAAAATACTATCTCACTATTCAACCTCAGAAAATTGTTCTTGTTTAGGCCATCTCTGATGTTATCAGTATCAATTACTGACATTCAGCTTTGTTTAACCTAATCCTACTGGGGTCCCCACAGACACGAGAGGTATGCTTTTTGTCATATCTCACAGATGCTTTATTCTATCATTACATTCTTTTATGACTTTGTCAATCAGTCTGTTCCTAATGACTTCATGACATCATTTTCTGTTTGTGTTTTATTCAGGGATTTTTTAAAATACCAACATATTAGGGTCCCAGGGCACCCCAACACATTGATATTGGCAGGTTTACTAGTGATTTTTCACAATCCTTTATTATATAATGTAATACACTGTAAACACATTTTAAAGCATCTTGATGTACATTTGACAGTAAAATAGTGCTCAAATGAATTGGCTTTACTGTAATGAAAGGGCATTAAGACAAGAGCATCCTCCATGACCAGATAAACCCACTGGACATTTATTCAGACAGTGAGCTGATTGAGATGTTTTGTTGTGACAGGAAAGCCCTGTTTGAGTTAATTGAAGAAAAACATGTTATCAACTGTTTTCATTAAAGAATGGTGAACAATGTTTTCTGTATACAGGACAAGTTTAGGCCAACTCTCACTTTTTTCGGCTGATTTCTAAGAGGCAATCAGTCCTTTTTGGCTATTGATAAAATATATGACATGTCTTCAAATGTCAGCAGTCCATGATCACATTTGTTATTGATTTGTTAAACTGATACTTTTTGTTCAATTTAGCTGTGAGAACAATGCTTTGCTCTGCATACAACTCTATAACTTTTCTTATTTCTCTATGAGTAAAATTAATTTTCCGTTTCTTTTTGTTTGAGTTTTCCATATCTTCCATAGCTTGTTTGGAGGACTTTGGATAGAAGTGTGTAGCTTGGCAACAATCATCACTTTGCGTTCTTTCACATGGGTGCATATCATAAGACCAGGCATAGCTCTGGCTGTTGTCAGTCAGGCTGGGTGCACACAGTGTTAATTCAAATCACAAAGTTGGACGTAGCTGAGACCGGCGTAAGAGTTAAGACCGTCCAGCTGGTGCACTCCATTGCAAAGGGCTAATTAGTTTTCTCTGCTCCCCTTCAGCCAAATATCTTCCATACTCTCTCTCAGCTTGCTACTGTCTCACATCCATGATTCATGTAAGGGAAGTCTCAGTTACTGATTACACTGCACCAGATTGTGTTCTTGTGTTCTGTTAAACAAGAACCGAGGAATGCCTATTAAAAAATATTTGTGTTTTTACATGTCATATACAGTATTAGTGCCCTGACAGATTTAGTTTAGTATAATCGCAGCATGTCGCTCTGTGTTGATGGGAACAGATTGTGTCTTGGAGCTGGGGAGCACTGGAGCAACTAACTGTGAAACTCTGAAAGCTTTCCACCATTTCTGTCAAAGCAGCTAATTAACAAGACAACAAAAATAGAGGAGGATGGAGAGGATGTTACACATGATCCAGTTAATGTTAAAGTATGGATTTTAAGGATTGATTGGAAAGCCATTTTCATTATTTTTCAGCTGTCCCTGGCAGTCGTGAGTATTTACTCAAATACACATTAAATGTGCATTTTCTCCATCCTTTCTATCAGTTATGATTGCACCCATTTAGTCAATTGCTAAGAGTGGGAAACACAGCAACATCCAGTCTAATGAGGCAAGAAACACAAGTGGTGAGACATTCAGGTCAGGTTTTAAACTGAGTTTGAACTAGTTGACAGAGATTATCTGTACCGCTTTAATTCCAAATAAGCATAATTGCCCTCAACTAGGAAAAGCAAACAACTAATGAATGACTCAACACTAAATCCACTCACTTTTGTACACTACCTATTGATCTTGGTCCCATTTTATAGTGTTCACTGCAACAGAAGTTATTTTACTTTTTCAAGAGAAAATCCAGTAATTCTGCCAAAAATCTATGACGTATGTTTGAACACACCACCTCTGGCCTATGAGGTGAAGTCATGTCCATCCCCCAACCCTGACATATAAATACACCAGTCAGCTGACAGCAGTGTGGTATCAGGCTTCAGGATTTCTAAAGGGGGGGTTAGGCTAAAATGGGGCGTGAAGTTGCAACAACTAAAATTGAAGCAGTATATTTGGAAAGTTTTGGTGAACTGGTGGATGCTTGGAACATACTGAGTATGAATGATGAGCAGTGGGAAAGTGGATAATGCTGTGTGAGTACAGTACAGAAGTTTTAAAGGTTAATTAATATTAATATAAATTATCTAATAATGTTTAACCTTTGTTTTCGTAGTGAAAATGGGTCACTAATGGAATAAACTGAAAATACAAACAAGCAGACTGCAGTCTGCATGCTCCATGAAGGAAAGAACTTCAACATTTTACAACCACCATATAAGCCTACAGAGAATGTGATACTAAAATAATATGATGTTGGCTGGAGTTTGCTTTGGGAACGCGTTGACACCAAGCAGAAACACACATTCCTGCACTTAATTGGATACACTCACTCACAGTCTGTAAGACATGCAGAACCAAGTGGGAGATAGAGAACTATCTTATTGTAAACTGTAAGAAAAATGGTAGACCAGCTTTATTTATATCCATTCAAAAGACATATTTTCAAATATAAAATGCAATTGCTAGATTTAAAAGACACAGGTGTCAAGCTAGAATTAGTTTTAAGGTTCAATTTTAGTTGTAATGGTGCAATACTTATGCATGTTCCTCTACATTTACTTCCTAAAGAGTCCCTGTTCAGGTTCAAATAAATAAGAACATGTGTTAAAATAACTGCATAGTCTCAAGGCACATGGCACAAAATAAAGGCTTCCTATTCATATAGACACACAAGGGGGGAAAAAACTAAATGAGACAAAAGGCAGCTGCTCTGGTCATGTGAATGTATCAGTTGGTCCTGAATAACTGCTTTAGAGCAATTAGGCCTAAAAGTTAACTTCTGTAGCCATGCATACACACATGTCAACATTTCCCTGAAACTAATGAACAAGTTGTGTTTCCACTAATGCTAATCAATGAAAATATATGCATAAATGAACTGAATCTTTCAGACAGTTACCTGATGCTTGCATATTTCTATTCAGTTCAGAGAAATTACCATCACTGTGACAATGCTAATGGGGTAACGTGGGTGGATAAAACAATGACATGGCAATTAAAAGCTGATTTATGGTAAAATTTGATTTACTGGATGGCACCCATTGCATTTTAGAATAATATCAGAAAATGTCCTTGTGGTTATATAATACTCAAACAATAGCAAATGTCCTGACAGAATTTGAGAGAGAAAACTTTATGAAGGATGATTCTATTTAACCCAAGCTGCCTGTATTTTGCATTCATATTCTCTTTATTTTTAAATATATCCCCCTTTAAATTAGAAAACCGAGCATATCCATCATATCAGTAGCAGATGACACTGTTTTCAAATATCTGATAATCCTGAATAAAGGAAATATATTGTTTGGGTGCATCAGTTAACAGTATAAGTAGTCTAAACCTGCACACAAACACCCACGCTGGAAAAATGCAATATGTCACATTATGAAAACACCTGTCAGCACTCGAGACATGCCTGGTGCTTTTCTGGCAAACTTTCAAGAAATCATCAACACTTTATTACTCCTCATATTTTAGTTGCAAAAGACAGATGCAATTTATTGCTGTTATTATTGTGTCCATGGTGCAAACAAAGTCTTTTCCATTCTTGAAAGTGACAATTGTGGAATTGTAGACAAAGCAAAGATGCCTCTAGCTGTTGTGGTGGTTTCCAGTTTTGTTGCAATCTCCCTTTCTATCAACTCAAACCTAGTTCTGGTTCTGGGCTGGTGCTGGTGCCAGTTCACAGTTGGTTCACATACTGAGAGCCTAACAGTAACGCCAACTTGAAGCACTTCACACTCCAAAACAGTAGGTGGCAGTAATGGACGTTAACGCTGGTTGCCACCCACCATAAAAAATTAACTTCAAACACAACAACAGCAAACTAAATAACAGCTTTATAGGTGTTGCTCCTGGTTTTGCGAGCCCACTTCAGCATCCAGACACAACACAGTGACTATGTTGAAGAAGAACGATAACTACCGAATATGTTTTGATTCTTTACTAACACTGAACATAGCAAAGATGATAACGTTATAGCTAGTTATAGCTAGTTAATCTACTTGCGAGTGAGCTATGTTTCTACTGAACATTCCACAAATATTCCTGCACAAAGTTGAGATGACTGCTACCGCCGTCAAGTCACAAATTGCGTTCATTTCATTAATTAAGTTGTCGGCAACATTACACGAACCGTTGAAAACTAGCTAGCTACCGAGCCAGTATTTTTCAAACTGGCAGTTAAACCAATCAATTGTTTCAGGAATAGCTGAAAATAATGCATGGGAAAAAAAAAACATTCTGACATTTCGATATATTACTGCCACTTGAAATTATTAAATTTATTCACTAGACAACGGCAAAGTTTTGTCAGTTGTCAAAATGTAACACTGGTCATATCAGGTCATGAAGAGGATGGCTGTAGTTCTCACACGTGTTCAATACTTTACATTGTGGTATTCCATTCCTTTATAAAGAGAAGTAAGATGTCACATTAGACAAATACAGTCAATGGTAAACAGTGAATAATTTTACCCCGATCCTTAATCTTGGATATCTGAGCTAGATGGAGCTACTTTAAGCACTGGCATACTGAAATATTAACTACCTGAGCCTGTGGGTGCAGCTGGCCTGGTAAACACTCACTACTTTCAGTTAGAAATGCCTTTTTACTATTGATGTTATTTCCTTTGCTACTGGTGTGTCTTTCAGTATAATTTGTACAGTAATTTGATCAACTCTGGTTTTTAAATGTGATATATAAATAACCTGGCACAGACTGCCTCTGTTAATACAGTCACATGTGTAAATCAATTGAATGTATTAGATTAGTTTGAGCTCAAGTTAAGTATATTTGACCACTGTTCCCTAACAAGCTGTGAGTTTAACCGTAACCTTGTAGGTTAGCTAGCTAGCAAACAGAGGTTAGCTGATGACAATACCCAACAAAAAGCAAAGAAGACTTCTCAGTATCTTTAAGAACAGTCAACAGCAGCTCTACGCCGGTTTCAAAATGCTGGCAGTGAATCACAAATGATGATTAGTGTCATTCTTAAGAAACTGCTGTTTCAGACGGAACCTTGATGGCAATGCAAGGCGGTAGCAGTGGAGCCAAACAAGTACACAAATGTGCACTTTCAAGAACAAAACAAGTTAATGTGCATTATGTGTTTGATTTAGCCTCCATAACTGTCACCATGTACCTCATCAGCACAGGCAGACCATTTGTGTCCACTTCCATTTTCTGCATTAAAGACTCATTCAGGTCTTCCGCTCTCTCTGTACTGTATAAACCACTCATCAGCACTCTACAAATATTACAGTAGCTCTATGTTGTTTTCCCGCTTCCTCTTTCCTGTGCACGAGAACAATGACATAATTAACACTGATCATTGTGCGGTTTTCCGCAGGGAATGAAATATGCTCCTGTCGAATTGTTGTGGATTCAGTCTCTGTTTTGTAACACACATTTCTACTTGTGCTGTTACCTACTGGATAGCTAGTTCTTTGCATTTGAGTTCGAGCCAAAGCCTGATGGTAATGTAAATGTATCCTAGTGCTTGCATAATGCTTGGTGTGACAGACTGCTATATATACCTAGTAAAACAAAATCTTCCCCTGTGTGGTTTAAGTTCCTGAGCAGCCAGACTTTCCAGGCAAGCTGTTGGCCAAAGGTGGTGGTATGTCCACCTCAGCATTCTCAATAGCAGATAAATCTATACAAAACAAGAATAACAAGAATACAATACTTTAATAACTTTAATTAAACATTTAAAAATTAAAAAAAAAAAAAAAGCAATTGTATGCAATACCAGGGTTGGCCAGTAGAGGTCAGTACCATTTAAAAAAAAAAAAAAACTGTGGTGTGTAACCAAAAAGAAATTGTGGGAGTGAAAATGTAGCATGTTGACAACAGATACCAGGAATACAGCACTAGTGCAAGCAACATGTTTAAATTAATTTAAAGATGACAAACAACCTTCCACAACTCTTTATACAATGTTAGCATTTGCCTTCACAAACAAGGCGAAACGTTCAAGGTAGTCTGGCACAACGGTCTGACGCTGAGAACCAAGTCTATCTTTTGTTTAGCTTGATTTATAAGAGAACATTAAATCACACACATCTACAAAATAAGGCCAAGTCATTTTTTGGTTGTCTGATAACCTTTTACTCTACTACTTTGTCAGTTTATAAATCATGTTGCACTACTTTGTTTAAATTGAATAAACCAGTACAACAACTGAAAAAGAAACCACGTTTTCCCCTACAGCCTCTGTCCTTGACAATCAATAAAGCATGGCAAATGAGAGTTTAATGATTTTCATGTTTTAATGATTTAATGGTGCAGGGAGGCAGCAATTAGCCACTTCCTAACAATTAGCAATGTGCTCTGTCTCTCCATACATATTACATGTGTTTACATATATATTCATCTTCTGACATTCACATAAATCAGAGCCCTTACCACACAAATAATTCAATACATATCTGTGTCAGTAGCATGTCACAGAATGATAAAACAGCTGCACACTAAGGCATGAAAATTGTAGCAGAGTTAAACTCTCTTACTGTTATTTTATCCACCTGTAGACTAAATATATATACACTGTATAACTGAATCCATTATATTACTTATATGCATTTCAAAGAGGAAAAAAGCAGTTGAAAGCTAATTTGAATGAACTAATTAAAGGGTACTGTACATAGACTCATCTCTCCAATAATGATAAGAAAAAGTGTTTTTGTAACCATGGAAACACAAAGAGTGTATGTGTATGTGTCTGAGGGAATGAGTTGTGACTGGGCCTGCTGTTATTTTACATGTATTGTAATTTTAATACTAGCACCTTCTTATCTAGAATTTAGCTCAGTGTGTCAATTCTAATTTCATAGTGTCCTGCGGTCTCAGTATTTTCTGTATATAAATGTGTGCGTAGATTTTAAAAAGTAGTTAATATAAAGAATCAACCGATAAAATCTTACCTTAAGCTACACATGTCATTTTGACCATTTCTATGGACCATGGTCTTGAAGTGGTGAGAATGTAATAAAGTGATGCACAAAAACAGGGGTGGAAATATATTTTTACATAAAAATAAATAAAGTGGCTAGTTCTTTATTGTCAGTAATATACCTCCAAACTGTGGGGTCAAACAATGGGGGATCAGTGATTAGTCAATAGGTGTACACATTCACAGCTCATTCACATCTCTGTCATTGGTCAACTAAATATTCTTGCTTTTTAAATGAATTAATAAATATAATCATTAATATAAGTAGGAAAGAGCTGAGTTTTCATGTGTGACTCAGCTCTTCTGTGAACACCTCAAAACCCTTTTAACACTTGTTGATTCTTGCATTTCAGTTTTTTATGGTGTTTTCTTACGTTCTTGTCTACGTCCAGATGTGTCTTACTTTAATAATTCTAAAAAATAGAAATAAAAACTCTTTCTCGTTGCACTTGTACCTGGTACTGCTACTTTCGGAGACACTATCCTCTAATGCTTGATACTCTTGCATCACTTGCAAGTTGCTTTGGACAAAATCATCTGCCAGATGAGAACATGTACAGTAAATGTAAAAATGAAGGTGCTGCTGCGCTGTCCCACCCACAAAAAACACACTTCCTAATCACATTGTATTTGGGGGTGATTTTGTGTAACAGTCTATTGGGTAAATGTAATGTATACATGCATAACCAATGTGGCTTATTTATAAATACAACCAAAGTAAGAATAGAACAACATTAGTTTAAAATATTTGGCTTTTAGGCTGAACAAAACTTAGAGGGTTGAAATGACTGATTTAATATGTTTGTGCCTGAGCCCACTCTCATTGTCACAGCGTGAGAGTGTGTGCATGTTAAAAAGTACAAAACGATCACCGGGTTGAAAAAACAAAAACAAAACTGCATATCATAAGTCTGTGCAATCTGTGTGGGAGGGGAAATGAACAAAAGGCATTAGCTGTGAGTGTGTGTGTGTGTGTGTCTGTGTGTGTGTGTGGGAGTGCGCACATGTTCGTGTGTGTCTGTCGGAAGTGAACAGCAGATTTAAGTACGGGCTTAGTCATCTTAGGAGAGATCTCCTGATTAAAAAGAGAAAAGCTTCTTTGGGAAGGCAAAGCTAAGGGGTATGTTGTGTGTGTATATGTGTGTGTATGCGGTATGTAACCTGTGACTGGTGATTGTTACACCATTGAGGTTGTGCCTTTAACCTTTGTAGATGGTCCAAGACACGCACACGCACGCACGCACGCACGCACGCACACACACACACACACTGTCTTTATCTCTTCGTAATTAATTTGACTTATTCTCTTTCTCAACTAGTTTTATATTCATTTCTAAATAACAAAAGTCATTTAACAGCAGATGCAATTACATTCCACCAAAAGGTTAATCTCAACTTTTGATATAGAATATGATTTGGGTGTCTTTTGAACTCTAAAAAGTATTTACTTGGCTAAATGTTTCATATCAAACCCGAAACCCAGGAGTTTTAGGCCTCATATGACTGAATGAATATAATGAAAAATTGTGTAAAATATAATTCTATTTATAAAATGTGTGTCAGTAGGTGGCACTATGACTATGACTCAATATTGACATTGTAAATAAAGCAATTTCCTTTGAATTAGTATGTGTGTGAAGTATCTATCTATAATATAATTGTGTTCAATGTTAAAGGGTGCTGTAGCGGAGGGATATGGTTTCTTCATATTCAGTCAAAAGCAGTTTTTGAATGAGGCAAGTGCACTCCACTTTCATATCCGACATCAATAAACAGATCTCTGCTGGTGTGCTGGGTGGAGGGAGGTTATGACTAGGATCCACGTCATCATTTATTATGACACATACTTTTTGGGCACTTATAGAAATATAACTCAATCTAAATCTTTGACTGCTCGTTGCAGTCGGACAAGAGTGAGAACAAGCTGCTTGCTGTGGCAAGGATTTATCACCTGGGAACACCGGTGCCAGCCAGGTGTTCACAGTCGGGCTAACGAGCCACCTGTGGAGCAGAGGCATCACCAAAGTGTAGAAGCTCTTGTTTTTGGTAAGTTTGGTCTGATCCAGACAGGTTTCATTTTTTTAGGCTGAAGGTACAGATCTGCCACGTGAGATTTTAAAGCAATAATACTGAGGTTTGTTTGTTCGGACTCTGTGACTTCTGGGACAAACTTTTCTTTGGTGGAAATCAAAACCACCACAGCAGTATCAGACACCATGTTTTTTTTTTCTTTCACCACATAGTGTGAAGGGTGCTACTTTGTCCCCTCACTGCTGCCATAGTGTGAACTTGTCAAAGGGGCCCCGACCATGCTGTCATGTGCAACCTGTTTCATTACAACTGATTTCACACACAGACCCTTTATATATTTTAATTTCATTTTTTTCCTCGTCTCACTCTCTGATGGTACAAAGTGTGATGGTGTCAGGATCTGATGTCATGTCTGTCAGGAATGCATGCTGCTCACACGTTCCGTAATGTACAGACACGGGCATGGACTTTGATTTTGGGAGAAAGTGGTGGAGCACGACTAAATCTCCAACCAATCTCCATGGAGTGTCTTGGATACTAACATAAATGAAAGAAGGAGGGTAGAAAAGAAAATCTGAAAGGTTTCGTATCTTTTCGCTGATGCAGAGCGATCTTCTGTCATCTTCGTATCTTACTGTGGGATTGCAGGACACCTACGTTTGATGTCAGCCGAAAACTCTTACTTTCACCTCGCCTGGTCTCACTTCACTTTCAACTGACATGCAGTTGGCTCAGTAGAAAATGTCAAGAGAAACTACATCTCACAATAATAATGGAACCTTCAGTTTCACTTACTGTCAGTTCTTTATAGATTTCATAAAAAGTCTAAAAAAGTTGGTAATTTGATGAAGAGAATCTGATGAATTTACTGACTTGAATGTGAATTGAATGCAATAAATGACCATGTGCCACAAAAGATCATTAAAGACTAAATACTATAGAACACTACACAAGATTTAGGAAGTTACTAAGTTAGAAAAAAAACACCAGAGATGAAAAAACACCAGAAATGACAGAGATCTGGAGAGTTGGGGTGTAAAGCAACAGCAATAATGCAAAAAGTGCATCTAGTGAGGACTATTTCCAGCCATGGATTAATATAGAGTTGGCACTCTCTTGATAATTTGCATCTCTGTTTCTAATGTTATAATGAACATGTGTGGCTCATTAATGTGACTTTAATTTTTTTCAACTATAGAAAAACATGAATATCACCAGCCTCCAATTTAATTATCCTTTAAATATAGTTGAAAATCTACAGGTGGTATTTCAAGACTTCATGACTCTAGATCGTCTAAACAGTACATGAAGTTTAAGTAATTAGAACTTAATAAAAAAGAATGAATTCCATTGAGATAGATCTATTGCAGATGCACGATCGACCCTATTATTGAAAATAAATACTTGTATGTGTGTATGTGAGAAGCTGCAAATTGGTAATATCTCAGCAGGCAATATCTGAAGAGACTTCAGTGTTCCTCCACTGTTTGGTCTCTGCACAGCAGGACACATACAATTCACACTTCTCTCTATCACACACTCTCTCTCTCTTTCATACACACAGTTCCACTGCCAAAAATACTGTACACTGTCTGCATAGTACCACACAGCAGACAAAGTTTACTGGCTAATGAACATATTCACAAACATTTGGCAAGTTAAAGGTATAATATGTAACTTTTCAGCATTAAAAGTTGTTTCCATAAATTCTCAAACCCAGAAAAATCCATCATTCTAATCAATGTACAGATGAAGCCCCTTGAAAGTTCCCATTCAAGCTGAAAGCCAGCTGAATGGCAGCTGACTCCCAGCCGGCTGCCAGCCGACTCAGCAACCCCCTCCTTCTCCTGGGCGTGTCTATCTTTTCCTGTAAACCCACCTATTCATTGTAACACAGGGTATGACCAGGTGATGGCGCTTCTGTCACAGAATAGCCCACATATTCTATGAATTGTTACTGGTCATCCGAACCAGTAAACTTAATTACTACCTAACATAACCCACTGACTTTTTATATGCACGCACCACAACTTAGAAAAAATATTTTAAATTTCAAGGAAGACCATGACTGAGCAAACAATTTGCAGACACAGATACATGACTATCTTGAATAAAAAATGCGGAGTGTCTATTTGCACCCTACACGTAGCCTATAACAACGTGAAAACATGGCGGGTATTCATCTTCCACGCCAACAGAAAAGGGCGAATTTAGAAAGGTTTCATATCTTATGTTTGTTCTAAAGACATATCTGGCGGGAAAGTTGTATTATATTTTCATAATCTTTCCTCAGTGGATGCATACAAGCGTAAGTTGGTCAGTTAGACACATTACAACGTAGGACAGGAGCGGTGGCGTAACGGGCAGCGTGTCTGTCATTAGTGCGGGAGACCTGGGTTCGAGTCTTTGCAGTAGCAGTTACTTATTGACAATGTTTTCAGCGGAAAAACTCTGCCGCATTTTCATAACTTTGTTAAGTAAATGCATACAACCCGAAAATTACTTAATTTAAAAACTTCAGGTTGTTATATGATGGAAATCAAATCTTGACCGATAATTCTATGGTTCTCTGCTATGTGCCATGAGTTTAATATGTGTTTAATGATGTTCTCTTGGTTAACAGGAAGTGTGTTTGCCTGTAGAGTATTTTAAGAGTGTTTTTATTGTTTAGCAGTGAAAAAAGGAAAATGAATGGGATGTTTGTGCTAGAAAGAGAAACAAAGTGTGCGTGACAGGATTTGGCAAGAGTTCATACTGCAAAAAATCGGAACACATTTTCAAATCAAAAAATTAAATAGCCTACTGACTGATTATTTTGTTATTTGTTTTGAATCTAACACAAAAAGAAAGAAAAAATGCTTTTCATATTTCAATTTTAGGCTCAGATCAATTATACGAAATGGAAAAACGTAAACGACTGTATTTGATTTTAGGCAAGGCAAGACAAGGCAACGCAGCTTTATTTATATGAAAATAAACATTTGACAGTGAGAAATTAGAAACAAACGTAAAAACAAGGAATTTAAAGGATGATTAAACTTTCATTTGATGCTGGTTTGAATATTCTCACACAAATTATGCCAGAGTGCTAAAGCTGAGAATGAGTAGTGGGTAGTTCAGCGTCTGCTAATTTGTGAATTGTAGAATTGTTGAAAAATGTGCAAGCCAACCCCGGTCTATTCAGTGCATGCTGTAAGTCAGGTAAGCCCATCCACTTTATTAGCATTATCATTGCTTAACTTTTTGTTTGGGCTTAATGGGCTATTTGGTTCCATTGCCACACAAATCACGCAAGAGTGTTCATGGCCGTTGCAACTACAGTACTTTCTTATAAGGGGTGCGGATTTGGCGGGGTGATGATGGGTTTGGGGGGATGGTTGGGAGCCTGTTCCATTGTCTTTCAAAGCGAATGCCCCCCTCCCCCCACACCTGTGCATGTCTCATGGCAAACTGTGAATCCTTTGAATTTTTCCTCCCACGGCTATATTACGCCTGCTCTCATTATGATCAAATTATTTTGACAATTATGTTTTATAACATATTGCATATAAAATAAAAGTACTGAACAGACTCACTGGAGCTGAGGTTAATGTTAGCTGCACGGACAGAGACGTGTTTTCTCAAGCGAGTTCAAAGTTTTATCTATTTTACTTTCTTTTGACAATGACACGCTGGATGATGATTTCGGAGGTAATCCGACAGGAGAAGGATTGTGTAAACCAGTCAGTCTCAACAGGGTTTACGATTGGCTACGAGAAAGTGACGTTTCGGGGGGTGCCTCGAGTGGGAGATCCCCCTCCATTCATAACCCGTTGTGCGCCAACGTCATTCATTTAATTTCATTTTGACTTTTGACTTTGTAATTACCGGATAACGGAAACCCAGTATCAGTGTCAGAATATAATAGCAGCAATAAGAAAAGAATAAAGAACAATAAATAATAAATACAAAAAAACAAACGAACAAACAAAAAACTATAAGAACAATAATAGTAAGAAATATGTAGTAAAATAGTCGTGACATTATTTAAATTATTTACACCGTCCATTGAAATACTATGTATTACTGTAAATAGCGCGTCCTGTTTTGAATCACTAGACGGGGCATGGGCTATTTCTTGGTTTGACAGTGACAATGATTTGTCAGAGGTCCTGTAAAATGTACGGTATCTTCAATTGCATCCTTCTAATGAATTAACTCATTTTATGTCCATGGACATTATAATGAAAAGGCTAAAGGCTTAATATTAGTTTGCATCCAGCGTGCTGCGTGGACTTCATTACATCTGCTGCACCGCTGCTACCACAATTATGAAATGCTAAGTTTATTGTCTGTGACTGTGACCTTCATAAAAGTAATATTTTACAAATCTGCATTATATAAACTAACGAAATTCGTTAAAGTAAGTCATTTGGCGACTTCTAAGTCATTAAACTAAGTCTTACTTTTACTGGCGTAAAGAGTTGAATCAGGACGTCTGCTTTTACTAGAGTGTTTTTTACACTAGTATCTAGTACTGCATACTACACAGGCATGACTCAGAATAACAAGCTTGCACTTTTTAATCATGGATTAAACTATATTGCACCCTTCATTAGATAGATAGATAGATATACGTTATTGATCCCAAGCTGGGAAATTATAGTGTAGCAGCAGCATTACACAGACACATAGTGACGATACAGTGACAATAACAACAACATATAGTATAAGGCTACTTTATGAAGAAGAATAGAAGTAAATACAAGTTATATTAGTGTGTAAAACTAACTCGGGTCTCCTGCACTAATATCTGCGCCTCCCCGTGGACAAATGAAGCATTGCAACTGGTTTTCACTCAGGCAGTTTAGGGGCGTTTCCAGTCGGGGCCTCATTGACACGTCATCGCATTTCCCCCCTGCTTCCATTATCGGCCAGTCAAGGACCTATCAAGGGGCGGCCAAGGAGCCATCACGGAAACAGGGGAAATTTGTAGTGGCTTCATCTGTAATGGTGTGATTCACTGGATCACCCAACAATAGCATCACAGCTCCTCTACCAAAGAGTATACACATGTGTCAGCATCATGGTTGCCTGCCAGAAATTGTTGTGAATTGACTTTTAATCCAGTTTTAAGCCATTTTTATGGCACACATTTTTAGATCTTGGTTGTGTTTAATCATGTCTTTTAATTGGATGAGGGATTTTAGTCAAAGGACATCTTACATTGTCAGAGAAACAAGTTGAGCAAATGTTTGAGGCAGCTTGGATTGCAGCTTCTCAAGACTTCCTGTGTCCACGAAACAGCGCCAGAGAAATATAGATTTTTTTACGTAAAAGTGCTTTATTCAGTGGTTTTACTGGGTGTTAATCACTGGATCTGTTTGTTTTGAAGAGCTCCCAGTAAAAAAATGAACACTGAATGAATTAACCAGGGGAAGCTGACAGGAATGGTGGTTATTTAACAACTACCATGATCCCACACTACTTCATACCGTCTTTAAACTCTGACTTATGTACATTTTTTGATTGAGAGACCCCTACTGGCAGAAGTTGCATATTGCACGTTTAAAGACCCAAACCTTGTTGGGTGTAGATCATAGCTACAAAACATTGCTCTAAACGATCACTAACATTTATTTGCTGGATATAAAAGTTTTCATATGGTATTGGCAGTGTGACATATTTTTTATGTTATAAGACCCCTATTGGCCAAAAATATATGAATACAGCTTTAAATAGCTAGCAAAAATGATTACTCTAAGGATTAGCTATGAATGATTGAGGAGTGACCCGTAACACCATTGTCCACAATCTTTACACTCTTTACACACAGTCCTCTATTTCAATTTTGTTTCACTGTCAAAACTTCACTCAAAAAATCAAGTAATTTTGAAATACATGATGGTCATTCATAGTATAAAACACTGACTGATTAATATCTTGTATACATCTGCAGCCAAAAAAACAATACTAAAACTATTCTACAAACACATTTATGGTTCATATGAAGCGAAAAGTGTGCAAATTCACCACCTGTAGACAAGAAATCACATCATGTGCAGAAACTGTCCATTTCTGAATAGCTTCTTCCTGCCACAGTGTTGTTATTAACATCTGTATCACTAAGTGAGTGCGTGTGTGTTTGCATCTCCTCGAGCGTTAACGCTTGTTTCGCCGCCTGCTTGTTTCTTTCACAGAGGAAGGCTCTCTTTGACAGTGGTATAAGTGTTGCTGTTGCTCTCTACCACTGACCCATGTAATATCTGGGCTGCTGCCTGGGTCGGAGGCCTCTCTGGGTGGAGGCGATGACAGGAGGGCGTTTCACCAGTGTCACAGAGTTGACCATGCATACAACATGTCAATTAGAGATGCTCTACTTCTTCGGAGGGAGGACATAAGTAGGAGGGGAGGAGAGAGAAAGTCATTGGACCAGTGTGAGGGAAGAGTTAACTTTCCAACACAGCCTCGTATGGAAAGCCATTCAAAGGTTTAGTATGAGCAATGTGGTTCAACACGCACCCAAACACAGTAAGTAGATATTACAGTATGCAACATGCCCTTACTGACTTTTATATGAATTCATGTTATAATATATATTTTTTATACATTTTTTAATAAAGTGTCACATAGCCTTGGACCACTGCACATGGTCTAAGGAACACTGCACACGATCTTTTCTTATAAATAATTTCTTAACTGACCTACAACATAATAAATGCTTTACACTCCGGCTATAAAGAAGGGCATTGATATGGAGTTGACCACATCCTAGTTATCAATAAATGTGTTTAGCTATTATATTGTTGTATTAGCTATTACAGTAATTCTGAGAATATTTCATTGTATTCCTGACAGAACGAATAGACTATAGCATAGTCATAGCCATTGTTATAAAAATTAGATAAGGGTGAATTCCATGTGTCAAGAGTTCATGTAGAGTATGAGTACATTTCTATATTTATGTGAACTGTTTGATACTTCCTGTTTCAACAAGTTGCTGAGGCTGGCAGAAAGAGATTTCAACTCTATATGTATCGTAGGGTTAGAGACGGGTCAACGAGTGGAACTTCTGCATGTTTACTCAAAAAGGGAACTGAAGAACCGTTATGATGCTATCTATGGAATAAGACTGCTAAGGTGTTGAGTAACTGTTATGACTATCTATGGAATAGACCTGCCTGCTATGGGAGGGGGCTGAACAACGCAAGTAAAGAACAGTATAAAACCTTTCTGACAACGCTCCTCTGGGAGCCTTTTCGCCTGTAACCGTTGTTGTTGCATTTGTAAAACGCTCCGCTTGTACAAGCTAATAAATTCAACTTATGTTCTACTATTCTGAATCCAGTCTCCTTCCTTGAGAGTGATATAGAAATTCTCATAACATTTGGCGCACCAACGTGGGGCTCCAATACCTGTTTTTCTCTGTAAGCAACGGAACTGAAATACCTGCAGGTGTAAAATCAAAAGACCCCCGCCACGAGGTTCTTAAAACCTCGTTTTGGCAGGAGGCCAGAACCAGCTAAAAGAGAAAAACAGTGACGGAAGCCAACAGAAGAGACAAACCAAGAGATTCGGGAAGCAGAGAATAGGTTGAATTTCGATTGCGGGCCAGACGAACCTGAGCCAAGGGCTTAGAAGTGAAACGGACCTAGGTTGAAGAACTTAGAAGCTAATGTCTTTGGAAGGACAATTGGAAAAACTAATCCCTCAGGCCTGAGTAAACAAAAAGACGTCTCGAGAAGTCAGGGACTTCGAAGGTATAGTATTATTCTGTAAAGTCCGGGACTTACAAGGGATACTGGGAGTCTAGGACTCCGATAAAAAAGCATGCCTAGTGTTTGTCTATATGTATAAGTGTTATATGTAATTTGTACTCTATACCTTAAATATTGTGACTAAGAGAGTTTTATTATATTTGAAAGCTTTCAACGGTATCTCAGTGACCTCTAAGAATGGGTAGTCGTCACAGTCGTAAACAAGATAGAAAACAATATAGTGAGGATGTCAAGCATATGGAAACATTAGATCCTGATAATGTTAAATATCTCAAGAGATGAAAGAAAAGGTGACTTCTTAGGGAAGTTAGAGTTAGTTATTAGGTGGCGGTGGCTCAGGAGGTAGAGCGGTCATCCTCCAATTGGAAGATTGGTGGTTCGATTCCCGGCTTCTCCAGTCCACATGTCGATGTGTCCTTGGGCAAGACACTTAACCCCAAATTGCTTTCGTTGTTGCGCCAACGGTGTATGAATAATTAGCTTTCTCTGATGAGCAGGTTGGCCACCTGCCATCAGTGTATGAATGTGTGTGAATGGGTGAGTGAGTTGTAGTGTAAAGTGCTTTGAGTGGTTGAAAGGCGCTATATAAGTACAGTCCATTTACCATTTAGATGTTGAAAGTTGCGAATGGTTAGTGAGAGAGCAGATAAAAAGGGAAAGAAAAAGAAAGAGTTGCTAAAAGATAGGCAGATAAACGACAGGAAGCTCAACAGGATAGAAAAAAAAACAATGTTACATATATCCTGTCTTTTATTCTGCCCGAGATCGACAGAATGATGATAACTATGTGCCATATGGGCTCCGTCTGGATCCTCCACCCTATCCTGCACTTCAGCCTCCACCTGCCGCTCCTCTCACGTCTCTGCCAACTGCTCCGCCGCCTCCCATCTCCTCACCTCACAACCCCTTCGTGAAAGTCAACATCACCCCACGGAGTGTAGAGAAGCCTCCACCTGCCACTCCGTCTCCTCGGAAGACACAAAGCGGTACAGTATATGAATACACTCCCGCACCACAGGAGAGACAGGCCAATTTTGATCACATAGACGGTGATGAGACTCTCATTGCACCTTTGATTGAGTTACCAAACCCTGGGGCAGGTGTAAATGTGGGGGGAGAGATACAGCCACCCACAGTGAAGGTGTTTCGAGCATGGACAGACCAAGACGTTAGAGAAGCTACAAAAACCATAGTCCGTCAGTCAGAGGATGGCGAAGCCTTTGCTGAAGAAATGAATCAACTTTTCAAAAGTTTTGGACTAAACACTATAGAGGTAGAGAGAGCAGTCAGGACGATAGTACCAAAATTATGGTGTCAAATTAAGGGAAATTGGAACCCCTTCAATAATGATCGGGAGCCGATCCCATTTGGTGATGTAAATTATGCTGCACAGGTAGATGCGTTACTGGGCAGAGTAGTTACACATTACAAAGGACAGGCAAATTATGCAAGAGTATCTGAATGTAAGCAGGAACCAACAGAGACAGTGCTACTTTTTGTTGAGAGAATGAAAAAAGTGTTCTGTGTACACAGTGGAATTCCTAAAGATGATGGCGATAAAAGCCCATACAGCATGCAGCTAAAAAAAATGCACTCATGATTGGATTCAAACCAGAAATCAGCCAATTCATAATCAAACAATTGATTGGGTGGAAAAATACAGGGTTACAGAAGACCATTGCTTATGCAGTTCATGCCGAAGAAAAAATTTAGACAAAGAAAAAGAAAAAGAGTACTAATGCATTTTTGTGTGATGATGACACTGATGAAACTTTATTCCGAGGAAACTATGGAGGAGGACGGGCAGGAAAAGGAGGAGGGGGAGGGGGAGACGGTGAGAGCGGGAGGGGAGACAACCGGTCCGACGTCTGCTACAATTGTGGAAAATTCGGGCAGTATTCGAGGAGCTGCAGAGCCCCAAAACGGGGCAGGTGGAGAGAGGAGCGAGGAGCGGGATGAGGCGGAGGAGCGGAGCCCCGGCAAGGAGGACAAGGATGGCAGGGAAGGCAGGAAAGGAATCATACTGCATGATTAACGTCGGAAGCAGGTCATGCACCCACACAAACACACACACACACACACACACACACACACACACACACACACACACACACACAAACATGAGGAAATAGAAGCAGACGAGGGCACAGACACAGACACACCAACAGATGACGAGACAAAAATAGAAGAAATTCTATCGCTACAAACAGCTGAAATTTACTATCACAGGAGGGGACTAAACTTTAAGGGGTATTGAAAGTACAGGGGAAATCAATAACCTTTTTGTGTGACTCTGGAGCCTGCAGAACAGTCTTACGACATGATGAAACAGGAACAGAATTTCCCTTATAACAAAATAGCGATTTTAAAGTTAGGTCAGCTTCAGGACATGTAACTGTTGAAGCAGTTAAAATAAGTCCAAAAGGCTCTTACAGGCCGTACCGTAGACAATATCCACTTAAACCAGAAGCTGAAGAAGGTATAGCACCTATAATACACAAATTACTCAATGCAGGAGTTATCAGAGAGTGTCGATTTTCAGCATGCAACAGTCCTTTGTTTCCTGTAAAGAAAGCCGCTCCATCAACAGGGTGGAGAATAGTACAAGATTTATAAGCAGTAAAAATTTTTACAGTAATAGATTTAGCTAATGCATTTTTCTCTGTACCACTAAACAAAGAAGATCAATTTTGGTTTGCATTTCAATACAAAAAAAAAAAGAAAAAAAAAAGTTATACATTCACAAGGATATTGTGAAAGTCCGACTATTTTCTTTTTTTTAATGGCAATGTCGTCTAATTTGGCCCAATTCACTCCCCCAAGAGATAGTCAATTGTTATTATACGTTGATGATATATTGCTAGCCTCAGTAAATGAACAGGATTGCAAAGCTGATACTGTTGCGCTATTAAAATACTTAGCAGAACAGGACAACAAAGTAAGCAAGAATAAATTACAATTATGGAGAGAAGTAGTAAAATATCTAGGATTTAATATCTCACTCGAAGTTAAACACCTACACGAAAATAGAAAAAACTGCTATACTTCACGCTCCTAAACCACAGACTAAGAAGCAAATGATGTCTTTTCTAGGTATGACTAATTTCTGTAGAGCATGGATAGCAAATTATGCAGAAGTAACACAACCGCTTCAAAAGCTTATCTATGAGCAACCTATGGCAGCTAATGATGTTGTAAGTAAAACAGTTGCTAGTAAACTCAGCAGTTTTAGCACTCCCAGATTATAAAGAAACCATTTATACAGATGTGTGATGCTCGGGGAGAATTTATGACCAGTGTGTTAACCCAGCCTTTCAGGGGAAAACTTAGACCCATAGCATATTATTCGTCTAAACTAGACCCGATTGCCAGAGCGATGCCACAGTGTTTGCAAGCTGTGCAGCTCACACAACAGGGACAGACGCAAATAGGATAAGGAAGCGAAAGCAGCTGCTAGGCAGGATTTTCATGACGTATATACCACAGAGGAAGTAACACACATAGACTATGACATTTTAATAGACATGCAACAGGGTTCACCCGATTCAGAAAAGCAATTTTGAAAAAAAAAAAGGAGCAACATTGTCTGAGAATAAGTTGTGGAGATGACCAGAGGGCAAGTACATACTTCCAAAGAGTGTATTTTGATTTGCAGCAGTGTTGACGCATGGGTTAACCCATACGTCAACAGGGGGGATGTATGAAGTAATAAATAAAATATATACAACTTATGGGTTCCAAAATTACTCAAAAAATGTTTGTGCATCATGTCTAGTGTGTGTAAAACAAAATTTTCAAGGTAGACTGAGACCAAGAAAAGGTAAAATGCCTAATGCTCAATATCCATTTCATACAATATGTATGGATTTTATTGAGTTGAATAAATGTGAAAACAAAAAGTATTTTTTTGTGATTATAGACTTATACTCAAAATGGATTGAAGTTATTCCAACCACAAGAAATGATGCAATAACAGTAGCTAAGGCTTTAGCAACACATATCGCACTGAGATTCGGATACCCAGAAATCATATACAGTGATAATGGACCACATTTCAGAAATGATGTAATTGCTAAACTGAGTGAACTGTTTTCCATCAAAATGAGTAACTGTTATGACTATCTATGGAATAGACCTGCCTGCTATGGGAGGGGGCTGAACAACGCAAGTAAAGAACAGTATAAAACCTTTCTGACAACGCTCCTCTGGGAGCCTTTTCGCCTGTAACCGTTGTTGTTGCATTTGTAAAACGCTCCGCTTGTACAAGCTAATAAATTCAACTTATGTTCTACTATTCTGAATCCAGTCTCCTTCCTTGAGAGTGATATAGAAATTCTCATAACAGCCATGTTTGTGAATAAAACTAGTTTTACACAAATATTTTAATAAAAATGTATGAACAATACACCCTAATGACTGCCAGTGGTAGCTTTAAATAGGTGGCCATTCTGACACAAAAATGTGCAGCCAATAGTAATTTATTCACACAGTATGTTGTGCAAGTTATTATAACCTATTTTTCATTCTGGTTTGTTTTGGTATCATAGTTATTTTGTATCTCTTCCCGATCAGATAATTATTTTTTTGCCACAGAAATAATAAATATCCACATAAGGATTAATAGTTTCATATTATTCGTGATTTTATTCATGAGTCGAAACCTGCAGTACTTAGCTGTAAACACAGCATTTATATCATATCACATCAAGTATGTCATTCACGACAACTCAGGTCAACATTAGTATGGATCCTGTCACTTAGTCCGGTCACAGTGTTGCCATAGAACCTGATATCACAAGTGTTAAAATAATTATGTTATACTTAAAGCTGTGTTAAATCTTTTTTTTTATTTTTTTTTTTTAGCTTTTTCAGAAAAAGCTGAAAAGACACCAAATAAAGTATATGGCTAAAGTGTGAGCTAACTGTTTCCTCTTTATACACCCAGAAGACACCGAAATTAGCATTAGCATAATCTTGTTTCTGGTCACCTTGCAAATGTAAGTCCCATATACAATCTCTTTTTAGGTCTATTATGATCTCCATAAAGTCTTTAGCTGCTAAATGCTCCACTCTGTTCACAAGATAGTTGCTAAGGTTTTCTGTCAGTAGTCTGATGCTAGGTTGTTAGCGCATACACAGTTTTTATGTCTAACAGCTGGCTGATTCAGCAGGAAAAAAAGTTAATGATAGTAGCACTACTGAACCAAAGGCTATTGTAAGATAATGTTTAGTTTATGGACAGTCAAGACTGGGAAAGCTTATCCATGTAACAGTCCCCTAAATAAGACAGATATAAAGAAATACAAAGAGGCAAACATACAGAGTTAGAAAGAAACCCGAGTCAGACTGATGACTCAGGCGTAAAAAGCAAAGCACGTAATGTGAGATTAGAGATTTAGCTTGATGTAAGCTATGTTTAATGGGAAACACTGAGGATTTGTCAATGAGCCTTGCAGTCGCATCACAAAACCCATAATAATCATAATGATAACAGCATTAATGTTTTCCCAGACCACTGAAATGCTGATTCAAATAAACATAAAAATCAATGAAGCAGAATGCTGGTTATGTGCTTCTGGGCTCTTACTTACAAATACTCTTTTCACACATCACCTCTTTGCTGACTAAATATATGCAGTGAATGAGAGGATAGATGGAATATCCAGAGAAATAAAATCTGATTCACACACTCTTAAGACACAAGTTAAAATGACATAAAAATCAACTGAAAGCATCTATTGAGGCCAAAACTGATTTTATATGACAGGCATCAAAACTACTAGTGTTAATCTTGTCAACAAAAAATTTGCTGACAAATATTCATTAACGACCTTTTATATCATGACTAAATAACGATATTTGTAAATGCAAAAGTATTGACAACAGAAATGATGAAAAAGCATTGTTCGTTATACCCTGACAAGGAAAAACGAGACTAAAGATTGATCTTTTCTTGCAGGCAACCTAGATCACAACAACCATCTCATCCTCAACCTGCCTTACTTTTTGAGCAAATGTTAGGCCTACATTTTTTTTATGATACATGAAACAAGTACAGTAAGTCAGTAACACATTCTCAGCTTAGATAACTAAACACATATGGGGCTTTTCCATTATACAGTTGTAGCACTACCCGGCTGTACTCAACTCAACTCGGTTTTTGTACCAGGCACGTTGTTTTCCTTTACTACATAGTACCTCCTCAACGTGAGGTTAGGGTTCGACCCCCTCTGCCTTGACGCCGTTTTATACGTGACACAAACACATAAACAATGGAGGATATTGAGGCGATGGTGTACTTGCTGCTTGGTTTGTGGTTTTTTGTCACACACAAAGCAAGAGAGGAGAGCCGAATCGCTATAGCGTTGTTTTAAAATGGCGGGTTTGATTCTTGTGTGGGACGGCTCATGACTCTTCCAGTGACGACACACTCTGACCAATCAGCGGCAGGCAGTCTGTTGACGTCACATTTTAGTATCGGCTCAGCTCGCTTGGAACTTCGACAGAGCAGATACCAAAAAAAGCACCAGGTACCAGGTATTAACCCTAAAGGAAAAGCAAAAAAAACAAGTAGAGACGAGTCGAGTCGAGCCAAGTAATGCTAGAACTGTAAAATGGAAAAGCCCCAATAGTTCAGGGTACTTCTCAATGGGATTTTTACCACCAGGAGAAATATCCTTCAGCAAAATCCATCATGAAATTATGACTAAAACATTGCCTAAATTAAACTAAAATTAAAAATGATTTCCACTGATTAAAACAAACAAAAAAGAGCCTAAAGTGTGACTTTAAACCAACTACAATTTTCACTAAGTAATGTGACTAAAACTACAGTTAAAATTCTAACCACAATTAACACTGAAAACAACCACAGGTGGTTTTCTATGAAGGCCCTCGTATTGCAGCAGGGTCTTGAAACACTGCGTTGATGAATAACAACTCTCCACAAAGCAACAATTTCATTATGGCTCCTATTGCTGCTACTTCAACTCTACAAACGTAACCAATATGCTTAAAACATGTGATATCCTCAGCTGTTGTTGCACTAAATTGCTTGTGGGGTTGAAAATGGCTGAGGTTAAACCTTTATTTATGGTTTATAGATGTCAAAATTCAAGTGTGTTTAATATCCACTCTCCTTTTAGATATCTGGATCTGGGTAATGTTAGGCTCTTTAGCTGCCGAATGCCTTCTACTATTTTCACCAGCTAGTCACTAACTTCCTTTTCAGGCATGGCATATTTAACATTATTGGCTTCATCTTTCCGTTAGAGTCATGGATTTTTGTTATTCAGGCATGAGTGTCTTTTACATTAATGTTTTATATGGCTTTAAATACACATGACAGGACATTTACAGAAAGAACCGCACTGCTTACATGATATTTGGCAGCTGGAGCACGAGAGGAAGCAGTGTTATGATAGCAAGGACAAAGCGTGTGATAGGCTTTAAAACCTTTGCCATTGAAACCTTGATGTCAGCACTTGAGACGCTCCCTACGTCCTCACAATGAACCCTCTAACACATTTGGACATCAACTTCATCACTTTACGTTATTAGACAGACCATTTTGCTGCCTGTTCTATAAAGTGCAACATGCACAAGCCATGAGGACATAACTATCATTTAATTCCTGCTGCATGTGAAGTGTTTTGATATGGTTGGCATGAAAAAACATTGAAAATAAAGACTGATCATTACTGTGGTTGTAAAAAGGCTTTTGTTAACCTCTCCTGCCCTGTCCACACAGCAAAAAAATAAATAAAAATGTTTTGATAGTTTGATGTGATATGAAAATTCAAACAACTAAAAATTGTCTCTTTCACAGTGTGCGATAATTATATGTTACATTTCCATCACATTTGTGTGACAGGGTACATGTTTGAAATACATGATTTGTCTGTCTGCTGTTTGGAGCTGGGTAGGTAGTGTACAGTGAGTTTTTCTCTAAAAAATCTGTCAAATAGGCCCTCCAGTAGTCTGTGATGTTCCTCACCTCAGATATACTGTTGATGCAGTAAGATAGCCATCATTATCATCCTTGTGTTTTTTTTCTCAGTTCGATACTATTTTGTATGTGTGTCTCTTTGTGTGTGTGCTGAGATAGAAATTAGCATCCTTATGTGCCCATATACACACTCACAAAATACACTCACAAAATCTCTCAACCTGTATATGAGTGTGCTACTCTGAGCCCTAAAACTGGATTAGACAAATATGTTATCTCCTAAACGAGTGTTGGCTGGTAATTAAAACCTAAAGGCAATAAATGCAAAGTCATGCTGATGAAGTATTTGTTCTTTGCTGAACTGTCTTTGTGACCATAAAAATGGCACATTCTTTACTTGAGTATCATTCCAGGACCAATCCAGTGAGTTCTATGGGTGAGCCAAGATGGTGCAGTACTATGGTGGCAGGCTATGAGATGCTCTTGCCTTTTTGTTTGTTTTCATGTTACATGTCACTTTCTTGCACACAATGCATCCTGCAAAATTGCCTATGACCACCTGACTTAACTGGACATGAGATTAGATGTTCCGAGCAGCTCCGAGATTTACCGAAAGTCTTGCGTTTGTTGCCTAAAACAAACCGTTACCACCAAGGAGTAAATACTGCAGACAGCACTGCTCCAAGCTAGGTAAAAAAGGTGGCATTCTGGTGAGGCTAAGATGGGGTCCTACTCAGTCCCCAATTCCAGCATACTGTTGGCCTATGTCCAGTCTCTCAACAACAAGTTTCAATCCCTAAACAACTCTCACACAACTATGTTGTCAATTATGACAAACCAACATCATAAAATGTGCAATTGACACCACAGTAATTGGACTAATAAGCAACAGTGATGACAGAGCCTATGGGAGAGAAGTGGAAGATCTAACTATATGATGGCATGATAACAAGCTCTCTTTATATATCAATTAGTCAAAAGAAATAATTGTTGACTTCAGAAAGATCAGAGAAAAATCACATTCTTATCTCCATCAATGGTTCATCTGTCAGAATTGTTGCTAGTTTTATATTTCTTGGCATACACATCTCAGACACCCTCACATGGTCTCTCAATACCAAGTGCATCCTCAAGAAAGCACAGCAGACAGTGTACTTTCTGTATTGTGCTGTACTTTCTGAGGTGTCTTAAGAGGTTTGGCGTGAGCACCAAAACTCTTATGAACTTTTGTTGCTGTACCATCGAGAGTTTCCTGGCAGGCTGTATCACAGTGTAGTTTGGCAACCTGACTGTTAAGGTAACCAGCCAACCTGATCATATTCTGTTCTCTCTCATTCTATCTTTAAAATGTTACCAGAGCATCAAATCACACACCACCTGTCTTAGTAACAACTTCTTTCCACAGGCAATCAGGTCATTGAACAGCTGACACAAGCATATGCACTTTGTTGTTATTGTGTACTGTATATTGTGTTTACAATGTATATATATATGAATCCATAGTGTACATAGCCTATGTACACAGTGGATTCATATATCTGTAGTGTGTTTTTTGGTGTCCTTTGTGTTTAGGAAGAAAGAGCCAGAGAATAATTTCATTGTATTTTGAATACACATGAGAATAAAGATTAACTGGAACGTGAAATATATACTGTACATAGCTAGTTTCTGTGCTTTGGGTCAGACCTGAACATCTCACCACTGACAAATAATGTGCACTATAGATAAACAGGTAAAAGACAGTAAAAGAAATACATTATACTGTATAAAATGTTGTTCAACAAGTTAATTTAAAGGAATTCTGATGCTTATTCCACCTATAAAGGAGCACAGTAGGTGAAAGCAGTTTTCCCCAGTTCTGTGTTCATATACAGGATATCCAAGGTAATGCATTCTTGTGAATGAGCTTTGAATGTCCACCCCACTCTCTCATAGAAGATAAAATGATGAGTTCTAAAACTGTCAACTGCAATAAATCAAATAGATCTGTGATACACAGCATCAAGAGGTTTGAGGGTATGGGCAGCAGTATACAGGTAAATTACATCTGCTTAGTCGAGTACTGATAAAATGTTGCAATGTTGTAAACCCAATTTAAATTTAAGCTTTTTAGTCAATTCCTCAACATGAGTCTTAAAAGGTAATGTTTCACCCAGGTACTTAAAACATGGGACATTTTTTTTTAATTTGAGCCCCACATATTGTATAATAGTAAAACTTTGATGATTTTTTAATTTGGGATCAGAATGTAATTAGTCTTACCTGGATTTAGTAGAAGCTTAAGTTTAATCAGGGCCTTTTGAAGAGCCAAAAAAATTGCTTTGTCGATAGAGGGAGCCAATGAGTAAATTACTATGTCATCAGCATAATAAAGAATAGAGCTGTTACTAATTAATGAACCCAGGTTATTTGGATATGTATAATATGTACAGAATATGACCTGGCACCCCTTCTGTAATTTTAAGGAAACCAGATTGATAGTTGTCACCTTCCTAGCATCCCTCAATCAATAGTAGGCTATGAAACCAGTTACAAGCATTTTTGTGAAAACCTACGTCTATCCAAAAGAATGAACAGGACAATAAAACACCTGTATGCAGACAACAGATTATATCATTTACTAGCTTAAATGCTGCAGGCAAATTGCTATGTCCAGATCTAAAAAACAGACTGATGGGGGTTTAAAATGCAATATTTTAATAGGAATAATGTATCAACGAAATAATGTGACATAGCATTTCTAATTGCTCTAACACATTTGTTTCTCAATCGTCTAAACATCTGCCAATCCATAGAGGACCTCTAGCCTCTTGCTTTGCCCCATGCTACATCCTTTAACCACAACATCTGAGGCTTCAGGTGTGAACCATTTATTCAATCTGTTGTTTACTCTGTATTTCTTAAGGGAGCATGTTTATTTGCTAAGGAGTTAAAAAGGGCTAATTCAGGGTCAGGAGTAGCACATAACTGTGTGATATCACTGAGAAATAAATAACGAAGAAAAGCCAGCTCAGCCAAATGTTTAAAGTCTATTTTTATGTTGGCATGTGCTTACAAAAAAAAATTGTCTGCATTCACTAATGTAGAAAATTGGTGATAATAATAAGTGATAATCACTAAGTGACAAAGATCACTGGCTGTGAATTTATGTCTTTTGTTTGTTAGAAAATAATTACCTGCTTTCCAGTGTCCCACAGGCTGTCCATGAGGTGCATAAACTCCTCTTTGAGGGTCTCTGATTGTTGATTTTGTTATGTTGATGATACTGGCCAGATAAACACAGACAGAGCTCTGTTGTTCCACCAGCAACCAACTGGCTCTAGAGCAGAGGCCTGGGCAGAACATAAATTGTCATCCAACTGGAGCCCCACTGGAGTGCTAGGTCCAGCCCCACTGTCCAGGACCTGGCAGTTATTACTCAGCTACTGAGTCAGGTGCATATAGCATTTAGTCTGACTCTTGTTGCTCCTGACCAGGAGCCAAGGCTCTGAGTTGCAAGTAGAGGAGCAGTCTTGGGACTCTGATTTAGTATTGAAGATGGGCCAGATGTCACCATTCAGGGCCAGGGCAATCGGTTGCAAGGATCGACTCCCCTCTGGTGGTGACAGAGCCATGTTCACTGACATTATGTAAATGTACTTGTAATGTAACACAACCACTTATCCCTGCCTTTTTTTAAAAACTTGATAATTAGTACATACCTCTAATGTGTCACTCTCCAGTCTATTACAGTATCAGCACAATACACTCATCATATAGACAATCCTTAACCATTAAGTAACATTTGCGACACGGTAATAGGAGAAGGCTATTTTTATAAAAAACAACTGAGACAAAGAGCCTTGTAGCTGTGAGTATTAATTTAAAGTGTTACGTCTGGGATGCTCAGTTATCTGACAATAGCAATCACTCCTGCCAATCATAATCAAGAAGTGCCTCTAGCCATAGTATACATAAGTGATGTTCATTGTCACATAATCTGTTGGCTTCTAGCTTCCCATCATTTATTTACATGTATGCCCTCATTCTTCTTATAATCACTGCATTGGTGTTTGTTTGCTTTTTTAATTTAAGTTTAATAACTTTTTTTTTTGTTGCCAATTATTGTTAATCTCACTGTGAAAATGTGAGCGTAATACTTGTGTATGAGTGCAACACACCATACCATACCAATTATTTATTGTATGAATCCAATAAAATGAATTGATTCACCACAACTGGGACTAAAAGTAAACTAAGTAAGAAAAAACATACAGGCGTCTGTTAAGATAGAACACAACAATATGTATTACCTCTAAAATCATAAAGAAAGCTCATCTGCTCATCTGTTTTCATTTCATTTTTTAGTTCAATGAAATTTCATTGGAAGTGGTAATTTAGTGGCCGATAACAAAGCTGGCATTTCAATTTATTTGCAGCTCGGACGCCTGATTCATTTATTTCAGTCACAAATGATTGCCATTTTGCTTTGGTATGCCCTTCATTCAATACACCCTCTTTCTCTTCCCCCCTGCTCTTCTCTTATCCTCTACATCTTCTGCAAAATGGCAAATGAAGGATTTTGGGGGGGGGGGATTTTTTACTCTCTAGCATCAAAAAAAAACAATGACAGATGAAGAAAAAGCAAGTGGCCTGGTAATAATTCTGTCGCGCAGGCCACAGCTGACTTGTCGAGTCGTGTCTCGGGCTGATAAGACCTTCTAAGGGCTTTCTGTCTGTGGTCTGACAACGTGAACGTTTCCAAGGTCACAGCTTTATAAAATTTTGGTTTTAGTCCTTAACAGCAAAGTTGCAAGCAAAAAGAAAAGTTGAGGATACAATTTGTTGCTTCCTTCTTAGGAGTTCGGGAACTTTTCCCCATCGCTTTGCTTCCTCTCACAGTTACCTCACATTAACCTCTCAACTCTCTATCTGTGAAACTCGCTTCCAACCTTCCATATCATCTCTTTTGCTGTCTCATTCTCCATCTCTCTGCACTCGCTTCCACTGTGAAAATGTTTCTTTTATTTCGCTCTCTCTCTCCAATGCTTGTGTGTGTTTGTGCGTGAGGGCGTCTTAAGCGTTTCGGGGGGGGGGTAGCAAATAAGGGGATAGAGGAGAGAAAGCGCAATTTGGCTGGGGCTTAACTTACTTTACATAAGGTTGCCTATAAATGCGTTTCCAATGCCAGGGGTTTAAGCGCTTGATATGCTTAACAGGGGAGAGAAAGAGGGCTGAGACTGTCGCAAGCCATCCCAACGGAGATGGAGAGGAAGGGGAAGAGGCAAAGACTGGGGGTCACATGGGGGGAGACAAGGGGGAACGGAGAGAAATGAGGAGGAGAACACAAGAGTCAGGAAACTAGAAAACAGGTACAATGGGACTGATGACAAGATAAATGACCTGCACCTCAATACAGTCTGCGCTTCCTAATTCTCAAGCTGCTGAATGTGACACACACAAACACACCGAATGACCTTTTTTTTTTTTGTTTATACATCATAGCAGATGTTTAGCACACCAACTACAGAAATGATCATTTAGGACAAAATAATCATTTGCTTCATGACAACTCTACTGGTTAAAGATTCTCAGCTGGTACGCAGGTTTAGCACAGTGCATCACAGGAGCAGGTGGATTATGATGCTCCATATGCTCCAGTTGGAATTATGTTTACCTACGAATTCAATAGCAAATGCATAAAAGTTGAAGAAAACTATACTCATATTACTGTAATGACAACATGTGTTTTTTTTAGGGGTCTGTTGTTCTGGTTGTTGTCTAAAAGTGTCATAAAGAACTTAACTCAGATTTCTTTATATCACTAAAAGCAATTATCCGAGCATGACGAAGGTAAACGTCTCCAGGCAGAATATAGACATGCACCATTCTATAAAGGTCACAGGCAGCTCATCTTTTATCATTTTTGCTTCTTTTTTGTTGTTGTTATTAGTATGTGTGTGTAAATGTGAGTGTGTGTGCCATGTTTGCCTCAAGGCTGGATGTAAGTAAAAACTCAACCTGGAAATATGAAAACAATCTTCTACCTCTGTGCTCGTCCTATTTGTTCATAGGACAACATTTCCGTTAGCATAACAACAGTCTATACATACGTATGTTTTAACTGTACTTCTCTTGTATAACACTCTTTTCACTTTAAAGCTTCTGTATTGCATGTTTCTAGCTGGCGTTCCTTGAGAAAAGCTGTTTTGACACAGATCTTATTCATGCTGTGTCACTGAGTCTTTGGACAATGCTACAGTTGTCACTTAGGATGTGTTCCCCCATCCAAATCTACAAGCTCTTCCCCCTCTAAGAGGCTAAGCTCTGTCAGTTCCTCTCCATTTTAAACCATTGTTGTGGATAGTGTTCTTTTGTTTCATCTTTACAGAAATTCTTCTCTTGCAATACTCTTGCCTTTCTTGTAATCAATATTTCTACAGCCATTCTCCATGGAAACTACAACCAACGCACACATAAGTAGTTAAAAAAAAGTCAGTAGCAACCAAACTTATTTAACCACTGTTACAACTTCAATCATCCGAGTACCTATTAATAAAACATATTGGTTGGTGTGTAAGAAATAGCCCTTCTGCTGGTCATTGTCAGGAGTAGAGAAACCATTAAAGTACCCAGCTGTCATACCTCAAGTTTTACTTTGCTTAAATTGTTCTTAAGGCAAAATGCCAAAGTGTTAAAAAAGGAACTGACAAAGCAAGTTCTGTAATTACTCATTTTGCATTTTGATATTACCTCATCTGCCTCACTGTCTGTTCTGTATTTAACTAGCTCACTGCTCTCAATCGTAGAAATATGACTTTAGTATTTGCGTCATTTACAGACGAGTGGAAGCTTTGCCAGACTCTTCTTGAGGCCACTGCCATCCACTGTGGCTGATAGAGGTTGACTGAACTCATAGATTACTTAATGCTTCCTTAAGTAAAAATTGAATTACTGACATCAAATGGCACTCCTTTACAGTAATGAGAGCAAACGTATTTCCACCCTTGGTGAATGCCAGCAAGGACATGGTGTGACAAAAGTGCTGCTTTTTGCTGCCGCTGCCATCAGCAGAGCCAGTAGCGAGCAATCCCCCCCCCTGCTGCCTCCACCTCCCACTGCAGCACATCCACTCAGGAGGGGGGGACGTTGATCAAGTGTCAGCCCTGAGAGGGATCAGGAGCTGCTTGGAGGAGGCCGCAAAGCTGGAGCCCATCCACCTTCCTGTCTTTAAATCCTCTAGGCTGTTGGAGGCTGTTGGGTGTATCCCCTCCCCATCCTGTGCTGGCTGCTTTGTCCGCTGACCATAAACCGAGTCATCTGTACAAGCCCTGGCTGCAATCCTAGTCCAAAAATCCTGACTGCTGCCTTGCTCCTGGCTTCAGCGTAGGCCAGATAAGAGGATTTTCCACAGCAGCCTTTTCCCACCTCAGACGCCAGATGCTGACAGTGCTGAGGTGAGGCTGTCACATGTAGTTTTGCAGCAATGTCATGTCTTGTCAGGAGGGTCATTCCTCTCATGCCATTTTTTTTTAGTTTCCCTTACTTACTTACTGTCTCTTGTAATGGCTAGGCCAGGTGCTGTTTAGAAAGAGCAGCATGACAAGGAGTCCATTCAGAAGTCCCACACTTTTGGGTGACTTTGTGATTGTGACCTGGCTTAGACAATATTATCCAGATGGCTGGTAATTTATGGTCAGTCTGTAGCCAGAACAAAAGAAAAAAAAAAAAGTTTAGAGGTGATGGAATCATGGGCAGCATCAAGAGTTACAGGTGGACAGTAGATGTAGATGTTAATGGGAGAGTTAAAATGCCTCTTTAATGGATTCAAACACATTCACAGACATAATTGTCCTTTTTAACTTGTCACAATCTGACATGTTAGTACCCATTTAGTTGTGTGCTTTGTTATGCTAACAAATGGCCCTGTAGTGCGAGCCTCCACCAATGCAAAAAAAATCTTTTTTAAATTTAATCAATTTGAAAGGTCATTGTTAAGGTCTTTTCTCTCTTTAACTGCATTTACAGAGAAAATAGAAGACTTGGAAACATGGACGCTTGCAGGATAATTGGGGGAAAGAAAGGAAATGAGTGAATAATAAAATATAACCTAAAAGCCCCTGTTATACTTTTCCACCAGCATCAAGGAAATGTTCGACATATTAGCTCTTTGCCAAGACTTACATGAGAATATCGTTACCATTCTCTTTCCCAGAGCACCTCTATTTTTTCTGTACTGTACTGTACTGACCATTTCATTCAATAACTTATTGAAGAAGGAAAATAAAGCTCCATATAATCAAACTTATTAACCCTATTAATTAACTTGGTTGTTGTACAATACAGTAAGTCCCCTAAATATCTGCAAACCAAACCATTACAAACTATCCATTACTCTGACAGCTATTTAAGTAAAGTTAATAGTGCAACACAACTTGTAAACTACAATAGCTTCCTGCATTTTGGAATCTGACTCTTAAAAAGGTCAGCGCTATCAAGGCTTGCTATTGGTCAACAACAGGAATTCACATCCCAAAGTTTACCAAAGCTGAGTTCTACACAGATTATTTGTAGAAATGTACAATGTCCCTGCCCCATGGTGTCTTTATTGTAAAACATATCATTTGCAGCAATTTAACAGTTTTAAATGTTGGCATGTCTAAGCCTTTACTGGTAGACGTGGATGGAAAGTGTCTGCAAATAAGAGATAATAAGACAATTAGAGAATAAGACAACTGTAGGAACAAACTGAAATCGGACTGCATGATCCAATTCACTGTCATGCAAATGCCAAAAGATAGATTATCTAATCTAACGTATGTGTGGAGAAGATGGATAACTGGAGTGTTAGTTCAGGCGAAGCACTGTAGTCTTGTAAACATTTTCATGTATTTTCTGTTATTCCTCTCTCCATTTCTCCTGGTGATAAAGAAGCTCTCTGACTAGACTGTCAGCAACAGCAGAGGCAGGTCCAAAATGTGCATATGCGCAGATGCTGCTGTGGGCTTGTCCAAGATAAAGTGAGACTTAACTGATCCCTTAAGAATGAGTGTATGATGGTATTTGGACACACAACACAGTCCTGACTTGCCGCAGTGCGTCCCTGTCAGGCACAATTTACCCTAATAAGTGCAACTTTTGTTGCATCTTGTAAAACTCCCCCATATTCATTACTGTTTAAAGGTCAGCAGTATTATCTCTACCTCTGGTTCATTTACGGTTATCAAACTCAGTTTGTATCATGGCCTGCTTTGTTGATGTGCTGAAACACAAACACTGCTAATTACTCCTGTCCCTGTCACTAACAACTAATCAAGGCGTTTGCTGATAACAAGGACAGACACACACATTCACACTGTGCCCAAAGCCAAAGACATGATATGCTTTTGTAGACAAAAAAAAACAAACACCCGAAGACACATAACTGATGTAGTGTGAGAGTCCATCCTGTACTGGACTTTATGGGTAATAATTTCTTCCAATCACATGCATGCAATGCCCAATGAAATGTGCATGTATGTAGCCAGCCAATTGGATGCGCCCGCCACGTTACCTTGACAGAGACATTACAGCACCAGCCCTCCCATGACCATGAAGCAGCCCAAGCCAGAATGAAAAATGCAGTCATGGGGAGCCTTCTCTGGTGTGTGGCCTTCAGGAGAACAGGAACCTCCTCGAAATTCAGGCAATGGTCTTGATCTCACAAACTTCCCTCAACCCCGATCATGTGTTGGTGAGAACAGACAACGTCCCCACTGTTGTTTACATCAGGCAGCTCAGGGTCCAATCTGCAGTAATGCTGAAGATAGTGCAGAACCTGTTGCTGTGGGTTTTTTAGAATACCTGAGAGCCCTCCACATTTTGGGTCCAGAAAACAGGGGCACTGACTTCATGTCAAGAGACGGCCTTCTAGCAGACAAATGGGAGCTGCACCCTGCGGTGGTGCAGCAGATATATATAGTCCCCCTGATAGCACTGGACCACCGTTTGGTGCTGTGCTACACAGAGATGACCCATGCGCAGAAGTTTGATCAACATCATTTTAAGGAATCGAAGAGAGATGAAACAGCAGTCAAACCAGCCATATAGCAGATTTATTAAATTAAATATGCAGTGATGGATGCACTACCGCCCACATCCATCCGTGGGCGTTGAGCCTCCAGGACCCCTGGCACCTGTCCCTCCCCAGAGGAGACTGTATGGAGCTGGGAAGAGGATGAAAACATCTCTAGATGATGCTTCAGAGCCTGGCTCAACATGTGAGTGGGTGAGATCTGAGAAGGGCAATAAAGCTATATAATCTGGGGTGGGGGCTTTCAGGGGACGAATGTGGGAGAGATGTGAGAGCAGGAGATAGATTAGGGGTTAGGAATAGACGTGAAGAAGAGAGTGGGAGAAGAAATGTAAAGATGTGCTGGCAGAGAAAGAAAGAATTGAATGCCTTAAAGAAGTTTTTTGTTTGTCTGCATATTTTAGAACTTAAAGGTCAGCAAAATGAAACAAATAATGTTTTTAAGATAATGATGATTGAAAGGAAAAGGCTGCCAATATTCCATAGTTTTCTTATTGTCAACGAATCTCAGATACATTTAGACTTTCATACCCTGTCTGTGGCAACCAGCCCCAAGTCCACTGATTCCACTGATGATGGAAAAAATCATTTAATTCATAAAAGAGGCCAAGTTATTTCCTAAAACAGTCGATCAATGTAGTTTTTGGCTCACTTCAATCAAACGTGAGGAAATAGCATATTTGTTGGGGACTATTTTTAGCTACGGATTAATACACATTTGGTGCTCTAGTGAGAACAACACAGGATATCACATGGTTTTAGAAACCAAGTGTTGCAGAACCAGTTTAAGTTGCAATAATAAGAACAACAAAAAAGGAAACCAATGATGTTGTTTCAGTGCTCTCAGAACAGGTCATTCTTTTGCCACTTCCTGGCCCATTTTGATTTCTTCTGCTGTATTTATAACTTTGGTTTGTTTTTAAATGTATGCTTTTGTAAATAAATATAGTTTTTCTTTTCAATGACTTAAGCATAACCTCCCCTTTAACAGCATGTCATCAAGTATGGGGGCTGTAACACTACAGGCGGTATAAGTAATCATCAGGCTCTACTTTGTACACGCAGCCAACCTAACATGCCTGCTTCGCTCTCTCTCAATGTATAGGTATGAATATTCAGACTGGAACAGGATTTATAGGAACACTTTGATCTGCGAAGGCTGGTATCCAAGATGTTTGAAGCATTTTTTAAGGAGATTAAGGATTTATAACTTATAGTCTACTCATCCTTGTCAGCTAGAAACACCATCATTTAGTCTTAAGATACACAGTTAAATGGCATTTAGTCATTGTTAGGTCACAGAGAATCTGATAAAAAGCCTTTTTATCCTTGTACCATGTACAACTTGTTCAAAATGTACAAAGATTGAGGACAATCTGTCTCTTTCAGTCAAAAAGATAATGCTACAATTAACCCTGCAGTTGAAGTGAAAGAGGCCATGGTCCTTCACAACAGACGCCATGACAGGTCACCAATTACTGTGATTCCAAGAAGTAATAGCACAGTGCCATGCTGTAAAAGACAGAACGCTAAATCTGAAGAAATCATTTCGAAAGTTCCTTCAGGTCATTAACAGTCATTTTTTTGTTTTGCATTTAAATTTAAATGAACAGTTAAAGGGTTGTGGATATTACAATGTTGTTAATTACACAGACGGTGCGTAAGACCGACCAGTAAGAGCCCGAATGATTCTAATAATCGCATCAAAAACATGAATTAGGACCATTGTTATGTAACACCATTATGTGTGAAAAGGTTAAACAGTATGTTCTGGGAAAATGATACAACAGTGACATTTATATAATACTCATTTATATTGCCCAATGTGTTTTTGTTAGAAAATGTAATGCCAGGATAATGGTTCGTGGCAATGTTTTTGAGTGAGGGGTGTGCTACATTTATTTACTGGTCTGAGTTCCTACAGTCAGGGGATGGTCAGGGTGGATGGATTTGTGTATGAAGCAAAGGACCTTGATAACACAGTACATGGTTCACATCCTGAATCCTGCATGTGATTCAGGAGATTTAGGCAACAAGATGACTTTACACTGTTGACTTTTTCCATATTAAACTAACCACATGATCCAATACATCATCACATAAGAAAGGCTTGTGATTTGAATACTTCTTCCAACAAACAGATATCCTAGTGAAAGAGCGGGTATGGTAGGAAAAGCAAATAATTGTGGGTGAGAATTTCACTGATTTGTCCAATATCAACAATTTGCCAAATAGGTTAACTTACAATGTTTCCACATTTTGTTCATTAAGAACAATTTGACAAAACATCACCTGGTCCTGGCCAACATGGTTTCCTCCTAAATGAATGTGCTGTTGCAAATGAGTTGTAATTTCTAAAAGACATGGTTCCGCTGCTTGAAAATGTTTACACAGTACTGGCAGTCTTTAAAACACACTTCTATCATAAAACATCCCTGTGGCACCATAAACCAGTAAAGTTACCAAGAGCAGCAGTCAACACAAGACAAGTAATGCATTATTACACAGATGTAATCACCTTTTAAAGTCATTTTTCCGATCTAGCCGATAAAGATTTCAAATACTGGCCGAGAAAAATGTCATTTTGAAATAAGTCGAATGCCAAGACTGTCTCCATGTGCCACCTTTCACTTAAACTGAAGTTCTGAAGGTTATAAAAAAACGATTGTTTTGCCTCTTTCACTCAGACCATCACCACAATGTTGTGCATTCATTCCACCTCTGTAACTTTTACATTGTTTAACTAAGGTAAAGCTCTTGTATCTGTTTTCCCTCCTCGGTGTAAACCTGTACAGCATAATATCCTTGGAGAAACACACTAACATATTGTCCTCACCACTGCTATTTTCTGTAACCTTCCTCCATCTGCTTAACACTTTTTTTTTTTTTTGTAATAGTTATCAAGGGTCACTGAAGGATCAGCATTACATTTCTGCCACATTTGAATGAAAAGAGTATCTGCAGGCTGCTTTATGTGTGTAGTTCTTTCTGTGCTGTCTTGTATTCTTTACTTCCAAAACTGTATTGGCTGTATTAAAACTGTGACCTTTTCTCCATCATTGTAATTTTCTGTTATTTCCTTTATTATTAGTTTATTATGTCAACGGAACTCAATGGTAGAACACAGTTTGGCACACTCTGTGTCACCATGCCTGTATGGAGACCATACCGAAAATTGTGCTGTACAAAATGTTTTAACATTTCAGCTGCAGGAGGCAACTGATTTTTGGCAAAAAAAAAAGCTCTGACTTACATTCAACAGACGACCACAAACACACGTCTGAATGAATGCTAATGTTGTTACGTGTCTGTTGGAGGCAACTGTTAGCCAACACCTTTATCACATCCTGTTTATAAGGTGATAAAAGGTCAATGTTGTTGTTTTTTAACAGATTGTTCCGCTGCCCCCAAGTCACAAGAAAAACAAGAAGTTAATGCAGAAAAATAGTTGGATGATGGTGGTTTGACTTCATATTTTCATTGGTTTTTATGTGGCACGTACGGTTAGTCTCACACTATGTCCGAGGGAATGACTCCAAAGCCTCCCGTTTGACTCTCTGGGTTGGCGAAGTCAGTCATCCCTCCCCTCTTGTCTCCATGTCATGCCCATTTCTCTTTCCCCTCCCTCTTCCATCCACCCAGTCCATCAGTTTGTGAGTCAGTGTTTCAGAGCCGTGGGGAGTCTGGCAGCCTTTTCTGCCACTTCATCACTGATCTTCCTCTTTCGTCTCTTCCTCCTCCTACTTCTCCCCTTCTGCCTCTTTTTTTCACTTGCTCATTTACTTGCTGTCTCCCACTGACCTCTCCTGTCTCCACTCCTTTTGTCTCTACCTCTCCCACTCCTTCTCCCTGACCTTTTTCTGTTCTCCTCTCTTCTTTTTTTTTTTTTTTTACATCTTTATCACTAACTCCCGCTCCGCCTGATGATGGTCTCTGTCTCTCTTCCTCCCTCCCTCCCTCTCTGTCTGCCCCCCCCCCTTCTCTCCATTTGCATGCTGATGAATGCGGTGCGCCGGCCGGTACAATTACTCAGACTTGTTCATTTTCATATAAAGTGTCGTTCCGCAGCCAAAGTGGAGTGAAGGAGCATATTCTCCAGAGTTTTATTAGTGGATATTAGAAAGATTGCGGGGCTTTAGTGCAGAGAAGGTGATGAAGGGAGCGGGTGAAGAAAGAGGAGAAGCGGCTGGGACAGTCGAGGAAGCCAATGAGAAATATAGACATATGGAGAAAAGTGGAAAAGGCAAGTAGAAGGTGCAGTTAGAGTCATATGACTTCAGAAACGATTATAAATGAACTACAAACTTTTGCAGCTATTAATATCATTGGATGTATCCATCTTGTCTCTATAAGAATATCCTGATCATGTAGACAATTTGAAACAAGGTGCTGCAATAATAATAAGTTGCCAGTACCAAGAAGTTTCCACTTCATCCTTCATTACCCTGAAAACAGTGCTTAATTCTTTTCGGCATTCCTCATTTAAACTAATGACTCCTGCTAGCCACAAGCTAATGAGCCTGCCCGTTGCCAGCATTACACACTGGTTTTAAAGTCAGAGTGTTTACTGCAGTCTCCACAAGACTTTAAGTTTATCATTTATCTGCCAGGTTTGATTCTCCATCAAGTACTGTATGTGGACACTAATGGTAGTCCAGCCAAAGTCAATCAGTAGTCAGGTTTATAAACCAAAACCAAACGGAGACACACAGTGCTAAATCTCTTGATGGATTTTATTGAAATAGTGCAACAAATTCAGTTAAAACACATTCTGGAGTTATGAGCACCGTGTTTGACAAACTTCAGCCGATTCTGCTTATGGTGCAGTACAAACATCTAACATCTCTGTTTTTATGGAGGAACTTTTCATAGTAGTAGTGTTATACCAAACCGGCATGAGAATATAAATATATATATATACACACACACACATTTCTTATTACTAGAATGTAGCACATTTTGATTTGGAGTGGAGAACATTGGCTTTGTTTGCTCATTCTGTCTGAGAAGCTCAGGTTGGAAAGTTAGTTTTTAAAATTAGATTTAAGGGTCCGCAGTCAACACCAGCAGCTTCATGAGGCCGATCCTAGCCAAAGTGGTGCTTTGTACTAAATGCTTAGGTCAGCATACCAGTTTAAATTGACAGTGCTAGCATGCTAATGTTTAGCAGATATGCCTCCTATTAGTCTTACTTTATGACAGGTATTTAGTTATAAACCAACACATTCTGACTTACTAATGGTGCTAGGGGAAAAGTTAGAGTAGCAACATCACAATAAGGAAAATGTTCACATTTCATCCTGTTGGGGAAACGTAACGGCAATCCATCCAATAGCTGTTTTTACCGCAATAACACCAAACTCACACCGAAATTGACACTAAAAAGAAACCCCATACAGGCTGATTTGTTTTGTCTGTTTGTTGCTATTTTTCAAGCATTTTAAGAATCATTGTTGCATCCTAGCTAGCTCCAACCTAGCATTCAGTGAGCTGTGTAAGCTGCTTACGAACTCGCCTGATTAAATTGTAGTAGATGGACACTATAGGTAGTAAAACTGAGCTTCACAAGCAGAAACACAACAGTATCTTGTATGTTTTCACTGCAGTATAGAGGCTTGTTGATCACAATGATCCCTTGGAACCATTTTTCAGCGAGCCCTGAAGGCATTCCTTTATAGCCTCGTATCAAACTGCCCACGCAAAGAAGCTGCACGCGGTCAATGAAGATCTAATTCTGCCTGCTGCTACAGACATTGTCTGGTAAGTTGATGAGGCTGCTAGAAGTGCTGATAAAGTATTCATCCTCACCAACACAGTGCTGTGGGGCAGTGGAACGGCTCTATTCCTCTAGTGCTGAATCACTAAAATGATTGAAAAATTACACAATATCCATTAATTGAAGTTATGTTAAACACTTCTAAATTGGAAAGACTGAACTAAAACATGAGGACTGAACTGAACAAAAGGTGAAAAATATAAATGAATGATTTTTTTTAAAGAGGTGCCAAATATTAGATAAAAAAATGAATAATTAGAAAAACGGAATAAAGATGAACAAAATAAAAGGTAACGCATACACATCTCTGCTATTCAACACCAGTGTTATCCCAATCAGATGGTGCTGAGTCTTGCACAGCATGTGGGTGGATGGTAGCTTATGTTTGATTGGTAGGGGGCCCTGGCAGGACAGTGCTCTATTTTGGGTGTCCTTGGCATCAAAAAAAAAACTTGACAGCCTCTGGGATATTGGAGCTTTAAATACAACTCACTCATTGTGATATGTGCTGGGAATAAACTTATCTACAACCTGGTTTTATATAGTAAATGGATTAATTTTTATCTTTTAAAAACCTGTTTACTTTGATCTAATCACATCTAACAATGCAGATGATCTGATGTAATTGCACCCATTCAAAAGCTTGGCTTAGATGATCCATAGAGCCCCTTGATGGCTTGTAAACACTTCAGTATGACACAAATGTACAAACTGTACCTGCCGAACCAAACTCCACATAGAAATATGTTTAAAAAAGGAGTTCAAACCGTCTACGCTCTTTTTTCATTCATTGACCTTGAAGACTTATTTGACAGAGGACCTCTGCTTGTGTAGATGAAATCATTTCAAGTGAATTGTGAAATAGGGGAGATAAGATCAGCCTTATTGTACCCAGAAGGGAAATTGTCTTTCGCTGTATGAGATCATTTCTCCCGCTCGGGGAAAGGCGACTTATCATATTTCATCTCAGATCAAGATGTTTTTTTAGGAAGTCTCTCGGGAAGTCTTAGAAGTCAAACCTGGTTGGTGGCTGTGGATCAATTAAAAAAAAAAAGAACACAGTTATGTTAGAAAAACAGACGCATAGCTGCAGTCTACTGTTAAAGTCTGTGTAAAGTAAGGATAAATATGTGTTCTGAGTTTGACATACCACAGAAAAGTGTGTTGTTAACCACCCTGCCAAATTTGAATGATTAAAAAAATCGCCAAATATATGAAATTAGGCTTCAAAGTTGTGTAAAAATCAACCTTTTTCTCTGCTCCCAAACACTGTGGGAGTGCCCGCCGAGTCTGCTGAAACCCCGCCCCCTACCAAGTGTCACCTGTCAATCAAAGTCACCACCTCTACCAGAAACATGGACGCTAAGTCTGAGAGCTTTCTGCTGTTAACTCAGCTGCTAGCTCGGCGGCTAACTCGGCTGCTAGCTCGGCGGCTAACTGGCTAACTGTAGACTGTAGAATTACATGTCTTTAGAAGAACATGTCTGAATTCACTTTACACAGTCTTTAAAGGGTATCAGCTTTCAACTTTTTGATGCTGCTACATTAAGACAAACATTAAGGTAACAAACTTTCTGTGTAGTTCTGCAGTTCACAACACTATAACTAAACTGGGATCACAACATTTTAATGTTAAGATTAAGAAAGTGTTTGTGGATTCATATCAAGATTTTTTAAACCTAATTTTTCAAAGTAAAGTTGAATTAATGCAGTCTTTTAATTTAATAAAAGACTGATTGTCCAGGTGTAATCCTTACGAATGAAAACAGTTGTAAAACATTTCTCGACTATGACATCATGTATTGGTCAAAAACACATGGAAGCCTGAAACATGTCTCAGCATATGTACCCAGTGAGCAACTATCATCGAAATGAATATGTCACCATCTTCAAACAGAGATCCGATTCTCTTATTACATTTGTGGCTTTTACACCTCACATATACTCCCAGAGATCAAACAATTCAAGTTTTGACATTGTTAGTCAAACCTCCAAATGCACCAAAAGCTCATTCTCTCTTTTAAAGGTTCAATTTGTAGAATTTAGTGGCATCTAGCGGTGAAGTTGTAGATTGAAACCAACTAAATACCCCTCCCTTCAAAGCATGTAGGAGAACCTATGGTGGTCAACTCCCAAAAGGTCCTCTCTTGAACCAGTGTTCCATTTGTCCATTGTGGGCTATTGTAGAAACATGGCGGTGCAACTAGCAGCCCCTGTAGAAAGAGACTCACTCTCTATGAAGAAAGCAGGCCCCTTTCCAAAGAGGGGCTTATTCTAAGATAAGACAAACACAATGATTCCTAGCGCATTGGGTGAGGGTTATGAATATTATACTCCATTTCTGCTGAGTCTGTTCCGCAAGATGACACTAAATTGTACACAGTGCACCTTTAAAGACCTGTACAACACCACTACAAGACTACAGGTAGCGTGTCAGCTGTTGGATGGACCCGTATACAAACAATTGAATCTTTTATATGTGCAGCACGGACCAATTTAAAAGCAACACCGCTCCTACACAGAATGACTGATTTTAGCTTTGCTCATTAGAGTCAATGCACTCAGTCACCTACTGTTAGCTTAGACACTGAATAACCTGAACATATATTTGAAGGAAGCTATTTGTTTGGACTAAATCTACTCAATTACAGACTTTAAAAAAAAAGACGAAAACTCGACAACAGCAGCGAGCAGTAATAACACTCAGCCGGGCAGAGTGAGATAGTCTAGCGTGTGATCAATAAGTCTGCCAAACACCAATTTGACTAGTTTGACACTGACTTCAAAGGCTCCTTGTGTGTTTGCAGGAGTGCAGATGCTGAGTGTGCAAAGTTAGCACTGTACATGTGAATGTGTGTGTGTGTGTGTGTGTGTGTGTGTGTGTGTGTGTGTGTGTGTGTGTGTGTGTGTTTGTGTGTGCAGCTGTTTGGTAATCCCTCCCATGGATTGCAGAGAAGTTATCTTTTCTGACAGAAGAAAAGGCCCGGCAGAGGGAGGAGGTGTTCTAAATTCTAATCTCTCAACGGTTTGTCGATAATGCTGCTGGCGGCTTCACAGCCCATTCTGCTCACAGCCGTGTCAATTGGGTAAACCCGGCACAGGCCAAGATATTGCTCTCTCTCTTTCTCTCTGACACACACACACACACACACACTTTATTTTCTAACTCTCCTTACTCACGATAAGGAAGGAAGGGCGTGAAGAGGTTGCTTTTTTTGGGGGGGGGGGAAGTCAGGAACTCCAAGTCCAATGTGTGCGGCTATCTGCTGAAAGATACTTGATGAAGCTCTGCTCTACGTGTGCTGCAGAGACGCATGGTTGCTCCAACTCCAGGAGGAGTCCCGTCTCCATCCTCAGAGGGCACGTGGACCAAAATACCCATCATGGCTTTTATGTCACCCATTCATCTTTTTTTTTTTACAGCATAAATGATGCCAGCTAATTCTTATTTTTAAAGCGTGATACTAACTCTGCAGTATATTCTTTTATGACCAATTAACACTAAAAGATGACCTCCAAACTATGTCCCCTTTAACATATTGTCTCTGTGATGAGACATATATTAAAGTGACTCATGCAGAGTTTATCTGAATTAGGAAAATCACGTGTTAATGTCAATGTGTAAATGAATGCAGCGGCTGAAAATGACTAAACCAGGTTAAAGCAGGTTAAATGCACAGTATGTGACAACTCATGTGGACCCTGGTTAACCTCACTTCCTGTTTTATTTTGTAGTTACTTCAGGCATTTCAGTTAAATTTCCTGTCATTGTTCAGTTTCCCGCCAGATTTGTTCGTCACCTGTGTTCTATTAGCCAATCAGTCTTGATATATATATATGTACTCCTAGTTGTTCACTTCCTATTTGCCAGATTGTGTTAGTTCTCCCCATAGATCAACCTTCCAGCCCCTGATTTATAGATGTTTCCTCCTATATGACCTCAAGCTGTTTGTTTGGACGCTGATTATTGATCATCTGTTGCTTCTTTTATGACTTTTGGGCTGTTTTTCAACCCTGCCTTTTGTCTGTTTTGCTGTCTGCTCATTTGTGCTAGACTTCAACCAACTAAGTAAACTTCGGCATTTTTTTGACTTCCATTTGGTGTTCTTTGTGTGATCCTTGCACTTGAGTCCACTTTTGAATTCTGGCCATTACACCGGTAGCTCCAAACTGGTCAAGTTAGGACAAACTCTTGAAATATTGTGTAGACCAGTGGTCTCCAACCCTGCTCCTGGAGAGCTACTGCCCTGCATGTTTTAGGTATCTCCTCACTCTAACACACCTGATTCTAATAATCAACTCGTTATCAAGCCCTTTGACGAGCCTCAGCTGCTTGATAACGAGTTAGAGTGAGGAGATACCTAAAACATGCAGGGCAGTAGCTCTCCAGGAGCAGGGTTGGAGACCACTGGTGTAGACCATGTTTTAGGTATCTCCCCACTCTAAAACACCTGATTCTACTTATTAGCTCGTTATCAAGCAGCTGAAGCTTGTCAAGGGCTTGTTAATAAGTTCATCAAGAATCAGGTCTGTTAGAGTGGGGAGCTACCTAAAACATGCAGGGCAGTAGCTCTCCAGGAGCAGGGTTGGTGACCACTGGTGTAGAGTATGTCACAAATGTATTTTCATTGCAGTCATATAACAATGTCGAACTTTAGATTAAAAAAACAAATACAAACAAGCAAAAGAAGATCAAAATTGATGCATCAAAATCCAAGATATCGTCTTTTTTTGGCTCAATGCATGCCTGGCCTGCGGAACATTACCCACATGGTAACTCAACCACAGTTCAGAGATGCAGGCATGTTGTGCAGCAGACATGAGCAGTTGGCTACAGAGGTTTGGTACCCTCACTACTTCTTCACCTCTAACTCCACACCCCCACATTTCTTTCTTTTTTCAAACTTGTAGTCAACAGATGCTGACTCAAGTGACATCACTTGAGGACATTTATCAGATTTCCTCTAGAGACACAAAAGTCTGTCTGTATTTAACTTTTTTTCCCAGAAATGCAGTAGCACTCCCTGAGACTTTGATAAAGTGTCCCCTTTAACAGTCTTAAGTGTTTGCTCTGAGATTAATTCACAAATGAAGTCTGTTAACTTCAGTCCCTCGACTGCTCACAGTAACAAAGACTCACGCTCAGCCGGCTGCTGCAGATAATGAGCCTCGTGGTGTCAGTGTGTATGAAAAATATGACAGAGAATAACTTTTAAAACCATATTTTTTTTATTGCGGACAAGTTAATAAGGATCCAGTCGGTTTGGCAACAAATGTAAACAACCCAATAACCTCAGAGACGACAGTTTGCACAACTTCACTAATTGGATGCTCGAAGTGCTGATGGACTGATGAACTGAGATATTCATCAAGCCAAAAATGAGCTCCTAAGGTTCTACCTTGGTTGACTGTTCATCAGATGTACATTCAATAATCACCAACTGCAAAAAGAAAGTCATGGATGTTCTGGATTACTCAGTAAAATTGGTGCTATACTGAATGTAAAATTACCCTAGCTAGTTCAAAGCAGTAACATAATAAACAGGTTAAAAACCAGGTTAAAGCATAAGTCAAGTATAAGAAAAGCAAAAGCATCAATAAAATCCTTAAAAATATTCTGCACTCTTTTTCTTCTTCTTTGAAATGGACATTGAAGCTTGCAAAAGAAGAGTGCGCTGAATGCTTTAGAGGTTGTTTGTGCCTGTAGGAGTGCAGCGATGAGCCACCCACTCTGGTAAACATGTCATACAGAGCTTTTAGTCCGCATGCATTGGTATTCTGGAAACTGAGGGTTATGGTGCGGGTCAAAATTGTGCTTCAAGCTACATTTGACAGCTTTAGTTCCAATTGAATGTGGGAGATTTCAAAAAAGGTTTATAAGTCTTACTTCCATTATGTCATTAATTTCGACCACTGTGCACTCTCTCTGATTTTTTGCTTTCTAAGTGGCAGGTGGGAGGGAGGCTGTGAGGGCAAGTTTTTGGACACCCTACTTACTGCTTGAATTTCTGTCTTGAGGTGTCGGTTTGCTTCAAACAAAGTACTCGTTGGATTATCTAACAGCTTCTGCAACCCCCTCATCACACACCTTTCTGTCACACCAGCATCCAACAACTTTTGTAACATTTCAACTGTGACAAAATACAGAGGGTTTGAAGTTATCTCTTAAAAGAATCTTTCTGGTTTCTGGTTTTCTGTTAATAATGTGGTGTTATGATGTCAGATATGTCTGTTAAATATGATCAGAATTCCACAATTTAGAAAGACTACCTGCAAGACAAAAGCCAGGGTTTCAATCTGCTCTCAACACTGTTTGTGATGGGTTGTGGTGGATTCGATGCAGTTGCCTCAGCTTTTGGTTCAGATGGTAAGTTTATATATATATTTTCTGTGTTTGTTTTTTTGTGCATGAAATGTCATCTTTCTTTCTTAGCTAATGTCTGATCAAAGAGACAGCCTTTTTGCTTTATATATATATGCCTTTATACAGAGGCTATACATAGCTGTCGAAGCCTATTTCAGCTATGTGAAAGATTGTTTTGACAATTGAGTGCATGCTTCTTAACTTGTTTCTGTCAAACCTAAATATAAATGAAATTTATAATAAAATGAAATGAAACACTCTATCAATGATGGCCAAAAGCAACTGTAATGTAGAAAGACAGGGTTGGCAGTGTGGACATCACATGAGTGAGAGCTGCAGAAGTTCAGCGAGGCAGCTGTCATGCACAGGTAGAGGTAGCATTAGATTCCAGACAACACCTTTTCCCTGGATACAAAACATCCATTATCACCTGTGTGTCCCAAGTGTCAGATGGCAAGTAAAGAGAGATGGGACATATGAGACATTTTGTATAAGCTATTTCATTTGGAGCATTACAAAAGTTTTATAAAGGGGGAAATGCATGCAACACAATTGTTAAAACATAAACAGCAGCTCATTATCTGGTAGATTAACCTACGAGCTACAATGCTAATACTGCTAGCAGTAGACAGCTATATTTCAGAGACTCAAACTGTTTTCGGAACATACCTGGTAGCCACAGTCGGGGGGGAAATTAAAAGAAAAATTTGAATAAAAGACTGGAGAAACATATTGAATGCAATGTCTATGAAAGATTTTGGACCATTGTGTAAGACAAAGCTCCCCACCACCATCTCCTTAGGACCAAATGATATAATCAACTTTCATCTTCAGATCTATTTAGTGATTGTCTCTGATGTTATACGTCCTTTATGTCTGGCTATTTGTTTTTCTTTCTATCTGAAATACTCAAGTGTCTCCTGCACAAGACATCTTGATCTCAATGAGACCACTTAATTAAATAAAGTATATATAAATGAGGGGATATCTTGTGGAGGAATGGTATTCATGCCTCCACAGAATTGGCAAGGAGCACTGAAGCTATTCTGGGGGCCCACAGTGGTCTGAGTCCATACAAAGACTCTTCATGTTGGTTTTTCCTTTAATTTGTCCCCTATCTGTACATCTGCACTCTGATATTCTGCCGAGCAAATATCTTTTTTTATATGGTCTTGATATACATATGTGGTTAATTTGTTATTGCAGTTCTAGATATTCAGAAACATGAGTGAATAGGTTTTTGTCAAGCAATGGGCACAAAGGTGTCACAGTCCACCTAACTGATGATATAAGATACCCTTTGGTGAGAAACACTGAAATTAAATATGAATACAGTTGTTCACAAGAAAACTCCACAGGTTGCTTTTTAACAGATGTCACAATGTCACAAAATTACACATTTTCTAGAGCCCTTCGTCAGTACTACCACAATCTGGACTGACTGTCAGTTCACGGGAAGTCACTTCATCATCAGACCTCTTTGCAGGCAAGCAGCATGACTCAGCGTCCGCTAAAGAGTTCTAACCAATTACTTTAAGAGCCATCACATTAATAATTCTCCTAATAGTGCGAAAAATGAACCAGTTAGTTTTGAGAAATGAAGTCATGGGGGGGATATGAAAAGTCACTAAATCACACAACAAAGTGACCAAACTGAAAGTGGGTGTCTCCCTGCCTGGTGATGATTCCCCCTCAGTGACCAAACCCAACAGAAGGATTTAATTTGCGAATACAATACAAAACACACACACACACACAATCTAACACACACACACACATTGTTAGCTGTGAATGTTGGGTAGACTGAATGGCAATGGCAGGTCATTCTCTCCTTGGACACTAGACAAAACCTTTTTCCCGGGATACAAAACATCCATTATCACCTGTGTGTCCCAAGTGGCAAATGGCAGGTAAGGAGAAAACACATAAGGATGCACTAACATACTATGTCACACACACACAAACACACACACACACACACACGCACACACACACACACACACATACGCACACAATAGCACATAAACTCAGCTTCAGACACAGCGTATGGTATCAGCATGCACACAAAGTAAGAGGTATAAGCTTCTGTGTGCGTTTCAATCAAAAGCACACACAATCACTTTAATAGCACATCTCTCTGTGAGTGTTAACAGCCTTGACAGCTTTTAGCTCGAAAAAGCCAATCTACTAACTAATGTGCACAGAGCGAGCATTTCAGGTCATACATCACTTTGATAGAACTTTTTTTCCCTTTTAAAATCTTTTCAAACACTTCCTTCAGTATGCCTCCACAGACAATAGTCATCAAATATTAGTTATATCCAAGCACAGCCATTCAGGCATTTAGATATAATTGGAAAAGGAATTTCTTCTGGATTGTGTTTTGTTGAACCTCTATCTCTGACAGAAAAGGTAAGTTCGCTTTATGTTTAATTACTTTGTTGCATGACTGGACTCCTACGTCCTTTATTTGTACAGGGAATAGAACCTGTAATCCTGACTACCTGATACTACCTTGCACTGAACCTTGACTTGAGTAATGCAGGAATTGGGGTCATAATTCTAAATAGTTTTGAGGTGATTAATCAATGAGTGGATCTGCAGAAAATAAATCAACAGTTACGGTCTCGTAAATAACCCACATCTCAATTTTAGGTGATTCAAATAGGTCTGGTATTTTGCTGCTCCCCCTGTTGAGCTTTGTATGGTACATAATGTTACTGTGCTAGAGACAGTTGGCAATGAGCATGGATAAGATCCACTGTCACATCCTGCCAGGACAATATCTTTGTTTAGTTCCTGTTTTATTTTGAAATTGTCTCCTTTTCCTCCTGTTTCTGTCTTCATTGGTTGATTACCCCAAGTGTTTCACCTGTGTCTAGTTTCATCTCACCTGTGCCCCGTTTGTAATTATACCTTGTGTTTTAAGTTCAGTTCAGTCTTTGTTGAATAGTCAGGAAGAGCGGCAATAGAGAGGAAGAGCGGCATGAGGAAGAGCGGCATGAGGAAGAGCGGCATGAGGAAGAGCAGCAGATGCGTTGAGGGAGGTCGGGACAGGGCAAATGAGCTGAATAAGTTCTACAACCGGTTCGACTGCCCAGCTGCGGCGGCCTACCCCACCCCCTCTCCAGGTGAAGTCTCTGTTGGCGTGCAGATCCATTCAGCACCCATCCCACCTAAGTATCTGGGGGTACATCTGGACAATAAACTTGACTGGTCAGCCAATACTGATGCCAACTACAAAAAAGGACCGAGCTGGCTGTACTTCCTGAGGAGGCTACGGTCCTTCAACGTATGCAGCAAACTGCTCGGATGTTTTACCATTCTGTGGTCGCCAGCGTCCTCTTCTATGCGGGGAAGAAGCACTAAGAAAAGGGATGCCAGGCGACTGGATAGGCTGGTAAAGAAAGCTGGCTCTGTTGTGGGAGCCGAACTGGAGAGCGTCACTTCAGTAACGGACAAAAGGACCCTGAACAAACTGCTCACCATCATGGACAATGAAGGTCATCCACTTCACAACACCATCATCCAGCAGAAGAGCACGATCAGCTGGAGACTACGCTCATTATATTCGATATTACATTATCGTGCAACAATTTTGCTGCTTTTTTCTCCTCCAAATTGAATTTCTTTTAGGTTTGGATTGTTTGGTCAGACAAAAGAAATTTGAACAAGTCTGCTTGGGCTGTGATGTTTTAAAGACTAAGGCTTGAATTCATATATGATGTTCATGATATGATGGCTATATATAACATGCCTATAAGGTTTCGCAGCTGAGTGTAATTTACCCTTGTTCTGCATCTGAATCAGTCAGTAAAGTGATTTCCAGGCTTTTCACACAAAAGAGCACAAAAGCCTAAAAGATACACACACACACACACACACACACAGAACTGTCCACAATCACACACCAACTTTCATGTATTTTGTATTCATTTTCTTTTAGTATTTCACATCTTTAATATAATCTGCTGAAATGTCAACATACAACTATGATTTCAGGAAGGTCTAAAACGTGTTAAATTTATGTCTAAAGATTAAAATAATGTTGTAACATCAGCGCTGATGTTCGGTTTGTTGGCCACAGCTGGATGTGTGTCACAGCTGGCTGCAGCATCACACAACAGCTGAAAGAGGCCGTGCACATTTACACACGTAACTTCATTAACACCGGAAGGTCAGGATGTGACGGTAATTAATGTTCTGTGTTCTGCTGCCACACATCTACACAGGTCAGTGGTTATACTCAGATTACAGGTTTGTACCATAGGATTGTTTGTAATAAAACAGCACTTATGGATAAATCCTGAGCTCCATAACAGCTGCCAGCACATTTTTTTTATTGTTAGGTAAATGAAAGTCCGATAAGTCTACAACCACATACCCACGTGATCCTGCCCTCACACCTCAATATCATTCAAGCCTCACAAGTTTGAAGAAAATAAAGAGATGGAGTGAGTGAGGAATGTTCCACCAACTCTAAATAAGCTAATAATTTCACTCTAACTGCATGTGGCAATTAGAACTGGTCTTTGTGAATTAGACTTTTTTTGCAACAAAGCTCATTTGCATATAAAGGGGCCAATTTTGTGCAGTATGAGTATTATCTCATTTACATATGTGCAAATATCAAAGGAGCGCTGAGATGCTACTTGCTTGGCAGCACAGTTTGTGGTGCATTGCAGCTTTTACAGGTGCTTTGTGAATTACACATTTTCTTTTTGTCTCATTTGCACAGGTTGCCGCAAAAGTCGTGCAATCCTTGGTGAATGTAGCCCTAAATGATGACTCCTTTCATTGGATAATATAATCAATAATAAAAAAACAGTAGCCTTAATGTCAACCTATACAAAATCAAACACACATTTATTCAGAAACTAACACTGTCCTGGAAAATGGATGGATAAAAAAAAAAAAGACACATGAGAAGATCGATCGCTCTCTCCATGAATACACTCATAAAAGAAACCATCACATTATCCCTTTCACCTTTGTTTGCACATGTTGTACTGTGACATCTAAGTGATAATTAACCATAACCAGTCCCCCCCACCCCCCCTTGGCCACCGTATCTGCAGGCAGACCTGACACCTATTGTGTAATTACTGAGCACCCATTAACATCTGCTGATCTGATTACGTCAAAACAGCTGTGTACCCATCAAGACTTTTCAGTCAAATATGTGTTTCAGCCAGTGTGGAAATACTCAAAATTGTCTTTCAGACCAAAAAACACTCCTGAAACAGTTTGTACTGTAGGACCAACTGACGCTGACCTCACAAAATAAAGTAAGAGATTTTATTGTGGCCTGCTGGGTTATCAGAGGTACCATCCTGCTTTTCTTGTGACAGTCAAACCCACGCTGCAAAACAAAGAACACTGTTTTCTGTGATAACTATATTTTTACACTCCAATTGCTCTGAGTTCAGTTCACCGGTTCACACTCTGTAATATATTCAGCCCGCGTCTCGTAAAAGAAACGGCAGTTAATAAAATGATCAGAAATATAGACTTTGTGATGCAGATGCAGCGTTGTCATTGTCTATCCAGTTGAGTGGTTCAGAGTAACATCTGCTTTATGTGAGTGTTTTGCATTGTTATTTCACATGTTCATCATTTTGTAGATCAATGGTTAGATAGCATCAGTTTTTGTGTTAGAGCCTGTGTTACTCCTTCAGCTTTAACTTGAATAAATACAAACAGTGTGATGTGATTCCTCACAATAATGGGAATACTTTAATTGAGTGGAACAGCTGGAGGGTCAAAAGCTCAAACTGGAAATGGAAACTTTTTTTAGCATCCCCAATGAACAAGAACAATATGTTTACTGCTTACATGTTTAAGGATTCCATTACCCAGAGGTCCTGTAGGATGACACTAGAAACTGGGGGGGAAAAGTGCTGCTGCACTGCCCTCTGATGGTTGAAAATGTTCCATGTTGGCCCCCGGCCCCAAACTGTGACATCACAAAATGTGTTTTCTTTCAGCTGTCAAAGGTGAAACATCTGCTCTGATGTCACAGTTAGGGGTGTGGCTAAAATAGATAGAGGTAGATATGTTTTAACCCATTGAGAGCAGTGCAGCAGCAGCACATCTTTCTCTGATGTTTTTCTCCCCTCAGATGGTGAAGTTCCTGCTGTTTTAGGGTTCAGGTTTATTGACCATTCATATCAGACTGAGTCAAGGATGCAGTGATCAAATCCTCAAAGTCCATCAGCAATTTAACAAGATCATTGTCTGATATGAAGAAATATGACCAAATCAGCACTAAAACACAGATAATTGAATCGATACAACAATCGATAACATGTGCTTGTCATTTATCTCAATACTGTCTACCTTCAAATCATATCTAACATGTCAGCTGACTGACTGAGGAAGACAAAAGTAAAGTTCACACCATTTGTATATCTAAATACATGTATAAGTGGATTTCCTTCCTTATAGAATACTTTAAAACCTTCATTCTTTACATACATTTGCTAACTTGCAGTCTTCTTCTCCTCTACCTCCACTGACTCATTGATTCTATGATTTATGACATGCATTCTATTTCACTGTAAAGTCAGTTTCCACATTGAATTTTGTAAATTGCATGTTGGACCAGGGTTGGCTTCCAAACTAGTTGTGATGTCACACCTTTAACTTAGATTTTCAGTGGCCACAGAGAAAATTTCCCCCCTTCAGCAGATGAAAGTCAAAACTGCCTTTAAGTGTCAAACTTTGCACATATATCATCCTGCACAGTGAAGGCCAAACATCTAACTGACAGAACAAGAAGAAAAAACACATTTTTTGAGTGGAGGGGGCTTTAAATCACCCACATGTGCCTCTTAAGAACACATTTCTTCATACGAGCGGTTCTTACATGAGGCCCAGTGAAGGGAACTAGGTCTGTCACGATAGCTACTTGTGTTGGATGATATATTGTCTCAGCAAATATCGCGATAAACGATATTATTGTCATTTGAAGATCATTATATACCACTGATATAATGATAATATAATAGCATAATAATGCAAGGGAGGGGTGGGGGGTGGGACTGGAGAGTTGGAGCTTCTGTAAAAACACATTATGCTATTATGAGCCAGGAAAGAGTTATTTACCTTTAATTCCACATATTCATTCGATAAATCGATACATTGAAATGATGATGCTGATGATTACGTTATTGTACGATAAGTCGATAACGTAATTATTGGGGCAGGCCTAAAGTGGTACTCTTATTTTGAAAATACTTCACACTCAAAATAACTAATCATTACTTTCATGTAAAAATGCATATAGTGGATTTATGGAGAGATGCAACGTTTTTTTTCCACCTCACTCAACATACAGTCACAAGTGAATTATATACATAGTGACAGTAACAGATGTTCAGATGAGTTCAATAATTAAAAAGGTAAAAGGTGTCAAGTGGGTGGCAGCAGAGGTGTCGTCTCCACCTGTGGATATCTTGGCAAGCACTCAAATGTGTGTGTGTGTTTATTCGAGAGTGAGTTTGTGAGTGTATAATTTAATGTGTGTGTGTGTGTGTGTTTGTGTATGTGTGTGTGTGTGTTTGCGTTAGCTTAATGACTCATTAGCGCCATGACAATCTGGACAATTGGTATCACTGTCGGAGAGTGGGGGATTTGACACACTGAGTAGTAAGCCAGAGTGTTTGCACGCACACACAAACACACACACACACACACACACACACACACACACACACACACACACACACACACACACACACATTGAAGTATAAAACAGATACACACATCCTGGAACACAGAGATGGCGACATGCACATTGAAGGATGAAAGCTGACCACTGGCTTGGCAGTTGTTCTCTCTCACACACGCACACAAACACACACATCCACTCAGAGCCAGTGGCAGGTGGAGGCATAGGCCACACACGTCCGGCTGGGTGACTGATGAGTTTTTCTGTGAGTCAGACACAGTGACATGTCCTCTAAACCTCAGCCAATGCTATATGACTAACCTCTGTAAGTGTGTGTGTGTGTGTGTACAGTATATGTGTGTGTGTGTGTGTGTGTGTGTGTGTGTGTGGCTTAAATAACTAAGACAGTGGCAGACCAATCTGTGTCTCTGTGCGAGTGTGTGTGTGACAGGGCGAGAAGATGGGAAAGTACATGAACGAGACAGAAAAGGAGAGTGTGTGCGTGTGTGTGGTGTGTGTGTGTGTGTATGTGTGTGTGTGTCTACATGTGGTGAATAGGAAATGTGTGTGTTAACATTACACTCAGGCCTTCAGGAGCGCCTCAGGGAAATCCAATAGAAGAAGAAGAAGCCCACACTGGCAGCATGTGGAGGATGATGTCATTCCCTTCATAAACTGAGCCAGACTGCTATGTCCGTTTTTTTTTCCTTTTGCAACAACATATATGCTAAGAAATGTATTAAACACATGCATCCATTTTTGTGACTTTTGCCTAATAAGCTCTGTGTTCCTAATAAGGTGGAATTTGACACGCTTATCAAACATCTTTCCATTTATTTTATTCAGTGTGATATAACGGCTCACCGGTTTAATCTTTCAGACATAATTTGTTGCTATGACAGTATGAGTAACGAGTCTCTACAATATCTTCATTTTCTTATTTAATCAGGAAAAAAATCATCATTCACACACACAGACATTTTATGGTTCCCTCTTGTCTTGATTGAGTTTAACTTGCTGCTTAACTCGCTTACAAACAAGGGTGTGTGTGTGAGAACCAGTTTGAGTGTTTGTGTAGGTGTCTATTTATATGAGCAGTGGCGGATTTAGGCAATATGGGCAGCAATTTGGCCTGGCGAGAACGCGGGGCACACACCAAATGCCCCGGGCATTTATATATATTTTTATATTCAGTTCTTGTATTTTATTTTAGAAATATCTATAAACTATATGTTTAACCATGTTATCAGCACTCCTGTATCATATTGTGTACTAGTTTTGTAACTAACACACTTTATACTGTATTTTTTATTAATAAAGTTTAGTTTAAATAAAGGATTCTTACCTTGTGTTTCCAGCTGTGTATTGTGATGTTCAGCATGGCTACAGACGCCTATAGACGTTCTTCACATAGTGACACCCAGCATGAACGCTACCTGGAAGAACAAGTACAGCCCAGTCACTATATGTATCACTGTTGTGTTACAGAATCCACATCATACAAACATTTAGCCCTTCAGATTCACCTTCGGAAAGCCATTTGGAACACATGAGAAATACTATAATTGATTTAGGTGGTGTTGGTGACGTTGTGAAAAGTAGTGTTGATTGATTTAAAACCCGACATGAAAAAAACATGACAGAACTGCATCAAACTGGCAAAATCATTTTTATAATTTTTTATTTTAGCAATTGCCTTTAATGTATGTGCATTCTGTATCAGTATAGTAGTTTTCATTCTCCCCACAGGATTCAAGTCACATGCATGAAGTTCACCAGAAATGATGCAGTGAGTAATCCAGTTTTACAATTTGCATCTTTATCTCACTCATATCAGCCTGACTGTTTCCTCTCATGGAGGAGCTTTTACTGTGAAACTCAATGTCAGCGAGGTTAGCTATAAACATACAGTTTTGAATATTGCAAGCAGGGTATCTGCACATTTTTAAGAGCAAATTTAATTACCTTTAAGACCTTTTTAAAACCTTTTTAAAAAGAAAAAATAATACCATTACTGAGACATATGTTACGCTTCTTAAAAGAACGACATCTTCAAGGTGCAACACATTTATTGTGGTTCTTCATATGAGGTCCTGTGCAGAAATACATATACAACACATCAGTGACGGTTCAATATGTTCGCGGCACACTGGTTGTCATAACCTCTGACTTCTTATGTCATTCAAATACTGAAATCTTACATATAATTGGCACTGAACTAATTTTTTCTATGGCTCCTGAAACTGTAAACAACATTTATATCCCATATTAACATAAGGGAATTTCAACACTTTAAATTATTATGCTGTCAAGTTAACAAATCCTAACATAACACAAACAGACCTGACATCACATTTCCTCCTAATAAAGCAGTGACACCTGCAGCCTAACATAACACTACAGGTCTTACTTGGCTGTCTAAATGACCCAATGTATTGTGTTTTTAACACTGAATAGAAATAATATCAAAAATGGCTCAACAGACGAGCTGCTATGCTGCGTTCAGACCAAAAGCGTCTGACGCGAATTGAGCAGCAAGTCCACATAGAAAATGAATGTAAAAAGCGCGATCACACGCGATTTTATATAAGGCGGCGCGAATGAAGCGTCTGAAGCGTCTGAATGAATGAATCAAGCGTCTGAAGCGCCGCGAATAAAGTTGGAAAATTTGAACTTTTCAGGCGGCATCGCGCCGCGACATCCAATCAGCGGCGAGTTTCTCCCGACGTCACAAGCGCGAATGAAGCGATGATCCAAAAATGTATATTTATGATCAAGCGGCGCGATAGAAGCGATTCAAGCGATTTTTTTTAGCGTCAGACGCTTTTGGTCTGAACACAGCTCTAGAGTTTAACATTAGCACTTAGCACTGTACAGAAATCAACTGAGACGGCTATTTACAGTCACGGATGTTAACAGCTAGCATGCTAACATTAGCGCTGGTCGTCGATCCTTCATTCAAAGTAAACCCACAACTTCCGCCCTCATACATTAATATTTGCCCTTTCTCTCACATCACAACACTGTCTTAGACAACTTAATGATTATTTCTGTCATCCAACAATATAAACCTATATTTTACTGTTGTAGTGGGTGGAAATGAGCTCATTTTGAAATCATTTATATAGGACTGCAACTAATGAGATATTTCATTATAGTTCCAACTGCTGATTTTTTTTTTTTTACATTAATATAATAAGTTTATTGGTTGGTTATGTAAAATAATCGAAAATAATGATAATAATGATGATAAATAACATCAACTGAACAGATATAATTAAGCTCATTCACTCTGCCCCAGCTCAAATCTAATTTATTTAATGCATTAACTCCAACATTTCCAAACATTTAAAGACATTTTTAGGCCTTGAATATCAAAAACTAAATTTAAGACTTTTTAAGGATTTTTTATTTAAGTAAGACATAATGTATCATATTTTTCATGTAATTGCTCCTGTTTCCATTATATGTTTCCATCCCTCAACATGAGCACTGTGTGTCTCTTCCTCTCTCAGCCTCAACAATTTACTTTTTTTTGTTCCCTTTTCTTTCTTTTTTTCCCCATACAAATTGTGAATGGACTGATGTAGAGCCGGTTTACCCAAAGTGAAGAACTTGTCAGGAGTCTCCAGGATGTCGTACACCGGAACATTTATTGAAGCTCAATCAAGGAGAACTACTTCCAGACAGTTTTTAAATCCTTCATCAAATCCTCTCCCTTGCTACCTCCAAATAAGGTTATTCTTCACACATCTGTGCCTCTGCTGGCTGTTGAACTATAAACAAGACTCTATTCTGACTGAAGTTAACTGAAGTCACGTAGTCTTTACACAGGTCACACGCAATCCTTTCTAAGAGGAATCCAAGTCTGACCGTCTGCACAAAGCACAGCGTATCTCCTCCTAACCTCGGTCGCAATATAGGACCCACCCGGCCTTATCGAGAAAGCTGCATATGACCTACTGCACACAGGATAGAAGATGACCACAGAATGACCCGAGGAACACAAATATTTCCCCCCACACACACACACATGAATCTTCTGTTTTTCTCTCAGCGTGTGTGCGTGATCCTCATTAAAACGAACAGATTCAACGAGACAGAAACCGAACAAGACGACACATTTAACGTCGTCTTGTTATATCCTTTCGTCTCAGCAGAAAATGTTAAAATGATCCTTGGACCCGACCCTGTCTTCAGTATGCGGAGAGTAGGAGGATAATGAAACCGTAATTACACCATATGAGTCAGGTAATTATGTGTTATGTAGGATTTATGTATATATTTTCTTAGAATCTTTTTCACACATATGCCGTGTAGAAAATTTGAATCATTATAGCCCATATTGTCTATTTTTGGTCTTTAGACTTTTTTTTTTATTTGCTCTGCTAAAACTCACTGAAAATATCGAGATTTTTTGGGACCGACGCTACAAATGTGTGAAAAGCTTTTTTCTCATCAAGCTGAGCAACGGAATTGGAGGAAAACACTGAAGGAAGGAATAGAAGACGAAGAACGAGGGACTTCATTAGAGTCACGTTGACCTGCGTATTGGACTGTTCACAACCCTGACCGGGAGAAGTGACATGAGAATGGGTGAAAAATAGATATACTGAAAACGGTGTCAGATGTATGTACACGTCTATTCACAGTGAAGCACACATGCCTCTTATTAGGTAGAGGTAATGAGGAAGTGTGGGCTGTCTATCTATTTACAAACGCACAATGAGCGTTAGAAACGTTGTCACATGCAGTTACCATGAGGAGCATCACACACACGTACGCACCAACATCCACACGTGCGTGTAGACACAGACGTATAAATAGCAATGGAAAGGTCCTAATCCAACATGAGTCAACTGTGCAAATAAATAATCCACAAACACACTCGAATAGAGCGTATATATATGATGTCACCATGAGTTGCCGCTAGGATTAGAGTGTGACAGTCATTTTAACTGAATCTGAATCCTTCCATATCCTTGTTGAAGTTAATTGCTGCAGCTTTCAACATTTGCAAGTAGCAAAAAGTCGTAGCCTTATTAGTGCTTCAACCTACCACTGCTAATATTACCTATATATAATTAACCTATTTAATGTTACATCTTATTTTTCTTGAGCCACTTGCGTGAAATACTGGAGGTATCTGATCAGCTGAAAATACTAATGCCGAAACAAGTAAACAAGCAGATTTAGCAGATAAGAGTCCTTTTCTCTCTCACTCTTTGGTTGAGTACAGACACACACTAGCTTGAATACAGTTTGTTAACTGTTAAACTCATGTTAATTTGCTGCCTCTGGTTTTCACAAACCACAAGAACTGGCAGAAAATGGCAAACCTGCTACCTGAGTAAACATTACTCTTTGCTAGTGATGAAAGCTAGCAGTGTACCAGCATCTATGATCTTTGAATTCACATGGAAAACAAAGTATGGAAAGCACATTGGGAAAAAAAAGAGAAATGATAATTTCCTTTGAAGATCAAACTGATGAACCAATACTTGACGGTTAAAGTGCCATCTTCACAAACGTGTCGAAAAATGACATCGCTAAGACTTCCTGGTTGTAGGTTCTACAGACGTTTGTTGACTTCTGGGTGTCACAGCTCTACGAATTCATAGCAGCTAAATCCACAGTGTTTGGCTACACAGTCCTGAACTTGGAGGTATTGCTATTTCCAGTGGTAGCAAACGAGACTAAAAAAAACTAAAGTTTGGACTGGCGATTGTAGTCCAAAGAAACAATAATGTAGCCACTTTATTTCATCTATGTTTGTCGGGATTCACTAGAAAGACAAAAAAGTGCCACAGCCTGAGCCACCCAATCTTTGCATTACTAATGATCTGATCAGTATCAGATTTATATATGAATGTGGGCTGATATAGATACAGATATATATTATAGTCCATGGTACACGTGTAAGAAAAGTCTGAACACTCTTACCAAGTGTTTATGGGTATATCCTCCAAAGCAATCAGTGGGACAATGACTCTTGGACGCTCAATACACTAGACAGATACACAAGATTAGAAAATATAATGCATGTGGCATCATGAGTCCTTTACTGTCGTGCTTCGTACTTAAGGCGGCAGTTTTATTAGCATGCAACCACTGGAGTATAATGAAGGGTTAGGTTTCTGTTTCTCTCCACAAGATCAGTAAATATCACCGATTCAAAGATGGTGCCCTTGAATAAAAAGATGTACCACTCTAAAGAGCAATAGGAGGGGAAGGATTAAAGAAAAACAAGGAATAGAGAGTGGTGTGTCTTCCCTCTCGGGACATCGAGCGTGCTGGCAAATAGAGATATTCCTAAAGGCGAAAATAGTCATAGAGTGGGGGGGGGGGAAATGGGGGGTATGAATGGATAGCCAAATTATGGGATGCCCTTTCCACTCTCACCACTCAACAAGGAAGCAGCTGTCACCATGGTGACATGCTTTCACGTCCGTTATGCTATTTCACACTTTACTTTCCAATGTCCCAATGTCCCAATGTGAACATATAACATCTAAAACCATGAGAATGAGACATAAGGTAAATTTGGCATATATTTTAACCTTTTTTTTCCTTCTTTTTTTTTTTAATTTTCTGCTCTGTAGCATTTGAGATTGCTGAAATGTAAAGTGCAATACAAATATTATTATTATTATTATTATTATTATTATTATTATTATTATTATTATTATTATTATATCTAACCCTAACTTTGATATAGGCTGTACGTGCATACAAATGTTTGTGAGTTTGGAACAAGTCAAGTAACCTTAACGACAAGTGATATTCTCTTTTTTTTTGCCTGTCTGTTTTACTGACAGTGTTATGGATCACTGAGATGGCACTGACCTATAATGAAGTGGATTCTATGTATTAAAAAAAATAAGCTTTGATGTACTAAACTACTTTTGCCATGTAGTTCAGTATAGGGGAGTTTTTCCTCTGTATTTCAAACACTATCACACACTGAAACAGCCACCTGTTTGTGAGTATAAATTGCCAGTGTGGATAACTTTCAGAAACAAATGTTCTGAGAGAGATTACAGTCAAATCCACAGCAGTGAATGAGGTCTGATGCCCTGACTGAGTGCATTACATCCTCTCACAGCCTAGTTTTCTCACAGACTTCAGACAAGTCACAGTGCGGTGCAGAGACTTGATACTTGGAATCATCAATAAAGGACTCAATGTGGAATACACTGGGTCCATGCATATCGTATCATGGACAACGGTCTCGACCTCATATACCAGCTGCTACAAAACTAAAGAAACATGAAAACAGAACAAACCCAGCTGGGAGGGTAAAAAGAGCCATAACAACATCAAAAAAAGATTCCAAACTCTCTCCTTTGTCCATGTATTTGATTGGGTGGGTAATATAATCTTAAACCTTCTATAATGAACCTTCTGGTAATCATTGTCAAATACTGTTGGCCAATGAGCAGCTCCAGTGGAGCAGTTGGGTGTTGAGGTAGCAGCTCCACAGCAGCTGCTTAGAGACGAGAGCGTTACTCATTCACTTTCCCCCACCCACACCCCTCAAATCCACTTGAGGGATTTAAACTAGTCATGTTTAACCAATGATGAGCCTGCTGCTGTAGTCTCAATACTGTGGCTACTAGCAGTAAAACTAATTCTGGATTATGTGTGCAAATCCCACAGAGAGAGACGAATAACAATGCACCCACTTGTCAAAAGGGTGGTATTGACCTTTGATAGAGTTTTCTTATGGTACTTTCAGACTGTCAAGGTAAGTCAGAATTGCAGGCAGTATACCTGTGTAAAGAGTTATTGCTTGACTGTTAAACAATGTAGAGCAAAAGTGTACCACATACTGATTGTTGTTGTGTTCGGCCTTGAATTATATTGATTTTCAGGCTTACTTCAGAGGTGGCTGCTGAGCCAAGGCTTTGTCTTTGTCAGAGAAAATGAAACAATCTTCACTCTCTTTTCTACAAAACAACGAAATAAGTCTAAAACATGCTAGCAGTCCCAAGAGGCCTCAATGTTCTTTGAAAAAAAAGACAATTGACAAAAGACAATTGTGTTATTCTCAGACTCTTGTAAGAAGTGAGCTCAAAGTGCAAAACATGCATTGAAGGTGACGATAGAGGAAAAGCCTTGAGATAAGGTAGGGTTATCCTCTTGAGAGTTCAGACCTCGACAAACTGAATTTATTGTGTTTGACTTTCTGGCCAGTGTGTCAAATGGGAACCATGCATATCAACCCTATACTATATAAGTGGCAAGTTGCTGTCAAGATATTTCACTCTGGACTGCAGTGTCCGATGGGCTAACCAACTGACAAATCCATTGTTGGTCCTCAGTATGCTACAAACAAAGTGCTTGTCAGGCATCTGAAACCTTTTTTAAGAGCGAAATTGGCTGCAGGCTACATCCAACAATTATTGTAACTTTCCAAAACAGATAATCATGCAATTGGCCAAGTAGTGAAAAGAGAAAAGATTTTATATAGCCCTCTGAAATCTTTACACAACTACAACAAAAGAGTGCAACTGATAGACTGTGTAAAAGTAGTGGTAGGAGAATTGCTACTACCAATACCAATAGTTTGAATATAATCAACTTCCAAACAAATTAGACATTAGATCATGTTCTGCACACATGATCACACTGTTCTTAGTGCTTCACTCTGTTTCTCTGCTGCAATCACCTCTTTTGCTCCGAGGATTCTTACAATAAACATTTGATATTTAGCATTACATGCACGTGATTAAGGAATAAATGCTTATCATTTGGAAAATGACTCGGTTGTAATGAAATGTACTTAGAAGTTTAATGATGATGCATTAAACTAATAAAAATAAAATACTACAGTAGTAAACAACATTATTCACAATCAGTTATAAAAAACATTGGTATTGATGTCAGTTGTTCTGCTGATGCTCAGAGCCAAATATCATAGTGTTGTCACAGCACAGGTAGTACTGGTAAAAGGATTTGTTTTTAGGTCTTGGAGATGGATTTAATGACCACTAAGCCTTATGGGTGTACCAGCTACCAGCAGGTCACATCATACACTGAAGGCCAACAACAAGAAAGGACACAGGCCTTACCTGAACCCTGGTGATCTCCCCTGGCTTCCTGCAGTCGTTCCACTCATAATTGGGGAACGGCATTGAAGCTTGTCAACAAATCAATGATAACCTGTGACATTATTGACTACCTCTATCCGTAAATGTGTAATCTGTAATCCCAGTTTGTATGACTAATTGCGTTTAGACGACAACAATACACAAAAGACAAGGAGTTGTTAATTGATCAGGGAGGCAACGGGATGCAGTCGGAAGGAGGTGGTGACAGCAGTTCCTTCAGCCCACCTTTCAATGAGGCCATTCAGAGCAGGTGTAAACACTTTTGCCTCAGGCTAGCCAGACAGTGCATCATAGGAACTTGTTTGTTTGAGGCATACGAAACACTTATGTTCTAATGACTTTATTAAAACTTTACCCGTCCATTGTTGGTGATGCGCAATTCCTATTCCAGTGGATGCGAGGCAAAATGTACCATAAGGTCGATGCCACAGAATCAAAGACACATAACATCTCTCCAGAGCCACCATCTGATGTTATGACAGTTACAGGATATGGATTTTTTTCCTTTTTTATCAACAAATCCTATGAAAAGACCAGTACCAACAATGTGTTCATCCATGTCAAAAAACCATCCTACTCCCCTACTCTGACTATGACACTCTACCCCAACATTTGTTCTAACAATAGATGTACATCGCAAAAAAGGGGTCACAAATACACTTTGCTTAAAAAAAAAAAAAGTACAGTACAGTACACATTACACCAAAAGAACTCTTGCAATGACTACTGTAGACCCAACAATTCGTAAAGTATCAGAGCGTGAAATCTACCTTTAACAACCCCCTTTCCTTATGAGTTTGCCTTTGCTTTATTTTGTTCTACTGATAAAAAAGCAAACGGCCCTATTTGCGGTGCACAAAGATGCAACCCTTGTACTCCGAGACACCACAAGTCTTGAGAGTAGCTTTTAGCCTTGCTGCGTGTCATCATCTCCCCTCCACTCGGCTCTGTATCTGTCACTTCCTCGCTCTGTCTTTCTGCCTCCTTTTCTCATCTGTGCATTATAGCCCCGCTGTTGATTTGTGCAGTTGGGGAATGAGTCTCACTTTCTTCCTGATGTCTGCTTTGATACTGCAACCCTTTCATCATCATATTATTTCTTCTGAGTGTCTAATTAGGGTATTTGGATTTCAGTTTGCTTTGTCATATGCCCTTTGTCTATGAGAAAAGACAATAATAGAGGGTAATCTGTCAAATAATTCACTAAAATAGTAAAAGGCTGTTATCTTTTATCATTAAACCTACTTATGTAACACTGTAAGGAGGGAATCAGTGGATTGTCAACAAGACAAACTATTTTCTCCTCTATATGTGTTTTATGCAAGTTATGTGTTTTTTTTTCATCCACCTTTTTACAATGACATAGATATTGAGTTTAAGTTATTTGATTAGGGTTAGGTTTAGCATAGTCTATGAAATGATGTCAGTGATACTTACTGTAAGCCAGAAGTGATGGTTTTAGCCATCCCTTGGGTGGTTTACTATTACATTATGTACAGACTTTTGTACAGATACCCTAATTTTTCACTGGTGCCACCATGAGTAGCATTTTTAGGGCTTTGGTGAAATGTCTTGTTGTCTTATCTGTACCAAATTTCATTGATGTCCATTGTGCCCAGAGGATAAATTCTAATGACTTTTGTGATTCTAACTTTTACTTAAACACCAAATATCAACATTTTCACTTATTCAATAAAATATCTTGACATCCTTTAGATGGAGTGGTTGAGAATTTCATACAGACATTCACTGATTTCAGATTATGTATCCAACTGGCTCTGCCAATCCCCTAATTTTTCCCTCCAATATGACTGTCAGTTCAAAATGTTGTCCAATTGAGTTTATGACCAAATCGCTGTACAACTAATTAATTACCCATCATCTTCAGCTGATCCACTGTTCCTAAATCCAACCTCACTGAACACTTATTCATGGTTTGAAGAGGCTCCCTTTCAGATAAAGGAATCTTCAAATCAAGACATGCAATATTTTAGACAACAGCCTTCCTCCAACTCTGTGACAACAGTTTGTCTGTTTCAACATGATGACACCCCTTTGCTAAAAGCCATAAGGGCCTTAAGGGATTGTTTTTCCGAGTTTGGTGTGGAAGAACCTTCACAGAGCCCTGACCTCAACCCCATCCAACATGTTGGATGTTGGATGAACTGCAACACCAACTGTGAGAAGGGCTTTATCACCCAATACACAGACATCCCAACTCTCCCGGAAGTTCCTGGAGTCTCCCGCATATTGATAGCGGCTCCCTGACGCCCGCAAATGAGATCCAAGCACATAAAGGCCAACGTTTATCCTCTCCAGAGAGGGACATGTTAGGGGGCAGAAAGCAACAGGTGCCATCACACACCATAATACCGTTGATGACATGGTAATGTATGGTAATATATACATAGTAATACAGTTGATGACATACTACATGTTGCAACTGTAATGTGTGGGTGCTTCTGTAATATTTGAGTACTTTAGATATAATTTTGTTCTTTGTGGTTCATTTGATATTGAGAGTATCTCAAATGGCAAACATATCTTTGGTGTATCATCACATGAAATCACTGTTTGGAGTGTGGCTAATCCAACACGCATCACTAAATAATACAGTTTACACTGCATTATATACTCACTGCATCTGTATCTCTGCCTCTGCTGATCAACACTGCATATGGAATAATTGGGTAAATATTTGGGGATATTAGCTAGTGTAAACACAATATATGAGAGTTCAGATTTGATATCAGCATCATTGTGCTTCAAGGCACACGCATAACTCCACAGACTGCTGCGTATCCTGCTTATTATTGGATAAATCAGAAAAGATTTTGCCACAGTATTTCAGGTCTGTTGTTCAGGTTAGTGGTTTAATGTATTCAGTCTGAGCTGAATAATCCAGGTACCCTGAAATGTCTTTTTGTTTTCAGAAAAGTCAAACTTTAAGTATTTTTTCACAGAATGATTTCATAAGCGCATGCACCTGATGTTGATATCCGATCTCTCTCTTTAGCCTCAGGTATGAGTTTAACTCGGAGTAGATCAGATTTTTGCCTCTGGTGTCTTACAATGGTTGGAATTGTTCTCATCAGGAGACATTTCCTATGAACTAGAGGCCATGTAGAGTGTAGATGAATTAGTTTAACTTTTATGGAAAATACATTTGTTTGCTTACTTTCTGAGAGTAAAAAAGAATATTGTTATCAATCTCATATGTGCATTAACACAGGATATGGTTAGCTTAGTCCTGCATACAACACTAATAATGACCAAGGAGACTCTGATGCAAATTGTTGTAGACAAGGAGATTTACTAAAGCTGTAGTGATTTCTAAAACACAACAATTTAAGCCACAGATTAAATACTAAAAGCAAGCTCATTGGGCGCTAAAACTGTCAATCAATGTCACAGAGCTTGCACAGGTCACTTCAAAATAGAAGCATGCAATAAAAACCATAAAACACAGTAACAATCAAGAATAAAATCATAACTTAATTAAAACTCAAACAAATAAAAGATATAAAAACATGCAACACAAAAATACTAAAAACAGACTTCCCCCTTGTGAAACTAACACCTCTAAAACTTACAGGTGAGCTTGACTCACATGAGTATGACCAAAAAGCCGTGTGGGTTGATGCAGGGAGTACGCTGGAATCTTAATGCACAGGTTTCCAGACATAGAATATAAATGTAGGTTTTGATTTTGATCTCTATCCGTAGAATACATCAACATATTGAAAAGACTCTGCACAATATTATTGCACCCTGTTGTCCACCAATACAAAGTTCCAGCATGAAACACATTCTAAAACAATGAATTGTTTTTTTAACATTTCTATTTCTGTACAGGTTAAACAAATGAACATTAATTACTTAGCTTGGAAGGCATCTTTTTTAACTTTTAACAAGTGGATGTTCCCCTCAGCTTCTTTACTTTATGCTAAGCTAGGCTAACCACATGTTTGCTTAGGCTCTGTCATTAACTCACATACACGAAGTTGATACCAATCTTGTCAAGAAGATTATCTCCCTGAATGTTCAATTATTCCTTTAAAATCACCTTCAACATTTCTTTTACTAAACTTTCTAGTTTTTGGGCAACTAAGAGAATATTGTACATTTGCATAAGTGTGTGTATGTGTGTGTGTGTGTGTGTGTGTCTGACTTTTTCATCTTAGGACAAACAGCAGTGTTTTCCCACAAACAAAAAGCTGAGCTTGTTTTTAATAGTCTACAATTTCTGCGACACATTTTTGCTCACTTGACACGCTCGAGTTCTCGCACATATTTCTGCCAGTTCAGAGACACACACACACACAATCTACAACTTTACTGGGAAGATACTAATGTTTGCTACACAGTCTGTCACTAGAACCAAATGAGGTGCTTCATTACGGCAGAATGAAGATGAAGGTCAATACAATGGAATGCTTTTACCACTATGGGAGATTCAAAAACAAGTGTTTTTTGAACGCAACGGCAAAAGACTGTTGAAACCGATACACCACTCCACACTTACATTAAACAAAGCAGGACGCTTCAGTGTAGTGCTCTTCAAAAATGTGTTAGAAAATAAGTGGAATGTAAAAACATAGGTTGATTTAAAACTTGATGGGTCCGTGCCCTAGTGGAATGGCGTGTTATCTGGACTAGTCGGGGTGATGGGATGTGGGTTTTTGAGTGTTAAGTTCAAATGAAAATGATTTAACAACATTGAAACATTTGTTACTCTGAAAAATATACTAAGAGGAAATGGGCCTTCAGGTGTATGGTTTTCAAACACAGCTGAATATCATGTTTGACTCCTACTGAGAAGGTCATGGCTGAAGAAAGAATCAACTGGACCTTGCAGTTTACGTTTAAGGAACAAGACTGATGATTCTAGTATCTACCTCTCCTGAGCTTCTGCATCATTAGACTCATGAAGCAAGCACACTAGTAACTTCAGCTGGGTGAGATGGCTACTTCAAGTTTAGCCCTCCAGATGACTTGAATGGGGATAAAACAATCAGATTTTGTGGCTCTTCTAAACTTTCAAAATGTGATGGGACTGAAAGGATCAAATTCTGATTTAAAAAACAAGTAATTTTGCAGGTTTTGTAAGGCTCAGAAAAACGTATTTACAGACATCTCTTTCACAATGTGAGTCTATGGGTAAAAGTCTTTTTGGGCTCCAATAGCATCAGGTGATGTTGTATTTACATAGTTTGACCGCTATTTCAAATTGGCTTCAAAGCCCAGCGTTCTTCCTGGGGGCTTGATTATGTCATCTATAACTCCACTATTGTCATCGTATCTACCACGGCTGAGTAACAACAGAAGTATGTTAGCAGTGCGGCTTTAGTCTTCTGTCAGTGTCTACACAAGATGCATCATTCTTATTATTCCTCATTCAGCTTTATTTTCTCGTACTTGGAATTTTCTCTTCATTACCAACACAATTGTTGATGTCTGGTTTTAACTAATTTTTGATGTTTTTTATATATGTATTTATTTTATATTTCTTGTTGTTGTTGAAAGGCGCCATCTAAATTAAATGTATTATTATTATTATTATTACAATTAAGGAGTCGTCCAGACCTATTGTCCAAGACCTGACAAACCCTAGTTAGACTTAGAATGTCTTAATTTAAAGTTTAAATATGAGATGGAGATCAACTGTAACACTAAAAAAAATTTGACGTAAAATGAATATGCATAACATCATATTTCCATCATCATGGCTGCCAACATGTCAGTGCAGCGACTTCTACATCTTAGTAGTTGTTGGAAACTTCCACTCTGACAGCTGCCTCTGTGTGGAGCCTTATTTGGACTGTAATGTGTGGCATTGGCTAATGATCACATCTCCCAAACGCATACTTCCTCATGAACAGGTGAGAGTCATCAGGCGGAAACGACCGATTTATGACAAGTTAGAGCAGTTAAGAGAATTTGGTTGAATCCGACATGGACCACTCATACAAGAAAACCTCATGAGAAAAAGTTTTAGAATACAAATACAAGGCCTAATGTGTGACTGAATTAGCCAGAAAACGTAGGAGACAGGTAGAGGTGCCATCGGTCACAGAATGTACCCAGCAGGTGAGCTTTATCAACTAATATAATTATTTCCATCAACTCAGAAATACACTGACAAAAAGACCTCATTGGCAATGTAGCTGAGTAAAAAAAATAAGATTCAAAGCATCAAGAGATACAAATAAGGAACACAGAGTAAAAATGGTGATACAAGGTTCAAATCAATGTTGTATAAATGTGTGTTATGATGAAAGAAGCAGAGATCACAAAGGTCTCTATTGGACAGCTTTGCACCGTGTATCTTTGTAATAAAAGAAGCCATTTGAGGGGGTTTGGTATCTGATTGTGAGGCCTCCCTGTAGAGGTATTGCAGGCATGTCTGTCATGGAGAACAAACCAGCACACGCCTCTGGATTCCCAGGAGGAAGCTGGTGGATGGCGGTTCGGGACAATGACACTCTGGTTTATTCTGCTTATTTCTGCTCCCAATGCTACCTGGATCTAATAAAATGGGTTGGATGGGCTGATTTCAAGCACATCACTTTGTTATTGAAATGCGTCTGCAGGGAATGCATGGTGGTGGGGATGGCTGCTGTTGTTTTTAATTACAGGATGGTATAGAGCACCTAATAGTGTTACGAAAAGGATAAAAAAAAGCAATGTGTGCATTTATTTGTTGATTCTTTGTTGAAAAAACAACATTAAATATGAAGTGTACATACCTGCAGTATCTAGATGTACTAAATGCGATTATATACATGATTTTACTGGACTGATTCTTGTGCCATAGCTTTGGAGAACTGCAGATGTGTTGTGCCGCATTTATATACAACATATTAATCATACATATGTACACACTGCTGTCATTTATTTATCATATACCCTCCTATTCCCACTCAGGGTCAACATGAGCCTGGAGCCTATTTCAGTTTTTGCTGGGCAGGGGACATGGAAATGATAATGCAGACTTGTCAATTATAAATACATGAATAAATACACTATTGAATTCAAACATGAGTCACAGCATGGGGAGCTAGGGGTACCTGTGTGAGTCACTGAGCACTGTTGCCTGATGGTTATAGATGCAATTGATGGTGTTAGTCAGTAATAATGCTCATGTGTAGAGAAATGTGGCACAAAGGCTAAGTTTAAGACTTCATTGTCAAAAAAAACCAAAAATAACTTTACAGTTAACTTTCCAAACTTAAAATCACATTTAGCTTAATTGATGCAGACTTTAAAAGATACTTTCTTATATGCATCTCTAAGTGTTGTCTTTTTCTTCTTTATCAAAAAGATGGCACTATTTTTTTCAGTCCTTCAAATGTTCCTCTTCAGGCTACCTAACCTCCACAAATCAGGAGTTTCAGGGCAGCCTCTATTAAGCCTAAGAGGACATTTAGATGGAAGACTGCCCGGTGAGACAATGCAGGAAGTCCAACTGAAGTAACAGGTCCAAGAGTTTAAAGCCAAACAATCCACAGTGGTTTATAATATAACTAAGAAGAAACATTTAACTGTGATGTAAATGTATCAAAGAGAAGATCACTGTGAATACTGCAAGGTAAAAGTTACCTGTTTGTGTTACAAAGCAATTTACGGGGAATTTGATGAGTCATTGCAACACGTGTTCTTTGTAATTGTTCTTTTAATTTTCGATCCTTAATCGTTTTTGTTCCTTTTCTTGATGTTGTCTTCAGTCTACACCTGTATAAGCTTGTCAATCAACTGTGAAGCACTTTGAACTACATTAACCTGTATAAAGCTGCTATATGAATAAAGTTTGATTGATTGATTGATTGATTGATTGATTGATTGATTGAACATTTTTGCCAGATGACGTCGCATTGCGTTCTGCGTTCACAACCCTTTATTTTTTTGCCAAAACACTTTGCAGTGACGCACGTTGGATCCCATCTATCCATGGCGCTCGATGGCTGTAAACACCGTCTGATGGAACCCCGAAAAATAAAATTCGTGGTTAACCTGTCGAGTGACCACGACAAACTGACAGACAAACCAGCATCAGTATCAGAATACGTTTATGGCCAGCTTTCTAAACCAATACAAGGGCGATTGTGACGTCTAGGATTCATGTTGATTATTGTCTTGGACGGGGAAAAAAAGCAATTGACTTTGGATTTGTTTATTAAGAATGCAGCCACTGTCCTCGATGTGCACTCAGACTCAAACAAAACAAAAATCAAACCATCAGAATAGGGTACGGAAAAAATGCTTGCTGATCAGCATTCAGCACCAACGTTCCCACAAGCCTCTAGCATTGTTCCTAATCAGACAGCAGACAATACAGATGAGTTTGAATTCCTAGTAGAACAAGATAATAACAGATAAGACAATGAATCAGACTGTACACCAATGATGATGAGCCCCCCCCCTCTCTCTCTTTATTCTGTACTGTTGTCCGCCTCTTTGTTGTGTCTCTCTCTCGGTTCCTTTCCCTCTTTTCCCTAATTTGTATCATATCTTTCACTCCCCCTCTATCTCTCTGTTAACACACAGAAACTCTCTCTCTATTAGAACGAGGTGTCGATAAGAGACGAACTAATTCTCCGTGGAACTCTAACCAACACTCTACAATAATGTCATGCATCAGACACCAGAACTGATTGGTTATTGTTTCCTCTGTGTTTATCCCCATGACCAAAATGTTAAACTTTAGCTCCGCGACAAAAAGGGGTAGCTTTGTTTCAGTGTCTCTCCGCAATTGAACTTCATTCACTTCTTCCATCAGTTGATATAACAGCTGTTTATTTGTCAGGGTTTGACTGGGTTGTGCGCAAAGGTCAGGTGAACAGGAAGATGAAGAGCATGAAGAAGAATGAGGAGAACGTGGAACAAAGGCTGAGCTGTTGACGTCACACTTACACAACTTACCTTTTTAACCCGCTGTATCAAAAAGCACCTTAAGTTCCTATATTGCATGAAAGTAAGAGCAGTAGGTTGTAGACACTGAACATGTTCCCATCAGACAAAAATCTGAATTGCTAGTGATTAGGAATGATTGTAGAGTGTCAATTATACCACAGAGTGTCATTTTATGGTTTATTTTGTTCAATAAACAGTTAATGAAGAGGGAAAACAAGCTAAAAGCTTGGTAATGATCAGTTAGATATGCTTATAGTTGGATATGCACCTATATTAGGTCTTTGTATTTGGACTGTGTTTACTGCACTTGAACTGTTTTGATTGTAATTGTGGGTGTTTCGGATTGTGTAGGCCTATGTCATATACTCATATTGTATATTTGGGCTGAATATGTACAATGATATACATGTTATAGTGCATGCATTTTTCAGGACATTTTGTATACTGTATGCTTACTTAGAGTTCACGAAAGTTGAACTCGATGAAGTAATATGCACACACATGCATACCCCCGCACACGATCCACTAATGAATAGTGGTTTTCTGGCAACATATTTTCTGCTACACTTGAACTTTTTCCACCACTCTCTTAACCTTCACTGCTCTGCCTGAACCTCAATACATAACCTGTGAAGATGTATATCATGTCACCAAAACATCCTGAGTTTAATTCTGAAGGTAATCTTGTCTAATAGGGAACACATGTTGAAATGAAATGAAATACACACATCCATTGTTCTGTATGTAAGCTCAACCATTGGTGGCATCAAGACACGTATCACTTTTTACACTACCTGACTTTTCTGCTGATTATAGCGCCATTTCACTGTCATGCAACATTGTCAACACAAGATGTTTACTTATATCATTACTTATAGTAGATGGAGTCCAGTTGAAGTTTCCCATAATAATAACCTATTGTTTTTAACTGAGCTTTGTGATCACCAGAGAAAAATGAAAAAAGCTCTCCAGTGCAGCATGAAGTGACTGTCAGACAACAACTAGTGTTTGGATTTTACTTTACAGGTCTGTTGGACATTGATTTATATGAATGACATATTGTCCAATGAAACCCTGAACAGACTAGACCTGAAACCCCTTAACAGTACGTCTTTTTGTTGTTGCGACCACACAACAGAAGATGACTCTGATTATAACAAGACAGACTGAGAGGAATCTTTGAACATACTGCTACAGCTGCGCAAGCCCGAGGCCAAAACATACGGCTGACGAAGGCAATTACGAGTTCAACAAACAATGAGTCAGCTAATTAGTTTGCTGCGGTGTAGTGGTGGGTCCATTTAAACACTTAGGTGTGAAATCAATGTTTGAATAGTGGAAGTTAGCTACATGGGAAACAATCAGAAGGTGTCAGGAGACCTTTCCTAATGTTTCTTACAGTAATCAACATCTTGTGAACACAAAGTGCCATATAGGCAAACCTTCAGCACTCCATCAAGTACTTTTGACTGATCTTTCACAGTTAAGTGAAAGTGAAACTATGCAGAAGTAGTTTAATGCTCTAGAATTGTCTTGTCATGTGTATTTGTGTGGGAGATGGAAAAAATAGATGATAGATTGTTGCGCAGTTTGTGAAGATAAAGAAAAAAAAAGACATTTATAGTCGCAGTCATAGTCCTCCCACATCTCTATATCCCTCCATCCCTCTGAGAGTTATATGTGTCTGTATCAGGGTGTGTGTCTTAAACAACAGGGAGAGCAGATGTGGCCCAGAAAACAAGGCAGAAATTGAGTTTGTTCTGTTCTTCACATACTGTATAGAGCCATAAGTTCCTCCTCCCAGAGGCATAAGCCAGATTCACAGAGTTTGAAACAGCTGGAGCAGTGTTGGGTATTCTTGAGACACGTTGTACTGCACGGATGCATTTATTCGGCATTGCTTCTCCTTCGGTAGTGATAAGTGTTTGTGATAGTTGGGTGATGAGAATGTGGTCTAGACGATATATGGTGATTAGTGTGAGTGGTGTGTTTATTTACAGTTCATATAGTTTCTTCAATCAGTGTGTCATTTTCATACCAGCAGGGAACTAATGGAAGTTCTTGGGGCTGTAAGACTTTAAATGAACAATACATTTAACTTGGAAATAGGCTGCTTTTGAAAACAAAATGAATCAAATAAAAAAAAAAAAAAACACTTTAAAATGGACTAAACTGTGTTATTTATGTTATTACTGCCATAGTAGATTCACATTGATACTGTTACTATTGTAGTTCCCCCTTCTTAAAAGGGTACCATGTGGCGTTTTACACCTTTGATAGAGCTATAGAGCGATGCTTAAATCTTTGGGGCCCCATTTTCTCTGTTCTTGTACATGATGCAATTCTTACCAATGGTTTCACACTGTTTCACTGACATACAGGTAGTGGTAATGTGTCATGAACTGCATCAAGCACACCTTTAAGATCAAGAAGCGGTATCGAGCAAATTCAAGGTCCTCCTTCTCAGTCACCATATGAATGTGATTTCCTCATATTAAGGTAGGCAATTCGAGTCAAGTAGTCTGCCACTGCCAAAGAAAAAATGCTGAATGGGATTTGATTTTATGAAAATTGTAAGGATTTTAACTGTATTTTAAGATAATGTGTGAAATTATTACAGAAGATAAACTGGCTGACCTGGCTTTCTAGCAAAGCTGTCATCAGGTTTGCAAGCCAAAGTTTAAGGCAGTATGAACCAAATACATAATATAGTAATATCCTGTTTATTAGCAGTTTTGTCTTATTTGTGTCCCATTAAATCAGTCGTACACAAAGCACTGTCCAACTTCTATCTGTGGACATGTTGCTACAATGTTTGTATGCGCAAAAAACAGCATGATGTGTTTTTATCGACTAGTATTGCTATGTATGGCTAACCTGGCTAGAACTGGTTTTCTAAATTCTTGAACTGGAACTCAGGTGTGACGTCATTCCCAGCTCTGACTACCAACGTTCGAGGTAAATGGAGCCTAGCATATGATTGCATTCCTAATAGTCTCCTCAGCCAGAAGGAAAAAATATGTGCATAAATTGGCATCGGTAATCAGCAAAAATGAGTTGGAAATATCATATCGGATATTTGCAGGAAAACCATTATCATCCTTCCCTAATTTCATATACAAACACCCTCAGGGCATTTCCCCCTATGGGAACTTAACCACCTGGACATGTCAGTCCCACTCAATCTGCTCTATACCATCAAACTAGCCTACCTCTTGATTATCTGTGAATCAAAACCCTGTAGGATACATCACATTTAGTTGACTTATAAAAATAATAATGCTACACTTTTCAAACTAGTAATGTACTCCCCAACACTGTGCACATAATCTACTGTTAACACCTGTACCATCACCTGTATATTGCAACACACTTCCTTTCAGTGCATAGCTACACTATTGTCCTAGGTTTTAATTGACAGGAAACATATATTATTGTATATTGCTGAAACCTGTATTGGCTCTTATTGTGACATCATCTCTACTCCCTACACCAAACACACTTTATATGACTAACCATATGGCTGGATGACTCACTAGCTAGGTGATTCAATATTTATACAAGGCTACTTTTTCTCTCCAACTCTAACTCACGTAGCAAATACAACTTGGGGAAAAAAAGACTCTCCCCAGCGGTTCCCTCTGCCACCACAACAAATGTCAGATTCATCAGGATTCCCTTCTCCTGCACACAGAGCCAACAGCAGAATAACATGAGTTGTTTTGCTAACAAATGTCAGATATATCAAGAATTCCGCTCCCCCAACTAGAATCACACAAATTCGTAACATATTGTGAATGCTAATGGGGTATTACATAAATCTCATACAGCATACAGAGATTGATATGTCTCAGGGAAGATGCTCGATGGAAGCATCCCACAGGAGTGTGTGTATCAGGCACTGCTGGTGGGTATGTGGGGGGAGTGTTTTAGTCGGTGTGTAAAATACTTTTTTGTATCCTGCTCCATGTGTGACCATGTGCATTTGTATATTGCAAGTTTCATGTTATGGCAGTATTGGTGTGGTTGTGCACTAATGTATGAACTGTAGGTGTCATAGCTGTCAATTGCCTTCCTGACTTATTGTGGTTGTTTGGTGACACTTAGACACTTTAGTTATTATGTCAAGTTAACAAAGTAAACCCAGCAATTGGTAGATAGACTGTACTTATAAAGTGCCTTTTTTTGGTCTTTTTGACTACTCAAAGCGCTTTTACACTACATGTCACATTCACACACACACATTCATACACTGATGCCAGCCTGCTCATTACAGGGAACTAACATTCATTCACACATTCATACACCGTTGGCGCAACCATTGGTAGCAATTCAGGGTTAAGTATCTTGCCCAAGGACACATCGACATGTGGACTAAAGAAGCCGGGAATCGAACCACCAATCTTCCGATTATTGGATGACCGCTCTACCTCCTGAGCTCCACAGCCGCCCATTGGCTTGTTTTTTGCTATAAACACAATAGCCCCAATTTACTGCTCTGGGAGAGGGTGGAACAAAGTAATTGTTTTGCATGTCACAAGTATGAATTTGGTGCTTTCAACTTGGCAATGAAGTCACATGTCAGTCGTCAGTAGCAGCTGTAGTCTTCTTATTTGGTGCTTTTCTTTTAATGAGTTACTTGCGTTTATGTCCTGATTCACAACTACTGAGTTAAACAACTTAAAAATTGATATAAATTAGTTTTACTGGGAAGGTTTATCAGCTTAAACTGGCATGAAGCAACTAGATTTTTTTTTAAAAGAGAAAACTGTTCATCTCTTGTAAAGAGAGACACTAACAAGGCAACAGCCATTAGTTTTATTGAGTAACTTATGCCATTCATGATAACTACCTGTTTGCTCCCAGAGGTGGTTGCCATTTAAAACATCAAAAGATTTTTTTTTTAAAAGTAGTCTGCTCTTTATTTGTGCAGAATTAAGTTATTTCTCTATGATGAATGTGTGTTAGTACACTGTTTATGCAAAGTGGAGGATAAGTGGAATATATTTATTCCTTGAATCATAAAAAGGCACCAGGTACTCGAGCCGAAAAGCAAGTAGTGTTGTCTCAAAGGTTTCCATCTGGATACCTTCATCACGCTAACAATATTAAAATGCTTTCAGGTTGTGCACTTTTTGAAAGAGGAAAACAGAAAAATGTGTCCGGTTGCAAGGACAAGTGTCCTTAAAAGCATTTGCATGATTTTCAATCTGTTCTTGCTGTCAGATGGTCAAGGCAATATAATATTGCCAGCATACAAAATACAACATTAAGGGAGCTGTGAGTATTAAAATATAGCAGCTTCAAAATGCTACACAAGAAGTAAAAAATAATGTATGAACTAGAGTATTTTTGATGAGATGCAAAGATAGCTATTATCTTCTTAGTAGATGTATATTATAGGTAATTCCCATCTGGGGTTAAGTTACCTTTGTGAGTATTCTTATATCTATATCTTTGTGATAATCTTGACTGCACAACAAGGTTTACCCACTTCGTATTCCCTTCATTCCAGTCAAGGTAACACCTTTTATGGAGGACTTTGTGACTGGGATGAGAATAACGCCTTGATTCTACCGGGCACAGCGGCGTTGCATTCCTCTGTTGTGTTTCGTCCTCCACATGGCGTCATACCCCTCTAGGTGTGCAGGGTTTTGCTCTGGCAGAGAGAAGAAGCCAGACCAAAGCAGTCATGGCAACAGTGGTGTCATAAAATCTTGTGATTTTCCACTTCAAAGTTCAACCTCTTGTTGTCCATGGTGATAAACATCCTCTGACAGATTGACTTCCGGCTTGGTCCCACCGGTTATAAAGTAATGTGATGCAATATACAATGAGGAGTCTACACAGGCTGTTTTATTTTGAAAACTTACCAGATGCACTATTCCGCTCGTGTCTGACTTCCTGCCCTGCTCTGTGTAGCTTCTTGACGTAGCTTCTGCCAAAAATAGACTCTTCAGATCGCTTCTGAAATGCGCTGTGGTGTATCTGCCGGAATCACAAGCTTGTAGTGGCCGCGACTTGCAGAGCAGCCGTTTCCGTAGGAATCTAGCCCTAACTGAAGTCAGATCATTATAACAGATACAAGAACCCCTGATGGCGATCCAACAAAGCAAACAAAGCTCATGGTAAATACAAGAGAATAAGGCTTCGAAATTAATGCAGTCAACTCAAGCTACTCCACTACATTTACACATGGCATTCCTCACTCTCTGCATCACCCAGCAAATGTACTCTGCAAGTGCAGCTGCTACTCTTGCACCACAGGTATTGATGCTCTTGCTTTACTCTGGCCCTCCACAAGTATTGATGCTCTTGCTTTACTCTGGCCCTCCACCACCCCAGCATCCACCTGCAGGCTCTGACTATAGTCCAGGTGAGATCAAATCTGCTGTCATCACTCCCCAGTCTCTCTCTTTGTGCAAGTATATCCTGCAGGGAGTCACAATGTCAGAGTCTAGACAGCGAACATTAAATAATATTGCTCTGTATTTGCATGTTAATGTCGTGCGACCACGTTCCAAAAGCTTAAGTGTTTCCATCTGTTCTGAATGGCCACACTGGAAGGGTGAAAAGCCCTCTGTCATGAAGAGGGGTGACGTGATAAATTGAGCGAACGGGACACAACTGCACACACTTTCTTTGCAAATAAGGTCAAATCCTACATTTATATCAACTCTGCACACCTGACCAATCATTGCATTACGTTTTTGACAGATATACTAAAATCTCCTTTGCCATTTTCCATTTCTCCATTTACCATCAAAATAATCCAGAGTTCAATCAGTGTACTGCTGCATTAATGAATCCCCATTAAGGCCATTAACTGAGCTACTCTTCCCATTTAGTTCACAACTGCCCAAAAGAAAACATTACTACTTTACACTTTCTCTAATTTAACTTCATTCAGTGCAATTTTTTTTTTTTTTTAACTAAAAAAAAAACTGACATATTCATACTAATGACAGTTTGGTAAGAGTGCGTGAGCTGAAGTCTAACTTTTTAAAAAAAAGTGCTTATAATGTTCAAGAATGTGAAAATGTGATTCCCCGCTGCCATGTTGTACTCCCCTCTAGATGAGTTTTACAGCAATGGTTTTGTTTTTCTTTTTTTCTGGCACAAATTGAAACATATTACTTTGAGTTGTTTCATAAAGTCTGTGCAATATAACTTTTGAAGAGTCCGATATACAATCACTTACATCAGAAAGTACATGACCTTCTCTAACCCTCGAGTCTGCACTCATAACTGACTGAAATCCAAAGCTTTTCTAAAATCAGTGTGTCCTCACAAACAAGCTCATAACATATAATTTGAATACCATTAAAAGAAAGTAGTCTTTTAAAGTGTTTACATTGCAATCAAAGAGGATTATTCCCCCATTACACATCAAGCTTTAACCATCCATTTCACAGCAAACCAACTTTGACGGGGTATGGGCTACTCTGACTCTGATTGGCCTATCATTATGATTACTCACGGCTTATTAGGCTTCATGTAAACCCAGCTTCTAAACTGTGCGATTTTCCTCGTGTAATTGCTGTATACAGCTAAAGACATGTGGCTTTGGAAAAAGGAGAGGCGGAGTGATCGGGTGAAGAGTGATGGCGGGCTGGAGACCTGTGAGTGGAGCGTAACAGTCATGTGGAGCTGTGTTGGTCCTCCATCAAGAGAGATCTTTCGGTTCATTGCCTTTCAGTACTCTGATCCTGAGGGGAGCGGTAGCTGGCCAGTGGATCACTGCTCTCCAGTGGATTTCATTAGTTTCTTCAATGGATCCTCCCACTGTCTCTGCACCAACAAATCCCGCTGCCTTTGCAATAACACATTTTCTTTGATTCTCTTCAGCTCCACGTGAAGGTCAACCTTTGTTTCAGCTGCAGGCCCATTATACTCTTATTACCTCGTAATAAGAATATAATGGGCCTGCAGTTTGAATACACTATTGCCTCTACTGTAATTATAATTACAGGTCTTCCTTTCCTTGATTTTTCATTTAATAAAAATTACTTTTATCAAGTTTGTGCTTACTCTGTTTGCTATTATATTTGTGATAAAGCTGTATTTTAAAGATTTCACAGCAGAAATGTATCGTGTGTGTAGTATGTGAGGTTGTACTTAGACACAGCTAAACGCTAATGCCAGCGTGCAAATATAACTCATTCATAACTATATTTATTTCATTATTGATTCATCTGCTAGTTATTTTCTTGATTTGTTGTTTTGTCTGTTGAATGTCAGGAAATAATAAACAATGTTTGAGTCTGGTCTTGTCTCATTAACAGTGAAAAACATTGAGACATTCAGTTTATTATCCTGTATGACTGGAAAGCTTCACATCAAAGAGTGATTGCTTACTAATTAATTATTCAGTTATCACAGTTTCTGATTAATATTCTGTTGATCAAGCTGTCAACGTGTATGTATTCAAACTGTTTTCATTGTGTTTTTAGGGCTGCAACTAATGATCGTTTTTACAATGCAGGTAATGGTCACAAAGCAAAGTATTAGACAAAGTTAAATGTTGTCCTGCTGGTGGCGCTAGATCAAAAGTCAGTCTGGACAAATGTATTGGATCCACAGGCCAACATTTCTATAACTTGAGCCAACCTCCAAGTCTATAAAATAATAGAGTCAGGTTTTTTTGCCTACACAAGGAACTCGTGAAAACTAAAAAAACAGTATTTATTCAACAGTGCAACATTTCTGTCTTCCATTGCCTACAGTTCCAGCTGAAGTACACACACGCACCATTACTCCCACATTATCAACACATTCTACCTGTGACACAGATTTCTATTTCATTACTAAGTGTTTTTCTTCTCAAAGCCTCTCCGCGTGAGTCTATCAAATTATGGCGGAGAGTGACAGGAAAGACTGTGGAAAGTCAATTACATCTGACAAGCCATCCAGCTAACGGCCTGAAGCCGCAGGGCTGCTGCGCTGAAATGTGTTTCCAGTTCATTTCAAGTTACGTTTCATATGCATGAATTACATTTGTGTTATGACTCTCTTAAATTTTTGGAGCGATATTACAAAAAAAAAAAAAATCATCAATTGATTCCAGTCTGTGACTCTTTGGGAAATGGAGAATGAAGAGTGAGGAGTTGAAATAATGGATGAGAGAAAATAAAGTAAAATCTCTTTTTCCCTTTTAAAATCACCAAGAATGACAACTTGTAACATACCTGGCTGTTGAAAATGTAACTCAATGAATACATCTACATAATGACAGGAATAAGGGGTGTCCACATGTTAGGGTTCCTATGAGCAAATGCTTCCATGCAACATACTGTCCTAAAACCACAAAACAAGGACATAATACCCCCTGAGCCACATTATGGCAAGTGAGATAGGGCAAACATTTGTCTAGTTGAATACACTTCCAATTATATGACAAACATCTTGGAGCAAGTGTAATTGCAGCCAAAAATAAGAAAAACAAATCCCACTGTGGGGCAGAGATCACCATGTTACAGCAGTGGACACTATGTCCTCAGGGGCTTTTGGGAGACCAAATTTAGCAGAAAGGACAACATAGTAACATACTAAATCCTTTTAACGTGCTACTATTGCTGAGCTCTTTTGCTTCAGGCTCCAGCAGAGAAAAATAAATGCTGTCTGAAAAAAGGGAACATTCTCTCAAGTCCTGAGGCAAATTGTATCCTTGCCTGAAACCGGGAGATCCTAAGAGAGTCCTCTGGCTTGTTAAGCTGAGCTGGTGGCTCCTACTTTATTTTTGTACCGAGCAAGCATTTCAAAGGGGGTTACCTGTAGGTTAGAATCAACCAAAATTAACATTTTCAACTTTGAGTTGTTTTAAAGGATTGGTGTGTAGAATTTAGTGGCAGAAATGGAATATATTATAAGTTTGTTTTAATTAGTGTATGATTAGTTGAAAATAAGATAAGAATTATGTTTTCATTACCTTAGAATGAGGCCTTGATATCTACACAGGGAGAGGGTCCTACTTCCACAAGGCCTGCCATGTTGGACCGCTATGTTCCTACAGAAACCCAGAATGGACAAACCAAACACTGGCTCTAGAGAAGGCCTTTTGTTTTTCATGAGTTTCGTGGCCACTGTAGGTTCTACTACACGGTTGAAGGTGGGGGTGGAGAGCAGTAGTCAGTTGGTTGCAATGTGTAACCTCACCACTAGATGGCACTAAATGCTACACACTGATCCTTTAAAGCTGCAGTTGGTAAGTCTTATAAAAGTAACTTTTTGTCATCTTTGCTAAGACTGTCACCTCCCAAATGTCCAAACTCCTCACCCTATTTCTAAGGCTGAGTCCAGACACTCTAGAGGAAACTCATTTCGGCTGCCTGTATCCACCATCTCATTCTTTCAGTCACGACCCAAAGCTCATGACCATAGCTGAGGATTGGAAGGTAGACTGACTGGCAAATTGAAAGCTTTGCCCAGAGTACCTGCCAGAAAGGGGGGTTAAGTATTTTTTGCTTTTGCTGAGGGGAAGATTTTTTTTGGTAGAACAGAGGATGGCCTTTTCACTTTTTTCTCATTCTGGATTTACATTTTGTTTGACTTCCCTTATGAAATTAGTTTTAAATTTAAAAAAAAAATCTAGTTTTGACTATATGAAAGGAAATGCAAACCTCTGTGTGTCAGGGTTTCTTCTAATCTGATGAGGAGGGAATCATTGCACTGTCATACTCCTTCATATGTCCCTAGTCTTCTGTCTACCAGCTTTATTTAACACTGGTTGGACAGACAGATGCACCACAGTCAGCGTCCTCTTCCCTCAAAGCTCTATAACTGATGGGTCGAGTCTGCCTCATGTGTCCTTTGTGTTTTTATGTGTTGTACATGTGTGTCACGATGATATATTAGTTTATACAGTTAACACGCTGTGTAATCCGTCTTATTTGTCAGTACCCTGATTAGCAGGTGCGTTGGCAACAAGCTTAGTGAGATGATGACGCAGAGCCTCCTCAGACCTTCGCTGCCTGTCCGGTGTTGCTATGGAGTGTCATTAGTCAGGACAATCATGTATCTTTTCTTATCTTATTTTTTTTTTTTTACACGTCTTTGCCTTAATCATATTAGTTCATAAACTATGATGGTTGGTGTTGGTGTGAGAAGAAAAAGTGGACATGTTCTGAGTTGGAGCATGATGTGTCAATTTACTGTGACTTCATGTGCAGAATGAATAGGGGGGAAAAAGGCAGCGCAGGAAGTAGAGTGCTGTGACAGAAGACAATATGAATGTTGGGTGTGGGATAAATTTACTCTATGTGGAAATACAAAAGGCTGTTATAGGTGGCACTAAAATATAAATGTATGTCCTCTTAACTGACAAAGTGAATGTACCAGCTAATGAATATAAGTTGTTGTTTATGAGTACAGGTACTGTCAGTCACATGAAAGAAAACTACAATCCCTAATCCAAGTCTGATCCATTAAGAGTTTCTTAATTTTCTTTAGTAAATAACATAAACTCTTTTCTAACTTTCTCTAACCATGACCAAACAAATTTAGAGGTGCCAGATCACTCATATGCCTCATTTCGTAAAGGAATGACAGATTAGCTATTTTGTTGATTAAGAAAAATTGGTGTATCTCCCATACATGTGGCTATTATGGCTCTATGGAGCATGCTAAATTTAAATTGGCCACCTCCTGTTGTCTGTCTGCCTCCTTTCATTGTTTTTCCTTGTTCCTTGTTTTTCATTCTCGTCTGTGTACTACAGTTAAAATCAATGTGGTTGACCATCACACTGAACTGACTGCATAACACAGATTTCCTTGGAAGACGGTATAAGTATAGCGGAAGTCAGCCTCATACATGGAAACACTTGTCATATTAGAATGATGTGATGTGAACACTAGAAAAGTATCAAAAGGAGAATCTTTATCATGTTCCATCCTATCCCACATCAAGGTTGCAAATTGCCCCATTTGTATATCGCTCTGTATTTTGCCATCATGGCTTATTTCTGTGTTCACATTCAGTCTGTCTTGGATGAGTGTTTAAAAATTATTCATGTAAAAATCATGTTTATTTGGAGGGGTGTTGAGCAGCTTGTCCTGATATATGCTGTTTTGTGCAAGTGTCTTTAATGAAATGAAATTTGCATTTAACCACAGTGGCCACATTTACAGGAAATACATCCGACTGAGATAAACCAGAATTATCCATTAAGGTATGATGGCTTTGTAAACTTTGAGGATGGGAGTGAAAATAATCTTCAAGGATGGATACAGGTGCAGGGGGGAAAAAATCCATTTAGTAGGTGTTCTGGATCTTCACCAGCACCGTGACCGTGAAAAAAAAGATGATTCTAAGGTCGAGAGTGAAATTTGATCTTCTGGCAATAAGTCTTGATAACTGTCAATTTCCAAATGTTGCAACATCACACAGTGATAGCAAAGATGTATGAATGAGAGATGGAAGGAAACAACAAGAAGTGGTGTTTGCTTCGACTGCTTGACCATCAGACCATGCTTTGAATTACTGTTATTAAGCTGGTGCAATGTAAACTTTAGCTCTGCAAGGTGCCAAGTTTTTATGTTTGAGGCCAAAAACATACATATAGTACACAGTCAGCATCAGTGTGGAGAACTTTCCTGCCATTCTAATTGTCATTCTAATTGTCTCTAATAGCTATTATCGTCACTGTTCCGATCTGATAGTCATCTCAGTTACAGCTTGAAAGACCTAATTACAGCTGACATTTACTTATGGAGGTGACTTGCATGTCAAAGCCAAAATACTGTTTAGGTATGTGAGAGGGATGGTGGTCTAAATCCCATTTAGAGAATGTTTAAGTGAAAGAATATTATGTGGTTTAAAAGAGCAGTGAGTAATAACACCTCATCCACCAGTGGAGATAGGCTTGGACTGTGATGGTGGGTGTTGGGCATACATAGCTCTAATGTTCACTGATTCAACTCTTTATAAAATAAAAAAAAACAATACAAATTAAAATAAATATGTATATTTCCACTACTCTATGTCCACTGATCCACATCTGCTGATCTATAAGACCTAGCTAGAAAAAAGGTGTTTGTCATTAACAAATTAAAATACGATTGTAATGCGGCTTGTAACTGACCTTTTTTAAAGTAAACTTTTCAGAATATTTTAATAAGGATACCGTTTTGTAATTGCTTTGAAGTTCAGTAAGCTGCTCACTCATACTCTGCAGGCAGGGGACGAACTGAACAAAATTCTGCAATTTTCATCTAGACTCACCGTATTTTTCTTTTATATAAACTTCACTCTTTCTGTCTTGATATGATTATTTCCCGCTGGACAGCTGACATCACATGTACGGAAGCATTCACTTGAAGGGGTGGGGGCAGGACGGTGGTAGCACTTCCTGCATGTGCCTTGCAGTATAGTTAACCTATTGACCATTGGGACCATATGACCCTCAATCAGATGGGGATGCTCTTACATTAAGTGGATCGCAGCCAGCAGGTTAAATTTTTTTGTCCCACAGTGCTGGTGGGCCGCAATTCCACCAGCCTATCAGACTGGCCCATCTGACATTTGCTAGAATTGCCAGTCCGAGCAAATTGCACCTATAGATTTTGTATTGGTGCATACAGTCCAGTGACCTCACATATAGCTCTATAAAGCACATCTAGCCTTAACAAAGATAAATCAAACGGGAAACATGAAAACACCAGTACTGCTTCATCTCTGCCACCAAAATATGTCCTTTTTATCATTCAGTCAAAACACTGAATTGTTTTTCTCATATTATTTCTCATTGAGACTTTTGTACAGTGACCCGTGCATTACATCAAATGGCCTTTACAGCTGACTGAATAAACTCATGTCATGCAAACACCAATTTCAACAGTTTTTTCACAGGTTTCTTACGGTCAGTGATGTGGTATGTCCATTATTCACAGTGAATCATCTAATGTGACAGTAATGGACTGAAAAACAATAGAATCAGTGCAACAAATGCATACAAATAAGGTACCTTTTATGAAGGAACAACAAGTATAAACCCACTCCAACACCTCATTGGCCACAGTTTGACAACTACAACTTGAGGATGAAAATCTTAGTAATCGAATTTCAGTTGTTTTAATAATAATACCAGATTACTGAAACCAATGAAACCTTTATGTTTGAAAGGTTGTGACAGTTGCCTTTTGCATGTTAGGATTTACACAATGAGCTTGTTGATGAAAACATCTGAGAATAATTTATACTTCTATTATATACTTTAATAGAGAAGCAGCGTAATCCATTTTAATCACAGTGCCTTAACTCAAGGTATTGGATAATTTGAAAATATTTGAACTATTGTACATTTGACTTCTGAATGCGAAAAACATTTTAAGTTGCATTATGGGAAATGTAGTCTCCAGCATTTGCACTATTTTTGGACAATATATTGTGTCAGAAATAATTGCAATTAACAATATAATTGTCATTTTATACCACTGATATAATAATAATATAATAGCATAATAATTCAAGGGGGCGGGGGCAGGGATTGTAGAGAGGGTGCTACACTTAAAGACTTAAACGTAAAACCACAGACATATACAGACATGATGTTGATAATTAAGCTATTGTATAATTCGATAACGTAATTATTGTGACAGGCCTAACAGAAAATAACTAACTTTAGGGCTTCTCACATATCATCTGTATATTGTTGGTCAATTCTATCACAAATACACCATCTATCATGTCCATTTGCACCATAGCTGTCATATCAGAGGTGGGCCACACTGTCCAGACCAGATCTGATATATTAAAAGGTCACATAGCAAACAAATCTTACAGGTGTCACTAATGGATGTTATTACAGCTATTTTAAAAAAGTAAGGGTTTAGTAGAATAACACGTTTTGGAATACAAAAGCTTGTACTAGAGCAAGTAAATTATTCAACTACTGCAACTTCACCATGTGTACCTTCAAAAGTACAACTGTTCAGATGTGGTGTTTAATTCAGTTACGTGCTCTCAGCCTTGCTCGTACAGCTCACCGCTATGCTGTGTAATTTCCTTGTTAATATATTCCTCGCAAAATGAGCTGTGATGAGAATGAAAACTGAAGTTTACTCTAGCAGACAAGTAGAATGCATGACTGCCTGCCTGCACCAACTGCTCACTTAGAAAATCTAAACTCAAAAGACCATGTACTTATGCAAAACACTAATTACCTGTAATTTTTTTGCATCTGAATAAAAAAAGAGCTGGTTACACAGCCTTTTACAGCAGCACTCCCTTCCTTTGGAAAAAACATCCCTCCTGTCCTGTCAATCATTCATTATATCAAAACCCAAATTAACCCCAAACTGCTGTTTTCCATTCAATTCTGTCGTGGTAATCTCTCTGAATCTTCTGAAGTAGATTTTTATCTGTCAATTATTTATTATTAGTACTTTTTACAGTGTTTAGGAAAAACATCTCTTGGACAAAGAGCTGTTTTGATAGTAGAGTAAATTTAGCTAATCTGGCTGGATTTTTTTTTTTTTTTCAGACAGTAGTAAAAGTGTTATCGCTCTGATAGTGGTGTAATCCAATATGATCACCCCTAATAAAAAAAAAAAGAATTAAAACTTTTTACACATTTTTTGTTTTATGTACATTAGTCTGCAGGGTATTTTATATTGAAATATTACCACATCCATCCCAACTCTTTCCCACGCAAGCTAGAGAGCTTCTTTGAAAAGGGGAAAAGACCCAATGATGAGACAGCAGAGGACTCCAACAAAAAGAAAGCTAAGAAAATACCAAGAATTCTAATCAAATAACAGGTTAATTGCAGCAGCTCCAAGCCCAAGCCATAATATGTGGCGACCAGTTATCCAACAAACCCATGAAACCTTCAAAACAGCTTCGCCACATAGAGGCCAAGCACCCTGCATCCTACACGAAGGACAGAAACAATTATTGAAGGCCACCAGTTCATCAAATGTGTCTGCACTGAGAGCATCATTCTCAGTGGCTAACGGCTTTGATAAAGCTAAGAAGCCCTTTACTATTGATGAACATTTTATCCTGACTGCTGCTAGGGACATCTGCCGTGGACTTTTAGGAGAGGCTGCAGTTAAAAAGGTTGCACAGGTTCCTCTTTTGGCTAGTACCATAACTCGACGAATTGATGAAATAGCAGAGGACATTGAGGCACAATCGTTAGAGGATTAATGAGTCACCATGGTACGCAATCCAGGTTGACGAGTCTACAGATGCTGACAACGACGCAATTATCATTTTTTTGTGCAATATATTTTTCAGGAGGATAGGTTATGTGCTTTATTGTTGCAAGCCAACACCACAGCTGCAGAGCTATTCAGGTCTTTGATTGATTACATATCATGAAAGCTGAATTGGTCATTTTGTGTCGGTGTATGCACGGACGGAGCGGCTGCCATGACTTCACGGCTTTCTGGTTTCACTACTTGGATCAAGGAGGTCGTTTCTGAATGAGTTCACGCACTGTGTCCACCATATGCTGGCGTCTGTTCGAGCAGCCCTATGAGGAGATGGACTCAGAGCACAAACGTCTTGTCTTGAGTTTTTGAGTTATCGCCATAAAACCCAGCTTCCATTTGCAACATCCTATCTTTGTGAAGCGGGGTTTTCTGCAGGGACAGCAACCAAAACGAGATTTCAGAGTAGACTGGACACATAGAACACACTTTGGGCGTCACTGTCTCCCATCGTCCCCAGATAGGACCATGTAGTTGCAGGGAAATAAGCTAAGGGCGCTCACTGATTTTGCATTATGATGAGTTGTATTATATATATTACAATGTAATAATAATAGAAATAAAGTACATAATATAAAATGTAATAATTACATTTACATCATATATGTAATAATTCAGTTTATTGTGTTTTGCGCATGACGCCCCCCCCCCCACCTAGTCAGTGGAAAAATTGTCTTGCATAAAACTGGTCCGTGGCGCAAAAAAGGTTTGGGACGGCTGATTTAAACAAGTCAGCTGTTGTGCTCATTGACACCATCCTCCATGACTAGGGAGCTATCTAGCTACAATAAAGAAAAACTGTAAAAGAAAAAATTGCCACAAAATAGTGTAGATGAGAAAAGTGGATGAGTTTGACACAACCAGACAGAAATAGCAACTACGACTGCTTGGAGCATTGAGAAAAAAGTTAAGTGAGCTGCTCCTGTGGTCAGGGCAAAACAAAATAACCCCTTTCTCTCAAATATAAATCTGCTAACGGATTAAAAGTTTCAGGCTGTATGAAGTGAAAAAAAATGACAGTAAAGTCTGACTGTCAGGGTGCAATATATCAGCTACCAACAACCCCGGTCTTTCCCAGTTCCTTTTCCAGCAGGCATCAATGTGTCATTACTGTATTTGGCCACACAAACTGCAGTTCTTTGGCTCTGCCCACTGAGCTTTAGCTCATTTAATGAGATTATTTCTGCCTCCAGAATAACTTTGCCTCCCAGGAATGTTTGTACACTTCAAACTCCAATCTGCATTTACACCAATGAGCTCGACACCACGGCTGCAGTAAGACATGAGTGTTTCAATGGGGTGTGAGCTGCAGCCACCCATCCAGAAGAAGAGCTCAAAACGATTCCAAAACAGCACACGTGCAAACATGCGTGGGATCCTTCCTAATACTTCAACTGAAAAGAAAACACGGGTGCTGATCAGTAGTTTTAAGTGGAGATCATATGAGCAGAATCTCTCTGTAGTAGATGTGAGCGGTGAACTGGTAGCCGAAAGAGCTGAGAGGCCTAGCTTATAGAGGCTTCACAGCCGACTCTTCAATGCCAAGTCAGCACTGCTCGGAGAAGCCTGAGAGGTGAAAGCCCCTTTCTGGCAGCTGCTGCAGTAATATGACATAAGGAGCTGGAGTGAAGAATTATTGAAGCATAAACATCAAAGGAGGTTTTCTTGAGCTCTGTCAGCCTGGGACACCAGTGAGAAATGTAGCATTACCAAGGAACCGAGACCCATGAATAAGTATCTCTCTCTTTCTCTCTCTCTCTCTCTGGGCTCATTTAATGTCATTTAATAGTGGTGTGATTGTGCATAAAGCTCAACTATGTGTATGCAGCAGGATTAACTGTGTGTTCACTGCAGAGAAAGAGCTCTGGCCTCATAACAGTTAAACATGAAAAGAACAGCAGCTATCACGACCACTGATGAGACAATGCTTCGACTACGTGTTTCCAAGGGGATGTTCTACTTTTAACCTTGTGGCTTTCTATCTCGGGTAACCATAGCGACTGTGGAAGCATCGCGTTACCTTAGGCACGTCATGGAAACAGCAGAGCCCCCGCATGTCACCGTGCCCACGCTATACACAGGAGGGGGATATCCTTTCTTCGGTGACAATAACACCTGGGAGGCTGAGATGAGATGAGGATGGGTCAGTGTCATCAAAGAGGAAGTTCAAAAAAGTTCCCATGGGAGACCACTTCAGTCTTTCATATCCTCAAAGTTAAACACATCTTCAAGGAAAAGCAGAGAGTTACTGTCATGCTACTCAGTGTTGGAAATTATTACAAAACTGTGAAAAAATGTATGAACATGAACTTTTCATGCCGTCTTCATCTTCCATCCCTTCCAGTATATTTTAAAGATGAAATGTAGGGGCAGTGGTGGCATGCTGGAAACTGACTGTAACCACCAAATGGAATTATGCTACTCTGAAGATCCACGTAAGCGTCTCTAAACCTACACAGAGATGGGTGTTGTGGGTAACCGTAGGGTCACAGTGGCTTGTAGAGAAGCCAAAGTGCACACCTTCCAATTCTTAACAGGTCACGTGGACCTTTGCTACAAGTAAGTCGATTGGTTGATTAAATTCCTTACCCGCCTCCTAACTATAAAAAGAATGCAAGCTTCCCCAAACTCTGCACATACATCAGTCAACTGAGGCAACAATAAGCCAAACACATCTTTAAGAGGGACTTTAAGGTTACTTCCTGTCCTAAAGGTCTGGAGAAGGTAAGGATACAGTGTAGCAGTTATTGGCAGGCCTGTATACTATATTTACTGCCAATCTTGTTTATGAATATATACATTTCTGAATCTGGGAGAGCTTATTAAAGTTAGCATATGTTTTTCCATTGACATACATTTACTTAAAACAGTCATTCTTGCCCATGTCAACATGTTATACTCAACCATCAACATAATAACTAATTAAAAAAAGAAGAATCTAGATCAATTATTAATTAATAGTTAACAGAATTACAGGTCTAGTTTGTAACTAAGTGTGCTGTAGAAAACTGACAATGTCTACATTTTGAGTCAAGAACATTCCAATCTAAGCAATCTTTAAAACTCTTAAACAGCACCACCTACAGGTCAACTATCACATCATTACCCAAGACACTTTAGAGACTGGTGTCACTTAGTAAGTCACCATGAAAAACAGCACTACACCAGATCTGACCTGGTGAAACAGCTCAAAGCAACACAGACTCCATCATTTTTCACCTGGATTGTTTTGAGATTCCATAGAGAAAAAAAAAAACAACTGTACACACAAAGCCAAGTCTTATTCCCCTCCCTTTAAGTGTTCTTCTGAGTATATAATAAAAGGTTTGCTAATAAAAAGGCAATTCCACCACACTGTGTTTGAAGCTGTAAGTGGTTTTTCCTCCACATTTCAACAGAAGAAATGAAGCTATTTGTATTGTGTTCATTAGGCATGAAAGTGCTGCAACAGATCAGTTGCCATGGCAGTGAAAAAGTGTGTCTGAATGTCTGTGGGGTGAAAGAGTTTGTCTGAGTCAGTGGCTTCAATTGATGCCCATGAAACATGTCTATTTCAGTAGCTGTCAAAATGTTGCTAGGGTGCTTTTTAAAAAAAAATGTTAAACCACTTTAAAAGTACAGTACAACTGAAGTAAGCTAAAGATTGAGAAATTTCTCTCTGGAGTTGGTGGAGACCAAACTAGAACTAAAAGGAAAGTGAGAATTGGACTTAAATTCATCAAGTAGTCAGAAACACGACTTAAATAAATGAATGCTAATGCTGCTCTGTGTCAGCTGGATGTGTAAACAGGCAATTGCTTGTTAGCATATTAGCCATGTTAATGTTATGAGCCAGTATTAATCAAGCTTTAACAAAGGAAGTCAAAAAGGCAGATATATGCATACACACTGTTTATCAGATTTATAAAGCCACACATGGTTCAGTTTAACAAATATAACTCATTGTGGAGCTGGGCACACATACACAAGCCTCATTTCCTCCCCCACAATGAGTCATAAATGGATAAAGACAATCAATAAAAGTTTGTCACGCTTATATCCAAACCAACTTTAAAGAGTGTGTCACGACTATGGATAAAATCATTAAAAAGTAAAATAAAAAGTTGACTCGAGAATGATACAAATGAATCACATAAAAGTAATTATCACATTTATAAATGTGCTTTTGATTGGCATTTTAAAGATCGCTGTGTAGAGCTCGTAAAACCACACAATTAGTGTAATTAATTATCAACCTTAACAAATTGTTTTTCTTCACCTTCTCATCACATCACCATCAGATTGCTTTAGAAAAACATGTGCACACTTGGTCTGAAGGATGTGTGAAGTGCACACACTCTTCCGTTCGGTGTTAATAAAGAGCAATTCATGTGCTTGAAATGGACAGAGCGTCCCTGTAGGTGACTCATTCTCATGACTCCTTGTCCCTACTACGGTGGTAAGTGGGGGCCTGGACACATTTTATTATTGTGTATGCAGGTGGCAAGCTAACTTTTTCTCTGTTGTTGCAGGTTGCCACCTGCTGCTGCTTTGTTGCCTGTCCCATGTAGTACAACCTTAAAAGTTAGTCTGTAGTACCAATATTGTAATTTGAGTATGTGGTAGCACCCCCTAGACACACCCCTGTATAGTCTGCCAACCCACCTGCTAGCCCCAGTCCACTTATGTTTTGGGTTTCTTTGAATTTGTATTGTAATTAGTGTTGGAAGATTTTAATTCTATCTGCCTGCCTTGTTTAGTGTTGAGCTTAAGGTTATTAGTAACACTGATTTCCTTATCGACATTTCCTGGGATTTAGTTCCCAGGTAGCGTGGTTGTGACAATAATCATTTCCAAACTCTTAGCACTGCCACATTTGCATCTGGAAACACAGATGTGACAAGTTTGATAGTTGGTGGGAAAAACGCATATGGTACCACAACTATGGAGTTGCAATAAAAATATTGTTCGTGAAATTAAATGTCCTTAACTAGAAATTATATCTTAACAAGGTATCATATCCTATCCCTCATATTTCCCCCCCTAAAACATGCCATCAAGTCACAATTATTCAAAAAAGTTACTATTGAACTTCATAGACCTATAGCGAAAACTTGCCTCGGAGTCTTGCTCTGTCTGAAAATGCTGCCACCACTTCGGATTTGGGGAGGGTGTTGAATCTTTCATGTGTAAATTCTAATCATAATGTGACACTGTGTTCACACCTGTAGGTAAATTAACTTTACTTTTATGCTCAGACTATCTAACCAGCAGGGTTCGTCACCAAGCTCATTTCAAGTTTGCAAGCTGCGTCTTATGTTGGGGAAAAAAAAAATTAGGACAGATGTGGCAGAGGAGTGATGGATGATCTGAAAGTGTGACTTGATAAGAAAAGAAAAAAATCCTCCACTCCTTTCCTCACAGAAAACAAATCAGGTTTAGTGGTTGAATAAAATGTAATGTGTAAAGTTTATTATGCATGCTGACAAAGCGTACGTTGAGCAGTAAGTGGGCTCTTGAGATGTGCGCTGAGAGACTGAAAACAAATAAAGTTAACAGAGTAAATATGGTAATATCATATGGAGGTTCAACATTGCAGGTCACAGGACTGAAATGACATTTGATGGGGGAAATAACTGTGAAGGGAACAGAGATCATTGGATGAATCCATTTGGCATCTTAGGCGTAGGAGGCTTTAGTTGGAAGATTAGCCTTCATGCTCGCACACATTAGAAAGATCTTAAAATTAACCTCAGTTCAGTTTGGCTGTTTGAGCAGTCGGGTTTGATAAAATGAAATCAACCAGCAGTGGAAGGAACACAACCTGAGCATGCTGTGGATCATATAACTGTGTGTGGGGGGGGGGGGGGGACTTGACTGCGGAGTCGTTCTTTGTGTTGCACAGTCAACAAACATCTGCTGAATGGCTCTTCAGTACGGGAGGAAGATAGATGAAAAACCGTGAGGAAGACAGATGGAGAAAGTGATGAGATAGGAAGGGGATCGTCTTCCTTCAACAAACACTGAGCTGGGCCAGATCACAGTGAATGTGTTCTGAAGGCTGAAAAAATGAAACTCTGCTGTAGTAGTCGTGACGGTTACTAGTCACGTTGACTAGCTACTTACTCTAAGTATGGAAGGTTGAGGTGGCTTTTAAAAACTACACAATTACACCCCCCCCCCCCCCCCCCCCCAAAAAAAAAAAATAAAAAAGATTAAAAATGATAAGAAATGTAGAATGTTGCCAATTTATATCTATCTTTTGGTGGTTTAACCAATCCATTTTCTTTTTTTCTCTTTTTTAATCTCGTCTAAGCTAACCGTTTAAAAAAAAAAAGGTAAATATAACCACTATTCTTTTTTCCCCACCACCTTATAGCTCCACACACTAATCTTGGTGTCAATACCATCACTGCTAAACATAATGAATGCCTTTGCTAACGATAAGCTCCAGCCTTAAAATCAATAAACATCTGCTCTATTAGTAAAACAGTTGATACATGACTCCTGTGACACTTCGTCCCCAATAGTCTTTGCTTTTCCAATTTTCATGCTGTTGCAGTGAAAAAAGCTCCCAGCCTGCTCTCATGAACTGAGCAAGTTTCATGAAGGCAGGGCAAATGAAACCCAGAGAATGGCAGCTTTTTTTTCCTGTTCTGTGTCAATCCAAAAATGCTATTACTTTTTCCATTCCTGAAGCGCTTCTCATCAAAACAAGGTTTTCCTTCATCTTTGGCCCAAAAAAATGAGAGAATAATAGGCAGCATTCAGAGGGAAAGCTTTTTTTTCTTCAAGTGCTTCCTTTGAGCTTTCCATTACTGGCAATGAGACAGGTTCCTTTCACTTTCCAGTTTCATGCCTTCCACACCTCCATCTTCATTCCCTCCTTATTCAAGATCCTTCTCCATCAGTTTCCTTTCCCAACCATGCTTCTCTTCCATCCCTCACCCACCTTGTCTACAGCTGTTTGCTGGATCAGCAGATCTGCAGATGCCTCTGCAGATTTGTTTGATAATGCAACCCCAAGTCTTCATAGACAGCAAATTTGCTCTTGCTGTGTGTACATGTGTTACCTGGCAGGTAAGGGTAGGCCTAATAACATGTTTAGAACTTAGCTGAATAGGACAATTATTTTTAAAGAAATTTGAATCATGAAAAAAGGTACTTCATTTGCATTGCTGTATAAGTCGTCAACACTGTTTCATCATTGGCAGTAGCTGAACCTGACAGGAGGTGTCTTCAAATTAAACACAAGTCAAATTTTAGATATGGAACACAAGCATACAGTATGAAGTCAATGCAAAGGCAATAAAAGAGGTGTTTAGAAGAGATTTCTTCCTGGGTGGAAATTGAGGCAAAGTGTTCCAAGTTATATGTATCCTGAGGTTTAATGACTCCACTTCATGAGAGTAGAGAGAAAAGATAAAAATGGAATGAAGCTGCAAACTTAAAATTTATCGGAAACCAATTTTTTAAGACGAGTCAAAAGTTTGAGTTGTCATAAAAACAGTCTGCATACATGCAAGCGAAATATAGCTAATATAAAAAGGTGTCAAACCACGGTTTTCTCTCCGAAGAACCCAGGAGACAGAACTGTTCAAGCTCAAAAGGACACAGCACAGAACATTAGCAACCATATTGTGTAACCATATTTGCCCCTTATACTGACTCAAATAACAGCTATAGGAACAGTCTTTTTAAAATGTAACCTCAGTGTCTTTCCTAAACTGTGGCTTTTCTTGATGGTTCAATAAATAACTAAATAAATAACCTCCCTGTTGTTTTCTCACAACATGGCCCAGGTCAGCTCGCCATACGGTTTGTCAGGCAGGTTAAAGCGAGCGTCCCCTCGAGAACCGCAAAGTATTTAACTAACAATGTGACCCCGGTCTGTTGGCCATAAGGTTCTCAAAGCAGCTAGAGTTGTCACCTGTCAGGGGACGGTACACCCGCTACGCCAGCATCTGTCCCTTTGACACACACACACACACACACAAACACACACACCCACACGGTCATAGACTCTCATTACTCCGTTGCATAAATCCATAGTCTTGCTTTCCTCATTACGGTGCAATGTCGGAGAGAGTATTTTTTAATAGTATGATGGTGGTGCTGTTTAAGTTCAAGGAAGAAGAAGGGCAGTAATATATAAGCAGTAAATAACTTTTGGTAGAAAGACTTCATCAAGGTTAATCTCCAGAAGAAAACAACTTTCACACCTTTCTGAAAGCTATTATACTCATTGTGCTTTCCAAGGGACCAATCTACTCGGATAATGTTGTATGCATTCAAGATAGAGCCATGAAGAACTGTAATGGCCATTGAAGCCTGGAACAAATCACATCCACAGTGTGTCCATGACCTTGATGAGCCTTGGTGTTGTCGTTACGGGCTGTAGGGCTTGCTTCATACTTTTAACTGCTGGGGTGTTATGACTTGGTTCAAGTGGCCACAACAAAATGGAGATGCATTTAACTAAAGATAATGTATTAATTAGCTGATTGACTGAATACTGAATACTAAGAAACAGCAGATGGGTAAATCAAAAGGCCGAACAAAGATGACACCAGGGGGTCGTCACATGCAGACATACCATCCGCCATCCAATATCTCTCTCTAATTGATTTTTGATCGTTTTTAGTTTTTAAGACGTGAAATGTGATTGAATCTTAGCATTTTTCATTTCTGTTGTGCTAACTAACTTACTTTCAAGACATCTTTACTTTCATGTGTTGCATGGTTTAAATGGAAAATAACGTCTTACTGCATTTAATGCCTTCATTAGCAGGAGTAATATCAGAATAGGTGGTACAGGTAGTCCGCAGCTCACAGCTCATTTTCAATTTGTTGGTCATAATGTAAGTACATTAAGATATTTGGGCATTGAAAAAGTAGAGAAAACACACACACACACACACACACACACACTATGTATGTTTTTAATGACTCTAGTTGTCCCCTAGTGTCTTTTTGAAGTATGTACATTTGAAAATGAAATACAAATTTGCACTAAACCTGTCAAATTCATATGACATTTTATATTGTTTTATTTCTCTTAAGATGATGGTGTCTTGACACATGAATGTGGTCAGATGATTGTGACATCACTGTTCATGTGACTATGTCTCATTTCCTTCTAGTGGGTATTTGCCTGCAAATAAAGTAAAGGGAGCTCTGATTGGTTGTGTGGGTTCTCCTGGTATCTAGACAATTTGCAACTAGCTGGTGTTTCTATTGTTCCCAAAACACAGTAATAAGAGGGATTTTCTTTAATGTTATTACACAGATCACTACAATTATCTCCATCCTTAAAGTGAGGAGACAGTGTCTTCTACACAAGCGGCAGTGTGTGTGTGTGTGTCATATTCTCTCTCTCTCTCTCTCTCTCTCTCTCTCTCTCTCTCTCTCTCTACTCCCTTGGATGTGATGAAGTGCAGCTGACTGTATGGTGTTTAATCAGTCTGTAAACCTGCATACATAAAACTAGGTGCATGATACGAGCGCACAGGACAGTATCCTCAAGAGTAGGACTAAAACTTCTGAGACTTTGGAAGGGGGGATAAAACAGACATTCCACTTTATTGATTGGTCACTTTGAATACTGACCATGACTTTTGATTGGCTGACATAGATGAAGATAGGCAGTTGATATTGTAGTGGCCAATTCTTCATTTTTTTTGCACTACTTACACTAATGAAATAGTGTTAGATTATAATAAAAAACTCACGTTCAGATGTGTGAAAGCTTTGTAACAAGTGGTCAAATAGTCAGTTTCACTGCTTTTTCCCCATCCAGACCACATTAGACAGATTAGATAAATTAAGAGTACTCTTAAGAGTATTGTGTTATTGGATTTCACAAAGATCTAAATATATTTTCTACCTTTGTTTGAAAAAAAAGAGTTCTACATGAAAGGGGAACTGTACATGAAAGGGGAGCTCTACATGGCTACAACCAATGAAATGGAGAGACATGGAATCATGCTGTGAATTTCTAGCTGCAAGATCAGTGAAAAAGCCCATTTTTATGTTTTCACAAATACAATAAAGGTTGCTGTGTTTTAATTACTCATTGGAGTCTTTTTATTAATGTAATCCAGATTGGACCTGTACATTTTTACCGTGGTCGGGATGGAGAACAATCAGTGAAATCTGAAATTGTTTTTAAACAGTGTCAAGGCTTCTCTTACAATGTCTAACACTTATTCATTAGTGTAAGTGGTAAACAATGGAGCATTAGCCACTAATTATCATGATTTAGGTTTCTCGTAGTTCTAACAGGAAACTACCTGTCTTTGACTGTGTCAATGATCAAACAAAACAGCCAATCAAAGGTCATGGTCAGTATTCTACATGACCAATCAAAGGAATGCACTTCCTTTTCCACCCCTGCCTCCAAAGTCTCAAAATTCAATGTGATGAGCGAGTGTTGAGCAGTTGCAAGCCCTGGTTTTGAGACTAATTAAGCACCATATGACTGTCTCTACATCTGCTTGGGTTGACACTAAAGTCATTTTCCCATTATTATGCCTCTAATACCAAGAGAGTGTGTGTTTGTGTGTGTGGGCTGCAGCACCTGCTGCGGATGGCATTGCATTCGCCTGAGCTTTTTAACTGTCATTTACCATAGAGTGTTGTTGAAGGAAGCGAGGCCCGGCTCTGACTGTCTGTCTATGATCAGCAGCTCCTCACATCTGCACACTGTGAAGGAAACAAAAGAAAAGAAGAAATACAATGAAGATTCCTTAACTGTCTGTAGGATTCTGACATGCAGAGAACAAATGACTGTTTAAATTCCATTGTCTAACCTCTTCCCACTTAACTAATCCCTCTGATTCTTTCTTAAACAGCCTCAAATACAACTGCATTATATAACTGCTACTAGTTCAATAAATATCTGCAGAGGGCAAAATAAAAGCAGCACTTCCAGTGACAAGGTAATAGTACCTGAGGTGGTTTAATAACATACAGTGTATTGATTCCAATCAGAACTGATCAATATTGGCTTTGAGGAGGTTAGAGGTTCAAGCTGCATTTGCTAAGTAAGTCGATACAAGCCATACATTAATGTAACCGTTGCTGTAGCCTCACTAGTCTATATGAGTTCTGCTACACTCAACTTACCCTTCATAGGGCCAAAGAGCAGTTTAACTAATAACAGAGTCTCATCTGCATAAAGGATTTTTAAAAATGTATTTCAAAGGAAGGTGGTGACGCAGTTGGAAAGGAAGTTAAGGCAAGAATATTATATTACTGAAGAATAGTCAAAAGCTTCTGTAAAAGACTGAAATGTTAAGGGTTGTACACATTTACATATAAAAGGTTTGACAGTTTTAGTTTGATGTAGGAGCGCAAAGGAAGAAAATGTGATTCAAACAAATGCAGAGATGAGATGGATAGGAAGATATTGTAATAAACCTTGAACACCCGATAGGCAATTACTGCCACCACCTGGAATTTACCAGTACGGTTTTTGTCAGAGGATTTAGCTAGACCTACAGAGGACACAGGAAGCAATTATATAAAAATTACAAACTTTATTTATTTCCTTGAGGTTTTTTTGAACACATTTGAACTGGATCTGCTCAACCTGCCTTGCACTGCAACCACAGTCATAAATAAAACGGAGTGTCTATTTGCACCCCTGGTACAAATAGCCTCGGCCACACAGCTGAACTATTTGCACCCTAGACGTATAACAATGTGAAAACATGGCGGACATTCATCTTCCACGCCAACAGAAAAGGGCGAATTTAGAAATGTTTCATCTCTAATGTTTGTTCTAAAGACATTTTTGGCGGGAAAGTTGTATTATATTTTCATAATCTTTCTTCAGTGAATGCATAAAAGCGTCAGTTTGTCAGTCAGAAATTATTTATCGCCAATATCTATCTTCCGTATTAGCAAACATATTGGGCTGTCACATCATTGTGTAAGACCGTAGTGGTGGAGTAACGGGCAGCGTGTCTGTCATTAGTGTATGAGACTCGGGTTCGAGTCTTTGCAGCAGCAGTTATATATTGAAAATGGTTTTAGCGGAAAAAACTACAAAGCTACATTTTCATAACTTTGTTAAGTAAATGTATACAACCCGAAAATATCAGAATTTACAACCTTTAGGTTGTTATATGATGGAAATCAAACCTTGACAGACAAGTCTGTGGTTGCCATGGATACCAAATACATTTCAGACCTCTCAAGTCTCAGGCATTGGCCATGAGACACATGCATGTCAAGCTGCTCTCACGCTCACACGCCACACCTGACATTTTTTCATGCCGGGGAGTGATAGATCTCACCAGACACTAATTATTATATGATATACAGAAGAGAACAGCAACATATATTTATCCTGCTGTCCCGGTGGGATACGGGAGTCTTCTGCATATCTCCACACGCTCCCTCTGACACTCAGTCCCGCAAGGTACTTAATGCACTCCTAATTGTACTGGGGTACAAATAGCATACATTGATATTTGCACCAAGACGGGTGCAAATAGAACATTTTACTATATATACCAAGGTACAAATAGCATTAACTTCTAATTGTACTGGGGTACAAATAGCATTCATTGATATTTACACCAGGGGTGCAAATAGCCTTTGCCTAAGTAAAATGACTGGTAGTGTCACTTAATGGCAAAAAAGGCTAAATGAGCCCAGTCTGCTGTTGTTTTTATTCATGAATCTTGTTTTGTAGGATTCAGCAGGCTTATGGAGACATGGAAAGTGAAAGGAGTGTTACATACGAAGACAAAACAGAACACTGCTATAGAAGTGAGAGGGAAAAAAATCTGTCATCTCTCTTCTTCTCCTCCCTCTTTATGAGTTCACCTTTCATAATTTTGACACTCCAGTGAGTTTTAGTGTTGGTGGGAGCTCCGAGCACACCGCCGCTGTCACATTAATACCCTCTAACCCTTTTTGTCATGATAATATGAAGCTCAACACAAAGTTTTATGACCCTAGAACTTTTTGAAAGCTCTCAAATTTCACTAAGGACTCATAGAAGTATACACGCACAATCTTTTTTTTTTTAAAGATGAGGCCGCTTTATTTTCCACAACTTTGGGAAGTATGAGGTTCTCTTTTCTAACAGGTTTAGTCATGATGGATTGGCAGCCATGTGACAGCTACATATCAAATATAATCGTCTTAGAGTACAGAAATATACACAGAAAATATACCTGAAAGCATTCCTTTAAAGAAATGAGTGAAGTGAATGAGGTGTTTAAAGCCTCCTCAAAGCAGCTTATTGCTTTCATGAGGCAATGATTCAGGATGGATTTGACTCTTAAACTAAAGAGATCTGTTACAGCAGACGGTTAAATGATGTTTGTGGGGCAGAGTTGAGAAAGAAAAGTGACAGCAGAGCCTTCATGAAATCTACTCTGAGTTCATATGTCTGTCGGTTTCATGCTCAGGGGGTTTCCAACCTGTCATCTTGTAAATGTGTTGTAGTTTTTTTTTTTTGTATGTTAAAGAATGTTAAATATTGTACTTGTAATATATGTAATATGGATTGACTGTGAAACATGAAATATGAAGTCATCTGTTTCTGAAAAAAAAAAATCTATTAAATTAATTTGAAATTTGAAATAAATCACATTATTCAAAGTTGAATGAGTGATGATATGAATGATATTATCTGGAATTCACAATAAAGAAAAACAAGTCACGGTGATGTTGCTTGGATTGCCATAGCAACAATAAAAAACAAATGACAGCCAAGCATGACAGCTTATTTTGCTTGTAAGTAACAGGACTATTGATATGTTAATGTTTAAATAAAATAGGGGTGATGATGATGATGGTGTTTCAGTGGGACTAGAGGGTCTGATTAACCTTAACATTAAATAAAATCCCCCAAAATGTCATTATAAGAGCTTACCCTTTGCTGTATGTCACCCATTGTACACCACATTCCTTCAGGAAGAGGAACAGTGTTCATATATATATATAAAAAAAAAAAGTATCGGGGGGGGGGGGGGGGGGGGGGTGTTGTTGTCTTCATTTCCACTTATTGTCCGTTTGCCAAGCCAGGGCCGCCGAGCGACGCACAAATTAAACCTGAGGGGCAATGAAGTGTGCTTGCTGTGATATAAGGAAATTGGCCGCTCCAAAACATATTCATTGATTTTAGGAGCAATCGTGCAAACATATTCAGCAGCTGGGAGAGCTCTCCATCTCAGCTGTCACACTACAGTAATCAGTTTTCAATGCTTTCTGATTATGTTCGCCGACACTGTGTTTCCCCCCAGACAAGTACATGAAGCCGTAAATGAATAAAGGAAAAGCGTGAAAACATGTCTATCCACTTTTAGCTCTGCACTGAGAAGACGGAACTCTGTTTTTTTCCACTTATAAACAAGTAAATATAAAGTGTGTGCTGATAAATGACACGTCTCACAGGTTATACACATATTTGGTATCTATATTTAAGTGCTGTGTTTACTAGGTATAAAATTAACAATATGAATACAACACTGGAGGTGAAAGAGTTGAACGTGCTTACTAACAGTTCTACTACTTGTATTGACAGAAGAGAAGAGCATGTGTTATGAGGGAGCTGCTCTATGCTCTTCATAATCAACAGCATCTACCAGAAGCAAGTTAAACTTGATTAACTCTTGGCACTGATGGAGATCCAAGAAAAAAATTGCTCAGTAATTTGTTGTCATGACAACAAAATCAGATTGTTAAATCATTTTATGAGTGAGTGCAGCCACCTCATGATGTACACTTTATATTAAGTATAATGAAGAGCTTTTCCTGCTGCGCATTAGTGTGAGAACATCCTCAATTTTACAACGCTATTAAGGCCCGACCGATTTTAGGGAACGATACCGATATTAGGGAGCAAACAAATTCTGATATGGATATATTGCCCGATAATGTTATATGTACAGAATATATACATGAACACATTTTTTTTCAAACACTTGTGACAAAGATATGTGATGGAAGAATTATATTTTACAGTCTAACAATAAACTTTATTGTACAAAATGACATCAGTGCAGTGAAACAGAACCTCCTTTCCTAAACTCTTTCTAACATTAACTCTCTTTTGTTTGATTTCAGGAACCACTGAAGCTCCATACAGGACATCCTGAAGAGTCTCATCCCCTACTGGTTCACTATCTATTCCCCCCACCAGCTTGGTACATCATCCTACGCTTTCATCCGTTTAATATCTACCCCGATTTTCCCTCATCCTTTACTCTCCATCCCTTCATCACTAACCCTTCATCCCTCAACCTCCATCCCTTACCTTTCTACTTTTCAAATGATTGCAACAAACCCATAGGCTAAGCCCAGAACATTGTGAAAAGAAGACATTAAAGTTCACCACAGTCCTTCTACCACCTGCTGCTGTCTGATTATATGCTGAGAGAGAAATTTGCAACCATAAGACATTCTGAACTTTTAAAGGAAAGTCAAACGATGTCAAGTTCTGGCAGTCTCTGAAACCTGTGATCCACAATATGAAAGTATCACACATTTATATGACTGACGATTGTGAACATCATTTCCTTCACTGCTGTTAAGGCTGAGACCATATTAGCGGACACACCGTCTCTGGCGCATTAAGTATTCATGAAGTGTTGCGGTTGGGATCATTAACATCATCAGTGAGTACGCATGAATAACAGCTGCTCCACTGATCCATGAAGTAGAAAAGAAGCTAAAGAGAGCTAAAAGAAGCTAAAAGACCTCTTGTTGCATAAGTGGGTCATTTTTGACCCACTTATGGAAGCTTGGGGTAGTAATACAAAAACTAGAGTTTCGTAAGATGTATAAAAGGTAAGTTAAAAATTTAAATGGCATGATATCAATAACATTTTTTTTCAGGAATAGCTGGAATATGAAATGATAATAACCTGCACAAAAAAATAGTTAATTTGTCCACGGCAGAGTTCAATAAACTAAATTCAATCTGAGTTCAGGTCATCGACAGCATTGGATCTATCATTTATAATGTTTCCTCTGTGTATTTAATTTAATAAGAGCAGAACAGTGCATAGCTTATGTGTGCAATTAAAAAGTAGTTCTGCTGGGAATTACATCGCTAGACTTGCTGTTTAAATTTCATCTTTAACATCAGATTTGGTAGAGCGAGAGAGTGAGAGGCAGATAAAGAGAAATCAGATGTAACTCAACATCCGAATGCTCAAAAGTACACGAAGACTAAAAATAAGACGTTCAAAAAATTGGTTAGCGGGCAAGCTTGTCTTTATTGTCTCTTGCCTTCATTTTGAAATTCCTCTGGCATCTCGAATAGATGAAACTTGTGATTTACACTCCTAATATGCAATTGGACGAGAATGTACATCAACAACAAGTCAACAGCCTTATCTCTTTGTTCGTGACTTTGAGCGGAACCTAAAATATTTCCACACGCCGCTTCTCAAATGTTTCAGTGTTGCTCTCTATTGTCCTACGTTTATTTTAACAAAACAACACCATATTAATGTTAGCTTAGAAGTCGCACAATAGGTCAAGCTAGTGACGTTTTAGAGCACCCCCTGCTGGATCACAAGGAAAACTACTTCAAATGGTCTGATGTGCAGACTGCAGGCTAGGTTCAAACTAAATGTTTACCCTACCATTGAACAATTGTTGAACTTTTTAGTAAAAAAGGGACAGTCCTAATTCACACTAGCATAAATGCCTGAGAAAAAAAAGATTCTGTATATGCATACCGTCTTTTTTTGTTCTGTCTAAACTCAACAAAGCACTCTTGAGTGTAAGCATCTCTCCAGTGCAGGGTAAAAGACTACAGATGCCTATCAAACCATCGACCATCAGTACATTTATATAATGATTGGACCAGAGCAGCTTGAACCAGACTCATAAAAGTCTTCATTAAATGAAAAGTGTTGTCTGCACAATAGCGTAGAAATGCGTAGCTAGTGTTTACTCCAGATTTATAATACTCAATGTGCTCATTATTCCATGTTATGGATCTGAGTCAGCATGAAATTACAGCCAAATGCTCACTCACACAATTAGCTGTTAAAAGATGTCCACACAGCCCGATTTAATCTGCTGCCAACACATTCAACAGGTTCAAGACAACAGGACAGAGCAACAATTGTATTGTTATGCACTGTGTGTAAAACATTACAGCCTGATCAGCAGTGGGTCTGATGTCATGACATATTACTGTACAGTACAATCTGAGTGATCAAATGTAGAGTTTATACTGATTAACAAAGCCATGATTTTAAAAAACTTGCATACATTTCTGTCAAAATTAAGTCAGGGCTGTAATTTAACATTTCAACGTGTTTAACCATATAAAAGATACAAGAAAACCACAGAAATATACTGTGAAATAAAAACAATGCAACACTGCATTCACAATCTAACACAATCTAAAAGACACATAAGCTAATGAAGCTGTACCAAAAAAAATGCATTTTAAAAAAAGAAAGAAAATGTTCCGGCCACGCTGAGCTTCCAGTACGGTGGCCGGGAAGTGCCAAACAACATTACAAAGCGTGAAACACTTTTGAAAAGCCTTAGACAAATGTACATTTCATTTAGGAAAACATACAAATAATGATATTTAGCAGTCTGGCCTTATTTTCTAGGTGCGTGATATGCGCTTCTCCTCAAAAATACAGTGAAAATGATCATATTGACATCATACCAGCAACAGTACATCACTGACACCTTATAGGTCACACATATGAACAAAATATCAGCACACTTTTATTATTTGTTCTTTTACTTGTAATGGAGTATTTTCACAGTACTGTATTGATACTTTTAGTTCAGTATACTTATATCACTGCTTATATTATACTTCTACTAACACACACACACACACGCACACACATACATACAAATCCAACCCTCCACTCTGTCTCCTGAACTGTCTGTTGTAACCTCCAACATAAAATATGTCCTGTCTCCATGTATGGGAGCCAATCACATGTATTACACTCTGTGTCCTTGCATCAGTGTGACCATAAAGTCATGTGACACTGTGTCTGCATCAGTACTGTACCATACAGACTAATCACTGCTATATCATCCTGTAGATCAATACTGAGCTGATCATAAGCGAGAGCGACCTCTCCATGCCTCGCATTCTCTTTCGGCTTCTACTGTTGACGTGAATCACGGCAGAAAAAAGAACGAGTTTTGTCTCCATGTGTGAGAAGCAGTCAGGTCTTATGATATCCACACGTTGCATCATGTCTTTGTTGTGTTCAGACATCAGCCTATAGCTGGCAGCAGATATATGGTTAGCATTAATATAAGATGATGGAGGGAGGGAATCCAGTGTGTTCTTCAACCCCTCATTAGAATTCATGTACTATAGGAGGGACTCTCTATATGTATGTATGTCCTTCATCTATCTCTTGAACTGTTCATCTGATCAACTCCATGCTTGGAGGGTGTATGACTGGGGGACAAAGGGGAGTGCAGTGTCCAAATTGGTGCAATTTGGACACTGCACCAATTGCACCAATTTGGACACTCTGACCCAGTGTTTAAACAGAAAGTAACAGAAAAATAATGTATATATACATATACATCTATATATGTAGGGTGATTTTTCTTACTGCTTGACACACCGTTGCCTTGCCAGAGTGTTCTACGTCGCCAATGTTGTAGGCTACAGAAAGCTCCCATTTGCATAAAAACAATGTGCACAATTTGCTGTAAGACTGGATATGTATAGCCGGAGAGTGTTAGGAAATGATTGAGTGTAATGAAAAGTGATACTGTTCTAACAGTTATTCCTCTCGGAATGACAGCACATCCAATTGAGCTCTGAAAATCCTCTCCAGACGTAAGGCATTGAGAATTAATTCTGCCTCGATATCTATCGGATATGGCTTCAGGTGGGAGGACACAGGTAGAAAGTCAGGGTTTCTTATAGGAAAACCTCTCTTTCACATAACCAGCTTTCTATCTACAACAGCAACTAAACCGCTCTGTCTGTTTCCCACTTTTTTTCTTAGTCTCTCTCCCTTGTTTTTTTTTCTAAACCCGGCCGGCTTTCTCTGTTTACCTGTGGCCAATTAACATAGGTGACACTAACTGATATCTCCAGCAACCGATCAAACAAAAGAGCTAAAACTTAAAGGTACAATCTGTGTTTTTCCAGTTTTATTCCACTACTTATTTATTATTATTTATTCCACTAACAATTTACATTCTGCCTTATTTATCACTAAATTTAAGTTAACTTTTTTCTTTCTTTATTAAACTAAATTACTTTCTGTTTTGTTTTTTAAATACTTTTTATTAAGTTTAAACTAACAGAACAACATACAATACAAACATAATGATGATAATAATAAATAGTGATAATACTTGAGTAATATGAAATAATAATAAAGAAAACATTCATTCATTTAAAAAGAAAAATACGTCAGATGAATATGCTGACTGATCAAATTACTTTCAGTTTAAATGCTTAACTTAATTACTAACATGTTCCCCCCTCATTTTATTAGGAGCTAACTTATTTTATTCCTTTACTTTTACACCAGGGCTGTCACAGCCCCAGCTGTGACCTGAGTTTCCTTGTCTGTCTTGTCCCCTCTCCTTTGTGTTTTGTCTCTGTGTGTGTGTGTGTGTGTGTGTGTGTGTGTGTGTGTGTGTGTGTGTGTGTGTGTGTGTGTGTGTGTGTGTGTGTGTGTGTGTGTGTGTGTGGCCTCCTGGTTCCTCCCCTGCCTGTGCTTCTCCACACCTGGCCTCAATCTCATCATCATCGATCTCCACACCTGACTTCAATCACCTCAACAAGCTGCTGCAGTATTTAGGACCGGTTCTTCTTCCCATTCATCGCCAGATAGTTCCGCTATGCATGTGGTAACGCTGGGCCGTACTTCTTGTGGTTTTTTGCCTAGTGAAGAGTATTTGTTGTAACCCCTCTCTCCTGTCCCCTCCACAGTTTTGGCCTTCCCCACCTGCTGGTACCCTGCCTCTGTCCCCTGGATCCCTCTCCTCATGTACTGCCTTCCTCTCCTGGACATTCCCTCACCAACCTTCCCTGGAACCCTACCTCAGACCTAGCCACTGCTCCCTCACTACCCCCACTCTGCCTATTATTAAAACCCTTTTTTGTTACCTACAGTTCGTTTCTCTTACCTCTGGTCTGCTCTGGGGTCCTGTTGTTTCTGGACGTGACAAGGGCAAATCCATTGTAGGCATTGGGTGGGAAACAATTATGCAAATATTACAATATATTAACGCTTTGATGTCAGAACATATTAAACATGTAACACATGCTGTGTTTTTTAAACCAAGGCTAACATGTTACTCACATTTTGCCAAAAGAAATGTATTATAGGTTCAATTAATTTCATTCATTGTCATTTTGTCTTGGGGGGCTAGTTCTGTTTGAACATCAGTGAATTGAAGTTTTTTTTGTTTTTTTTTAGGGCACTGGACTAATGTGTGTAATCTCTCAAACTGCAGCTTTTATTTCTCATATGCTCAGTAGTGCTCACTAAAAATAAGTAAACCAATAAATATAGTAGTGTGAGGACGAAAGAGATGCAAAAAATTGCAAGGTGACCCTTACAGCTCATTAGACCCGAGATGCATATCAGACTAGAGATGGTCATCACATCCTGGGTTCAAACGTGTGCCGCTCCGTCTGTCTTTCCTGTCACCCTCCTCTTTGTTCCATCTAATGAAGCAGAGAGGCTATAAAAAATAATGTTTGAGGAAAGTAAAGCAGTTTGGCTTTATTTATGTAGAGAGGTTTGGTTGTGGTGGTAAAAAAAAAAAAAAGAAAGAAGCCACTCTACGGTATGAGCCTGCATCCTTGAACCGAACACCATCACAGAGATGAGAAATGACTTCAGGGAAATTGGCTATTGAAACAGTAACACAGAGATGTGCATTTGAACTCACAAACATACACAACCACGCTCCACAAAAAATCTGAGACACACCCAAATGTGCCAGGAAATAAATCCTGAATGGACTCGGACACGCGGAGGCGTTTCTGAAAAAGGCCGGCATGAATGCACAGACACACAAAGACGCAACTCGCATAAACTTTAAGGACATAAACACACGTACACACACACACACAGCCCCACTCACTCAATTTGAGGCTCTATCAGGGGTGAAAGAGAATTTAATGGCGCTACTTGTGAAGTCGCCTTCAGCAGAAAATGACCCAAAGTTTTGTGTTGAGTTCAAATGAGGGACGGTATAGTGTCAGCTGAGAGTTTATTGCCTAAATGGTGAAGAGAACCACATGGTCTCATTCTGCATTTCATTAGACATTACGGTTGATTGAGGTTGAGTCAGCACGGGACGTCTTTTTTTGTTTATATGGTTTTAAAAGTCAAGAGGCTCAAGTATTGACCTTTTTCTATTTTATAAGGAGAGATGCGGGCATGTTTCCAAAAATACTTGTTAATATTTTAATTTTTTCAAGATAGCTCCAATCAGTCGACTTGTTCTGGCTTTCAAAATGTACTTTGTATTTTGGCAACCTTTGGTGGAAGTGACAGACATCTAATTAATATTCTGAACCCTTGAACCCTTTTTTTACCTCTAGAATGAATTCATAGGGGTAGACGTGATAAAGGGCCACAGTCTAGCTTGCTCACTCGCTGCTATTTGAAACAGTTTGCTTTCACTGTGGAGCTTTCAGTTTGTCAATACTCTTCTGGAGAAGATTTACTGCTGGTGATGCTACCGAAAAAAGATGCGAAAGATCGATTGACCTCTAAAATGTGACATTCAGCTGTGGTAGTTTACAGAAATGGTTGCTCATTATTGTGCGCTGATCCTGGTAAAGAAAGTGGATGAATATACCCGTTTTTCTCATTGTACTCTACAGCTTGCAAGTGTTGGCAGAGACAGTCTATATGTCTAGAATGTCTATTGTGTTCTCATTGTCTCATTGTTTACCATGCTGTTGGTACACATGGCGTTTCAAGCTGTCGATAGCAGGTCAGCAAGAGCAGCATTGGGAGGCATTTGGTGTGCTTGTTGTAATCACTGTCGTTTCTGCACAAAATGGAACTCTTTATGTGTGTGTGTGTGTGTGTGTGTGTGTGTGTGTGTGTGTGTGTGTGTGTGTGTGTGTGTGTGTGTGTGTATCACATTTTAGTACAAGCATAAAGAATCCTGATCCAGATTAACACTTTTTTCCATATCTATAGGCAGGCTATTTTGGCATCTACTTTTGATTTAAGTCTTGATGGAATTGTTTTTGTTGGAGTTTTTTGTGAGATTTATTAGTTTCAGTCAGGCGGGGAGTTCTGGTGCTCTGAAATGATGCGAACGCGGAAGTAACTTAAAACTGCATTCTATCAAAAGGCCACCAGGGGGCAACCGTTTTGGTGTCAAAAGGACTTCCGTCTCTATACAAGTCAATGGCGAATTCACCAACTTCTCACTTGATTTCTAACCTCAGTAAACGTTTTCAAAATGTGTTTATGGTCTCAATCGCTAGTTTAAAGCCTTCTTCAATGCAGTATGATGTTCATTTGTGATATTTTGGCCTCCCTGATTTTATATGTGACGAAAAAGCAGGGTATGCATTAGGGCGTGGCTACGTCGTGATTGACAGGTTGATTGGTTCACAGGTTCAGGAGGGCGCCTCTTGCTCCTCCTGATGCCCATATAAGTAGAATCCGTTTTTTTTTTTAAACGGCATGCACCGGAAATTTTCAAGATGGCGCTGCCCAGATCTGAAACTATTCGCTTCCAAGCAGCAGTCCACAAACCAATGGGTGACGTCACGGATGTTACGTCCATTTCATATACAGTCTATGGTTTCAGTTCAGTTTTTAAAGCTAGTCAGTCAGTAAAGTTTGGTCAAAAAGTGGAAATATAAGTCCTTTTTTCCTGTGTTACAATTGATTCCATAGTCATATTAGTAACATTTAATCACTGTCTGCCTCATTGTTTGTTTGTTTTTTACAGCAGTTTATATGGGGCTGGTTACACCAGTTATATGTACACCCAGTCATAAGACTAGGCTGAACCTTAAGCACTGTGTTGAATGAATATCTGTTGCACCATCTAGGTATAATACTACATCTGAGACTAAATCTTATGCCAACGTGTCAAATGAAAAGTCTGGAGTAGTTTGCAACACTCTCCAGATTTCACTGGAGCTGCTGCATAGTCCTCCCAAGGCAGATGAAGCATGAAGGACCAGTGTGAACCAGCAGTAAAACTCAAGATTTTATTCAAGTTAACTCAGTTTAGTCCATTTAAACTATGCTTGACTGAGGAGGGAGTTGTAAAGCTTCACGCAAATGTGTTCATTTGTGAGGGGCTTTGGCGTTTGCTTGGCCACCCAACAATAACATAATAAACTGGCAGAAATTTGAAGAGTCTGGTTTGACATTCTCGCGATACAGGAAAACAGAGGTCTCGGTCTGGTGTGGTCTTACTGTACCTTTATGGAAAAAAAATCTAAACATTTATTGGATCTCTTAAAGTTTTAGCAGTAGCAAGTGCTGAGTCAACTTATCCTGGCTGAATAATAGCTCACAATACAGTCTCGCATTGGTATTTCACACTGCCTTGATGCATTACCCAGGATGTAAAGTGTAACAGCTCTACAAATCAATCTCATTCTAAAACCCACAGACAGCAGCGCATCAAAAAAACACACAGTATGTATGTGACGCACTGCGGTTTGCCAAACTTTTCAATTTGCAACAAATAGACAGGTAAAAATATTTGAAAAGTATGATGAATGTCTTATCTTTCCTCTTCTATTTATCTGCCAACCTGTATATTTATGAGATATTTGTGCGCTCCAGTTCTTCTTCAGCAGGTGAACAAAGAGCAGTACAATCAGGTAGTCTGAGAGGTTTGCCTCAGGATCAACAAAATACTTTGCTTTATTCATAAGATGCAAAAAGCTAAAACATGAGTGTCTACAAATACATATGCATTTACGTATTTGTCTGTTAGGTTATTTGCATCAAGTTCCCCAGAGCGTCAAGTAAAAAAAGAAGAAGAAGAAGAAAGAGAGGCAGCCTTCCTTCCATCACGCCAAGAGCAAAGATGGGAGAGAGAAAGAGAAGCAACTCTCCTTCCACACCACTGGGAGCGTCTGAGAGATGATGACAGCTCATTTCCATGAACTGTCTGGCTGCTGGGAAATATATATATATACACATGTGAGTGAGTGAAAAGAAGTGGGAGGCAGAGAAATATGGAGGTCCGTGTCGAGGTGAAGATGAGCCGGAGACGAATAGAAGGAGGATGAAGGTGAAGCGAAGACAGAGTGGAGAGAACAAAAACAGATAGCTTGAATATGTGAGGGCATGAAAGAACAAAGCGAAGAAAGACGAAAAAGAAAAGAAAAAACAGGAAAGGGGCGCTAGACCAAAAATACCCAGATGTAGATAAAAAGGAAGTCTCCATGACCCGCTAGAGGACACACAAATAAAAATATGTATGTGTGACACTCTCGCTCTTATATCCAGACGCTGCTGTGTGAAGGAGATGCTGAACTGCTGCACAGCTCTTAACATTTTAATATCACTGAGAATAGACTGAAAAAAGTTGCATTTCAAACCGGCATGGACTCTTTTCGATGTGCAAGCTGAATATTGTGTTAATGCATAGGTGTTGTGTATTACAAGTGCAGTTAATTAAGCCATATCATTGTAAATCATTGTTTTCCTGAATTCCAAACTACTGGTGTATAAGCCCCATGGTCTATTACTGAGAAGATAGATAGATAGATAGATAGATAGATAGATAGATAGATAGATAGATAGATAGATAGATAGATAGATAGATAGATAGATAGATAGATAGATAGATAGATAGATAGATAGATAGATAGATATTTTTATTTTTCCTTTTTGAATTTCATGGTGCACCATACGCCAATCGTCAGATAAATACAAATACCTTCAAGCGACCAACAAAAAACCAAAAAACATCCCTTACATTACAATAGACATCCACAACCCCACAGTAAACTTCCCAACCCCTACGACATACATCGGCAATAGAGTAAACAGCAACAACACTGCTACCAACACCACCACCACCAACAACAATCCACATTAACAACAGACCTGTTAAAGTGCTCCTCATATAAAGTGCAGAGTGACACCACCTTTAGCACATTCAACCACTTCCTCATATTCATTTCTTACCAATCAAATAAAATCATTTGTCCCTTTTTAACCAATCGAAAGAGACCTCCTCTGAACTCCCTTCCCACTGACTCGACCAATCAGATTTCCATTTCAGTGGCTGTCGGTACCTCACTACTGGCTCTCATCTCTGCATTTTTCATGGTTAATAAATCAAAAGTTATTCACAATTTCTGATTAAATATAACAGGAAAAATATTGTGTTAAACTTGTGAAATATTCTTTTGATTCATGTATTTATTTGGCCACAATCTTACTTTGTAGTTCACTGTGCTGGCTAAGATCATACTGTAAGTATTATGTGTACTGTAACTGTATACAGTAACACTGTCACTAGTTAGCTGTGATTTAATGTAACGTTATACAATTGCATAATATTAGTTTATAATAGTTGAACCCATTGTAAGTTGAGAGAGAGAAGGAGATATACATATATAGATATCAAGCCCATCTATATTACTTATCAAATAGCACTTTTACCCTACACTGTGGCTCACAGCTCAGCATTGTAACCAAACCTCAGTCACGCCATCCAGACTGTGGCCTTCTCTGCCTCCACCCAGCCTGCTGCCCTTTCCGTTAAACCAGCTGCTGCTACTCCTGAGGTGCCTGAAGGACAGCTGATAACAGAGCTTGAACAGGAACTGAAAAAGCAAATACCCAAAGGGCAATGATCTCATAGTATTGTTTGCATGACATAAATGATAACATTACTTGGAAATGTTGGTCTGTTGTTCTTTGTTGTGGACTGTAGATGAACACAACAACACTTCCTGTACAGCTTAACCTGCCCCCGAGCATAGCGGGGTCTGGCAAAGACGAAGCTCCTGTCACTGCTGGCCCTCAGGCTATCAAACCAAAGCTATTAACCCAGAAGCAGCTTTTTTCACAGCCTCCTGCCTCTGGTCCTCTGTTTGTCTTCACCCAAGCAACCTCTGTCTGCCGTCAAGCTCCAGCCGCTTTCGCTTTGTTTGCTGTTCTGACACCTGCATACCCTGCCCCCCATACTCATGTTGCCCCTCTTGCTCCATCTTGCTCCTCCTCCGACTGCCTCAAGGAGAAAAAATATATTACAGTACCACCTTAAAATCTGACCTAAACCAGATTGTTGTTCATACACTCACCTAGTTAAAAGTCAACTGATTACAAACTATACTTCAGGTCATTTGTTCTAGGTGGCAATCGAACCCGCAACCTTTGGATCCACATCAGTTTTCCACACAAACAGCACATTTTCAGCAATTAAATTAAAATTACACGAAGTAGCAACTGTGTAGCATTTCGACAACTTCACTGTTGTTCCTCATTCCTTCCCTCTGCAAATTCCATCATTACAATCCTTCCTGATTTGAACATTTACTTTCTGGACTCTGGAAGAAAAAGTGTTCTCTTTTCTGCAGCTTTACTTGACTTTGACTCCAACTTACAGTTAGGCCATTCATTTGTAAAGCATAGATGGAGGTGAAAGCCTCAGGCTGTATACCAGAGTGGAGCAGCCAAAGTTTACTGTGCCTGTAACCCAGAAGTCAATGGATGATCGAAAACAAGCCTTGCTAAATGTATATGGTGTCTACAATGTTTTCAGCTATATCCACACTAAAGTGTTTTAAGTAGAATCGGAACTCTTTGCCATTGTTTCTAAAATTAGAAACTTTAAAAATCTTGAGGGGAATTGGGAAACAACAGCAGAAAGGTTTAGTGTAAAGCTACATAATGACACTTCATCTGCAGTTTCAGAAAGAAAGTACGAGAGTTCATTTAACAACTGCTCATCAAATGGTGCAATCCAATGCAGGTGTTCAATGACCTATGGTTAAAAGACTGGGTGTTTTGGTGTGGCTGTATTAGTATGAAGCAGGAGTTTAACTCACCTGGACAAGTCAATGTCAAACAAAATGGAATTTGTGTGTATAAACTGCTTGTGTCTTCTTGGAGTGAAATGTAACACCATTTAAAGTACATGGACACATGGCTACAGTACTTTCGGGTAACTCAATAAATCATTGGTTTGAGCTCAAAGGAGGAAGCTTGTTTTCCAGTTTTTAAGCTGTGCTAGGCAATTTTCATGAAGTAAGTTGTCAGGTATCATCGATCCTTTACAATGTGCTTACATTTATAGTATTATCTTCTCCTAAATGACAGTGAATGAACACTTGCCTCCGAAATTGCCAATAAAGGTTGAATTATCTAACCTAAATAAGGTTAAAGGATTTATATGCAGTGTGTGCTTTGATGTTAAATGACCTAAAATGTGACCTGAATGATAAATCCGAAAATGTGTTGTTTGCAGTAATTTTGTAGTCCTCAGTCCACCATTCATATGCTACATTTTAGGCCCTGGCTCATTAAACTGAAGCACTACAACCTGTAATAGGCCCATTGACCATCTTGGACCCCAAAAAAAGAGAAAATCATGATTTATTAAGTGAGGTCAAGTATTGTCAAGATTGTGGCTGAATACATTTGGGATGATTTATGAAATGACAGGTCGCACTCGGTGGCGAACCGATCACAATCACTATGTCAATTACTCAGTCAAGCTGTCCATTCAATTATATTCATAGTGGCTCTAATGTCTCAGTGTCTCTGCATCTTTCTTATTTCCACTCCAGCCTGTGATGACAGATCATCAGCAGCCTCATACTCATCTGATTAGCAGGAACAAAGTTATGAGTGGATGATGCATTTGTGCAAATACTGGAGTGTAATTCAAACTATGAAAGTTCTGCAGGGGGAGGTGAACAATTTGAAATATATGTTTATTTTAATGTGAAACAAGCCAAAACCAAATCAAGTTAGTTTGGAATGATTAATGTAGTCTCAGGTATCCAATTGAATGTTTCAGACTAGCCTTTGCTTATATTGACCATTTTAGGATGTGAAAGTATTGGAACTTTAGCAATGCTTCAGTGTAAGACTGTGATGGTAGAAACCCCCCAATTTGAAATGTGATATTACAGTACGTTCCCAATAGTGTAACCTAGTTTAAACAGTTTTTAACCCTATATTCAACATGTTCTTTTAAAAACGACAAAGGTACACCTGATTTTGTTCCCATCCAATAACATCCACAAGTCTCATGTGAGAAATTTGTGAGAGGCAAGTAAAAATGTTTTTTTTTTCTTATAGCATCTCACAGAGAACCTGTGAAGGTTATCGTCGCTTTTTTAAACAGCGTCCTTTGCATCGAGTCAAGTGGAATGACTTTGATGACAACAATGACTGCTGCAGTGAGTCAGCAAATGTTTTGTATGTGGTTTTGAATATTTAGCTGGTCTCAGTGTGCCTTCTATAAAAGTGTCAACTATTGGATCGATCAGCAGCACAATGTGTGCCCACTAGCTGTTCATTCTCGGTAAGGGATCCACTCTAAAACCAAATGTGGTCTCAAAAGCTGTTCACGAACAAAGAAGAAAAACTGTTGATGTGATTGGAATTGAATATCACTACTACTAAGATCACTACAGTGGCTAGTACAACTGTAATGAAAAATGATATTCATTGGCCTGAATAGAAGATGACGAAAAGGGTTTTGCCAGAACTTTTTTGAATATAAGAAACAATTAATCAGACTACGTTTTATGACAATTTCCCCAAAATAGTTTTAAAGGAAAGGTTTGATATTTTTGGTTATATGTTCGTTTTCCAGCTCAGAGTTAGATGAGAAGAACAAAACCACTCTAATGCCTGTACAGTAAATATAGACTTCTGTTAGAAATCTGCTAACTTAGCTTAGCACCAAGTAGAGTTCACGGAACCTTCAGGAAAGCTAAATGTAATTTAACAAGAAAATGATCTATTTTTCCTCTCACTGACTCTCTACCAATCACCTGTGTCGATATGTTTCATGTTGTAACTATATCAAGCAATACAAATATTACTGTAAGGTCTACATATTAGCATTAGCATGGTGAGCTAGCTGTTAGAAATGGCTAAAGAGAGCAAAAATGAACAAATGGGGCGCCTTTAAAGCCCAAAATGACTGAGGAAAGGCACTTAACATGACGCCTGTACAAAGTTAAAATGCTATGTTCTGCGCTAGTGGGCTGTCATGCCAAATTCTGTATTTGCTGTTGTCAGAATAATTATTATTGCATGAGTGAGAAAGTATTGCCAAAGCAATCATATAACTTTGTCTTTGAAGAGGAAATAATAATAATGTTTTAAAAAATCTGTATTTGGTTGTATTTTCTGTATTTGCAGTGTGTTTTCTGTATTTGGTTATGTCTTCCGTAGCAGTATGTGGCTGTCATCTAATTTTGCAGCATTTTTTTAATACGGTGCACATGTTGACAAATGGTTGAAGTCTATTTTGCAGAGCTTTGAGCTTTCAGGACCTAGTGCGATTACTGACTTTGCTGCTGATTTTGCTGTGGTTAATAATGGGACATTTGGTTCTAATGCCTGCTTGGTACAAAGTCATTACCACTTCGCTGGAAGAACATTACTGCCATGGTTGCTTTTGCAGCTGTTACCACTGATAATAATTATCCTCAAAACAACTACAATAGTAATGATAAAAACATCGACAGTTGTAATGTCTAAAAGTACTTGCAGATTTCATACAAGTATGTTGACTGTGACCAAGAGTCTCTTATGGAGTCAAGGACAAAGCTAACACAAAGCTTTATGGTGAATGCAAAAGTGCACTGAGTGAATAGCATTCCTCTGTACAGTAAATCCATACAATCCTTACAGTAAATCCAAGGATGTTTTTGTTTTGTTTTTGAGAGGCCCATAAATGATTATGGAAAAACAGAGGGAATGGAAAATGAACCAAGGTTGTGCCATAAGCATTAAATCTGATTCAATCACAAAGCCAAAGCTGCTGTCTGGGGCTACATTGAGCTGCAGAGCTTTTTCTGTGAGCCAGCGGTGATTTTTTTTCTTTTCTTTTTTTTCTCTCTCTGTAGCTCATAAAGGCTGCAGAGAATACTCAGGGGGACACACACACACACACACGCGCGCACACACACACACGCACACACACACACACACACACACACACAGAATCAGACAGACATGCAGGCATACAGACACATCCACCCACACATATATAGTACATGCAGACTCACATACTCACACACATACATAGTCACACTATTCTACGTAAGCAACAAAAACAAATATTCACAAAACAAAAACACACACGCACTCACATCTAATTATGCAGAAAAATTAAACAAACACACACATGTTTGATTTTAATATCCAGTCTACAAATAATAACTGAGGCTTAAAACTCAATGGGTGCACATGGATACACACATAACACGCACAAACGTAGTCACTCACACTCCCAGGCACAATAATACACATACATAAATGAATGCAGGGTCACAAAGTTACAAATGGACGAAAACACCACACACTCGGTGACCTCATGTGCTCTTGAGCGCTCCCTCATGCACTCACACGACATGCAAACAACACGTTGATTGACCCGACCTTTGCTAATGTCACGTCTGCCCTATTCCTAAGTCCTCCTGGGTCACCTCTGATTGGCTTATATCGGTGTTACGCTCCAGTGGGTTGAAATGTTTAAAGATAACCTGCCTCCTTCTGGAGACAAGGAGAAAGAGGTACAGTAAAAAAGAGGTGGAGGAGAGGCAGATGAGGCGCATGATTGATACATGGATGGTTCAATGAAAAGAAGGTGAAAAAGGGGACAACACACACTCTCACACACAAATAAGCACTCACATTAACACCCTCAAGGTGTTTGTGGACGTTATTCACAGAAACAAAGCCTCTCTGCGTGCCATAGTGATTGATGCACGAGTGTGTGCGTGTTTGTGTTTGTTTGTGTGTTTTTGTACCAGAGTGGGTTTTTGAAAGGTGCATGTTGGTTAGTACACCTTGACATTAGTGTGTGTGAGTGATACATGTGCATCAGCATCATTACCTATTTGGTGTTAATCTTACCTATCCATCTCTCTTTCTCATGATCTCGCAAACATACACACACACATGCACACACATACCCACACGTGCACAATCAAGCTCAGCTCATGCTTCATGAACAAATACAGCAACATTGTGAACAGTCAGAATGACAAATGTGCATGTACGAGTGTGAGCACTGAGTCACTGGAGAAAGAGAACCAGCTGAAATTTGAAACATTGTTTGTACTAAGCAGGTGCTTGCCGTTTATTTTACTTTAAACAAAACCTATCATGCTCATTTCCACCTCTATATTGTTAATCTTGGACTCCACTAGAGCAGCTTTGCATGATTCAACCTTATTTATCTTATACTGGCCTTTTATGTACCCCTTCAGTTCACTCTCTTTCTCATACAGCCTGGCTGGCCTCCATCCCCATGAGCTCACTCTGTTCTGATTGGTCACCTTCCAGAAGCCATATCAAGTAATTTCTAACACTTGATCGGAAATGTCAACTTCTCAAATCTGACCCTGCATGTTCGAACCCTGAATCACATCCGGTAAACGAGATTGGACAGCGCTAACATCCGCAGCAACAAAGATTACTGCGGGACAATCTCTGTTCGGTAAATATTAGGCTCATTACCTGCTTACCGTGTGACATAATGGTGGATTTAGTCTTTCAATAACAAGCCGCATATGCAAATTTTCCAATATATCTCCCTCTTATCCGGTGCACATGTGGGAAATGCACTCAAATGTCAACTGAAGTGGGAAACATCTGCTGTCTGAGCTGTCTGAAATACCAAAGGTAACATGGTCAGTAAAATGTCGCCAAACTGCTGCAGAGTATCTCACTGCACCAATGATTATTTTTAGACTATACATTAAATGCATAGTTGTGCATAAATATATATGTTCTGTTACTCCACCCCATCATTAGTTGGATCACTTGCATTAAAAGCATATTTGGATCTTTTAATAGTCAGCATGAACAAGAGGGATGATTACAGTGAGGAAAACCTCTTTCACTGTTCATATGGACACCTGAATGTTGTTTTAAGACAGACTGGACAAATTGTGAACTTGTTCTTAACAGGGTTCTGATGGTGCATATGCACTGCTACCCAAGGGTTAGGGTTACCTTTATAATGAAGTGTACTAACTCTAAATAAAGCAGTAGCTAAACACTAATCTTAAATTAGGAGACCTTCACCTAAACTTCTTTAGGCACGTATAGAGTCCTGTAGATCTACACCTGGGGTGTAACCATTTAGACCATGACATACCAATGCTAATATTATACATTTAAAGTTTGCTCCAGTAGATGTGTCCTCCAATCGATGCTGTCCTTCTAAATTAGAAGCTCCATTGATAAGATGATCTTGCTCTTACATATACCTTTACAATGAAAGCCATCGGGTCTCGTTATCTGTAGGTCTCATCACATACTGCCATAAGAATAATGGAACAGTGTCCCTTTTCGATTTCAAAAGTCACTCCCTAATCCCTGGGGTCCTTTTATTTGAAAAGGTTGTACTTCAATGCTGGTGAGGCAATATAGGAAGTTCCAAGGCCTCCCAATGTCACCCACAATTCTACTATGGAGTTCCAGTTGGGAAATGAACACAGCAGCTTTACAAAGCTAGAATCTGGCAAGCACTACAATCTTGAATATTAGAAGAGTTTCATCTTAATCATCTAACCTTCTTTGGCCGAGTGTAGCGTCCTGTAGATCTACAGCAGGGGTGTAACCGTTTAGACCATTTCATAGCATGCTAACCTATCATGTTATACAATTAAAGTTTGCTTCAGTAGAGGTGTCCTCCAAATGAGAAGTTCCATTGATAAGATCTTGCTGTTACATATTCAGACTCTCCTGGAATACCTTTACACCGAAGGCCATCAGGTCTTATTATCTGCAGGTATCATCACATACTACTATAAGAATAATGGAACAATGTCTCTTTTCAATTTCAAAAGTCACTCCCTAATCCCTAGGGGTCCTTTTATTTGTACAAGTTGTACTTTAAAGCTGCTGAGGCAATTCAGGAAGTTCCAAAGTCACCCTCAATGCCACTATGGAGTCCCAGTTGGGAAATGCACACACCAGCTTTACAAAGCTTGCCAAAACACAAGCTATACTTTGCTTCAAGTCTCTGGCTGTCATACTCAAAGTCAAAGCCAGAATCTACCGAGGTCTGAGGAAAGTACTTCCGGTCGGTGGATCTTTCAATCAGCCAATCACAAAGCTTCGAATTCTGGTTTTCAAATTCAATTCATTGCTGGAGCGCTCTAAAATCTAAAGATTTATTGCAAAAACATCATCACAGTTGTATAAAATAAAAAAGAAAAGGCCAAAAAAACATATTCAACTCACAATTTCAGTCATGAATAGAAGCTGACCTCTGAATAAATTTTACATGTTGCCTATTTCCATTGAACAGTCGTCACCGTGCAACATGTGTTTCATATAATGGCCCTAAAGGTGAGATCGGCGGAGTCAGCGAGGTTAATGTGAGGTCAGCGCCCATTAAAATCTTCCTGCGGAGTCATCTCGGAAAAGATGACACAAGGTCGATGTCTTTGCCCTCCGCACCGCCGCCGAGCAGATTGTTCTGGCTGCACCACCTTTTTCCAAACCATCAAACATTCACCTCACTCTCGCTGGACTTGAATGGCAACTAGGAGAGAGTCCTACTTCACCTTCCTCCTTCAGTCTCTCTGGCTCTGTCGAGAGGAAGACCGAGGGCATTAGGGACGTAAAAGATGGAGGGAAGGAAAGAGGAGGGAGGGATGGATGGAATACAGAAGTTAGGTTTTTAATTTTAAGCATGAACACACACACACACACACACACACACACACACACACACACACACACACAGAGTTGTCATCTACCATGGCGTTCGGTATTAAGCCCACAACAGCAATGTCCGTGTGAGTGAAATGTGTGTATTATTTATCTGTGCAAACAAAATAGCGTGTATGCATGTGTGTGTGCAGGCATCCATTGTTTCAGTGCTACACAGCAACCCCCCTCCCCCTCCCCCTCCCAATCTCACTTACATTCCCTCTATCCATCTCTCTCCTCTCTCTCTAATCTTACCCATACATCTCTCCTTCCCTCCCTCTCCCTCTCTATCCCAGTCATTCATGCGATGTGGAGGGCAGTCATAACGGCTCAGGCTGATCACCACATTTCATCACAACACATGGGTTGGGAAGGAAATTACCATCAGTCAGAGTAGATGTGTGAACAAGCGTGGGAGACAGGGTAGGGGCCTGCATTCAGGCTACAACACAAAACTGTAGCCTGATGGCGTTAGCACTCATTTTAATTTTTAAATTAGTCATATTTATTGTTTTGAACGACACTCTACAGGATTTTTTTTTACCAGATTTGCATAGTGACCCTGTCTAATTCCGTTCATTTTATATCCTGTTACACAACTGATATAATTAACTACAAGCACCGCAGGGCTGTTCAGCATGACACCCGGACCCATGCTAACTTTTGTTTTTGTCAAACACACTTTGCAATTTAATGTACTTACAAGGCAAATACGTCAAATTGCATCCTTAATATGCACATAATAGAAGATTAAAAAACAATATAATTTCAATTTGATATTCATTTGATATAAGGTATATTGAACAACTTAATATATTATTAGTTACTGTGTCTGAGTTACATAAAAGTTATAGCAGAGTGAGTTTGCAAGCTGTAAGTTTAACTTTTTTAATCTGCCACATACAATGTTGGAGTTACTTACTTGATTTATACGTACACTTCTTCACCAGTAATGAAAAAAAAAAGAAAGAAAAAACAATCAGCTTCAAATTTTAATCGTCTGGTCAGGGCCAAATAAATAAATAAAAGGGTTCTGATTGTTAAACCTTCAGTAACTGATTTGGCCACTTAGGGGTAGTGGAAAGACAATTAACATTTTAAAGACAATACTGACATAGCAGTGATACAAGAGTACTACATGTATCAAAGTATATAAAAGGAAAAGTTGTTACGATGATATGAAAACAGATGCCTATTTATATACACATGAGACATGGAGTAACCATAGCATCCATTTGGAGTTGTGTTTCTGAGCAGCTTATGAATATATTGACTCTTCTTTTCGATCTGTTTTGGTCTCAATCAACTCCTGCGGGGTGCTCCACTGTGTTCATCAGTTAGTGGAAAACTAGCTGCAATAATTCAAATGACCACAAGGTGGCTTTTTGTCAGGAGAGCATATAAATGGTTTTCTTTTAAGCATTTGAACAAATTAAGTAATTTTCCCAGTAACAACAGTCACTACAGATGCAGCAGAACAGAAGGCCCAATCACCCATGATGCTGAGCTAATGTAACAGGGCTGGTGAAGGACATAACTGATATGCACAGAATGGTGTAGTTATTGAATTGATCAGTTGGGTGACAGAATAATTCAAGACCACTGATATTGTGAAACGTATCCATAAACTGACAATAAAATTGGAAGCAGAGGAAATGTGGTTGTTGTTAATGTGGAACTTTTTTCCACCTAAAAGCATCCATCTTAAACTTCCATTTAACAAAAGTGTCTTTCTACCTGTGTTGACTCCCTGGCCCGAACACCACATTTAAGTGGAAAATTATTTGTGACTGTTAACACGGTAAAAGCTTGTCTCCAGTCCCACAGATCTTAAGCAGCAGCAGCAAGGCGTTAAATAGAGTTACTAGAGTTAATAGAGAGTTAGTTACCCATGCCTAAGATTTCACATTTCTCTATTTCATCTACTGGAAACAGGCTTGCTTGAGGGGAGGGAGGGACTATATGACCTTAAACTGAGGCGGTCCAACTACTGTGGACATATAACAAATATTGAATCATTGCACAGTAGAAGCACAGTATATGTTTCTAACACAACTTCACCTACTTCCAAGGTACATGGAGAATTGAAAACATTTCTAAAAAAGGTAAAAGCTCCAGCAACACTTGTAGTATAGAGAACAACTTTATTGTTAGACCAAGGCATGTCAGCTTGGGGCCTTCATCAGGGTCATCATAAAACACATTGCAAACAGCATTTAAATAGGGTATTTACAAAGCAGAAGAAAATCAAAAAGGTAAATAAATATACAAAAAACAACCAATTATGTGCATCCATACCTTGGGAGTTGGAGGGGTATATTATCAGGGGTGTTGATAAAAAAAAAATTGGGAAACCACTTGTATAGAGAATGGAAGAAGTTTTCAGCACTTTTTAACACCTCACCTCCTTTACTGCCTTTGGAGCAAGGACATCTGTTACCACCACCTCAACTTTTGTCCTCCCACAGGACATGTTCTTGGACAACGCTGGATCATAGGCGTATCGTATAACCAGTGAGAAGCACATACTCTGTTTGGGTTGTGGAACATAACATGACCGACAGGCTGAGAGATAACGGAGCAGCAGGGTTTCCGACTATGTCATACTAATCGCCCTGTCTTAATAGTCTAACTTATGCCATTTCTTTCACTGAACTCTCTCTCAATAACACAGAACAAAGTGCATCTTGTATCAGTTCAATATGGGACATGACTTTTAGTTTCCAATTACAGGACAATTCTGTATTTTACAGGACAGTTGGCATCCCTAATTGGAAAAGATCCAATGAACTCTTTTTTGATCTCACTCACTCACCCCCCACCCCCCCACCCCCCGCCTGTCTTTGCCTGGCGCACCTCAGGTTTTTAAGATCTCAGGACTTGGAGAGTGATTTCATCCTTCACTGGGCCATGAAAGCTCTTTATAAGTACATCGCCACCGCCAGCGCATTAATCGCCTCGGCCATATTGATTTGGCTGTTCTGTTGTGTGAGGCAGCATATGGAAGAGAGGGGGAGAAAGAAAGAGAGACAAGGGGAGAGGGAGTACAGGGTGAGTGCTTTGGAGGGAGAAAGGTTGGGGAAGAAAACAGGGTGAGTACTAGGATCTGGTAATTAGACTTATATAAGGAGGTGATTCAAAGCTAAGGGTGAGTGGAATTAAAATATTCAAACAAGTTGGTCTTGTTAGTCTTTGATAAAGCAGGTAGTAAACAGCAGATATGCACTGATCAGAGAAAAGCCTTTTTACTTTAATTTGTTGAACTGCAGCAAGAGGTGTAGTGCACATGGCTAGAATTTTAACATTTCATCAATATGAAAGATCAGGAGGGACAAATTATTAAGGTGTGTTCTCAAAGAACGCTGAGCAGATTTTAGCCGCTGCATGATTCCATACAAAGCCATTAAAAAGTATTTGCCCCAGACAGAGAAAACTAAGGTGCATACAGGCGAGTTGAAAAGAAAAAGACTGAAAGGAAATGAAATAAAGAACCAGACTTCTTGAGATTCGACTGAGGCAAGGCTGTCTGACAAACACACACACTTCAATGCTTTTGATGACCCTCGTTCATATAATGTACTCCCTACGCCTGTTTTCTAAGCAGTACCTTAAAACCAAGTCTGGCCCCTTAAACAGTACCTTGAAAGATAGACATACAAGCACATTCATAGTCGTAAAAGTGTACACAAACTACACACACACACATTCATATTTGAGCATATTTACGAGATGAAAACCGGGCTTTTGAACTTATTTCATTTGACAAATGCATTGTACAGAATGTTCATTAATGTAGAGTAAAGTAGAGAGCAAGAAAAAAGGGCACTGTAATTTTCTCAAGTCATCTAATGTGGCAGTTTCCAGAAGTGGTCGTTCATTTAAGTACAGTACACTAAAAAGAAACAGACCACCTTACAATCATAATACTTTTACCTTATGATCATAATTATGTCCTCTATAATAGTCAACGTCTACTTATCTACAGATATACAGTACTGTAATATAAGGGGTGGGCATGTAGGTGAAGCATCCCAATATTACCATGTTTAAGGGCTCATAGATATAACGTCATTCTTATTATTTTCTCATGCGTGCATTGGTCTCAATTTTTTCTTTTTTCTTTCTTTTTTTTGTCCCTTCATCATTTTTATTCCTTTTCTTTATGTTGTTCTCAGTCTACACTGGTTCACTTCAACCGTGAAGCACTTTGAACTACATTAACCTGTATGAAAAATTAAAATAAAGTCTAATTGATAGCTACAACTTTTTGTTCTGTGCTGTACTTTGTGTTCTGCCATGTCTTCAAAAGTTCACCTCATACTTAATGTTAATCATCTTAAGTACTAGTACAGATGATATACCATTAGTGTAGTTATGTGCACTATTAATGACAGTCCCCCTGCAGAAGAAAAATGGTTCTATTGTCAAGCTTTTGCACTACTACTTCTTTCTTGCCATGAGCAAACACAAGCTCATCACAATACTTTATACAATATTTATTGATAAAAAAACAAAAAAACATACATATGTCAAATTTTAACTAACTTGCAAATATGTACATAATACGTTATTTTGAGTAAAAACACCACATAATCAATCCTTAAATGATGTGGGTTCAAATGAAAGGACTGTTATTAAATAAAGGCTTTAATTTAGGTATTACTTGTCTACTCACTGTGCCATTTAAAGGTCCAGTGCAAAAGATTTAGTGGCATCTAGTGGTGAGGTTGCAGATTGCAACCAACTGAATAGCCCTTTGTGGCAGCCTCTGTGGAAGAGGACCTGCTACCTATGTAGATATAAAGGGCTCATTGTAAGGTAACAACAACATGATTCTTATTTTCAGGTGATTACTCAATAATAACAACAACATATGTATGAATATTACATTACACATATTACATTTCAGCCAAGTCAGTTCTGCTAGGTGTCACTAAATTCTACACACTGCACCTTTAAGTGTACAGTGAAGGAATTATCAATAATACTTCTGCTATAGTATGTGCTGCATCAGCTAATGTTTAGTCAAAAAAGAAACTTGATAATTCATTCTTGTTACTTTATGGCAGAATGAACGCTTCATGTTGATTGATTACATAGTTAATGTTGGTCTAGAAGCCTGTTAGATGTTTCTTCGAGCCTGATATTGTTTTATATTTAGGAGGAAAAAGTTTATATATCCTTCAGTGATTTCAGAATCATCACAAGGTCCATAATCTTTATTTCTCTAGACTTCAGACACATGTAACCCTTGAATTTCTCCTGCAAATGTTCCAGATCCCGCAAATACAAACTGACAGCAGCAAATTCTGATGCAAGTTTCTTAGTCAACAGTGCCTCATGGATCAACATTTAGAGGTGGAAAAAGGGTGCCATAAGGGCTACCTAGCTGCCCGATCTTTGTTCATGAACATCTGGTGGCACTTGATATACTCTGAGGCTTTCTCTTCACCAATTGGATGGTGGATCATGTGGTAGAAAATAGTTGTGTGTCTCATCTTCATATTGCAACATGCCTGTGATCCTGTTTATGATCCTCTAACAAATTGGAATTTTTAACTCAAACCACCTATACATAAATAAAATGCAACCCCGAAAAATTCTGTCACATGTTCCTCATCCGTGCCTGTATTGTGATTAAAAATGTGGAGTGACACTTCAGGTTGACCGATTTGCTATGCAAAATGCTACCAAAAAGTATGGTGTGCATATAAACACAGAGGTTATTTTGTAACAGTTTGGTGGTGATTACCAAGCACATCTGTCGTGTGTAATTGTGCCATAGCAGTGCACAACATAATTCCAATAGAGACTGCAGATGACATATTCAGATGTCTGTAGAGAGGAATGTAGCTGTTGTAAATGACAGATGCTGGTAATAATCATCAATAAATATTATTTGGTTCTGCAGGCATCAATACCATATCCAAGCTTCCCAACCCTATACCCATGGCCTTCATCTCTCAACTAGGAGATGAAGACCACTCTCTGGTGCCTTGCTTTACATCACCCCTCTTCCTGGAGTAAGCAGCTGTTATGGGTTGAGGTAAACTCCCTCCCCAGTTCTGCCACTAGCTTATCCTTCCAGTGTGACCATGTTTACTAGCCTCCTCTGTTCCCAAAACGTGAGAAGGATGGGAACGTTCTACCAGATCAAGTGTTTATCCACTGCTGCCACCAAACCTGGCTCAAGGAACATACCACCATGACATGCACCATCACCCATAACCCCATGGCTGTCCAAGCCAAAAATGGGATCAAGACCAGGACTAAAATGTTAACAGCAACCTTAATATTTAAACCTATAAAGACTAGACGTCTTTCACATAACCACAAACACACATTGAGGGAAGTTGCTAGGAAACACCCCAAACCTAGTGTTCCATGTTCTTGTACAATTTACCTTTCCAACTAATGCTAAAATTTGGTACAAAATAAGCTAAGAACTTTTAAAATAATAATACTCAGAACAAAAGAAAAAACACTGGAACAGAGGCCAAACTATTGCAATCAGTAAATAAACATAGTGTTAGTTCAGGCAGACTACTGACATTGTGCTAGTATTGACTGATTTCCATGAGCTGTTTCTAATATGCTTCAGATTCATTGGCTCATTCACAACTGTGTAGCCAATCATATTTATGCAGGTCATTATAATGTGACACTATCACTGTTTACTCAAGACAATGCCATTTGCTGCTGCAGCTCCCTCCTCCAACCTAACCTCCTTCTTATGAGGTATTACATATATTTCACATTGTCTATTTAACTAAGGAGATTATCTCTCTCTGCAGAATTTTGTTACTGCTTGGCTCCCTTGAAGAGAAGAGACCAAATCTAACTGTACAACCATTTGTGGTAAAGTGTCTCTGACCCTCCATATTAGTTCATGACTCCAGAGGAGAATGAATGAATGTGTGGGCCAACAAGCATGAAAATATTGTAGTTCGACAGAAGAGTTTTGTTTTAGATAGAGAAGGAAATGGAGCAGTAAAAAGTGTTCACATTAACTTTTACTCTCATAACTTCCTCTACCATGCTGAAAATAAGATTGTGCAGGTATATTGCACTTGCTTTGTAGCTGGTCAAAGGTCATGATCAAGCCCTTATTGCAGTGATGACTCAGACTTTCCTTTCACTCTGGGAATAAAAAAGTATTTCTTTTTTGCCAATAGAGAAAATGGTATTGTTTCAAAGTGGGGTTATGGCTGATGTGGAGGGATTATGTCGAAGATGCCATTTTTTTGACTGTTCTTGAGAAAGAAAAAGACACATTGGTTAGATTTCTAAGGGAAACATAAGCATGAGATTGACCTTATTTAACTTTATCTTTTATCTAACTTAAGAAAAGAGGTTTTAGAGGAAAAGACAAAATAATTAGATAACAATGACTGTTCAGAAGGGGCTGATCTAGCTTGAGATTTCTTAAGTCTTTCCTCAGGAAAAAGTGATTGTGAGATGCCATTTCACCCCCAACTCCCAAGAATGTCAATAATGACATTTCATCTCCCACTCAATGACCTCTTACATTGTAAAGGGTCTCTTAAATGCATGAGTCAATAAAAGAGTAATGAGGACAGACCTTTGCCCTTATATTTTAGGATATTTTAAACTGGATCACAGTTCAAATATTGATTTGAAAAAGAGGCTCAAACAGCACTGGCTCACAATCAAAATGTCCTTTCCCTTTTAAACAGTTTTTTTCTCTTTGTCTTAATTGTCTCATGTCTGATAATTAAAATGATCTTAATCTTTCATTTTCTAAGTACCATTTTCTGATATCCATTGCAATAATTGGCCTTAAACAGCTTGCATGTATACATCACTTAACAGAAGGTCAAATGAGCAACCTGATCGATTCCAATGATGAAACCATTACAGCATCAGAAGGAGTTGCAACAGAGCAGAAACAAGAGCTCAGAGAGGATACTTGTTCACAAAGACAACAACTCTCCCTGTCAAAGGTTTTCGCCTTTAAAATGCAATAGTGTTAATCTGCCACATCAATTCAGCAGCAGCTGTCTTAAAATCCATATTTCATAAAGCAGAAGGCTCGTAGAGCAAGAGTCAGAGATTTAGTTCTGTTTTGCTGTGGTGGCATTAAAAAATGCTGAACTATTCACTTAAATGTGAATGAAACTGAATGGAGGTCTAAATTACTCCAAACACTCCGTTCCCAATTGCCCAGCTCCAGACCAGCTTCCAATAGACAGGGAAACTACAAGACAGACAAACCCACAAAGGGTGAGGAAAAGGGGAACAAAGGGAAAAACACAGGGACCCTGACACATAAGCGTGAATCTAAATGGTTTGTAGACATACTAGAACCTGGCATGATAATCATTCAAGGAATCATGCCAGTAGAGAGTGAAAGGGTTGGTCGGTTCTCAACTACAAAAGATCAACTTGAATATGAATGACCGCATTGTCTGCAGCACTACAGATAAAGCAGTGGCACTGAGTCTGCCGATGAGGAAGAAGATATCAATTGGTCAGGGTGAGAGAAGAAATGTACAGCAGCATTGCACAGGTCCAAATGAATGCTAGGTACTTCCAAAAGGCCATGGTTAGCAAAGACAAGCTGCAAGAATGCATTAGAGGTGATCTTGGTAAAGAGTTGTCTCTGATCCTTAATTTGCCAAGGACGAGTCGGCATCAACCCTAGACTCATCATCAGTGATGGTCAGCTCAACCTTATAAAACAGCTCACCTCTTTCCTTAAACCAGTGAAGATGGGAGTTGAGTCCCTTTGTCAGCAGGACATCAATGTCAGTGGGACTTAAAAGTGGCTGGGATTTGAAACCCCACTGAGATCAGAGCAACACACTTCTAACCAGATTCACCTAGAGGAGACAGAAGAACATGGTCTCTTTGTACAGGTAGGCTTTTCACTAAAGTCTGAATTAGCATTAGAATTACAATAAGAATTACAATTAGAATTGGAAATAAATGCCTTTATGTGCCAATGCCAAATATATGTGCAAAGGCATATACCAGGTAGGCCATTGGTCCTCTGCATTAAACCTCTCTAGGACTTTGACTGACAATACATTAAAGATTTGTAACCGGAGTGTATTTCAATACTTTTTTCTTTCTATCCACCAAGGTACTTCCTGGATCCTGGTGTACTCGAACGGGCACCCAGACCTACCAATATCGTCATCATTCCTCAACACAAACACTGCTAAGGACCGCGAGAGGACTTGTTGAATCCATGTTTGCAATCCATTGCGATAAAGAGGAGAGAAATGAACAAGAGAGAGCTGGTGTATCATCAGTAGTGGGAGAGTGAGACTTCAGACAATTTGTTACAAAGATCAGAAATTGCCTGAGCGCAGATTCCATTGATGCACTCTGCTTCTTGAAAGCCCAATTTCAGAAAACACAAAAAGAAGTCAAGTGAATTGTAAAAGAAGTCATTTCAGTTGCCTACAATTATTTTGTTATATTTATCCCATAATGTACCAAAGCCTTTTTGCATAGGCCTATTTTGATTTTTTACAGTCTATAAGCTATTGTTTTCTTATGATGTAAGAGAATTGTAGTGGGTCTGCCTTTTTCTTAAAATGTTTAACAAGTTAAATTTGCATTTTGCAGATGAAGCGCAAGATGCAAGCCAAAGTCTTTTTGTTTTAATTAGGGTGATATATGTTTTATTTATGACTGGCCCCCGTCTGTTATATTTATAATAGGGCTATGCATATTTTCCTTGATTATGCAGAAAATATTATTATCGCCATTTTCTTGTTCTGTTCAGTTCATTTCCATGTTCTTTTAACTTTTGATCATTGAATTTAATACTTTATCTAATATTGCTTGGCTATTACAGAAGGTTCACACCAGCAGCCACTGGACGTGAACACAACATGGAATTTGTCTCAGCTTAATAGCATGATTTTTTAAATTACTTGCTTTAACAAACTTTGTTTGTCTATGTAATGAAAAATTGTCACATTCACTTCCATAAGGCTGTTATCAACAGACAAATCACAGGCAATGAACTTGGCCTTTCTATATTCCTCACAGCTATGGCAAAGTTCAAGCTGCAAAGTTAACATTTTCGGGAAGTTTATTATTTTCAGGAGAAATATTAATCCCTACTGTGTACAGACTGCTGCTGTGTCCTCAATTCTGTTTCGTATTTACTATATAATGCACTGTATGTACCCTCCACCATGTCATTTGAGTGTCCAAATTTGGAGTGTGAAATTTATTGTTGTAACGCCTGGTGTGACAGCTGTCAGTGATGACACAAAAACACCATGATTCATGAATTACTGCTCACTGTAGACTGAATGTGCAGTGTATAGAGATAATTATTGAGTGAACAAGGGAATGATTTAAAACACAACATGCAATTGATTGGGCTTTCATTGACAGTTTCGTTACACATGTTAGAACTAGGAATGGATATGAGTAATGGATTGATCACCTACTAACAGGGTATGTAACTGACTTACATTTTTTCCCCCTATTTGATCTTTTTTTATTTAAAATGTACAGATTGTGGAAAAAATGTGGTGCGGCATGGCGAATATAACATTCTTTAAATACCATATTCGCGCAAATTGTCACAGTCTGTTCTGCTCTTCTCCTGGTTTCGACCCTGCCTGCTTTTGACCTCGTGTCTTCCCCGGTAAAGGCACCAGCCTTCTGTTCCTGACTTTGAGTATCGCCTGTTCCTGTTTGCCTGTGGCTGTGTGGCGTCCTACGGCTTCGATCCTGTCAGGAGAGCCCAGAACGTCCAGCTTGGTCAACCTCATGTCCGTGAGTGCTACTGGCATAGTCTAACCTGCTGTCTTTGGTGACCCTGAGCCCTGTCTGTTGCCCTACACATTCTGCCTAAACCTGTTCAGTTAACTCGTGGACTATATAATAAAGATCATTTAAAACTGCTCACTGGTGTTCTGTGCTGCTACTGGGTTCTACCACCTCCACCCGTTACACAAATATAAGTTACATTTGAAAAGGCAGGGGTTGTATTAGGTCCAAGGACTAGAAAGATTCATATTCGCCTAATCACATTAGATATTCAGTTTGAAATAGAACCAGTGTCATCAGAGGACATTGTTGCAATATAGGTTGTTTGTAGCCTTAGTAGTGCTCGGCAACGACGTTTCAGGCAGTCCATTTATACAATCATGTTTTTAAATCATAAATGTTTCCCGAAACCCAGTTTAACTTAAGGCATTCAAGTTTTACTCAAATAACTAGTGACACCAGCATTCATGCCCACAAATATTACTGACTATCCATTACAAAGAAACATGAGCATGCAGTACAGAATATAGCCAAACAGCAGATAAGTAAATAAAGATTTAATTGTCTCTCTTTGATTTAACTGTCAATTATGTAATGCATGCTGAATACATGCACATACATGATATCGATAATATAGTCAATATAACAATTCATACAGTGGCCTATGTATGATCTGCACGTATGGGCACAGTAGAAGGAGAGAAGTTAAATGAGCCAAAGAACTCAGTGTGTGAGGACCCAACAGTCTTGCAGACCTTTAATGCAGATATATTATTGATTCAAGTGATTAAGTTGCAGAAAAGCCTAACCATGGACATGGGTTGCAAATTAGTCTTGGCTAGAAATCCTATATGCAAAACATCTGTATAATGTTACTGCAACCTTTTACAATGTTTTTTTGCGTTGTTCCTGATTAATAAACCAATTAATAAAAAACAAAGTTAGACATTACTGTCATCATCAACCAGACAACCACAATCAACCTTTTTCAAAAGGAGTATGGAAAGCATTCAACCACTGGCATTGTTTAATCACAATTCATCATTTGAATGCATGTAATAAAGTGTTAATTAAAAACTCATTATTGATTAAGTTTCAAGTGCCTAACACTCTCCTGTAAAGATTTTCTATTCTGTTGATCAGGCTGGAGATCAGAGGTCCAGAAGGGGTCAGCTTTTAAATATTTGTGCAAAGTCCTTCAGGACATTCCAGCAGACTTAAGTATCACAGTTCACGGTGAATACTCTCTCAAAGACCACAACACTGCCGACAGTGAAATTCAATAGTGCTAACCTGTCACATCAATTCAGCATCAGCAAATCTATACTTTCCCACAACATCAGTTATGCCTGACAGAAAGGTGCGTGGCTGGGCTGGTAACTCCAAGCCTGATGGAGAGGAGAGACTGTTGGAGCCTCTCAGTGATACGCCGAAGGCTGAATGGTACACCATATGAAAAATAATATACTGTATGTACAGTTATGAAAATATATATTATGTATTTACATATGATGGAATCACACATATGACATCTGTAAATGTATACCGGAATGCCATACATGCCATATTCAAAATTGGAACAATTTCATATACAGACGGACGGACTATACAGTATTTATCATATATATTAAAAAAGTATAAAGTCATAGGTCTTTTTATTAATGAGTATGTGTTTTATAATTATGAAAAAGACATCTGTTACACATGTCTTAAACAGATGTTTACCACGCCCGCTGTAAGGGCAGGGCCTTAAATATTATTCGTGACCCAACACATCCTGTTGGGTCACACTGGACCCAGTGCACTTATTTGATGTAAGTGCACCCAGTTCATCTTACATCAAATAATTATAATAATATAATACATATGTGTGACATAAAATCTGAAAACCAAATACAATTTTAAAACCCTTTGATAAAAATATTACACTGCTTTAAATGCTGATACAAGCTTTATGGAACTACTCAGTAATACATCTTAATTTCATAACAACTTTACTTTCAACATTTAGCCTTGTTTGATTGATTCTGCACAAGCCTCTGAATTGCATTTTGTTTTAGAAGCTTTCAGTTTGGTCATCTTTTGATTGATGGCTATTTCCAGCTTGGCCCCTGTGGTTCCAGAACATCTGGTTACCCTACAACATGTAATAAGGGAAAGAAAATATATTGAATTTACAGCATATCAGCAGATAGATAGCAGCTACAATACTGCTGTGTGGCAACACTCATTGGAAGATGTAAATTATACATAAATTATAAAAAACATATTGTTCAATTTCATAGTAAGTTTTGAAGTCTTGCTGTTTTTTTAATTAAACCTGAAACACACACATACGCTTTAGGTCCATTCTTAGTGATTATAGTAGCAATGTGTGTGTGGTTGCTGGTTCTGTATTCCAATTTCAAATATTTCTTCAAATACTACTATATACTATAAACTACCAGTATCAGTTATATCAATTTTTTCTGTAATTTTAGCATGGTGGAACACTAAGAATGCTACACTACCTATGTGCATTGACCACTGTTGCCATGGAGAAGCAGCCATGGACGTGAATCAGAGCATAATGAATTCAAAGCGCTTGAAGCCAAATCTGACTTTCAAATCTGGCCACTGTCTCTTCCCCAACCACACCAAAGTCCTTCATGGTCAGGCATCATCATATCTTAAATAGCTCATATTACTCTGTTACCCCCACTAGAACACTGTGCTTCCATAATGCAGGCCTACTTGTGGTTCCTAGAGTCTTTTTAAAAGTTGCCAGCGGCGTGTGTCCCAGCTGTCCTCTTCCATTTCATTCTCGTGGTCTTTTTTCTTGTTTGGGTGACCTATTTTGTCAGATGATCTGTAACAGCACCCCCTATAGTATAAAGTGAAAACCTGAATTGCTGATAGAAGCCTGTCAATGGCGGAGAAGCATTCAAATAACGGAACATTTTTATCAGTGGCAGGGAAAGAGTTAAAGGGGAGTTTTTTTTCTTGCTACTGTCACGTGTTTGCTCATGGGGGAATGTTGAGTTTCTGTAAATGAAGTACAGTCTAGACCTGCTCTATGTGAAAAGTGCCCTGAGATAACTTCTGTTGTGATTTGGCACTAAAGAAATAAAAATTGACTTGACTTGACACCAAACATGGCAGTAATGGAAATCTGGAGTCCAGTGAGGACAGAGTCTCCATACTGTCACAATCTGCATGAGTATACACATGGCTGGATATGCCTGCTCTGAGTGTGTAAGTGGTACTCGGCATGGATTTGTGTGTGTGTCTGTGTGTGTGTGTGTGTGTGTTTGAGTATGTGTCTTATTTATCTCTCTCTCTCTCAGACAGTGGTCCAACACTGCCTAAATCTGGCAGTGGATGCGGGTGCAACTGTTGCCTCAGAGAAACATGATGCTATGGAAATGTTCACACAGTCTTGCACTTTTTTGTTCTTTTAATCTCAGTGTCATTGTACATGATACTGTTCATTTTTGTTTCACCCTGGAACATATTGCAGGCTAAATCATGAAGGGGAGTTTTCTGTTTTTATTCCTGACTTGGCCTGCCCAGTGTCTCTCATGTTTTATTTTTATTTTCATCATGATACAACATATTAACTACTATGAAATTTAAAGGTGTCAGTAGGACCTTTGGAAAGAACCAGGCTGTCAGTATGGTAAATGGACTGTATTTATATAGCACCTTTCTAGTCTTTTTTACCACTCAAAGCACTTTTTACACTACAAGTCACATTCATTCCCATTCCAATCCTCACTTCCCATTCACACACAGTCATACACTGATGGTAGGGACTGCCACGCAGGGTGCCAATCTACTCATCAGGAGGAAACTAACATTCACACACTGTTGGTGCAGCTATCGGGTGCAATTAGGGGTTAAGTATCTTGCCCAAGAACACATCAACATGCAGACTGGAGGAGTCAGGAATCAAACTACCAATCTTCTGATTAGTGGACAACCTGCTTTATCTCCTGAGCCACAGTGTGAAGCTAACCAAACTGCCAACAGACTCTAGCTTCATACTAACCAGACAGAGTGGTATCAATCCGTCTCACCAAGACATATCAGTTTATTCCTATGAAAATCTATAAGCAATTTTTTTAAAAACAGCAACTATTTAAACCAACAACACACGATCAACAGTTTTCGGAGGGACTCATTCATTGGTAGAAAGCAGTATTGAGGTGGCAGGATATATGTAACATACAGACCTCTCAAACCTGGGAAAATAAAACCAACTTATCTTGCATAGCTAGATATCACAAAGGGCAAGAGACACGTGACACATTTTCTGCAATTAATCTCAAAACATCTTAATTGCTATGCAGCAACCTGACTATTTCCCTCTACTTGGTCAACTCAAAGCAGGTTCATGTATGATTTCAGCTCCCCCGAGAGCCTTTGTGTCAGGGTTTTAGCACCCTGTGACCAACAGAAACATTTGCCAGCTGGGTGATAGATGGCACTTCTGTTATCATGTTAGAATTCTCTCCTGGCAAAAGTCCACCTGACCTGATAAGCAGATGATATGCAAAGCTCCAGTGTAATCATCTTCCATTCACAGCCCACCCGCAGAAATTAGCTTCCATTTCACTTTATCTGACTCAATTCCATACCCAGCAAGGGTTTTGACATTGAATGGATATTGGCATGACCGCCTAGAGCTACTTTCAAAGCCGCTTGCTGCCAAAATGGAAGCTGAGACTACTTTTCTTTACTATACTGTAGTACTGAGAATTTTTGTGAGTGTTTGGGTTGAACTTGACCTCTTGTTACACATCATCACTGATCAAAAGCTTAGTTAAACCTCTCTCTGTGGATTGCATTAGGGGTATACACCTTCATTGCTGTGTAGAAAGGAGCAGAGGCTAGTTCTAAAGCCTTGCTGTGTTTCAAAAAATGTTGAAAGGGAATGAAAAGATTGCTGCAGAGACTATAAATGAGCTTAATGTAAGGTTATCTGTTTGGTATGACTTAGAACGATTCCTGGTTGATATCACTTCTTGCTTTACATAAATGCTTTTGTAACAGGCCTGTGATGACCCCTGTCCTTTCCTGCCAACCTGTCTTTTATCTATCTGTCAGATACATGGTAGTTGGGGCAGGGGATCATCAGTACCAAGTGGGAGCACCTGGGCCCAGTGCTACCACAATTTGAAACCTGCTGTTTCCCAGTTTATTGTGGGAATCCTTCCCATCTGAGTGTTTGGGGTTTTGGTTGGTGTTATGTTGGTTTATTGTATGTAGGTTTATTGCCTACAACATCTTGCAGCAGACATTCTAGCACAATGTTTTCTTGGCTTTAGTATATTCACTAATAAAATGTAGTAAATTCTTCCACATTTATTGTTCTCTTCCCCTTGTTTGTCATGGCTTGTCAAGCCGGGCTGTGACAAGCCAAACAGGAGCTGTTATAGTGAGGTCACTGAGTAAATGTTAGTCTACATTACTGCATATCAATAACCTCTAATAATTGTCTGGTGTGTTAGCTGCACAGTTTTGGTTGGAACTGATTTTTATATATGAATTTTCAATTCAATTCAATTTTATTTATATAGTACCAACTCATAACAGAAGTTATCTCAGGGCTGGTCTAGAGCGTATTCTTTAATTTATAGAGACCCAACGTTCCCTCAGGTGCAAACACTTGGTGACAGTGGCAAAGAAAAACTCCCCTTTACCGGGAAGAAACCTCCAGCAGAACAGGGCTCTCGGTGGCTGCCTTGAATGGTTGAGTTGAGAGAGAAAGAGAGATACAGGACCAGGGCAGCATGGGGGTCACAACCACAACCCAAGGAAAAGCTTCATCAAAAAAGGAACATTTTAAGCTTACTCTTAAATGTACAGTGTGTCTGTTTCCTGGATTAAGACTACAGGATGGTTCCATAAGAGAGGAGCCTGATAACTGAAGGATCTGCCTTCCATTCTACTTTTGGGGACTCTAGGAAACAAGATAGCCTGCATTCTGGGAGCGCAGTGTTCTAGTTGGGGTAAAAAGGAACTATGAACTCTTTAAGATATGATGGAAGCCAGTGCAGCACAGCTAAAATGAATGAAATATATATTTTTCCTGCATCTTTCTGAAACATGACGTGCCTGATTGTTGGACTGTTACCTTTGTGAAAAAAGGCGGTTTTTAACTTTCTGTTTTCAAAGATGTTTTATTAACAATTAGCTGTATATCCGTGACATTGAAGTCTAATTTGTGTTGAGAAAAACTCATTTATTTACCACATCAGTATAGTTTAACTGAAAATGTCCTATGCAATGTCCTTCTTGGTGGTAAATTTTCTATGAATGATTGGCCCAAACATAGTCAATGTGACCTCACATTGATACGCAAGCCACCATGTGGTTTTTATAGTGAAAACATTTTAGCTATGTGAAAAATCATCAGTCAATGTCATGGATTGTTTGTCTTTGAGAGAATTTCAGCTTAAAAGAGGCAAACTTTGTAGTTTGTGTCCACCACCAGGTGCTTAACCAGACCAGAATGCAATACAATCATAACACAGGCAATGTTTTTACTAATGATTTGGGTCATTCTTCATGTTGAATACTGGAAATAGAGACCACTTTCCCAGGAATTCCCAGCAAAACCGAGATGCTTTTCCAGGAGAAATACTAATGCCCCAAACTGCAGCTAGATACTACAGCTTTTTAAAACTCTGTAGCGGCATCGATTTACAATCACATTTCATGTTTAAATGTACGTTTTTGTCCAGCTGAATGGTAAATTACGATATTCCCATGCTTTAATCCATTAAAACAAGATGCATGGAACGGATTTTCCTATCCTGCCATTTCTGTGAGCAGTGAGATTATGCTCTGATATAACCTCTCTTGGATATATTACAACTAGTAAGACAATATTCTGATAAAATAAGGATTAAATTATGTTGTGTTTAAATATCTAAAAAATTCCTTATTAAAGACTCAACTTCATTTATGGTTAGTATTTTTCTTGAGAGAAAAAAATGAATGAATAGTCATTTCAAAATCATGGGAAATCACTAACAAGAACAAACCTAACACAACAAGAAACACATGTAGAATGATTTAGGCAATGTGGGTACAAGAAACATTTGTCTATTAGCAGCTCTGGTGTCTCTTGACTTCCTGCATCAAAACCAAACTGGAAATGTCTCTAGTTGCCTTTCACTTCGATGCATAGTCATTAACCTTGCTATTGTGTCTCCACACACTGAAACACGTACATGATCATCTCAAACTGAGACCTGCTGTTACTGACGGGCTGCCTTATGTGCACATTTTAATGTACAAAACGTGATCACCCTCACACATGTGGAACCGTCATACTCAATTAGGAGGACCTTTGCCATGTTCTTGGCCACTTTTCAGTACGTACACACACACACACACACGGTTATACTGTATAAATGTCTTAAGACACCAAAAATACACTTTATGCTCTGCGCATGCACACACATACAGTCTATGAATGAGGAGTCACAAGGCACGCAAACCCATTATTATGCAATTACATAAAGTTTAAGATGCATGAAGATGGACAAAATGTCACTGGATTTGTCCCATGATTAATGAAACATACAGACGCATGCACAAATGCACTTGAACTATAAGGTCAATGACTAATACTAAACAGACTTCAGGCCATGACCACATGAACCAAGCAGAGTATTTGTGGCATTTTTAGGATGGATATCTGGGACACAATTACCAGACATTTCAGTAACTACAAAGAGAAACGGCTAAATGTATGTGCATGGTCTATAATGTATGCCCTTTCCTTCTCACAGTTGTTAGAAAATGTGTCTTTTTGATCACTAACCTTATCCCCAGGCGCTAAAGGAACCCTGTACGGACATCTTATTACATTTATTTTAGTTTCATAGCCTCTGCATTCCTCCTCTGGCAGCATTTGTAGACTTTGTGTCATGTTTTACTGAAGTAACTTAAATAACAAAGTTCACAGTGAGAAAGAAAGGTTCTACTTCATAGGTGCTCCACCCTCTCTTGGGCTTTGCAATTGGTTTACCCCTCCAAACTCTGCAAGGATCCTTAGATAACATATTTTGCACTCACCACCAAATCAGAAGGTTTGCTACTGTGCAGCATCCACCCACTAAAAGACCCTATACTGCTTGTTTCCCTTTTCACTGAGCCACCTTAAGAAAAGGATTGCCTGTGAGTAGATGTTCACCCTCCAGTGTTGCACTAAGGGGATGATGGTTACTAGTAAGTCCTGCACCTCTTGTGCTCCCACTAGTCTTGCTCCTGTTGCCTCAGCTGGTGGCACCAGGTAGAAGCTGAGTCCTCGATCAATCAATCAACCAATCAATTTCATTTATATAGTGCCAAATATAAAAGTCATCTGAAGGTATTTTTCACATAGAGCAGGTCTGTACTCTTTAAATGTACTTAAAGAGACCCAGCATTTCCCCATGAGCAAGCAAATGTCATGCTCTTCTATAACACTGCCTCTCCAGCATCCCACCACTACCTTCTGAAAAACACAACATAGTTCAAGGCTGTGTCTCCTGTCAAATATGGTGAAAGCAGCATGTGTTCTTCTTCTGACTTAACATCACAGGCAGATCTTCCACACCCCGCATTAGCGGCTCATAGGTGGTGGCCCCGCACAGGATGGCAGTGTCCATCTCGATCTAGGCAGATTGCCACCTTCATTCCCTGAAAGCCCATCAAGGTCACTCAACATAGGGGCTAAACATGATGTCCAGAAGGGGTCAGAGAACATCAGAGAACAATGTCCCTTTTGAGGGATGATATAGCATGAGGTGTTATTTAAAAAGAATCATGTATCATTTTCATAATTTAAAAAGTGAACAATTTGCAGTTTCTTGCTGTTTAATTGGATCAAAAGTGTTTGTTAATAAATGGTTTAGTGTTATCTGACTGGACACATTGTCCAATTTTGTAGCCACATACACTTTAGCTAAATAGTAATTGAGTAGGATACTGACTGACTGTCTAGTAGTAGTACTAAATAATAGTTATATTCCCTCTGTTAACAAATCATGTTAATGTCTTAACCCCTTTAAGGATCTCTGGACATTCAGGGCTGTGAAACTGAAACATCAGTTAACGTGACTTTTATCTTAACAGCCAAAGGGGAGACTGACATTTGATATCTTCAGCTGTCATTTGAAGTTCTAAGTGGACAACTGCATAAATGTCACCAGTATGAAAAAGTTACAGTACAGTACAGTATAGTACAGTACAGTACAGAATATTGGTGTCTACTGTCTTGATTGCACTATTTTTTAGTCATATAATTGTATAATTTCCGAAAAAATGGTCCTTTTCTCATATCATTTTAATATTATGTTGCAACAGTCAACAAATGTACTATTTTAAACGTATGGTTTAAGGACACACCATTGAAAAGCACCACAGGGCGTGTTTGACCTCCTTTAAGAAAACCCTGGGTCAAACACTGATAATACAGAGAGATGTAGTTTTGCAGTACCTCTTTGCTTGATGCTGAACCAGCTGATGGCCCCATGCAGTACTTAGAGGTAACTTCCAAAAAAGAAGATAAGAATGTAAATGAGGCATGAAAAAGCAGGTGCTTCCACACAGATGTGTTCTCTACAATAATTACAATTCAGGCCTTCGGCACATCCAGACTGACCTGGTAAGTGCAAAAGTAAAAGATTCCTCAGGCATCAACTGGGTAAATAGCCCAATGCATTGGAGTGCAATGAGCAGTGAATACTGCATTAGACAAGGAGGTTAAATAGGAACATCTATCTATCAGGAGTCATATTTGTAATTATCATATGCTAAGGTATGGTCTGTACCAGGGGCGGACTGGGACAAGAAATCGGCCCTGGCATTTTGGGTAAGGGTTAGGGTTAGGGTTTCATTTTAGAGACTTTCATTTTATATAAACTATTATCACAATGTAGTACTTGCGCATAATTTCTAATTTTTTTCAAAACAGGCACATACCTGCTGACATATTTGTCTAAAACTGCATTTAAGTTTCAAGCCATGGTGTTGGAAGTTTCCTTGGCAGTAAAAAGTGCAGTGTCATGCTGTATAATCTACGAACTTTGATCCAAGACATGCTCCACTTTTTCAACATTGCCTCGCTTGCTAAAAAAACATCACCGTGTAATTTGAACCATTACACTGGGTAAGGTAGGGAGTGTCCAAATCCCTTTTTTTTTATTCATTTATTCACTTATTTTGGTTATAATACATTATCATTGACCAAATGAGGTAGCTGCACAAGTAAGTACTAAGAGTTCAAATAAAGAGAAGGGATAATATAAACTGAATTTTCAGCAAAAGAGATTTTTAACTTTCATTTCACCTTATACCTTTTCTTATGAAATATTTATAGAGAAGGTACCTACAGTAAACATTTCTCACTTTAAGAACCCAGGGATTAGATGACTGATGATCCCCATGTCAAAACAAGATTGTTCCAGAAACAAAAGTAAACAACTGAGGGGAAAATGAATTCAAGCACAACTTGGTGCCAGTATGAATTGACAAAAACCAACTGTTACAATAGTGCAGAAGCTGCAGCATCTGGTGTTACAAACATAAAGCCACAGCGGAAAGAGGCTATTCTGTGGCTTAAATGTGTGTGGGAGTCCCTGGTTTAACACAGCCCCCCCTCCCCCAAGCAAATCATTTTACCACCTGGATGCGTGGCTGAAATTACAGATGAGTTTTTCCAGCCTGCTGGTGATTCTGCTGTTGTCTGAAGAGAATAGTACAAAATAAGTCAGACTAGAAAATGCACAATAAATGTTTTTTTAATGTGTGTGTTTGTTTGTATTGTTGTTAGTCAAACCCTAATTAGACATAAGTTAGAAACCTTGCAATCATTTTTAGCACATCCTTGATGCATTGCCCCGGTGTCACTGAAACATGAAAGCTATTATCCTGCAGGGGACTCAATATTTAGCTTTTTTATTGGCAGAACATTTTCAATTTAATTTGATAATTAATGTATCCCATTAATTCAGTGTTATTGATGGATAATAGTTTTCAGCACTCCATCAAATATTTAGCAAAAGCAATTATAAACAAATCTAGACCTTTTTAACAACAAGTCTATGAGTCTATTGCCACAACACCAGCTCTGTGAAAATGTGATGGATAAAAATTGAGATTCAAATTTTTTTTGCAAGTGATGTCAAAGTCATTAGCTGTGGATTAAGAGAGAGGACTCCACCTGGGCCCCCAAGTGATTAGATGGCACCTAGGGAGTGAGCTTGGGCCCCCGAGATTCACCGCTGAACCCTCTGGAAGCGTCATGGGCCTATCAGTGAAATATCGAAGAAGGAGGACGCTCACTTGACAACCCAGAGGATGCCATCACTCGCTTGACCATCCCACAGTCCTGGCAGCATGCCTCAAGTGTACAAATAAGGGATAATAACATCTAGTCCTACACAATCGATCTATACCAAAAGGTTGAACATGTTTGGTTCTGTGTATGTTCTAAGTGCAGCTGAAACAGCTCAAATGTAGCTAACTGGAAAGCTATTTGTTGGTTCCAGCCTCCCAAATGTATGCGTCTCTGTGCTTTACATAATTGTAAATGGAACAGTTCTTTAGACAAAACATATCATTTTAAGACTTGATTGGCTCTCAGAACTTGTGCTGGCAATCTTTTTTCAATCTTTTGACATTTAATGGATTAGTTCTAGTGTTTTAGTTGCAAACATGACATTGTTAATACAAGTGTGCCATTGTAATGTATTGAATTCCTTGCATAAGGATGGTACAAGCAGATAAATCTGTCCAGGCTACTTAAGGTCATAGGACAAGCCCTACGGCTAGCCTTCAAAGCCCTCTCCAGTGCTGCCGAACAGGCCAGTTGTTGGCTATGGATCAAGAGTGCACACATCACCTGGACCCCAAAACAACAGCTGCACTAACGGGGTCAGTAAAGGGAGTTAAAGCAGAGGGGGGCACCCCTGGGATGCCAGATGTTGCCGTTGAGCCCTCTGGAGGTGTTGTGGTCCTGTCATTGAAACACATATGAAGGACGGTGCCCACCAGATCACCCCAATGACATTGTAACCTCCCTTCTACAATATCAAACATGGCACCCTCCTGGAAACCCACAGTTGACATGATCATCCCCACTCACGTTATCTTAGGTAAATGCAGGTCACAAGGGATTGAATCATCTAGTCCGAAAACAGAAATCTGCTAAGACGCTTAAATGTCCGATTCACCACCAAAGCTTTTATAATTCATCCTGTGAAGTACAGGATGGGGGACAGTCTACCAAGTTTAGTGGGAATCCATCCAATAACTGTTGAGACATTTCACTAAAAAACAAACCTACTGGTGGCACTAAATGAAAAGTCAGGGGATCACCAAAGTCATCGCGCTTCATCCTCTGGTGACCATGAATGCCCATTTGAAAATGAACATCTGTCCAATAGTTGTCAAGACATTTTATCAAAGTAGTATTGGACCAATGGATTGACCAACTTACTGGCATTGCTACTCTTACAACTTCAGCAGTTATGTCTAAAAAAAAAACTAACATATTGACATTCAAAGCTTCCTAGTAAGCGTTTCATGACAGTTGGCAACTTCAAAAAACTTTCTTCGCTGATCAGCTAATAAAAAGTTGGTTTTGTAATCTACTGCAGGGTGTTATTATGCAGGATGCAGTGACATCCTAAAAAATCTTTTTTATATTGCTGTTTTACAACAGATTTATAGTTAGAAGAATTCCGATGGGTATTATGTCAGAGAGAGGGGGAAAGATGATGACATGCTTTACAGGTGGAGAGTTGCTTTTCTGCTCTTCACTTGCATCATTTAGACAGAATCAAAGCACTGCAGAGGAAATGAAACAGAGTGGGAAAGAGGTGGTTGAAAGAGACACAGCGAGCAAGAGAGAGAAGCAGAGGGCAAAGAGATTAGTGAGGGAGAGAAATAGGGAAGGGGAGAGATACACAACAAACATAGGAGAACAAAAAAAAAGAAGAGATGAGACAGAACAAATTGGATGCGAGTTCTGAAGCGGGAAGACAGTAATTGAGGAAACAATGGAGATGTGAGAGATGAGTGAGGAAAAGAGGGAGTGGAGAGTGAAGGAACAAAATGAAGGACACAAAAGCGTGAAGGAAGAAAAGCCATTATTACCTTTTTGATTTGGAGTAACAAGCAGTCAGAGCAATCATCATTTGGCTCTCGGAGCGACAGCCTCTTCAGTACGACATACGCATAAACACACACGTTAATCAGGCCCGTGTACCGCGATATTGTGTATTCACAGTAGCAGGTCTGCTATAATGATACCCCTACTGATAGCGGGATAGTAGCCTAATATATCACCCAGTGTGTGTGTCATGAGGAGTGGAGATTACCTCTCAGTTGCAAATTGTGTCAGCGGTACATTACAGAGATACCGAACACACACACTCTCTCTGCCTCTCCCAAAGTCCTTCTCATTCACCAGCAGGTAATAATGCCATTTCATCGATTCCCTTCAAAGGTGAATGTAAACAGGAGGGAAGAATACAGCTATAGAGTATGACTTTTTTTTGTATGTTGACACTAGTTTTGATGTAAGAGAAGGTATTTGTTCACCATTTATACCTTTTAAGGCTCTGTATACTGTTAACAAGTTATGTTGTACATTGACTTGATGACTAGATGTACAAATAATGCAACTTTCCTGTCCTCAAATTTAACGAAGCACGAAAGTCTACATTCGTTTTCGGCACTCTGGTAAAGGTCTGGTTAGGATTAGGCACAAAAACCACTTGGTTAGATTTAGTGGAAGATCATGGTTTGGGTTCAAATCAATTTTTAAGTTAAGAGAAATATGATATAGGTTAAAGTTACTACTACTACACCCTTGTTGTAATGGCAGCAATAATAACCATAGGGTTAAGGTAGGGGTAAATGGACTGTAGTTACATAGCACTTTTCTAGTCTTCTGACCACTCAAAGTGCTTTTACACTAGAAGTCACATTCACCCATCCACACACACACATTCATACACCGATGACAGGGGCTACCATGCAGGGTGCCAACCTTCTCATTAGGGAGAAGCTAACACTCTCAGACACTGTTGGCGCAGTCATCGGTAGCAATTTAGGGTTAAGTATCTTGCCCAAGGACACATTGATATGAAGACTGAAGGAGCTTGGAATCGCACCGCAGATCTTCCAATTAATGGATGACCGATCTACCTTCCTGAGCCACAGGCAACCCACATTGTAGTTATGTTTTTTTTCCTGACTCATGTTAGAGGTACACTTGCGGTTGGAAATTGGAATCAAGTAGCTCCCTCTTGTGGCAAAGTCCATAACTGGGTTACACCATCCACCCAATCCACCACCTTCTAATGTGGAAATTCATCAATGAGGCATACTGAGGTCTTAAATGATGATCTGATGATTCAATGAATGGTTCTTCAAATGTCTTACAGGCTGAAATAAAAGTTGGTAAGAACATTACTATCGATATGATTTAGTCAGTCCACAGAACAGATTCTGATATAGCCAGCAATATCTTGCATTTCAAACCATTTCCAAAATGTATTTACCATAAATTAAGAAAATCTGTTTTAAGCATCCCATAACATAACACTTTTTCCCCTCCTAGGCTTGATACGTGATGTATAATCTGTGAACTACCTGCTCACTGAGTGTGCAAAGTTCTTTAAAGAATAATCTACTGTATGGGTAATTTCAAATGCTCATAAAATACACTAAATCAAGTCAAGACAGTACGCCAACACAAGATATTATGAAGATAAATAAAGGGCTACCATAATTGAAATAAAAATAATAAGAAAGCAAAAAGCATGACGATGATTTTAATGTTATTATGACATTATTATCTTCAGATAATTAGCCCTACGCCCCCAATGCAGGTAACACAAAGGAGAAAAAAGCAAAACAGAAGCTGCTTATTGCTGACGGAAAACTTTGAAAGTGACTCCGGTGTCAGGAAATTGTGACACGACCCACCTCCCGCCGTTCCATTATGCAAGAAAAGTTTTATGAATTAGGAAAGAAGCTGAATGAAAAATAGATTGTTCGCACTAACTTTGCAAGGTAAAGGGTCAAATAGTTGTTCAAGGTACTACTTAGACACGCAGGAGAAAATGCTGTGTTTATAAAAGATAGATACTGACTTTTGGAATACATTAGTGGTTTTTTTTTAGGCAGCGCTAATCAATATTTTTATATTAATGTAAAATTAATTAATGTAATGTGAAAGGTGCCCCATGTAGTGATGAACAGAGAATCTCCTAACATTGAAGCTCCTCTCACCTTGAACAGGACTTTTCTTTTCAGCTTATTGTTTGGTTTGAACAGCTTTCACCTTTTTTGACTGTACTTATGTGGCACTTTTCTACTCATTCATCCACTAAAAGCACTTTTACACTACATGTCACATTCACCCATTCACACACACACACACACACACACACACACACACACACACACACACACACACACACACACACACACACACACACACACACACACACATTCATAAACTGTTGGCAGGGAGTTACCACACAGGGTGCCAACCTGCTCATCAGGAGGAATCTAACATTCACTCACATATTCATTCATGTAGCCAATCTGGAGCAATTTGGGGTTAAGTATCTCGCCCAATGACACATCAACACGTGGACCGGAGGAGCCGGGAAACAAACTGCCAATCTTCCAATTAGTCAACTGAACCACAGCTTTCCCTATACATGGTGATAATATATAACAATGTTTTGTTGTTGTGCTGTCACAAAGTGTCCCAAAAATTAGCGTCTATGAACAAAGTGAATATTATGTGAGAAAACAGTTCTTACTGTAACTTATAGTTTCCCTTTTTTGTACATAACATTTTTTTTATTGTTTTTTTTTACAGTGTTTCATGGTCGGGAATAAAGTTTAAATGTTAACTTTTAAACTAACATTTTCAACTACCGTTTACAATGTTAAGAACTGAGTTCCCAATCTCAAGACTGATCATGGATGCGAGAGTTAGTTTGGAGCTGTGGAATTATAAATGATGGTTAACAACATTTCAAAACAGCCCTGTTTGAAAAGTATGAGTAAGCCTGTGCTTTTCGCCCTTTGGGTATTACAGGTACACTTTTATCCACGCTTTTCTAGTGTGTGTACTGAAGAAGTTTAATAATAATGAAAGGTAATTTTATGCTAATGTAGGCAAAGGTGCCTGGAGGGTAAATGAGTACACAGAGGAGTGTCAGGAGGTGAGTTTGGGAATCAGCTCCCATCTGCTGTAGCACTTTAGAGGCCATGGACTCTAACACTGTGGACAAGGAAGGACAGGTGCTGGAGTTTAGAGGAGGAGGGCATGAAGCATCTGTATCTGCGTCCAAAAGGAATAATTTGATATGTGTGGGGTGTAAGTTAGTGTGTGTGTTAGAGGGACAGATGCTGGCATAGCAGGTGCACCATCCCCTGACAGGTGACAACTCTGCTTTGAAAACCTTATGGCCAACAGATCAGGGTCACATTGTTAGTTAAATACTTTCTGATTCTCCAGGGGCGCCTGCCTTAACCTGCCTGGCGTGCCGTGGGGACACTGTTAATTAGATTCTTTAGGAAAGGGCTGGCAGCGCTTGCACTCTGTCCATGATAAACAGCTTGTGTTTTGGGGCGGAAAAAGCAGCCAGGTTCACCTGTGAGTAGCATACTGCCCTACAAAGACAAAGCAAGCCAAGAGCAGGACTCAGGAGGCAGATATACAAACTAAAGAGTTTTTACTTAGAGAAATACAAGGATACAAATATCCAGGCAAGTCAAACAAAGTGCAAAGGGGTCAGGCTGAGGCAGAATCCGAAATATACAGGCAAGTTCAAAACCAGTGGCGATTTTAGACCCTTTTTAGGGGTGCTCAAGCACCTTGGATAGTTGTCATTTTTATTGTTTTTCCCTCAGGGTTTATTAACTATCTTAGGGTCCTCTCTGTAGACATCTGTGATTGTTAATTATGAACCATTATTATTATACATTATAGTAAATCACTCTACTATGTATTAATATTTCTTGTTGTAATTTACGTTATCCAGTGAAATGAGTCATTTAGCAGGAGGTTTTAACACTTGCAGGGCATTGTATGTCAAATTCTCATTAGGAGCTGAGCCCCACTAAAGGTCTGATCCTAGAATCACCCCTGGTCAAAGCTATATCTGAATTTTTTTTAAAACCTTAAATCAATAATCAGAGCAAAGGAACAAAAAACGCATATAGCACAAAGACAATCTGGCAGAGAGCTATTGGAACTTGACCGGTGAATATACTGGGAGGCTAATAATTTAGAATATCTATGTAGAAGCAACCAAGCTCAATAAAAGAGCAGACTGAAGTTCAAAACTATTACAGCTAAAACTGTAATGTTGAAACTGAGAAAAATGGCCTAAAGTTTTTGACTGTCCTGCCACAATGTGTTATAGAAAGAACAGCAGTTACGCTCTTATTAAATATATATTCTTTAAGTCATTTTCATGGGATAACAACCATGACCATAGGTAGTGCAAAGCCAAAGTGCACTTATTACAATCTTTGTGTCATCTTCCTGAGAAAATCTAAATCGGTTTCTTATGACATTATATCTATTGTTGGCAGTTTGAGTAATTACAGTTACTGTGGTTTGCCTTGGTGTTTGGTTGGATTTTGTAGTGACTGCAATTTTTTTGAATTTTTTCCCTCTGAGATAAATCAAAACTGAACTTAGACAATTTGCCACAAGAAAATGTTCACCACAATGTTAGTTATTGCATATTTTTTATGTTCATGAAGCAGTTTGATGTATTGTAAAGTGCGCGTTGAGGGATTGATGGACAGAAACATCTACAAATGTGTTAACCCTGACCCTAACCTGTGCCAGGTGAAAATTGTGAATCTAATTCATGGCATAGTGATCTATCATCCTGACTTTGAGCCCGCTTCTGTTCTACTGTCTGTAATTGAGGTAGCTGCAGTTCCAAAATGTGGGACCTGATCCTTGGAAAAACCAACAGGAGCCTGTCACACATAAATGAATTTACAAAATCACTGACTTGATCTGAAAGGACCCGATGATTCAGCGGTTAGACAGGATCTAAAATGCAGTTGGCCCAAACAGAGCTTAATAAAGAGAGAACACAAAACACTGGCAGCAGCATGATGCATAGCCACTTAGCAAGCAACTAGGTCAGTATTAGCTGTCATGTCATTTTTCCTGCAGTTCAAATATTCACAATCCATTCCACATCTTAAGTATAAACACACAGAGAGGACCTTCTACAATGGAGACCGGTCTTTTTAAGGTTTTACGGTCTTGGTCTTGTCTCGGAATCGACCGCATTTTTACTCAGTATTGACTTGGTCCCGGACTAGCTGGACTCTGGATTTTTTTCTCAAGACCAGTCGAGACCACATCTGTAATGACATGTTTCTTTTATTTGTTGTACAGACTGTTTCTGTTTCAGATTCAGAGGACTGAGGCAGAGCAGCAGGGTTGAGTGGAGGTGTGTGGGGAAGTTTATTCACCGGCTTTCCTACTGTCAGCGCTCCCTCTCTTCATTTACTCGCTAGCTGGCTTGACCACAGCTAACACAACAGCACCAGTTAATCCAGCTCTGTAACTATCTCTGTAGCCTCTTATTGGTGAAGAAACCCCCCCCCCCCCCCATTCAGTGTCTGGACCTTTATACAGAACAGCGAGATGGAATAAAGAATAAAGTAGCAGCAGAACAGACTCTCTGAGAGCAGAGGAGAGCAGAGGTGACAGCAAAGTGCAGCAAAGGTTAACGTTAGCTGCTCCTCTCCTCTGTCTCAGCGGGGCACAGCTGAGCCTTCCCTGCAGCAGACACAGACAGGTGGAGAGTTGTCACAATTTAACACACAAAGTTAACAATAACAAAAAGTCAAAAAAGAAAAGTGATAATTGTACTTTATGATTATTAATGAGGTCATAGTGGGTGATGGTGGTTAACTAGGTTGCATTATATTGAATGGTGTTCATGATATGCACCCCAGTACACCACCACCACTTAGTACAACCTCAGTAATAAACATAAAGTACAATTCTCACTTTTTTGACAATGTTAACAAAAACTGGAAAAAAAAGTAGAATGTATAACATAGCTGTTGTATTGGATTGAATTAGATTGCACCAAAGTACCTATTGAAGTGGCAGGTGACTGTATATCATCATGTAAAATTGAGCCACACGATTATGATTACAGTAATCGTCTCGAAAATGGTCTTGCATTGGTTTGGTCTCGGTCTCGCCCCTCCTCGGTCTTGGTCTTGACTCGCTCTCGCCCCCTTAAAGTCCTGGTCTTGTCTTGGTCTTGGTATGCTCTGGTCTTGGTCTTGACTCGTTCTCGGGTTAGATGGTCTTGACTACAACACTACCTAACAGTGTAAAACATGTTTGTAGGGTTTGTTGTCCATATACTACCTTGATGTCATCACTTAAATAAAGGCAAAATAATTATTTTATTAGCATTCATTTTTATGATATCACATGACATCCATGTGGTATAATGTCAAAGAATCATGGGGGATGTGCTCCCCAGATTGTGACAGTGACTGTTCGGTGTCAAGTTTATTCCTCTTTGATGAGGGTAAAGTTGTTAATAAGAACCCACCATTTCATCTTTCATTTGATCTGCGTCAGACTTGTCAGTCTTCATTCCCAGTTCTTGAAAACACATGGCCTTAGGCCAGACTAAAGGGCGTATTTGACAAGGAGGGGTAGATGCTTTCATCACAGCCCAGGTGTTCTCTGAATAAATGGACAAGTGCCTAAAAAACTTGAAAGTAAATTCTTCTCTCACCTTAGCTGGCCATCAGTGCGGAATGGGTCAATCTTCTTTGTACTGGTCCAGTGGGTACCATTTTGTCTAGTACTCCTTCATGACAATTGCTCCATAACAAGGTAGAGGTGGCTGGCACGAATCAAACCATTCACACGCCAATAACGTTTGCTCATTCAATCATCAGGGGTGCAGCTGAGACAGGCTGCAGGGCCAAACTGAAACCAAAGCAGCCAACACTGAGTGATAAACTACAGGGACAGTCATTTACTTGAATATTAAGTCAGTAGCATCACTTTAAGCCTTGTCCTGTGCTCATGGGGTGCTTACATTGCTCTTAAGTAATTAATCATTCAATATTGCCCTATTCCTATGACAGATCATAGACAAACAGAAGGCAGCAAAGGCCTTAAAGATGGTGTGTGCTTCTCTAATGCTTCCAGTTATTGGTAGTGGAGAGTAATTATTCAGACCACTGCAGACTGTCACTGTTGGGTTGTTTTATTGTCAGTTTCCACTCCACATAAGTAGACATGTAACTGCCCTTGATATTGCAGAGGCTTGAGTGAGCAAATACAGTTGGAGTGGACAGGGGGAATGTGTGGGGGCTGGAACAAGATTAAGATGAAGAGACATTATTTTTGTCAGACCCATTGGTACTGACCATACCCTGCTGACATTGGAACTCTTTTAAGTTATGTATCATTTATATATAAAACATTTAAGTACACATCCCACCTAAGGAGCTCATGAATTGCCAAACACCAAATGAGCTGATTGTGGCCCCCACAGTCTTAAACCACATCTCTACTTCTATATTTTAATGTTATTTTTTAAAACCACAAACTTTGAACAAATCTGAGGACAAGAAACAGTAGACGAATACTTTCTATAGAGTTTGTGTTCTGGATGATACTTTTTCAAAAGGAACTTTTGCTATAATCAACATTGAGAGATGAAGACAAAAGAGTCCTGCTGGTGTCCGGATAAGGGGATGTGATGGTCCTTAGATGGGTTTTGTTTGTGTGGGTGTTTATGGGAGTGTCTGTGTATGTGTGTTTATATATGTGCGTGTGTTCAGTAGCCCTTATGTGTGTATACTGAAAAAACATCAGTATGTGTGTGCGTTTGTGAGTGGTCATGACAGCTAATCTTTGAGCAGGTGTGGTTTTTGAACACATACTGTACACACCGTAAATCAGTTAAATCTTACTGTCTGTGGATGATGCATGACGCCACTACAGGCACATCACTCACATTGTCATGACATGCATTTCAGTCAAACACACTCACAGAAAATTCTCCTTTAAACTTTTTGCACTACAAATGACGTAAGGACTCTCTGAACTCTATGTTTTCCAATTTCATGTTTTTTCAAGGAACTAAAATTGGAAGCGGAACCAAATGTGAAGCCACAGAAGGGTTAGGGTTAGATAGTATTGCAGTAATGCAGAGTCACCATAACTTTGCTATGTAGTTGAAACTAACTGCAACACATTTGCAACACACAACACACTAACCCTAACCCTTGCAATAAGGTAGTCTGATCTATTCACAGTTTCTTGCTCTACCTGGAGCGCTATTTGCTTTTTAATCGCTTATTCCAATGTCACAAGCTCAGATTGTGATGACGTGTTAAGTTAAAAATGGAAAATATATTATAAACACAACAAAACTCAATAACAATGGTTCAAAAAACAGAGAGGACAGAGGCACAAACATATGAGCCTAAACACAGGATGAGGCTTAATTATAAAAAAAGGAGCAAGCAGTTTTCTAAAGGTTATAGTGCTACTGCAAACATCACTGCATCATCACTGTTGCTGCTAATATAGAGCAATTAACGGCCTCTCCTGCATAACCAGGATCCAACTATAGAGGCTGGCATCCCCTGGGACTGCAGGGCAGGATGTAGGGCTAAAGAGACTACAAAACAAACTCACTAATTAGCCAATATCTGCACATAACTCACTGTCACATGTTGCCCAAGGACAGCTGAAGATGTGCTACAGTTACTGAGCTTAAGTGTCTAATCATTACTTACTCTGTATGTGGGGATATGACTAATTTAAGTTAAAAAAAAAAAATAAATAAAAAAAAAAAATAGAATTAGCTTTAATCATGAGTAAATTTACCTTGGCGCCATTAAGATTGAGGCAACTAATGCAAAGCTAATGTTAGCCATCTGTTTGCAGCTTTGTGGAAGTCAATAAAGCTGAGTTGCCTCAAATTTGTGTTAATTCCCTCATGACACCGATGCAGTAATGGGTGGTTGGCTGAGATGGAGCTCCTGGCTGCTTTTCTGGCAATAGAAAAGGTTGGATAAAGACTGAACAAAGAGAGCTAGATAGATAAGTTCAATGTAACAATATAACACCACTGATCACTGTATACTTTTGGACTAAATTGTGACTTTGGATTCTCTGGCCTTGTCCTCTTTTGGCTTACCTGAAAGAAAGCGATGTGTCTGTGATAACAATACCACATCTAAATGGAGTAACCCTGGGCTATGTTCTTGGCCCTTTGCTTTTCTCTCTTTATATTTCAAAGAGTAAAGATTTTACGTAGTCTTGGAACAAATTTCCGTTGCTACGTGGATGATACTCAGCTGTACGTGCCTATAAAGGCTGATGATCATAGTGAAATTACTAAATTAGAGGTCTGCTTGGCTGTTGTGAAAAATAAGATATAATTATATATTTGGCTTCTACTGAGCCAGCATGTCCCTGTGGGCCCCACATGGGTTAAATGTTGGCTACGTGGGTACTGAGTGGGCGTGGGCTTGAACTGGGCACATTTTGTGGGTCCCACATGGTTTCAGTAACATGGGCCTCACATGAGAAGCCCATGTTGGATGACTGTATGAGCCCCATAAGGAATGTAAGTGGGCTAAGCGGGCATGGGCATAAACAGGGCAAATTGTATGGGCCCCATATTATTTCAGAAACATAAGACCCACATGTCTAAACTCACCCAGTTGGGCCCCATCTGAAACCGAGTCAGAATCCACTTGAAGCCCATGTCGGCAAACACAGGTGGGGTCACTATGGAAACTGTGGACAAACCCAGGTGGTACCCAAATTGCAGCCCTAATTTAACCCTTATGGGGCCCACATGGACATGCTGGCTGTGTAAATGCAGTTAAAACTGAGATGTTGGTCATTGGCCTTGCTAGATGCAGACACCAGTCTGTCACCATCTGTGTGATTTGTGAAAGTGTGGCAGCCAATAATCTCCGTGTTACATTTGATTCTAGCCTCTCTTTTCACATCAAAGTAATCACAAGGACTGCCTTTTTTCACTAGCTATAATTCAGTCTTTCCTGTCCATGGCTGATGCAGAGAATGTAATACATGCATTTGTGTCATCCAGACTTGATTACTGTAATGGTCTGTTTTCAGGGCTGCCACACATTTCACAGTCCTCAGATGGTCCAAAATGCTGCGGCTGCAGTCTTTACTAAGACAAGAAAATGTGACCATATTACTGCAGTTCTAGCCTCCCTTAATTGACTCTGTATCCATGTTAGATCAAGGCTCCTGTGTGTCTCCGCTGATAAAAATAGGTCAGCAGGTGGCTGGACCTTTTCCTATCAAGCTCCCTTTTTAATGGAATAATCACCCTGCCGTCATCAAAAAGAGAAGTCACACTGTTGAATCTTTTAACTCTTTAACTTAAATCTCATCTTTTTAACCTTCATTTAGTTGCTTTTAATTGATTATTTCATGGTCTTGAACTTGTTAACAGTATCCTCCCGGCAGGTCAGTCTCAGCCTCAATGAATTTATCAAGCATTTCTGATTTAAAACCTTGTTTGTCCTGCCAATGAGATTGATTATTGCAACTGTTCTGATAACCATTGCATCTCTCTGACCTTCTATTTGTTCCACAACCACATGATTGTCTTGAGTTGTGTGACCTTTATTCCTCCTCCTTTTTGTCTCTTTTCTATCGAGCATCTCTATGCTGTATCATTGGCCATCCTTGGACTGTAATCATTCCTCCAGTTCCTACTGACCATTAGAAGATCCCTTCATAATGCACTTACAATGTAAGTGATGGGGGACACAATTTACAGTCCTCCTTCTGTGTAAAAATGTATTTAAAAGATGATCTGAAGCTAATATGAAGCTTCAGCTGTCCAAATGAGTCAAATCAAGTAGATGTTTAAACGTTAGCTAAACAGGCTTCATTTGCACATGTGAAGGGGATCTTTTAACAGCCAGTATGATGAGTACAGCAAAGAAAACCTCTTTCAGTGTTCATAAAGACACGTGACTGTTGCTCTAAGACAGACCTCAAATCATTCATCTGTCCTATGTACTCCTGTTTGAATAACATTTGCTAAAAACGACAGTGATCAGCTGTTACAGGATATTTCTTAGCAATGAAAAGAATAAAAAATAAAACTGTCTACTTTATATATACACACTACATGAACCATTATAAAAGATTTGTGATCAGCAGTAGGGAATGGGTTTGAATAATCTGCTGTTAATGAAAAAATACATAGATTAACATTTGCTTTATCTTGTATTCTGTATTTTAAATGGCTTGTCTTGTAAGAAAGCATAGCACACAAAGGATAAACACCCTTTCCTGCTTTCTCCATCCTTCATTATGTTTCACCTTTACATAACAGGATGCTTTTTCTAACACGGATCATCATCATTTTGAGCCGTGCGCTGCTTTTTGTTCCCTTCTGTGGTCTGTGTCTCCCCCCGATGTCCCAGTGTAAGGTGGTGGAGCTGTCAGTGTTAGACATGGTCTGTGGGTTATCAGCGCTGGAAGCTGCTATCCAGTGCAGGACAGGACAGTTAAGCAGACGGGCTGACAGGCTGACAGGTGTCAACTCTACAGGATACAGCCTGATCCAGACCTCTCACTCGCCACAGTGCTCCAAGAACAGGTGGCTCACGCTGATATATCACACACGCAGCCACATTCACATTGAAACACACACACACACACAGTAACGCAACATCAGAGGCATGTTTGTAAGCATCGACAAGCATCAGTAAGCATGCATGTATATTCATGTAAGCACACATGCTTATTTATCACATGTGGTTACACAGATGTGAAAACATGCAGGAATGTATATGTGCTGTATATACTTTGCATTGGATATAAGCTGCATATAGAATACCATTATACCCTTGAAATGTATTCACACATATAGGACACAACTTTTACTTCACATTTTGACACATACACATTCACACATCAACGTACTGATGAGCACTTGTGTGTCTCCTTTACAAACAACCCGCTTCTTTGAGCACAAGCCCAGAAACCTTTGGAATAAGACTTGATCCGACTTGATCCGGTCTATTTGGAAAGTAAACTTTTAGAGTTTAACATTCAGGATTAGTCTAAATGATTCTAAGTCAAATTGGCAGAAGTACAAACATGGTAAAAATGTAAGAAAAAAACACGTCATCCATTTCTTTCATTTTGAGTTAAATTTGAGGTAGTATGTATAGGCTTCTAGCTGGTGGACTGATGGGCTCAGAAATATAAGTGAGGCTTATCTGCAGAGCTGTACACATAGTGCTGGAAATATGGTAATGATAACACAATAATTATGCATTTCACTTTAATTTGTTGGATCTGTTGAGGTGGGTAATGAAACATTTCGAGGCTCCAAAATAACAGGCAGTAATAATATCAAGAGGTGTCAGAGCTGTAAAATGTTATATATTTAGGTAAGAAAATACAAAACAAAGCAAAAGAATAAGGCATGTGCCTCCCAAAAGAAGCAGATGCAGTTTTCTCAGTGGAAACCAGCCTTGCCTCACAGTGCTGAACTTAAGCATTAAATTCCTATCAAACACTATGAGTGGCCATGGACACACAGAGGGAGCAGTGGGGTTGTCTGAATTGACTTGTTGGAGCTTAACCTAGTCCGGCTCTCATCCAGCACACAAAATTAGTGTGCGTTACAAAAGAACCAATCCAAATGTAATTTGAGATACTCCGAGTATCTCAAAGTGTGACATTTCATTTGACATTTGAAAGACTAAAACTCATTAAATGATTAACTGGCAGAATTCACTTTGCTGAAAAATATTTAGGCAATAAAAGCTGCTTCTTACGAGTTTTTAATAGGGGGTTTCATTTTCATAGCAGGCTTATGGTTATCATTTCAAAGCCCCATGCATGTCTATTGAGGAGAACCTCACCAATTATGCCCAAAGATCTGAACACATTGACTGTTAAACAGTGATCAACATATATGGAAAAAATGTGGAGCACAATGTAGAACAAAATGACAGCAGTAAGACTACTTTCTTTAACTTCAATCACATAATCAGCCAATCATCTGAATGCTGATCATGGTTTTAACCCTCTAACAATTTTGCCTTTGTTATTCAAGAAGGATTAACAAATCTGTCCTCAAACTGCCTCAAAGAACCAATTTAGTTGGATGAGAATTAACTTGATTGTTCTAGTCTGAAAACAGCATTTTGGCCTGAATTAGTTAAGCCAGATTTAAAGAACAGGGCTCAGGCCTTAATTACTCAGCAATATGCATTGACACAAAAAAAAAAGGCAGCAGGGTTTCATTTGGCAATGGACCAGAAGACGATGAGTCAACGTGGATGGCAGTTTTTATGGCGTGGGAGAGTGAAAAAAGCAGTCTGTTGGTGCCCCTGCTGGAGCCTCTTTAGTCTCATCATCTCAAATGACTGTATACAGTGACACAGAGTGAGATTTGTGCCTTTCATCGTCAGACAAACATTACATAGAGGGGCAGTCGTCATATTGCAGTAGGTTCCAAAATACCCATTGGATCTGCAAACCTTTGATCCCTCCATTCATCTCAGTCAGCAGCAATTGTCTTATTTTCTGTTAGAAATCCTGCCTTTAAAATTCAGTTTTAGAACCCATATGTTTAAATATCAAGGAATCTCTCACAAAATGTGTGAGGATGACATCATTATACAAACAGTCCGATCTACATGATAAGAAATGGCTAATTAATGTTTTATTTCACTATTTTTTAAACAATCACCAGCAGATAAATTATAACCATCTAAAGTCTGCTTTTGTTCTCTGTTTGAGACTATTACTGTATGTGACAGAAAAGCACATTTCTGAGGTGACAGTGGGAGGACGAGGTTGATAGAAAAGGAAAAAAAAGGAAACAGAGTTTTGTCGCTTCATGAGAATAAATGGGTACTGTTCCTTGGATCATTTTAACGCATCATAAACTCTCCCCCTCTGTTGCTTTCCCTTTCTTTCAGCAACACTCTCTCTGGTTTCATTTGAAAGGTGCATGCCTCAAAGATTTGAGTAATATTCCCAACTGGCTGTCAGATTTCATACGGCGGCAGCTTTTTCCCCCCGCTAACGCAGCATCCGACCATTGGCCTTTTGCAAAGGGAAGAGTGGCACCTCAAAGAGAAGCAGTATTAAAGCAAATCACATTTGAAGGCAGAGACAGAAGAGTTGAAATAAACACAAAGAGTGAGAATGAGCATTCAAGAAGCAACCTGACTATAGACCATTTTCCCCCCATATCTTCTCCTTTGAGTCCTGCTGATGAATGAGTTTAACTTGCACTCATTACACCTCAGTCCTAAAAACTGTACCCCCTGCCCGTTTTATGCCATTGCAGTCAGATTTAAACCTCATGCAGCATCACAAAAGTCTCTTAAAGAAAACGCTGATTTGATTTCCTTCATAGACACCCCTAGACTATCTAGTCCGTTTCAGGGATTTGGTTTGATGCCAGGATCATCAAATACTTAATAATGCCAAGGGTCTTTTAACTGTCACGTACTGCTGCTGAAAAACACTATACATGTAAAATCTTTAAAAGAAGCTAAAAATATGCAATATATTTTCAGACTGACGTCCATAAATTCTTAGGTTTTTGAATAATGTCTTGAAAAGGTTATTTAGGCACAGTTCACACGGTCATTCAAGCAGAACAGATTAAAATAGACAATGTTTTTTTCACCTTAGGATAAAAATAAAATGTCCAAAAGAAACAGTCAGCTCACTAATTTATATAGCGTGAAGATGAAAACAGAGGTTGATGCCAGTGAGGTTACTGATGCTTTATATAACCAGCATTCATATGACAGTTGTGAAGCAGATGTGATGGTGGACATGTGTGTCTTGTTATTGAGTTCTGCTCTATGAATGCTCCAGATCCTTTAGTACTTTTAGTACTTTTGGACTTGTATGTACAACTTCCAGGAAACAGCAGCCTCACACTGTAAGTCCAACAATCACTAATAGTCTCACCTATGCCATATATGCGGCTGTTGTGAATGATCAGACTAACTGCCAAGGATCAAAATGTTGGCCGACAGGTTTTCCTCTTTCCATAGACATACAGGCTCCAATTCACTTGGAACAGAGTTGATCCAATACTACTGCAAACCTGTATACTGAGCTCAACTTTCATGCTGGTTGTGTGTTGTGTTTTATCTTATTGATAACACATATCATGTGGCGAGCCAAACAAACAATGAATCGATCTACTTACAAGTAAGTTTTGATTTTACCCTAGAGCCCCAACAACACCCAAACCCAAAAAAAGTGACAACAAGTTAGAAAAAAATGAACGTAATGGAAAGCCAAAGATAGGCGTTTGAGCCGTTTCATTGCCATTGTTGCTATTGCATTGTTTGATCAGCCGAGAGCCGTGTGAATCGACAGTTGGCGACACAAGTTCACTGAACACATCACAACTCAGCTGACTGCTGCAAAGCAGAATGGATTCTGTGTTTGTGTGAGTCTTCATGGTATGGTGCTCACTTGCAAGTGAAATACACAAGAAACCATGCCCCCCTCATTTCACCTTTTGTATAAGCTAAATAAGCCCGACAGCAGTTGGATTAGCTGGTTTTGCTACGGTTATCTAGCCCATACTGTCAGTCACCTCTTTCCATACAGTCAACGGCACTGCAGTTAAGTGGTATAAAACCTGTTAAAAACTTAATTGTATGTTTATTAGTTGAACAACCATGGGGACCATTTCCTCTCATTAGTATAATGCTGGCAGCTGCTATAAAAGACGTACTCGATCCTTTATAAAATGGTACGCAGGTTTTCATGATGGTTGCCCTTTTTTAAGAGGCAAACATTCATCTTAGTAAGCTAACATTGTTGACTCAACAACAATGGTTCATTCAGTTAGCTCACACAACCTAACAAATAGAAATATGTTAATTTATCAAAATGAATGTAAATGTGACAAGAAGAGTGTACATGTATCTGTCAGGACATTCAGTTTCTGCCGAATGTCTCACCACTGCTTGCCACTAATGATGTGCATTAGCCCCATACTCTTGTCTGATTATTGCAGTTTCTCATGTTTCCCAAAATAATGGTCAGCGTTGGAGGATGCACTGAATAAAAAAAAGAGAAACACAGCCATCAAAAAGAGAGGGGAGAGAGTCTGAGAGCCTGCAGTCCACCAGCCAGCAAGTAGTCAGTAATTTGGACTAAAAAGGTCAGTGCAGCTGATGGCTCCATCCATCTAAAATGGCAGCTGACCTGTGAGAGTGGGTTTGGGGTCAGGGTGGATTAGAGGGTGTGAGAGATACAAAACAAGGAAGGTCTAACACTGTAGCGTAGATGCAGAAAAAGGTATGAGTATAGCTACTGTTCACAGCCAATGAATATGAATGTGTACAATCTCTTACGGACAGGCTTGTCTGTCTTCATTTTTTCTATTTACATTTCATTAAGTCCATGACATGTCGTAATACTTCTCCATCTTATCTTTAGCGATGAGTCACACCAGGTTATCTGATGGCTCAATCCATCTAACATGGCAGATGACCGCTATGAGTGCACACCAGAAGTACGAGACCCAGTGGTGGAGACGGAGACACTAGATGGAGAAAGACAAGATATTTACTTTAGTGGAGAGTTATCTTTTCAGCAAGGATCACCCAGATGGAAAAGAACAAAAAAAAAAGAGTTTCTATTTTGGGCTGAAATGTCAATTGCAAGTTTTGTTTGAAGCTCCTTCTGCGTCTTGTACCTTCGTCATATGTAACGCTGCTCACCACCACAGGCTGTCTGTTTGCTGATGGCTTCATCCATCTAACATGACAACCAACCTCTGAGAATTGCTTTGGGGGTCATGATGGGTCAAAGCCAGACAGAAAGAAGGATAGAAACACATAGAAGAGAAGAAGCGAAAGACAGAGTGATTGAGTTCATTGCTCTTTAATACATGGCTGATGATGAATGATCTAATCAAGGATTGGTATTGACATGATGGGCCTGTGTAAAAACTGGCTAAAGCCAAATGAATCCTTAGACTTGGGTGTTGTTTTAACCTTTCCCATGAAAAGTACCATGCTGGTACTTTTCCATTGCTAACAACAACAGGCTTTCAAGGCCATGGAAAGAAACATTTACGAACAGATTGAAGAGTACATATAGAGTCGATGTATTCTGTAACCGAGCATGTCATTAAGGAGGTTGATGCAGGCGGGCTCTGAGGCGTTGTCATGTTGGATCTAGATTTCAAAACCTGGATGTAAATCAGATGTTTTCCAGTTCTAAGTCAATAACTTTCCCCCAGGGAACTGTCCTTGAATCATTGTTCTTTTTTAGTACATTATGTGATGTATTGGCTTTATTTTCCCCCCCTAGATAGATTTTTTTATTTTCCAATTATGACACTACAAAAACATACATGAGCACCAACAAGTATCTGACCTGCTACACAACAAGTCAGTTGCCAGCCTCGCTCCTTCAGGACCAGCCTCAGGGCAGAGTATCTACAGTATCTTTGTCATATGAAGGCATGTTTACAACAAAACAAAATAACACTTCATATCTTAAGGGTGTGAAGGAAACTGACTAAATTCAATCTAATGGCATCAGCGTATGTAACCGTTATCATGACCATGTGACCCAACAGTGTACTCGAGTACCATACGTGATTAACCTTAGAGTCTTGTGTTGTTACTACCCAAATCGTGAAGAACTGACGCTGCTTCTTCCATAGATATTGTATATGTAACCTTGTCTCAGATGTGAGAATGTAGAGAGCCTGCACACAGAATATTTATACTATGTACACAATTTTGAAAAAGAAGGAAAACCACCAAGGTTTACAGAAAAGTAGTCGCATTAATTAACACCAATTACAGCAGCAAAGCAGCCTTGCAAACAGGTATATGAGACATAATCTGAATCCAAATGTCTCCTCACTGGAGACTTGCACATGCCATGAAGGCACACATGCAGCTATACTTGGTATGTGGCTCTAGATCCCCATCTCCCCTCCTCACCCCCCAAGCAATGAGTGCAATATGAGTTTCTCAGCTGGGCTTCCGCCCTGTAACGTGCACCAAGCTCTGCTCCCTAGAGAGGCGAGCGCCCGTTTAGGCTGCTCCTTTTCAACCCTACTCATCCCTGAACCCTCCACAGATGCGGTCACCTGTTAAATCAACACAGGTGTAACTACTCACCTAATCTCTTCTACCTCACTCACAGGCACACAATGTTACTCACTACAATACCGAATCCAAATAGTCTGAATAGTACTGAATAAGAAAAAAGGCTAATCCAATCAAGTGCTGTAATTCTTTTGAGGTTATGTCATCTTTTTTCCCCAGTAGACCCATGGGAAGTTTACATTCAATATCCAGTATATATCTGATACATTTTCTTTAGTTTGTGTGGGGTAATGACTTTAATAAAATCTTCATTTGTATAACTTTATACAGTACCCCATTGTTCTCTAACAGATGCACTGCAGTCAAAAAGGGAACGACATACTAATCAATACAGTTCGGAGACGCTTCCTCTGCCAGTGGCTGCATCTCTTAATTGAATATCTATAGCTTCATTATCACCAAAAGTAATGTTTTGAATTATTTAAAACCAAAGTTTATCTCAAGTTCATGGAAGTTTATTATATCTCCATCCTTTATTAACTGACCCAGCTCAGCAATGTTTTTTTTTATTTTGCTAAGTCATTAGAAAAAGGTTTACCACCAGCTGTAATTAAAGATTTCTTCCATATGGGACAAGAGGGCATGTGTTTGCTTTTTTAATACAGATGAGGCTGCATTGATAATGATTATGTTGGGAGTTGTGCAATGTGGCTCTCTGACAATAAACTTTCTTTTCATTAAGCAAAAACTTAGAAAACTCTTATTGGATTTTGAATCGAGTGGAGAAGATACCTTGAATTTTTAGTTAAGGTTGGTCAGACAGTATTTGCATCAAAAATGACTGATGCCATCTCCTAGATAATCAGCGGCCATGTGAGGTCACCATTCAGGCTCTGAAAGCACTTTAAAATGTGTTAGGAGACTCCAAAGCATAATTACCTTCTAGATTTAGAAATTCAAAGCCACAACTTATCAAAAATAAGCGTTAGATTGCTCAAAAGAAGCTCATTAGGGTTTTATCCACCACCTCCTCATACACAATTGGACTTGAAACAGTTTCAAAAGTTCAACGGTCTCACAGTAAAAGACAAATTATTCAAATCAATTTCTTTTAAAAATTGAAAAGATTGCAATTCCTGGTTGCTTTACCATTTCAGTCTAATCAGAAAGTACCTTGATCTAATGACACAGAGTTCATGAGGAACTACTGTTATAGCATAGAATAAGGAACTCCATACATTACTAATCAACACGTTTGTGTTCAATCAATTGGAAATGAATTTAATTGAACTGAATTTAATTTATTGTCCACCTTAGTGGAAATTTGTCTCCAGCTTCCTATATAATATATATATATATATATTTTTTTTTTATCTTTCAGGTGAAATAACCAAAAGTGGTCATGTATGTAGTCATACTCAAATAAACTTTAACCTCATTGAAAAATGTTCCAATGACATGTAAACAAACAGGAGTTTTTCCTTTCATCATTAAAGCAGTTTGAGTTTTAAAAAGTATATAAAATATAAAATGATTAAGATTGAGTATGACTGATGGTTGTTTTTAATTAACTTAACTAAAAGAAGTGATTTGTTAAAAAGAAAGGAAGACAGGTGTATTTTAAGGCTTAATGAGTCCTTAGAGTTCTTAATAAGTGAAACAAGAAAACCCAAGAAAATATTTTCCACCTGACAAACAGATGATAAATTTAACTTTAAAAAGGTATATACAAGTTCTTGTTGGATAAAGAAGACAGGCTGAAATGTTTTGAAGCCCAAAATTATGCAGATCTTTACCCAGTGTGTGAAGATGGAATTAAAAATTATATAAAATATTTACAACTACAAGTTTAATGAGGAGTTCAACTTAAGTTAAAATGATTCCAAAACTAATATACTTAAGGGGAAAATAGATGTAAAACTTACATTCCTGATGCCATTGAGAAAACAGAATCAGTAGATTATTCTGTAGTGCGTGACTTTCAGCCCCACGGGTATGGATTTTCTAACTTTTTAATTTCAAATGACTTGGCGTGCTTACACAAGACACCATATTCCCAGGCACAGCTAATTATCATTGCCTGTGAAACGCCACATGAGAGCTTGTAGGATCATGCAACAGAAGTAAAAATTACATAAAGAGAAAATATGATCAAAGGCTTACTTCACAATTCTTATGGATTATTTTCTAAATATCCAAGTAGATTCTCAGGGCACGCACTGTACAGTATGAAACATCCTCTTCAGCATAACAGCATGTCTTGTTCTACTGTCTGTGTTACATTAAGAAGTAAAGCATGGAAAAGACACCCCTAACCTTTACTGCATGTGTGCATTAGTGGTTCTGGGAAGGTTTCACAAATACACTTTCATCAATTAAAAATTCATAAGCGTAATAGTTTCTTGCAATTCCAGGTGTTCTGCCAACAATTTCACTGGTGGACTATGGAAAAAATGGCTTTTGGGCAGCTTGGGATTTTTTTTGTTGCAGTACCTCACCGGGGCAAATTATTTCCTCTTTTATTACATTCATGGTAGTGAGGATGTACACAAGCTTGAATCACCAGCAGTAGTTGGGTCAGGATAAGTCAAGTATACAGGTTGACCTATTTCAGCTGTAAGTACATATAGGCTATGGTAAGCCCTTTAAGAGGAAATAAGGAAACTGCTTAAACCAAGATAAATTTGGTTGCATAGTTCAAGTGAGCAACCTTGTTGGTTCGGTCCTGATAGCTGGCAGCAAGTTTGGTAAAATAAAAGCAGGGGAGACTGCAGGAGGCAAGAACCTTTCTCATTGTTGGACATTGTTGGCTTTTGACCTGGTACATACCCATTTGTTCTTTCATTTTTTGCCAGCACAATTGCAGATCTATTGATTCAATATCCTGATACATAGTTTCAATGATGCCAACCAACTGAAGGTGCAAGCTATGCAAGCTAGTGTAAAATAATTGCATGGCTGCTTGTTGAATCAGGTCTATATGTACTTCCACAAATGTGATGTAAGCCTGAGGAGAATCTGTTCTTGTGTAACTAGGAAGCACCCTTCATCTATTCTATTCTAATTCTGTAATGTATAGCAGTCACCCTTGGGCAATGTGACAAAATGTGTGGTATATGTTACTGTTGACATCACCCGATGCCTGGAAGCCACACATGGAGATGATCTGGAAAGGGGAAAAAGATGGGAGTGGAAGGAAGTATGGCAATAAATGTGCTGCTGAAAGATGAGCTGGAGATTGTAGAGAGGAAGGAAGGAAAGGAAAATGAGATGGAGGGAGGAAAGAAAGTAAGAAGTAGAGGTGAAATTCCTTCTTGGAGGGGATGGAGGCCAGGAAAAAGGGAGATTGGTGGAGAAGATCAAGAGGGAGAAACTGAGTAATTGAGGGAAAGAACATTGTAAAGCAGCACAGTCCCATCAATGTTTGAAAGATAACCATTTACTTTTAAATATATGAATGACCTACACTTTCTATATTAAAATTACGTAACTGTGCTTCATGGTCAAATCTTCAGTGAAACAGTTCACCAATTGTAAAGTTTAGCAGGTGGCAAATAAAACAGTGGTTAGTGTTTGTGGGAAAGGTGTTTTTTATCTTCTTGTCAAATAGAAGATAGATAAGTCTGATATGTATGATGTGTTTATCCTAGAATAGCATAAAGACAGAAAGTTGACAAACTGCTAGCCTGGCTAAGTCAAAATGTAAAAACATATTTAAATACGGTACCAGCTATTACAGAAACTTTGTGGAATGACTGTTATGTCTACTTTTCTAAACTTTCTTCACAAAAACTGCGAAACCTGACTAGAACCAGCTTCAAACTGTAGCTGGTTATTAGCTGGTCTTGCTGGATTTACCTGCTGGGTCAGCTTGCTCAAGCTGGTTTAACTTGTGACCAGCTGGTAGACCAGTTTTGTGAAACTGATGTAAACTGGTTTTAGCTAGGTTTTTAAAGCTGCTAAATCAGTTACCAACTCATTGCTGGTCCAGCTGTCAAACACCTTGCTCAAACCAGGTACCAGTTCTGAGCTAGTGGCTGGTTTAAGCTAAAACTAGTCAAAAACTAGCTCAAACTGATCGAGCCTGTTACCAGTTCAGGCTGGATGTTCCAATAGGTTTATAAAATCAACTCTACTCTCCATTTTTATGAGGTTTTTAGTTCCTACTTAAACAGGCCCCTCAAAGCTCATCAAGGACAAGGAGAACAAAGGCCCCGCTTCCCCCAGGTGGCTGAGGAAACACCCAGGCACACCAGCATGTTGAACCACCTGCAGGCCTGAGTAGACATGCCCAGTATCCTCTTTGCAAACATCAATTCCCTGGACAACAAAGTAGATGACCTTCGGGATCAGGTTCCAGCTGGACTTAAGAGACTTCAATTTTCCCTACCTGACAGACATGACTCTTCCCCACGATGCCGTACCACGCTGTATAATACAACATCAAAATTTAAACCATTTTAAAAATCAATTAATCATTTTTTTTACTACTGTATAACATATTTTTGAGTTTGTGTCATCCTTTCTTGAGGTTTGTTGAGGAGAGAGTCAGACAAACATCAGTATAGGTACAGTAGAAAAAGAAAGAGTAAGAGGACATAAGCAGCGCTGTTACTTGGTGTCCCAGGAGAGTGTGCGGTGGCTGAGACGACCTGGCAGACGTCACGGAGGAGCATTTTCGATCTGTATGTTACTTGTCAGGCGACAAAGCTTCACCCTGTTGCACATACACCCTAGAGAGCAGAGATTTATAAGTGAGCTGCTCTGAACATGGAGAGCACAAATACACACACATACACATGCACATACGGACAAATTCACACACTCTCACTCATGCATGGAAAAGCACATACACAAGAGAGGAAGGATTTACAACTGAAATGTTGTTAACATGAAGCCTCCTGTGGAACACACATGGTTGATTTTAGATCTAGGAATGTGGTGCAGTGCAGAAGACACCGTTATAAACACTAACAGCCCGCTTCTCTACTGTCACACCATTCACACGCTGTTGAGTGACAATTTTTTACTCTTTATGCAACAAGAGGAATTTGTTTTTAAGGCAGAAAAGTCACAAAAGTTTTCAATAGCTGTGTGATTTATCCAGAGAATATAAGATGAGAGGACCTGTCACTCATGACAGCATCACTTTGCTTCATGCACACCTTAGAGACATCCTTAATTGGAACATATGTCCCATAATACTGAAGCAAGAATCTGTCTCTCTTTTCATTTATTTTCACCTTGTTTTTGTTCCTCAGCTCGCTGCAAAAAAAAGGCGGTTTACATATTAATATTTTTGGAACCAATTAAGCTTTACTGATCCAGTGATATGATACGAATTTAATGTGTTTGCATTATTATTTGAAAGAAAATGACAACAAAAAAAACGTTGAAGCTCATCTATACATCTAATGTGAGTGTGATTGCCTCAGGCTTACAGCGCATCTGTGAACATGCATACACACACATAAGATTGTGGGATTTTAAAAAAACCGACACACACACAACGAAATGTTACTTTAAGATTAAATCTTATATTAATGACTTTGACTGGAAAGCGGCACAGCATCACACTGCGGGGGAAGAAGAATGACAGGAAGTAAATACGAGTGGGCTAGCAGATGGCAGGAAATACATTAGAATTGACTAGATGATAAACTGAATTGATTTGATGGTTCCAAGCATTGTGTATCTTCTCGCTTGCTCTACATAAATGATAAACACAATGACAATCTACCACATTATAAATATTAAAAAAACATATTAATGCTGTGTTGTTCTTGCTTTCACTCTATGATTTATCTGTATTGTTTTTCAACTCATGAGCATTTACAAGGCCTGCACGATTATTCGCTTTATATCTAAATCGTGTAATCCATGTAATGGAATTTTTTTACTCTGTGTTTTGATTCATGTGTTGTGTGCATGAGAGATATTAATCTTTTTTTTTTCTTGTGTGGCATTCTCTTCTGTGAGAAAGTGTTCAACTTGCAGTTCTCAGCAGGTTGGAGGAAACACTGATAAAGTCATGAATAAAGAAACACTGTGGTATGAGGATGAATAAGGGATGCTCAGTGATTTTCCATGATGGGTGCGGCTTTCACTGTAAACACAAATGTTTCACTGAAGTTTTTCCTCTTTGTGTAAGATGCATACGTCTGTGTTTCTCTGTGAAATCATTCTCTATAACAGAGATCGCCATGACGATACATTTAAATATCATTATTTGTAGTGTCTGAACCACCTTTTTCACAGCATATGTCATAGTAGGAAAAGCACAGGGGTGACTAATAGCATTCACAATGCTTCAGTAAGTCATGACTGTGTGACAGTGAGCCAGCACGCACAATGGCAGGATCCTGAAATGGAGGCAGCTCAATGGAATTCAACCATCATTCATTTTTATCATTTGTACCTGTGCTGCTCCTGCTATGAGATGTCTAAATGTCTAAAAAGGCTTTACCAACAACAGCATCACTCTGTGTAACTTTTATATACTGACAAACAGAATGGGCTATGTCTTTATTAAAAACACTATCATTCTTTCTCTTTCTACTGTACCTATACTGATGTTTTTCTGACTCCGGTTCTAGATAAATAATCTCATACCAGACACCCAGACTCCACTAACTCCGATCGGTTTCAGACAGGTAGCCAGCAGCTAGCTCTGTAGTCTCTCACAGTCACTGGTGAACAGAGCTGTCAGAGTCTTAGAGTTAAACTTTTAGACACATCATTTTAAAAAAGGATTACTTTGACACTTGCAAAATGTGCTTAGTCACTTTCTTGCCCATAGTGGGATAGTTAGAAGGAGTTAGACAGAAGAGTTGTTAGAGCAAGAAAAACCTGTTTCAATGTTCATATGAGTGCTTGTGTATTGTTTTAAGACACTTAAAAAATGGTGAACCTATCCCTAACTTAACCTCATTCAGACTAGGTCCATCTGTATTCATTAACACAAGTCTGCTGATGCTCCTCCTCACCAGGGTTGGATGTGCCTACACTCTCCGGCCTTGGTGAATTTTCTATTAGGAACAGAAATGAATTCAGTGCCGACTTTTAAAAGTTATCCCACCAGAAAGAATCCCTGTCTCTGAATGTGGATTTATGTTAATGCTGGTCAGTTTTCTGTAGCGAACTAGCCACATGTACTGGGAAGTTAAGTCTCCAACTGACAATCCTGAGAGGACCTGAACAAGATGCATCTTGTCAAGAACAAATCCAGCCCTTTACTGTAGTTGATATTCTTATCTCGATTTAAATAGAGATAACTTCTAATTACATCATTTCTTATATTATTCAATTATTTATTGTTCAGCTCTTGCATTAATGTCAAAGTCTTATATCAACCAGGTCTACAAATCCAATCCAGGTAAATAAATACCTCTGGCATGTCATGACTGTACTTTTTCAGCATTCATTTGAAGTATGCATGCTTATTAAAGTGAAATTCTTACCCTCCAGGAGCTTGAATCCGCTTAAAATCCCTTAAATCCAAAAAAACAGGCAATCAATAAGCTGTCAAAAATTCATTTTTATCCTTCAAGTGTGAAACATGTAACACGGCTATAGGCTCGAGGTCGGCTGCAATGAAATTAAACGGTTCTACTAATTACACGACTTATACTAATAATGCTGTGTAACATTACATGAACAGGGTCATAAATTTAATTACACTAGCCTTCACTGAAGAACTGAGCCTTCAGACATAAATCCTATTAAACATGAAATATCTTTTAAATAGCCTGGGAACCTTCCACTCATTTAAGGAATGAAGAAGACTGTTGCAATCTACAGTAATTGTCAACCGAATCGAGAGAAAAATAAAAACCAACAAATCCTGAATTTAAAATAGAGAGAAATGAGCCAAAAGGTATAAATTGTGGTGTTGAAGCAAAATGTAATACTGCTAAAATAACTCTTGATTGCTACACTCCTAATATACAAGCTAAAGAGACTTTCTGACACACACATATACACACACACACACACACCAAGGCCCTAATATGGGGATTATTAATTGACAAAATGAGTTTGACGCCAGTTTGATAGATGAGCAGAACAGAGCAGAAGGCAGACCTAATCACTCCGGCCCTAAATGGATTCATTATGACGACCGGCCTGACGTGCTTCTACTGCTGCTACTGCAATGCAGAGAGAGAGGCAGAGGTCGAGAGGGGGTGGAGGGGGTGGGGGGTTGACTAGAAGCCTAATACAGCACAATGACAGCGATAAAATCAGCACAACGACAGCTATAAAATCAGCTTTTCCTTTACGACAGGACATTACACAGAGACGAGAGTGGAGTACAGGACAGACAGTAAGTGCAGGTTTTATATAGTCCCTTAGGCATTCCATGATGGTGGCATATAGACTTAATTAATTAGCAGTTGATCTGAATGTGATATCAGCTTTCTGACTCCTTAGGTGATCAGGTACATGTATGTAGCATATAGAATGCAAACTATCACACAGTTTGTACATAGTAGTTTTATTTTACATTCAGAACTTGAACAGAGTTTGGCATAGATCACATCTTTGGCCACTTCCCACTAATTTGCAGCCATAAAAAACAATATGTGTGTTTTTGTTTGCAATAGGTCTTTATACTTAAATGACAGCATAGGTCTTTTACCCTGAAAATCGACTTAATCGACCATTCGAGTTGGTGTTTTCCGATCAGGCATCTTTTTGATTAAGTTCAGGTTGAAGAGGAACTCTGTTAACATGACTCAGGAGTACCACTGCATATGTGAATAAGGTAGTTTAAAGCCTTTGATGTCTCCACCGGCAAGAGCACAGAATCTGATCAATTTCCTCGAATTATGTCACTTGAGTCATTGTCGATTGGGGAAGCTACAAATTTGAAATTGAAAAAAACAAAAACAAATGTGGAATTAGAAAGAAATGAGGTTATAACACACCTGAACCTTTAGAACAAAGTGTTGGCAGTTGACTTTCATTGTGGGTAATGTAGGCACCAGGTTTTGATGAGGACACAAAATGTTAAATTGGGGGAGAGCTGTTTTAAAGTGTAGGTAACCAAGTGAAGCTAATGTTAGGAAAATATTGCCTTGGTTGTTCAAAGAAGTTCCCATCGACAGTTCCTTCCACTGCAGCTTGATAACCAACATCGTGACTCTAGCTATCAAGAAACACCACCGTTCAGATTAGTCTTGTTGGATTACGTGGCAACAATTTGTGATACAGACCTGTGGTATCAAGTTGAACTATAAATACCAAGGTCTGAATTGTGCATTGATGTGAACCCATACTGTAGACTGAGTAGATTCCACGAGAAAGCGCAGTAGTTGGAAATGAGTAGATGAACATAACTAAGAATCAATTCCAACTAAAGCTTGATTAAGATAAGGATGATAAACATGATACCTGCTTTAACACCAGCATGTCAGCATTGTGAGCATGTTAGCACGACATTTAGCTGTGAAGTACAGCCTTGCAGAGTGGTGTGTAAGGCAGTAAACCCTTATTCTTGCTCATCCAGATAATACATAATGTTTACATTGAGCTAAACCAACTTACCCAACCATCTTCTCAAGTGCTGAGCGGTGACCCCTAATAATGAAGCCTATTTTATAGAATTTGCATACAAAAGTGATAATGGGAGGTTACAATCCCAGTTGATTTTTTACTTAATTGATAGTTAACGGTGAGGACAGAACTCTGATCCCGTGGATGTTGTAGATACATGAACCCAACCACATGAGCCATATGATATCTACTAAATTACTATACTCACTCCTATATCCCTGTAGGTGCTGTAAAACTTCATTATGATAAGGACTCACTTCAGTAGAGTTTTCTTGGGCTGATGTAGATTTAATCTGCGTGGACTGATGATCCTTCACCCAATGACAATTCACACTTTGACCTCTATGTGTTGGCATGTTTCGGGCAACCAACCCATCCATACAAAAGGGTGCTGACCTGGCTTGAACCTATTGAGTTTGATCCAATCAGTTTCAGACAGAGAATCATGAAAAGGCCATTTTATGAATAATTTACAAAAAAAAAAGAAAAAGAAAGTGCAACAGAGACTTTGGCGTGGAGTTAAGAGGAGAAAGGGGTAGTTGTAAATCACGGCTTCAGAATGTAACAGTAGAAAGAGAGGGCTTTTTTGGAGCATCAGCTCTGGGACCGGCTTCTCACACTGAGACATCTGCTCAACAAAGTGTTGGTGTGCACTTTTGTGTGTGTGTACATGTAAAAAAAAAAAAAAAAAAAAAAGTTCCACGTTCACTCTTGGCACTATCTGTCAACAGTGACAGGACAGGTTTCAAAAAACAGTTGACCGCTCTGCAACACTTTGACTGTTGTTGAGTTGTTATAGAAGACAGATCACATTTGCAGCATGTCGGCTGTGTCAGTGTGCCTTTGAGCTTACAAAGCTGTTTTTTTTAAGCGAGTAGAGAAAACAAATAGCATCACAGGAGGCTAAGTGTAATCTGGTTTTGCAGACTGTTTGTCCTGCAGTATTTTATCTGTGTCAGAGTTTGACATCACGAACCCCAAAAGTTGAGTCAGAAAATAATATAATGTCTCTAATCCCTAGGTGGAATGAGTGTGTTTTACTTGGGTGGACTGAGGATAGTAGTTGTATAGGGGATTATGAGCAAAAACAAATTAGAAAAACAGACTTTCTCAGCAAAAATGTTCAGCAGAAGTAACTCCAAGGTCTTTAGGAAACAAGAAATATGTCACTGTTAAGGTGAATAAATGTTCCAGCCACACGCCTGCTGCTGTCTTTGTAATGACTGCTCATAGATGAAAAAAGCCTTTAACCCCATTTTTTGGGGTAAATTGGTCGGTAGTGACACTGCCTCAAAACACAAGACACATGTTTTTACCTTCATAATATTCAGTTTTGTTTAGAAGGACAGAGTAAACCTGGGAAGAGAATGTTATATTCATTTCAAGTTGTTGAAAGGTATGAGTACATTAGTTAAGAAAAACTGACTTATTTCTGTTATAACTTTGTCTGGTCAGTACATAATGAATTAGTTGGTCAAATTTAAACATATTAGCATTCACAAGTATTCACATGAGAGTATACACATCCACTGTATTAATGTTACCCGCAGAAAATGTTATACATGACATTAGTGTTTATTAGGGTTGCATTTGTCTCGGGGAAAACACTGCTAACCGTGCTGCTGCTGCCCCTTGAATCCACAACAAGTCCCCATGAAGTGTGCCGGGCTTTGAAGTAAATTTGACATAGTGGCCAAACTACTACAACACTTAATGCCACTGGGCCCAAAAAGACATTCTACCATTCACTTACATTATGAAAGAGATGTCAGTAAATCAGCAGATACATTATTTTGAACTCACCTCCAGTTCCAGACAGCTCAGAACTCAAAAATTCTGACCTACTACTTGAAAAATATGCTAAGAAACAATTTCATGCACCCCTACTTCACAAATTTAGACACAACCGCCGCATCATCAGCGGCCCTCAGTATTTCACATTCCAGAAAGCGTGACTCAAGGGTGCTTCCCTCGAACTGGGGACACAGCTAGTGACATAAGCAGCTGCTTAGGTCCCAGATGCTTGTTTTGGCTGTTCAGCATCATATTTATCATGAAGTATCACATGAGTGGGATTTACACGTGTCCTGAGGGGTCCTCTACCTAAACCGGTCCCTCCCCGGTGTGGAGTATCACTCTCACATGCATGAAGTCACACTCACAGCCGTGGAGGGCACTCCATGTGAAGAGGGTGGGTATGACTAAATTGATGCTTACAATGGAGAGTGTCAAGTGTATCCCACTGTTTACATTTGTCACCATGGATACTTAGCGATGCACTACTTGTTATGCTGTTGTGACACATGTTCTGTTCCCCTGCAAAAAGACAAAGCAAGATAAAGAGTTTACACAGTAGGTCATGAAATGTGAGCATTTTTTAATTGATGCAATGATGATGATGATGCTGTGGATAGTGCCACTCAGACCAGATGTGCCAACACACTTAGGGCCCTATCTTGCGGTCGGCGCACAGAGGATGGCGGGCGCAACGCATGTGTCTTTGTTAGTTTCCCCCAACGCAGTTGTCATTTTCTCGGCATGCGCCCATGTTGTCTAAATAGCAAAGGCACTTGCACCGGTCTGTGCGCCCATAGGCGTATTGGTCTCAAAATGAGGTGTGGTCAGGCGCATTGGTTGCGCGTTGCTATTTTGAGGCAGAAGAAAGCGATTGCGCCACTGACCAAAAAAAACCATGTCTGAAGTCACCGCCACATATTTCACTGTTATTTAAGGGCGCATCATCAAGAGTTTAATAGGCGGGCGCACAATGAATGTACACTCTGCCTGTTACACACATAGACAGGCAGTGGGACACAAACAAACAAACAAATAGAAATAAAAGTATGATATCAACATATAAAAAAAATACAGGTCATATTGGTTAGTCATAATATTGATCAGATTTAATTCATTGTAAAAATAATGAGAATGATCCTTCCACTACTGGAAGTAGGTTGATTGTGGGGGGGGGGTCAGCACCTTGGAGAGTGCCGCTGCAGACAGTCCTAACAACTGTATGAAAGGTTAACATGATTAAAACAGTTTATGAACAATTTTTAACACATATTCTTGAGATAACATTGATCAGGTTTCCATACTTTCAACAATTAAAACCCTGCTGAGTTTACCTGTTACTACATGACTGAACAAAACCATTTTAAAAAGAACTAAAACAGTAATTAAAAGATAAATAAATTAAAACAAAGCGCCACTGCGTCTGTGTGGTGTGCAGCTGTATGCATGGTGACCTGACGGGAGGAGATCCAAAAATATGCAGCACAAAGCCAGTTGTTGGTGTTATGTGGAAAATGGATCTCAGAACCACGTCTGCTTCTGGAGAAAAGCCGCTCCCCACTGCCACTCAGTGATTTTATCAACAAGAAAAGCATCTGAACATCTGTGGTTAAAACATCTGTATTAATCTTTTAATGAATGTGGGTGATTCTTACAGAGTCTGTTATCCACAGCTGTTTATACTAGACACCAGGCTGCTGCAATATAACCACACACACCTCTACACTCGTCAGACTGGTTAGTTATAACTTTTTTTTCAGCAAAAGTAACTCATGTTTTATCCTTGAAATACATTGCTTGACAAAAGCGCTGTTATAATAGCAATCCGCCAAAGTGACAGTGTTCCTGGCTTTTAAAGGGAATGGGATATGACACTCTGATTGGTTTACCGCATGTTATGCCCAAAACACGCCTATGATTAATGAGGGGACTTATGTCCAACCCTTTTGGACCATGCGCATGGCGCATTGACCATTTTTCCTCAGTTAAAATGGCAAAAGTGGATTTCAACATGCCCCAAAGGCACTTGCGCTACGCAATTCATGTTGTGCGCTATAGATCGTTAAAGGCCCTTAATGCCATTCTTGCAGGTCACTGTCTAATTCATTATTTCATCAAAAATAAATAGGCTACAACACATGCCTGCTTTAAGACTAAAAACAAGCAAACAGTACCCTGAACTGACCCATCTGTGGTGACAGAAAGCCATTCTTCACCCTCTCTCCATTTGGCAAAGTGTTCCATTTCATTAAAGCCCCTAACCATAGCCTCAGAAGGCACGATGCTAGCTTGTAAGCCTGGGTTGTTTGTCAGAGTCAGCCTGGGAGTTCCCCTCCATCCTAACAACGGTAGCCTCTGCAGTCTCATTCTCAGTTGCAATATTTCTAGAATTTTTTTGCAGGGTCCTGTAAAATACAACAAAATGTTACTTTCATTTTCCTTTCATTTAGCTAGCTTTGGTTTCAGCACAGAAATAATGGCTGAACTAGGCTGTGGGTGCATGGTGACATTCTTAAAAGCTGTGCATGGATCAAAGCCAAAGGAACAAGGATCACCACAAAGCCTAGACGTTGTGTCATCTCTACTGTCAAACGAGTACAAGTGCTGACATTGAAAGTCCATTTCTGATTTTATTCTTGGTTGCACTATAAACTGTTATCACACTGCAGCACATGAATTTAATTTTTAAAAACAGCCTATTTTTATTTCAGATATTTTGTATGGTGACGCAGCATCATTTAAGTATGAGGGGGACACATTTTTGTCCACCCCAGGGTTAAAAATAATTCAGCAGAAGAAGGGATGTGTACACCAGAAGGTGGGAGATCCCCACTATCTCCCCCTGGCAAATTGTACCCTGGAGACAAGTCAACCAATCTGAGGGCCACTTTTTCAGTTTAAAAAAAATCGTATTCCTCTGTGCCACAGAGCTCCACTGTTGTTCAAAGTCTATTAAAAACACATCAGTGAGTCTGTTGCCCTGGATGCTGCCAGACTTACTCACTACAGTTCCAAATGTGTATTAATCTGTGGCTAAAAATGCCTTCCCTGAAAATTTTTGTTTTGAGTAATGCGTTCAAAAGCTACAGTCCCCAAATGATTGAGCCTTTTATAAAAAAACTAAAACATACTTGTGACCTATACTGAAGATGTATGTCTTCAGTAGGAACCAATGGGCTTGAGACTTGGGAGTGTCCAAGTGTACTGACGGATGGACTAAAACATTGTTGGTTGAGCACTTATACTTTAATATCTCTACATATTGTCATATAAGCCAGACCTGACAGAAAATCCAAATAATAACATGCACATGACCAAAATACAATATAAACCTTTTTGGCCACTTGGGGGCAGTACAACAAGCTTTAATCACAACAATGACATATCATTACCTCATCAACTGATGATGTTATATTATTTGAATATGTTTCGTACTTTAATATCTGAAGATACTTAACTCGGTCTTAAAAAAATAATAATTTGGATTGTTAAACCATTTAATTGTGATGAGTTCTCCAGAACCTTCACATTAAAACATATTGGACATGCATGAGATAGCTGCGAATAAGCCTGTGAAACTTTGCAAGTTTGGGCTGAAGGACTAGTTGCAATGATAACATATGCAGATAAGTTTGAAGCAAACTCTGAAAAATATGAAAAATCCACAATTCTGCTAAAACATCAACATCAAATCTAGTTTACTTACTTATCTACATTGAAAGAACAGGGCCTGGAGTAGGAAATAAATGAGTGTTTAGTTGCTCCATTGTTACCATTGTATAATGTGTGTTGTGAATGGTATTGCTTGTAGTGACATAGGACGTTGTGTTGATGTGTATGTGCTGGCAACCCATCACATGTGATGACAGGCAGAGATCATACCATCAGGTTAAAAGCAGGCAGAGGTTCTGACAGTCCGTAGTTCTGAGGGACTGTAGCAGCCCTGTGTTCTTTTCTCTTTGATTTACCATTTCATTTGACAATTAACACTCCAGGCCAATCTATAACTAAATAACAGAGAGAAGAAACTGAATCAACCCCTATAAGCCGAGGCACTTAGTCTTTCTTAATGCCAATCAGCCCTACAGACATTACAATGTTTCACTGTTAATAGACACAATTAAAGCTGTTGGATGCTGCTGTTTTGCATATTGTAATTTATTTATGTGTTATATGGCAAACCGTGTTCTGTGTAATAGTGTTTGCTGTCTTTACATTATTTAAGGTTTTTATACCAAACATAATTAAAATGATGGCATTCTGGAAATTATAAGGTTTAGTGTAATTACACAGAATAAATTAAGTGATATATGTGCACACAAACCCATCACCCCCTACAATAAACAAACAAACAAAAAAGCAAATGTTCTTTTGCTCTCAGAACAGAGCCATAAGATCGAGCTCCCTATAAAGAGTCATAATTCCTATCGCTACTCTGCCATTCCCCTCAGCACTACAGGCTTTATAGCATCTATCAGCTGGTCATCAACATGATTTCAAGCAACTCAGACAAGGCAAAAAACTCAATGATAAACCTGCTACACTCTACGAGCCAAGCACCAAGTAGCAGACAAACAGTGTTATCTTATTGTGCTGCCCCCAAGTGTAAGAAGCAATTAATGCAGCTTTAAATTCAAGTGATAATTCTTACTTTCACAGTAGGTGTGCTGGACTGTAAATCAGCTACCGTTGACACTCCCATTCAGAGGTTACTGTAGTGTATTTATGCTTCAATCTAGCTGGCTTGGCTTGCATCAAACCCCCAGTGTGAATGTGCAATGGAGACAGAGTGGATAAAGCAACGGTGAAGCTGGAGTTAGACTAAGCCACAGTCTACTTGCAACTGGAAGCCAAATTGGCAGAATAAAACTCATTCTGGCGAGAGTGTCTTGCCTCTCCCCACTGTTCATCAATGGGTTTTCTTTTTCCCGTATTACAGAATAATCTCTATTAACCCTTTCATGCATGAATTATTAAATCACAGACAAAACTGATGTTTGTTTGGTGAGCACAAAGACACACACAAAAACAAAGATATATATCATCATTTTAAATCAAACATACCAAATAAGGCAGAATGTATCATTTGGTGCATAATGTCCACAGTTGTATTTTCTATCAAAGAAAATATGTAGAAGGGAAAAATATTAAAAACTCAATAAAAGTACCATTTTGAAATCATGATTGTAGCCCAGCTATCCCCTAATATAATCAGGGAAGGGCCCTGAGTTCTTTAACTGAAATAAAATAATATACAATAAATAATAGTTAGGTGATGTAATCTGTTCTCTGTTACCTTTTAAGCTTTTTTTTAGGTGTCTGGAGTGTTTTAATCACTGCAAATGAACTGTAAATATATGCACTGTGATAATCCTTTAAGCAGTTACTGTAATCCCCAGTCTCACTGAGTTTTACCTGTATTCAAACACCTTTAATGAATGAAATCACCAAAAATCACACTGGAATCAGTGGTAAGAATAGTAAACTCAATTATTTACTTATGGAAAAATATATAATATAATATATATTTTAAAATAAAATATAATTCAGTCTCTTTAAACCACTTGTTAATCTCTTAAACTCACATATAAACTTCTGCTGATGTAATGCTCGGGTACGGTGAGGCTTAAAACTCTCTGGCCGCTTCACTCAAAAGAGCAACAAATAAAAAATATGGTAGCTTACCTTAATCAACAGTGAAGTCAGTTTGGCTGTATGAAGCAGTCCCTCAAACCAGCAGTCAGCAATCAGAATACTCTTGAGTTTGAGGGTCTCTCCTCCTCCTCCTCCTCCTTCTTCTTCTTAAAATATCCTATTCGGAAAAGATGAATTACATCCTTATTAGTAAGATGATTTAACTTCTGTGGCTAAAGTTCATTCACTTGGATAGTGATGCAATGCTAACCACACACCTGCTAACAACACACCTGTGATAGCTAAGGGGTTAATAATATATAACATGAAAAACAGTTCAACACACTTCGGGTAGAAATGTTCTCAGCTCTTATTAATTAAATATATGCAGAATAATGTCCTGGTACAAACTGTGGGATAGACAGCCCCCAAAAAACACCAACTACATACTTTTCACAGACTTTTTTACACGTTGTGATTCCCGCCAGTCAAGCGACAGACATCCACACACCACTTCCTTTTCCTGCCATTACCTTCAAAATAACTCTTCAAAATAAAATAAACATTTACTCAACATACTTATATCTTTACATCTGTATCTTTTTAACTTATTTATCCCACAGCACTTTTTAATCTTTCATGAAACAACATTTTTAACCTAACTTATGACGTAAGCTAAAAATGATATTCAGATGGAATTGTAGACTATACTTTGATGATTTTCCATCTGGTGGTTGGAATATGGTACTACAACTGAAATGGTTCAAAATGGCTTCCAAATATCTTTCCACTGTATTAGATATCATGCATGAAAGGGTGAATGAAGTACTTGAAAAAGCTCACATTTGATTTTAGCTGAGGTGCATAAGTATCAGTAACACAACCATGTTCTTTTCTGGTGTTGTTCTTCCATTTAAACCACAAACACAACATTGATCGCAATCGACAACACCATTTCTTCGAACTGACCAGTTGAGCAAATAATAAAATGTTTTGGGAATAATGAAATAATACACTATGAATGCTCTGATCCTCATCATTTTATCTGGGAGTTATTATACTCATCAGTTTATCAGTATCAGCTGCTGTTGGGCTCACTGAGTAACTGAGGATGCACATTTTCTGCGATGTTCAGAGACATTTTATTGCTATCCCTGGATCAAAGCCCTCTATTTTCCAAAGGCTAATAACCACTTGGCCATGTAGTGATGTGTGGTTGTGTGGCAGCTTTTTATGGCTGTTTATACATTTATCTAACAGGACGCCTTTATCAATGTCCTTTGTAATTCTTGCAGCTCCAAAGACCTTTCAGTTGTTTTCCCAGTTGCCGGCGGTGTCTTGAATGCATTATTACTGATTTAATGTCGTCCCACAGTCATGGGAGATAAAGCCAGCAGCTGATTAGGAAAGAAGACAGAGAACACTATTCATAGTTTTGTGAAATGTATACACTTTTTCCCCACACGCAAAAAAAGTTGGAGTTACATTGTGTTTTAAAGAGAGGTGAAAGTAAGGTAATAAAAGCCGAAAAACAACTGACATTAAAGCGAGCAGAGACAGTTTTACAGATTGGATTTAAAGATGGCGCTGTAATGACTGCAGTGTGTTGTTATGCCGGGTCTGTCTGTACATCTGTCAGCTCCTGTCGCCCAGATAATAAGGGTGCTAATTGCAGGTGGGTGGCACCTGTGTGCTGCAACTCTGCAGCTGCAGCTCCACTCTCTCTTCCTACAGAAAGTACTACATGAATACATTTACTACTGACTTCACTGAGGTTTATCTTATCTTTAAATATTTTATGGTCCATTCATGTTTCCATACTCGAAACATTGGAATGAAAGTCATATGATGTTTCCAAATGTAACATCATAGGATTAAGGTGATCACTCAGAACTACTTTGTATTGAGTCCTCTGGATTGCTGCCTTCTTCATCATTCACATGCCTGTCCCCCTCTCTCAGCACATCTATTGGCACTACAAGCAGTCCAAGATCACCCTGGTACCATTCTGGAGACCACTACCTTTGCCCCTGTGTTGACTTTCTGACGGAGGAAGACCCCTAACCCTAATGAGTACGTCAAGATGATGTAGACTCCTTCTAAAAAGGGCTTTTCAGCACATGCAGGGATTTTGCCACTCTGGCAGGTCGCCTGGAAGACTGTAGGACCCTGGAAGACCCTTCCTTCTAAGGGGACAATTGGACCCAAACCATGCCAGCAAAATGCCCCCAACAGCATAACAAAGCAAACAGTTGCTTAATCCGCATGCAACAGTCACAGAACATTATTAGCATTGACAAATGTAGAAATTCAGTCTCCTTTTAGCTCTGTTTTGGTGTCCACCAGCTCCAACTGATTCTTTAGCTACTAAATGCTCCACTATGTTCACCAGCTGGTCCCAAACTTGGGTATTTTGCATTGATTTTTCAAAGAGAAAGAGATTTTTGTGTGTGTTGCTTGCAGTTTTTGCAAAAGGATTTGTTACTAGAATAGTTATGTTAATGTTAGACAAACAGACAAAATTATACAAAAAAGATATACCTAACAGTTGGGACAGATAGTCATTGATTATATATGTGTATATTTAATGCAGAAGTAAAAGCATAGCAGGTTTCGGCCTGATTTAGCACTCCAACAAAGCTCAGATCTTATACTGAGCACTTTATAAGACTGCTACTGTGGCTAACACATCAGAAAAGATTAGATTATATGAAATGTAATATTAGTTATGCAGCTAAAATTGGACAGAATCTATAAAAATGTTTAAAAAAAAAAAAAGATCTAATTACATGACCCTTCTTGCCAAGAGGGAGATGATAATCTATTTTTATAAGGAATAATTAAGTCTTTCTTCCACATCTGGAAGTGTGTGTGAGCAAGGCAAAGTCCTGAGCATCACAGAAACACAAGGAGAGACACATAAGATATCACCGGTGACAAAGACAGTTCCAGGAAATGATGATGAGTGGAAAAAAAGGTAAGCGGAAACACAGACAATTACTGTAAATATCATATCTGATGGTGCGTACACACACACACACACACACACACATACACACACAAACACAAAATTACCCAAATTTAACGAGAAACACAGATTTTGCAGGCCGGTTATCAGTGTGCGTGATTTGATTTGTCAACACATTTTCAGCCATCTCCATTAATGCTCACGCAGACATGCTAATGACTTGCGGGGGGCTTTCGCAGTGCAGCGGAGCCATTTCTCTGGTGAAATGCACCGATAAAATTTACAAAGTGAGCAATAATGGATGAGTAGTTTTTAGTGGGTGATTAGGCTAATGTGCTTTTAATTGGCAGGAGGGAGCTTCTTTTGTTAAGGTATGCAGAATTAGCATGGTAGAGTAGGCGGGAGGTGTTTGAACACCATGCTTTTCAAACAAATAGAAAAAAGACCACATGCAAAGGATGCAGATACACTCATCATTTCAGTGTGATTTTGGAAAGATTTATTTTTTATGCTTTCCTTATCAGGCATTCATTTCTATACCTGAAGATGTCCTTCATATCTGCTTTTATCCATTTGTCTACACATTACTTTCCAAATTCCATCTGAACTCCATAAAATTTCAGATTAAATGTGAGTGGCACTGGTTTGATGTGCACTTTAATCAGATTATTGTCTGATCTGATTTGGGATTTCTGCTCTGAAAATCAAGTCAAACTGACACCAAATACATATTTACCTGAGTCGTATTAGACCAGGGCTGTCAAACTAATTATACAGTAGTTTAGGGTCCGCATACAGCCCAATTTGATCTGGGGGCCAGACCAGTAAAGCCATTGCATAGTAACCTATACATTCCCAGCCAGCATGTCCATTTGGATCCCACATGGTTTAAATGCGGGCTACGCGGGTACTGAGTGGGCATGGTCTTGAACTGGGCACATTTTGCAGGTCCCACATGGTTTCAGTAACATGGGCCCATATGGACTGACTGTATGAGCCCCATAAGGGATGTAAGTGGGCTAAGTGGGCATGGACATAAACAGGGCAAATTGTATGGGCATCATATTGTTTCAGAAACATAGACCCCACATATGTAACTCACCCAGATGGGCCCCACCTGAAACCCAGTCAGAACCCACTTGAAGCCCATATGGCCAAATACAGGTGGGGCCACCATGGAAACTGTGGACAAACCCACATGGGATCCATATTGCAGCCCAAATTTCACCCATATGGGGCCCACATGGACATGCTGGTTGGGATTGTATATAATATATAATACATATTATAGCTTTACTATAATAAACCATTTAGGGTTACCCTGGTAAGAGATAGTATATAATAAAATGTGTCATATTTAAGAATGGAAACTTATTACAAAATGTGTTCAGACTTGCAGAGACATGCTGTTGTCTGTGTGTTGATCCCCTCAGAGACTTCCACGACTTTATCTTTCAAATCTGCAAACCTTGACAATAGCTGCTCCCCTCTGCCAATTAAAGTCACATTACAGCCTAATCACCCAGTAAAACTGCTCATCCATTCTTGCTTAGTTTGAGCATTTGATCAGTGCAGGGACATCCTGGCAGCTCGGTGGATTAAAGCATAAACCGCCTCACATATTTAGTGGTATATTGTTTACCTGATCACATCATAAGAATTTTCTCTTATGAGTGGTCTAATACAGGGGTGTCAAACATACAGCCCATGGGCCAGAACCGGCCCGCCAAGGAGTCCAATCCGGCCCACTTTGCAAAGTATGAAAATTGTAGAAAACACGCTGCTATTCTCAAACAGAAGGATTAATCAAACGTTTATTAATGACTGATGGGGAATTTATGAATTTGAATTGGTGTAGAAACTAATTATGAATCAGAATATGAACAGTATGTAAGTGTTAAGAGGATTACCTGAACCAAAATGTGTTTTTCATATGCAAAACTTCTGCCAATAGAAAAATAATATAAACATTATTCATCGTGGATTGTATTGTTCGTCTTTGTGTGTTTTTCCCAGTATCAGGGTGTCACAACACACGTGAAGTGGACCAATTGCTCCCCACAAAAACAGGAAGTCGTGACACTACAAGCAGAGAGGACATCAAACTAAAACTCAGTACGACAGGCCAGCAGGTTGCCAGACAGCTGCTGAGCTCCTGTCTTTAAAAGGAAAAAAAAATCACGACTTGGAGGATTCTGTCAGCGCGGTGTCAAGCTTCGACACGGGGCAAGTTGACACGACGGAGATGGAGACCGCAGATCAAGGATGTGCCGAAAAAGAAGCTCATACAGCAGAAATCCAGGTCGGAAATGGCTCGGCACAAGTTGTACAAGCGTTCTTGTGGATGCAGAGTTCACAAAGCGTGACTTCCAACAAACAAGACCTTCTCTGTGCTGAAACCACAGATCACCTGGCAACAGAGGCTGCATCCTTTTAACTGTGTGAACCCTGACAGATGCACACACTGCTTGTTTGTATCAACACAAACTGAAGCTATGACCTCATTTCCTCGTGTTTATTCATCCTCTCTGGTGTCACAAAGAGCTGACAAACAAAATACACAATTATGAGTATTATTCATAGTCTGCAAATGTGCTATAATGACAAACCAATAAAACCAAGATAAAAATGATATTTGCTGTTGTGTAATATTACACATTTATGAGGATCATTTAACTGAAGGAGTTTAACTGCAATCATCTGAGACCATTATACAATCTATATCAATACAAATATTTAAAAAATGAGGCAATGTCTCTTAAGATCCATAAAATACATGTATTCTGCCCATCCTCCATTTTCAATAGACCCCATGCTGACCCCATGCTTTTTTCTCCAAAAAAAAATGGAGAACAGCAAAAAATAACATTATAATGCAACCTTTTCACTTTTTTGACGTATCAGGGAATTCAATGTAAAGGCCTCCTCCACTCAAAACTGTGTTTTTCTTGTTGTTCCTTCATTTGGATGTTTGATGAATGTGCTGAGTTTGTTTCCACATTCATCTGCTGGAAGTGGAAATGTTCTGTGCTCACCTTAATTCTCTGTTTAAATCATTCTAGTGCACAAAACTGCATTAAAACTAACCCTGACCCTTAAACTAAGATATATAAACAAAAGGTTTAACCATGCAACAGCATTAACATGTGAGTGCGAATTAATGTGAATGATGAAATGTACCTTTTTCATCCCAAAAGCTTAAATCATTTAACATATTTAACACAAGCCAAAAAAGACATACATCAGCTTTTTTCTTTTAAAATGAGGCTGATACGAGATGTTTTTTTTCCCTCACAGTAAAGCACAGAGCTGATGTGCTATAGAAATAACCTGTTGATCACACAAGCCCAGAGCCCCGAAGCAATAATAAGATAAACATCAGCTGACACAGACAGGACAAGACAAACAGGAGATAGAGACGAGGGAGAAACAGCGAGGAAAGAGAAGAGGCATTTAAAGGCGCAGTGGGCTTCAGCTCATGTTGGTTTTTTTAAACATTAGTGGAAATGCTAATATGTTGAAAAAGGGAGTTAATGTTATCAGTGTTTGCATTAATGTTAAGTATTTTTAAAAGCCAGCAATTGTGGAGGTTAGGCATGAAAACACCTTTATTTCACATCATGCATTTTAGGCAGAATCTAATTTCAGTGAAGCTAAATGTAAATGCATCGAAGATGAATATGAGATGGAGTGAAACATCATTGAGCAACACCACCTCAAGGTACCGTCTCTCCCTGTCTCATTCAGGCGACAGTAAAAAAGTGTCTTCAGAGATTTCAACACACCATCATACAGAAGGTGCGCTGCCAAAGTCAGGTGCATTACCACACCACTCTGGACTGGAGAGCACTAGACTTTGATTTGCATGTAGTCCAGGAAAACTAAGAGAGATTACAATCAGATTTGTGATAACAGAACACAGCATGTGGTGTTTGAGGTCCATATCATTGATGTTACTCAGACTGCATAGTTCCACCTGCGTTATATCAATCGTCTTCATCCCTCACTATTCTTATTCACACTTTGATCCATACATCCTGTTGGGACTACTGTAATTGTCTCCTCTTTGGTCTTCCTCTTCATGAACTCCAACTGGTCCAGAACACAGCAGCAGCTCGTATCAACTCCCTCTATTCCTTGGTTGCCTAGCAAATCCAGTATCGAGTTCAAGATTCTACTTTCTCACCTTTTAAGGTTGTTCAAAACCTGGCACCATTGTACCTTTCCAAACGTTTTCATATCTTTACAGCCTCCTGTACTCTCAGATCATCTACTGCCATCCAGCTCTCTACACCATATGCCCACCTTACCACCATCAGGTCAAGAGCCTCCAGCCGGCCCACTACACATTCGCAATTCTGATTCTATTGCCACCTTCAAATCCCGTCTTAAAGCATACATAACATATTCAGTCTCATATTGACTATGAAACCTTTCACTTTTTTTGGTACTAAATATTCTATTTCTCTGGTCTGCTTATTTTATGATGTTTAATGCATTGTTTTTTTTTGTTTTTTTTTATATGTTTAAGGTGTCCTTGAGTGCTTTGAAAGGCGTATATAAATACAATGCATTACTAACATTTATCATTATTAAATCTCATCTTGATTTAATCAAGATTCAACATTTCAAGTTTTTCAAGAATGATTGGCAGTTGGAATTTTAGTAGTGTCTAGGAAGGTAAAGGTAACGATTAAGGGAAAGGAAGAGAAGGCTGGCTGTGTTTAGGGTTTACCTTGAGTCAGCACCAATGGCCAGCACAGGCTGAGGCTCCTCTACAAGCAGCTAGCACAGGCTGCTTTAGTAAAAGAAGTTCTTATTCAATTTGATTTGTTTGTGGTGGGTCTGAAAAGGAAACAAAGGTGGAAGCAGCTTAACAGTTCTGAGAAAAAGACAATAAGCTGAACAGGTGTAGCCTCTCTTTCAGTGCAATTCAGCAGCCTTTATTCCACCTGGGCCTCTGAGTTAATTGCTTACTACTTGCCAGCCAAAATTTAGACATACATTTATAATGTGAGCCTAATCAAGCCTCTTACTCAACTTAACAGAAGTGTAAATGGGGTCAAAGAGAAGGAGAGCAAGAGGGAGAAATACATGAATGAAACACGGTGAGGATTTACAGTTAAAAAGTGTGTGTGTGTGTGTGTGTGTGTGTGTGTGTGTGTGTGTGTGTGTGTGTGTGTGTGTGTGTGTGTGTGTGTGTGTGTGTGTGTGTGTGTGTGTGTGTGTGTGTGTGTGTGTGTGTGTGTGTGTCTTATAGGGGAGGTCCTGAGGTGATGATGGTGGTAAGGGATTAGTAAATGACCCTGTCTCCCTCTTGCTGGCAGAGAAATACTGTAACTGCTACTACCCTGACTTTCACCACACAGGCATAGCTGGGGAGATGAGAGTGTGTGTGTATGTGAAGAGAAGTTACTGAGCGTGTGTGTCCTATAGGGCTAGCTAAGGGAGTAATGGGATTTCTGCCTTTGTGTCTACAGAGAAAAAAGACCAATTGTGTGGATTTGCCCTTTACTGCCACTGCTGCTGCACTACTTGTTGGCTGAAATAACTGTGAAGGGGTGTGCTCTGTGTGTGTGTGTGTGTGTGTGTGTGTGTGTGTGTGTGTGTGTGTGTGTGTGTGTGTGTGTGTGTGTGTGTGTGTGTGTTGTTTGTGTGGGTGCTTACCCATGGACTTGGGAGAATATCGGATATAGCAGGACCTTTATACACATACATGCAACCAAGGCTAAGTCCACATAGAGAGGACGTCTATGAACATGTGCAGCAGTTTGTAAAGCAGATGAGTGCAACTCTTCATCAACATCCTTCCTCCTTCCTGCTACTCTCTGCTGTAACATGAGTCACACTTTATTGTCTTTTTTTCCCACATTAAAATTAGAAAAAGTAGCTGAAGGTCAGTCTCTATCATTGTCCTGACTTTTCCTTTTTTTTCCCGCACTTGTTATCTATCACTTTTAATCCTCTAATAAATGAATTCCTTCCCTCGTTTCCTTTTAGACCTTTTTAGCCGGCTAGGAATGTTTGGATTGTGTGGTACTTTGCACGACTCTCAAAGAGTCTCAGCAGTAGCTTAGACTTGGTAGCTGTAAGGTGGATCAACCTTATGATGAACTCAACTGTGTGTGTGCATGTGTGTATTTGTGTGTGTGTAACAATCTTGACTATAGTGTCTTTATACAGAAATGAAGTGAGCCTTTACTGCCTCTCAGATGCTCTTTATTGTCAGAACACTTTTTAAATTTTACTACATACTTTTTGGTCACATTGATTCTATTTTGTTTAGAATTTGATTTCTATGGGTTTTTAGTCTGGTACTGAGATTGTATCTTTGTCAGGTCAAAATGTTATTTAATCTTTTGATACAACAGAGATCTGACATGGACCAAAATGTCTATTTGAATGTCATGCCAGTGTATTGGGGACTACAACAATGTAGCTCTTCAGCACAGAGGAACAATATATATCAGGCTTTAGATACACAGAAAATATGGTCTATCACTAGAATTATCCATCCATCCATTTTCCTCTTTTTTTTCCCCCCACAAAATGCCTCTTGGGTTCAAGTCATATCACGGTAAAATTCACAAAAATCAACCCCTGTCTATATGGAGCTCCACCTGTTTCCGTATCATTTCCAGGCTGATACACATGACATTTGAGTTGAGTTTATGAGTTCCTCCGGGTTGAAGCGCTGACCTGATCGGTGCAGACACCTGTAACAGCCTGCAACTGGGGTTGGAACCTGATTTACAGCTTCAGAGTGACGCTTCGAGTCAAGCGCTTTTTTTTTAAGGGAAATAAAAAAGTAGAAGATGAAGGGGTTGTAAAAGTATGAGATGGGGAAATGTCTCGGCTATTTTCTCCATGAGCTGGAAAGGGCACATTTCCTGGCTTGAAATGTGATTAGGAGTCAGATAACGATGAAGACCTCAGTATTTTAGAGGTTTTTATTGGAGACTAAGCTTGTTAAAATACAATGTTCTCTGTATTTATACTGTGTTAGCACATCTTTAACACACATAAAACTACAGAATAAGCCTGGAGATGTTAATTTGAACGCAGCTGCGGCAGTGGAAACAATGGGGTGATGGTAAATCCACTTTTGTTCTTTTCTTGGGATGTTATTTGTTAGAAAGATGCAAATTAGCTTAATTAGCAGGTGGCATGGGCACCTGTCTCAGCAAATTTGTGTAAATGTAAACACAGCAAAATAAACAGACGTTGATTACAAGGTAAAAGAAAGGTTTGATAAAATGCTATCTTTATTTGTTATAAAACCATGTGTTCTAGACCACTGATGTACTTGGAGGCTGCATGAGTTAGATTAAGAAAGGTTAGTGTGATGTTCCAGATCAATAAAAGGTTATTTTCTGTGCGGTGCAGATCAATCCACCAAAGTAAATGGAATTTGTTGTAAAAATCCACCTAAAATTGTATTCAATGGTCTCAAAAATATGACAAATCTGATTCTACTTCGAGTTTTCTTCTTCACCACAGTGCTGATGTGGAACTGTCGGCCGGTCTGCTGCTGCTGAGCCCTGCAGATGGGTGTCACTCTTATAGATATCAGCTGACTGGAGGACCCTGTGCTGACAGTTCATTAGCCCATCTGTCTGTCTGTGTATCGGCCTGTCTCACCTTCCCGAGACGCTACTGTATGTTCTCTCTCTCTCCGGGCCCCTCGGCGTCAACGCCATGTCCTTATCACTTCACTAAGCTGTCAATCACACGGGAATGTAGTGTTCACATGTGTGTGAGGTGAGGGGGGGGGGGGGGGGGGGTTATAGGCAGGGATCTCAGAAAGTACCACAGCCACAAGAAAGATACCTTCAGCCTTCATCAACAGACATGGAATTAGAGTAGTTGTGACACAAACTGAAAATGCTGATTGAGTGCTACTGACACATAATTATATGTAAGTTTCTCCACTATAGGTGGATTATTTTACAACAGCACCTATCAAACACATTTTCTCTCGTATGTATAATAACTATGGTTATAAGTAGATTGGTTAAACCAGTGGTCCCCAACCCCAAATGACCCACGGACCGGTACCGGTCCGTGGGTCATTTGGTGCCGGGCCACACAGACAGAATAAATAACTTACATTATTTCCGTTTTATTTATTATCTGAGTCTGAACGATGTTTTATTTTGAAAAATTACCGGATTCTCTCCATTACATCTGCCTATGATTTACTCTTGATGCATGTCAAGACGCTTGTCTCAGTCACGTGATGCATTACCGCTAAAATTAAACCCACAAGCTAGCAAAGTGAGTAAAAAACAAACGTCTTTAGAAAGCTTCTTTGTGAAGGGGAAAAGTTGGTTGGCATGTGGCCTCAAGCCGAAAAGCATTGGTCTATTAATAAAGGTGTTCTATATCACAAGTGTTGCTGGAACGTTGACTTCTTTGAACTTTTCTCCCTTCTCTGTGCACCTTGGAAGTAGGCCAAGCTGTGCTAGAAACCTCCACCCTGTTTCTACAGCAATTGAACCTGGTCTTTCACTGGTCAGGGGGGTATTTCATCAAGGTAGATAAAGGAAAATCCTTGCATTTTCTGCAAAGGCTAAGGAGAACATGGGTAAAAACATGATTGGATACATGATTGATCCCTGGGACGACTTGAATGTTCATGGAGAGAAAACTTAAGCAGGCAACTTCATCCTTTACTAGAGGCTCAGCATCTGCCACTAGACTTTTGCAGTTAGTCCAGAATGCTGCTACCTGTCTGGTGATTTAACAATACTGGTTGCTTCTCTGATCATAGCACTGGTTCTCTAATGCAGCCTTATCTAGTACAACACGCTGGTGCTAGTCTACAGGGCAATAAAGGGAACTGCTTCTTCCTGGTTTAAATCCATAGCCATACCCTACTCTCTGGTGTGACTATTGCCCTCCTTTGCCTCTGGATCTTTGGTCGCCCTTTCATTCCAAGGACTCTGTGGTCACTCATCTGTGCCAGGGCTCATCTCTTTTGTGGTCCCTGAAGTAGTGGAATTAACTCCCCACTAAAGTCAGGACAGCAGAGACACTGCAAAAATGTTGACAACTGAAAATTATCAAAAATATTTCCCAACAGTATCTAGACTCTACTTGGACACTCATCTCTTTAAAATATCGGACATTAGAGGGAGTGGAAATCTCTAGTTTTAAGGAAAATATAAATCAGAAATTTGAGCAGAGTGAAATGAAAGCCACAGCCAGTAACAACAGGATTATTTATAATTGAATGTTCCCTCGGACCAGTATTTTCATTTTTTTCAGAAAGGATCACAGTACTACATCTAATGGGCTGGGGCAAGGCTGCATATATAAGTAATGACTAAAGATCCTAACAATAAATTACTAACAGGGCACATTAAAAGCAATTATCAGGATTTATAAACCTTCAGTGTTGTTGACATTTGTACATTAGGAAAGGTGAGATTTTCAGGCATATCTAGACCTGTAATTCTTTATTTTCCATCCAGTCTTACAATGCCCTGAATCTTGCTGGTCTGAGCCACTGTCTGATTAAAGAGGCCACCCAGTGACTGATTAGATCATCACTCCTATCCCTCCTTCCATATGGCATATTCAATCACCTCTGTGTTTTCATCCTCAGCCATTGGCAGATTAGCCCAAGGCTTCTAGTCTGTGATTATGGCCACCTTTGAAATGAATCTCCACTAATCATGTTAGCAAGAGCCAGTAACCCACTGCTGCAAAAGGCTAATGGAGCAGAAAGCAGGGAGACCAGAGGTCTAAAACTGTCTTAAGGGAACCTATGATTAAGGGAGCATGCAGGGAATCCCAGCCTATGGTGATAAAGAGAGAGTGAAAGACAAACAATGATTAAAGAGAATTGAAAATGAGAAACCTCATCTGAACTTAAATTGGCACCAAATCTGGTTTCCAATGATCTCTCAGCGGGAAATCTCTGCCAAACACAACAACAAGAAGTGCTGAGTGAGATGAAGAAAAGAGGGTTGCAACAATCACAGATACAAACACAAATGCAAATGCAACCTCCCAGAAAGTACATCTTTTCACTGATCAGTTGTGTTTCCTTTTTAAAGCCTTACTTTTTGCCTCTTGGGGGAAGCGGAACAAGCTGAAAACACAACATCTGAGATCTTTATCAATTTAATAAGTACTACCCCATGAATATATTAAAGGAGCTGGATATGCCCCTGTGGCCACTCCTGGTACTGCAATGAAAACACATTTCCCCAACGACTGCAATTATAAGAGAGACATTTGTAGTGTTTATAGGACACTAACTGTATAAAAGGTCAATGAATACTCTATGGATTATGTATAACTGTTCATTTATGCACAGTGCTCAACACTGTATGAAATTATTAATGTAAAAATCATAATACTGTGCAAAGGTGTAGGAAGCTCAGCAGCTTTTCTCAATATACACTGTTTTGTGTGGACATAAATCAGATTGAAATAAACCAAAACGTCCCTTTAACAGTTCTGACAGACCTTATTTTTATAAGAGAAGCTATAGCATCAAAGAAATGTGTGACAAGCCTCCAGTAAGTTATTGTATTCTCTTGTTGTTTGTTGTTATTTATGTGTGTGTTGAAGTCTCGTAATTACAATGGAGTCTATAGAGATTTTGTATAATAATTGAGCAAATTGAAAATAAACAAATGAAAATTGTCATGGATGTAGGTGGATGATATACCATGAGGAATAATACTGTGGTAGTGCATTTCAGTGTCATAACAAGATATTCAAAAGATAAATTCCCCAAAAGACAGTTGGTTACAGTGAGTGTCAGAGAATATAGCTGCTGCTGATGCTGCTACTTCTCCTCCTCTATTGTCATTTTTTGGAAATGATTCTGACAGGATGATAGAACCACTAGCACCTAGCTAAATTTTAGTTACGAACAACATGAAAGCTGATTAGTGGTTTAGTTGCCAGGTTTGCAGTGGAGGGCGAGTTTGACCAAGTTCTGAGTTTGAGTCAAAGTTCTTTGCAAGAGTTAGTCAGCCCAAAAAGTGCTTGTTATGCTAAGTTCAATTTATGGGAGGAAATTAATTTGTGAAGCGTGAAAATGAGAACGTCAAGCCGCCAAAAATGACTGTCACAGAAAGTTATGCAGGAAGGTGAAAAAAAAAAAAAAAGGCTAACAGCAAGAAGAAAAAAACACTTCTTCCAAGAGATTGACAGTGTGGGTATGTAACTGATTGAATAAAGAAATAGGTGTACCAGAAAACATGTTTCATTTTTGCAAGAGAAAAGGATTATAGACTCTGGGAGAAACTTATCCTACACAGTCTGCTCAATTTTATTGTATCTTCAAAAAGCAGTTTTTTTTCTCTAAAATCAGGTGATGAAAAATGGGACATTGTCTTATAAAAACTGTAATCTCATATTAATGTGACTGTAGTTTAAAAATGATGGATCAGTGCAGCTTTAAGAGAACCATTTAAAGTGCAATGCTAATTCTTCTGTCCTGACTCACCTCCCCAATAAGAAGGCAGTTTGCCACTGAGTCTCACGTCCAATGGAAATCTCCTTCCTTGTCCATACATGACAGATTTTTAATCAGTTCAGTGTTGCTAACCCTGCGTGTTGGCAAGGTGGCCCAGGGGTTCCTGCTCTGTGATTATAGCTGCTACATAATTGTAGCTAATTATGTTAGCGCAGACTGCTAATGCACTGCTTTTAATTTGAATTGCCAGCTTCACTGAGTCATAACTGTTAGACCTAATTACCAAAAGGAGAAGAGGCCATATATCACAGTGATGGTGGAAGAAAGGCTGTGAGCTTTGGCACAAAGTACCTCACCTGTGTGGCAAGGACAGAGTGAGAGTAAAGAATACTTAAATACTGGACACAACCAATATAAAGATCCTTCATAAACAGGCATTAAGTTAGCATTCACAAAATGTCCTGCAAACTATTCACTTTTGACGCTTTTTGGTTACCTATATTGACATGCTTTAGCAATAGTGCTTATCCAACAACCATAAAATAGATTGAAATGAATATATTCATTGTGTAGAGTGTCAGAGAAACAGAGTGGACCGTGGAGAAGAGAGAGGTGAAATTTCACTGAGTCATCACTTCACATCTCATTGATCCAAACTCTACAAAGTAATTTTTAATAAGTGCTTTGGAATCAAAGGAAATACAGAGGGGAAATAAAAGACTCACACTTATTGATACTCATTGAATGAGTGTTTTTTGTCCACAGAAGACTCAGCAGTACCAAGGTTTTCTAATTATCTATAGAGAAGAAGCTTTCAGAGCAGCAGTGAACTACAAGCTGACTGAATTCTTTCTCATTGAATTGACCTGTTTCAGAGGTTCAGTTGTAAGGTCAACATGAACACAACATTGTAATTACTTGGTTTCATATCAATGCTGCATTATGTTTCTGTAGAGACACAAATATCTCTTCGGTTTCTATGCAGAAAAGGATGTAATGGCTAACTGTCGGTCACAGAGGATGTCAGCTGTTATTTATTCTTCTATCTATGTTATCTGGCTATATTTTAGTACAGCCTAAAGCCGGGTATGCCTGTGCAATTTCGGGCAATCTCAGACGAAATGACCAACCAATAAACATGGCAATATCTTTGGTTGAGGGTCTAAAATGGTGGTCTTACGTCAAACTGTGAGAGTTTCAAAGAAGGCTGTTGTCACGTTCTTACTACCAAAGAATTCCTGGATCAAAATTCTGACAGTGATATCTTGACTATTTCAACTCCATTTTCACCTGTCTCAGCAAAAACATCCCTGGTTCATTAACAAGTTTGTAGCGGACACAGCATCAGTACGTCTCAGAACATCATCTGGTCAGAGTCACCTTTGACCCTGAGATGAGTAAATTGGACCAGGTTTGATATAGAGACTGACATGGTCTCTCTCTTGGACAAACAAAGATCCATTAACATTCCATGGAGCAACCAAAAGTGACAAGAACTACATAAAAGTAACGAAAGACAGATTTTGGTGCTTCCTTTGGACGTCATAATTTTTATCGGAGAGACTTCACTAGACTAGACTTCCCTTTCTACCATCAGATTAGAGACACACAGACCGCCGTCATAAATTAAAAGACACTGCACATTCCTGACTTCCCCCTCCTTGTCTCTTGATACCACACAGAGCATGAAAGTGAGAAAATTAGTGTTAAAAACTTCGACAAGAACATCTTAGTAAATAGTATGGTTTAAACAATACCAATTACTTATATCAGTATCAATTACCTAAAGAAACCTCCATTGTAACAGTTATTACAGCGATCACAGATAAATGGGTATTTGAAGAACTGTAATTATACTTTCTCTTTTAGTAAACACAAATGTTAGTATGAGAATGTTACTTAATATGAGAAAGTGTTACACTGATGTTATGTTTACATTATGGTGATAATCAATTATCTATCATGGAATAAATAGAATAACAATGTGTTATGCTTGATCATATTAATCCTTTTCAGGTTTTAATGAATAGCAGCTTGATGAATTAAGCTGATGTCATATTAATGCCAGAATGATACATCCTGTGTTCTGTGTTATTATGTTATAGTATGCATTTTATAATCAGGATTAAATACTGAATGAATGATAATGATGAAAAGTTTCACGGTAAAAAGCTGGAAATTAGATCCTTAAAGTAGCTGTGATGAATCTGATTGGCTGACACACAAGCCCTCCCCAGGACAAAAACCAGCTGCAACCATCTGAAACCGGCTTTGCTTGACTTGACTTACTTTGCGTTGTTTCAGGTTTTGCTTTGTCCATCTTTTCTTTTCTTCACCTCACACAATCTTACCTTAGTCACCTTATCTTATTTTAATCTTCAGTTATTCTTTATCTGAGTTTTCTTAAGTTTTTGTAACCTTGTAACTTTTGTCAGCAAACGTACAGAGAAAAGGCCCTTTAAGTAAACACGTCATTAAGTTTTGCAGTCAGCTGTTTTTGACCCTTTTTCAGGATTTTGACGTGTGGCCAACACTGAGATCTCTCCAGAAAGTCATTAAACAGTGAACTAGTTAAATTGAACTTTTACTCCATCTTTCCCGAACCTGCGAGAGCTTTTTGGGCAGACAAACGTCTGTCAATCCTACGTGTAGACCACATGGCAGAGTGAGTTCCAGAATGAGAGAGGAAAAAGGGAGAGAAACGGTTTGGAGGCCTCCTTCGCGCGCTCTGCTCATACAGCTCCGTGGAGCAGGTAGTTCAGCCAACTGAAAGATTTTTCATTTATTATAATTCATTTATGGTGAGAGCTAATTTATTCGTGAGTTTTATATTAAGTTTGTGCTCTTGTTATATGTTTTTGGTTTTTAGAAAACTTAGAAATTCATATTTCTTTCCAAATGAGTTTTCATGTAAATTTTGTATTAATTTGTATTTTGTACCTTCATTGAGCTCATTTTATGCACTTATTTGCTTACTGTAAGCTCTGAGAAGCTATTTTGGTTACAAAAAGAAATGAGTTAGTTTACATTTTTGATAATCTAATGGGTAAAATATTATTTGTACTGTTGCATATTTTGTTTATTGAATTTTATATGCAGTTAATATGTTAAAAGTTAATATGACAGTTTAAAGCAGTGTTTCCCAACCGGGGGTACGTGTACCCCTAGTGGTACGCGAGGGAACTGCAGGGGGTACGTGGAATTCCAAGGTGTCAAGTAAAAAAATAAATAATCCCGTCAAAAATGATAGTGCGCGATTAGTTTCCTTAGGGAGACAATAGTCTGTGGCACAACTGCGCCAAAATCCCACAATCAAAACAGCTTACCTGCAGCCAGAAAAATACTGGTAGGTCTGCGCTATGGATACATGGCTGAAACGTCCACTTGCTCTGGATTCAGGCCAGGGTTCAGAGGAGCCTGCCGAGAAACGTAAGAAAGAGGCCAAACTGAAACCAAGGCAGTACAGTGAAACATATATATTATTTGGGCCCACCGCAGCCTCAGTGCTTCTTTTGCGGTGAAGTCCTGGCTAATAGTGCGATGAAGCCAGCGCATTTACAGTGACACCAGAGCACCAAACATCTCATCTTACATCAAGTGTCCCTCATGCTCACAGCGGTCATTAATAAAAGCTTCAACAGCAAAATAAGTTCCAAAATGTATCAGCGATGAAGCTTCCCAACGAACCAAAAACAGCAGTTGACTGATATTTTTAGGACAAGCAGAATACATGTTTTTTTGAGTCAGAGAGGACCCACATGTGGAATCAAGGGTAGAGGCAGGATCAAACAACTGGCAACAACATGGGTAAAGTGACCTGGTAATAATACTGAGGAGTAAATGGGCAAATTCAGGTGACTCAGGTGTGTGGCACAATGGCAGGCTGACAACTGATAGGCTGACAGACAATGTAGGGGGAGTGTCAGTGGGTGTGGATGGTGTAATGGGAACAACTGGCAGTTGCTGACTGGAGAAAGAGCAGAGGGAGTCTGTGCAGGAGAAGCAGCCGGAGGGTGGGGGTTAAGAGGAGCAGGAAGCTCCAGTTTAGTCGTGACATACTGGAGCTGCATACATAAAAATATATTTCATATGATTTACAGAAGAATAAAGTTGCCTGAGAGGAAGATTGCCCTGTCAAAGTGTTTTCATGCCTCCAAGTTTTGTCTGTTGTCTGTTTTATGTCAAAACCTCTCATTTCATCCCTTATATGACAATACATTATATTATACAACATATTTTACAATATTTTGCTAGTTCAACAGCAGATTGGTGGAGTAAGAGGTGGTGGGGTTGAGGGTTTAGGGTTGGACAATGGGTAAGAGGCATGAGTGGTAAGGGTAAGGGATAAAGGAGGGGGGTTAGGGGTTTGGGGAGGAAGGGCGTTCCGCTGGTGATTTTAAGGGTGCTCAAGCTTTCTTCTGTTCTTTTTCTTCTTCTTCATTTCTTCTTTCATTTTGTGTCATCTCCTTTTTGTTGTCTGTTCTGCATTTTTTTCTCTCCACCATTAGTTTTACTTAATTATTTACTTTAATTATCTTTACACTCTCTTTTTTTCATTTCCCTCCTTCTCTTGATTTGAAGGGAGCTGCTGATAAAAGAAATGCAAAAGCAAGCTGTAATTCAGAAACAAGCTGTTAGGAGCCAGCGAGCCTTAATTCTGAAGGCAAAAGATGTATGTGAAACTGGTCCATCTGCAAGATGCGAAGTTTGATCTCATCTGTTTGGCTCGTCCTTTTTTTTTTCTTCCATTCTGCCTCCTTTTAGAGCCATGTGGCACGGGGCAGCTCCCTCTCTCTCTCTGCGTCTCTGCAGCTCTTCTAATTGTGAGCCAGCTCCACCCTCAGGCTCACCTCCAGAGCATATTTGCTCTGCCACTGTTGGCTGCTCTGATGAAAGTCATTTTCTTTCCAAGCCAGCAGGTCTAGGGTCTCCACATGGGCTCTGGTCCAAGCCCGCCTTTTCTATCTGACCCTTACAAGGAGGTCCTCCTTTTCTTTGGGTTCCTCTTGGAGCTGGATCACGTCAGCATGCCTGCCCTGCATCGGCTCCTTCAGACCTTTGTTCTCCTTCTTCAATGGGATTCTGTTATCAGCAGTGCACTGGGCTTTACAGTGTCCCTGCACAACTGGGTTTGAGGGAGCTGGTTGGAGGGCTGTTGTTGGACTGCAACTGGCAATGCATAGACCTGGCAAGACATAAAGATACATGTATAGCTAAAAATACAGTCCTATCCTGACACTGAAAACTCTGGCTGTGTATTCTGAGAACAGCGCACTGCGTATCCATGGAGCTCATCATGGAGATTAATAAAAGTGTCCGTTTAATTTATCATTTCTATTTAATAACCACAGACGGGCCGCTACATTTATTTTTCAGTTTTAATTGAGTTTCAATGTGATTGTTTAGGCAAAGCTTTGGGTAAAGGTCACTGTTTTTTCACACATGCTTGGTGAAACTCTGTTACATTCATTAAATCATTCCTTTGTGTTTGTATTTTAATCAAAATATATCAAAGCTGCTGTCTTTCTCAGTGTTGTGTAATGGATATGAGGGATTATTTAAATGAGTTTCTTTTATGAAAGTGATTCATTTACTGAAACTTTAGAAAGTCTCTTGATCAAATAAGAAAATCTTGTTGAGAAGTTAGTTGAACAACGTATTGTATTTTGCAGTATAGTTTAACTCATAGTTGATCTGTTTTGTATGTATCTTATTTGGATTTTAGCTGCAGATAACAAGTTTAGCTATCGAAGAATACTTTACACTTTTATAGATCTAGTGTTCACTAAAGACAGACATACTTGATCTCAGTTTGAGATGTTGAATGTGAATTAGGTTTGTGAGTAGTACTGATTTTCCCCAGAATTTTCCTTTAAGCTATAAAGATTCAAATGACCTTTCATTAATAACTTACTAACTATGGCATTCTTTTTTATATCTTCATTATACTCTGGGCATATGACAAACGTGTAGTTAACTTCTAAAGCCTGTACACCTTTCAGAGGGCACGAGGGCTCCAGAGAGGCTCTAATATCGTTATTGGCCAATATCCAATATTCTTGGATCAGGATTCAGGAACATCCTTAGATTAATCACATTTGTCGGTCTAATATTGCATCATTTAATAATTAAATTAATTGAAACCAGGCATGTTTTAACTTTATTCAAGAGAACCTGCGGTTAAATGTCTGCATGTGTGATTGAAAGTGAAGACAGTGGTGGTCAGTGCAGAAACTGATTAATTAGGGATAAATCACAGAATCATTATAAACACACAAGTATGTGAAAGAGAACCAGTAGGAAATAGAATGAGTTTTGATTGCAGTGTTCAAAATACAACAAGCAAACATGCACACATAAATTGCTCTGTAATGGATCTAATATGAAACCCAGCGTCTTCTTTATGGCTTTGTATCAGCAAGTAATGGAGGATAAAATAAAATGCATAATAAACCCATCTCACTGCTAACTAGAAATAGCAAACACACACTGCATATATTTTACCCAAGTCTGTTTCATTTCCTGGGAGACACTAATATACTGGCATCACTTATTATAATCACAGTAACAGCATATTGGACTTTGTGAGATGTGTAGTTTTTTTTAAAAGTACAAATATATGAGTCAGACATATCATCTGTGTCCAGCAAACATCTTGTATCAATTCATTAGCAAGCTTGTTTGCAGGATGGAACGTGTCCAATCCTGGAGACAATGTTAGACACCATCTACAGATAGAAATACTGTAGGCATTCAAATGTTCAACAGGCAAAGAGAAAACAAAGATTTACAAGGATCCATAATGCCAAGGTCAAACATAGAATACACGAAGAGCGTTTCCATCAGTTGCTGAGTAATTCCATCTGCATTGCATCATGGCATTGACAGATATCGACTTTCTGTTAATCTAATTTATAGCCAAATGCCGACGTTCTCATGAAATGCACACGAGCGTGACGAAAAAGTACGGCATCTCCCGACTACTAAACAAACATGAGCAAGACGATGTTGGTGCGATGCTCTCAAAATTGAAGACAGTCTTGAGGTCTACGTCAAATAAAACGATGACGATGGCGATGAGTCAAAGCGCAACTGTGCAGAGCCAAACGTTGGCGTCATTGCTCTTATTGATTGACGATCAAGAGTCTGTTGGAGGGGCCTTGCGTATCGATCACGGTAAGTGCAGGGTATTGATCACTGAGGTTCTCTCACATGGTTGATAGTGACCTCTGTAACATTCTGCTATTACACTCCTTACTTCTTTTATAGTGATTCTTCATTTCTCTGTTAGACACTTTCTCTGTACTCGAGCATGATTTACAGTGACCCCTGTAATGTCTCTACTTCTACCCCTTTTTTCCAGAAGGGTAATCCTTTTCTTTTGTCATACTCTACCTTCTCTTTCACTCATTTCAATTCCATGTTCTCTCTCATATTTATAATTGAACTTTCTACTGAGCCACTCGCTACTGTAAAGGCCATTATAACACATGACTGAGTACCATGTTGCCACCTAACACTGAAATTAATATTGCATAGTGTTTTATTACAGTCATTTGTGACCCCATCAGCACCCTGTTGGCAATCTCCATACACTTCCTCTCCCTTGCTTGAAGTGTAAAATATCATGGCCTCTTGCCAAATTCACCCAAATGCACTCTGCTTCTGTCCTCCTTCATGTTAATAGAACATAGTCTCTACCACTGATTTTGACCCATAACTAACTTCCTTGAATAGCTCGCTGTATTTCTTCTATTTCTCTTCAGCTGCTGATGTCCCTTGAAACTGAACGTAGCGCCTTGCTCTCTTGCCAAACTCTGTATGATGGATAAAATGTGCTGCTTCTCTTTTTCATCAATCTTTGAGGGCTAACAAACTTCCCTTGCAGTCTTTCATATCTCACTGTTCTCATTCTTTTCTCATTTTTGCTGTAGCCGCTAGCCGTCACTGGATCCAAGGTAAGCGATTGCAGGGCATCCTATGTCATACTCCCCAACTCAAAGCCAGCTACTGACATAGGCAGTACAGGCAAATGCTAGGGGTGGCAAGGTAGTGTAAGGACACCCAATGTCCCAAAATAGGGCAAAATATATACATTATTAAAAGATACAAAAACATAAATGCAACATAGTAATACAGAGGCGGCTCGGTTTTTGTCAAGTCATTATGTTCAGTAGGACTGAATTTCTAGAGATTTGTCTCTCTCAGGAATTACATGTACATTTGCACTAAATGTTATGCATAGACTGTGGTTACTTGTTATAAATGGTATAGGGTAGCACATGTAAAGTGTTGACATTGTTATAACAAAAACGGTTACTTCCATTGAAAAAGTAGCAGAAAATTATTTTTCAGTCCATTTTAGAATTCACAGTCAGACTATCCTTGTCTTGCTGAATTAAAGTTACACAATATACAGATGGGTGATGAATTAAAGGAAAAACCAACAAACAGTGTCTTAGTAAGGTGTTGGGCCATCATGTGAACAGCTTCAGTGCTCCTTGGCATTGATTGTACTGTACAAACTCTACTGAACTCTACTGGGGGGATGAACACTATTCTTCCAAAAGATATTTCCTCCCTCCCTTTCTCCCATGGGTATTCAGTTGGGTTGAGATGGTGCCTGGGAAGGCCATAGCATATGATTGTCATACTCAAACCATTCAGTGACCCCATTCAGTGTCTTTTGGATGGGGGCATCCAGGAAGAGACTACTCCCATCAGGATATAAATGCTTCATCATAGGGTAAAGATGATCACTCAGAGCTACTTTGTATTGATTTGCAGTGACCTTTCCCTCTAAGAGAAAAAGTGGACCCAAACCATGCCAGCAAAATACCCCCCACAGTATAACAGATCCAACAGATGCCCTCACTGTAGGGGTCAAGCATTCAAACCTGTACTGGCTTTTTCTTTAATTTATCATCCATCTGTAGTTTTTTGCATTTAAATGTACCTAGACAACATTAATTACAAACAGAATATATAATCAGCTTCCTGTAGAATACTAAAATACCACATCATACAGACACTGACTGGATTTCAGGATCTCCTGAAGCATAATGTCAACATTACCTGACCTGAAAACATATCTGGGGTAATGTATTCATTTCATGTGCTATACGCTATAGTAATAATTGGAGTAAAAATAATAAGAAGAAATGTGGAGTGCTGTGTATTATTTGGGGTACTATGTATTTTTTACATCCCAAAAATAATGGATTTTTATAGAAAAGCCTAGACTCCCCTCTCGGCTCTTTTAACTGTGAGCTGTTTTTATAGATTTTGAGAGGAGGTGAGGAGCCGATGTAACTGGCTTTTATTGAAGCTCACTCCCATTCCACCTGCTGCTGTATTGTTTATTAAAATACTGTATATTTGTGTTTTGTATCTTTTTTTTGCCAAGACGGATATAATTCCTGATATGGCCTAGGGCACCACCTCTGCTACAGCCAGCTCCAACAATACACTTCTATCCATGATATACACCCTTTACTTTGGTCCTAACTTTAAAGAAACCAATTTTTACACAACAGTTCACCTTTCCACCACTTTTCCTGTCCATTCTACCTATCGCTCTCTCCCTCTGTTTCACTTTGCAATTACAAGATGCCCTACGCCTTGTATTCACCTCCAGGGCCCCTGAAACCTCTCGCTGCGAGAGAAAATTAGTTTATGTTCAATTAGCATATTACTCCAATTAACGTGTTACCCTTTGCCCCATTATCGCTGAAGTCTAATGAACAAAGGCTAATTAGAAATTAATCTGCTTTTTTCTTTTTTTATATGCAAACGACCTTTGAACACTAACATAGGATAAGACAAGGTTTTTTGTTAGGGAAAATGAATCATTAATTGTTTCAGTGTAAGAGAGTATTATCAGCCAACCAAGGTGAAAATCCATGTCAAAGCAACATTTCATATTAAAAAGCAAAAATTATCAGTGCGAGAGGGCCAAATGTGTCCATAGTGGGAAGGGAATATTTTGATCATCATTTTCAACTTTATAAAGCCTCGAAGTCATCTCAGTGAAGTTAGATATTAACAATTTAAGCTTGACTCTCTCCAACCAGAAAGTCAAGTGAATCCCAAGAAAACTGCTGGAGCTGATCCACTGAGCAGGAATATGAAGCAGACAGACACTCTTTATGGTGGAGTCTGCTTCATGAAGCTGTTCGGTCTTGTTTATTTTATATCTGACAGGAAAAAAATTGGTTTTGTTGACCTGACCGTGTAATTAAATGCTAATTAGAAAATAGCACATAAAAAGCCGCTTTATGAAAAGGTGCTGACACATTTCGGAGGGATAATTATTGCGTGTGCTGTAGTCAAGATTGGTTCATTGGAGACCAAGACATAGAAGGTTGCAACAGAAGAAAGGACATGTTTGTGTTTGTGGAGAGCGCGAACATCCTAAACATAAACCATAACCAAACATGAGCATTGTTAAAAAGGATCCTTTCAATTCTTCCTTTAAGCAGACCAATCTCAACTTTTGGAAGATGAAGGCTCACACAGCTCTTGGATGCATTCATACAATTAACGTTAGAGAAGGAAAGACCAACACTCACGAAGACACAGTTGGTGGGTTGGATGGTCCTCCCTCTAAATAACTCTTTTGGTGGATGATGTCAAGTAGCAACAGTGAACACAACCGCTGTGTGAGTGGGTGCCAACGGTTTTTTCATCCATTCTCTGTGCTCCACGAACACATCGCTGATACCTGAGTTGATCAAATGCATCATGAAACAGGTAGAACAGTCTGTTGCACATGTTGGATATAAACCTGTGTGTTACTTGTTGATTTACACATCTGTACAGGTGTTTAGAGCCTTATTAAAACTCAACCTCTTGTTGATTTGTCACAATTAACTGAGCATGTTATAATTACGTTGTTGGTCAAATCGCACACATACACATACATGGCAGTTGTAAAACTCACATGGGAAATGTCTCTGGTGTATGGTCCTTATCGTGTTCTGTGTTTTACTGTGCGTCCAACAATAGTTGTTCCTACAACAATAGGAGTTCCCAATGCAGACCTGGACTGACCATCTGTCGGGTGGTTAGTTCGTCTACCTCCAGATTGCATCAGTCTGTCTACATAAGAAGCAATGTTGACCTTTTGAGGCTGGTGTGGCACAATCCTCTGTCCCCCAGATCAGCAACCTTAATCATTAGTGCATTTTTAACTTAATAGCTATTCTTCACCGTAACCTATTTGTTATATTAGGTTCTCTCAGTGTCTGACTGAAGGTTTCGCTCTTGTATGTGTTGTTCTGTAGGTCAGTCACAATCATCATAATTTGGAGGAGTTTTTATTTCATTTTTAATCCATGTAGCATTAGGTCATGGTGAGGCAGATCATTCAAATTAACTTTATCGTCTTCGCTCTGTACCCACTTGACGTCATTAGGATACTTAATTTACTCTGTACCTTTTTCTAGTTTGGATATCAGCTAAGTCCATAAAATATTGTGTAAATTCAGGGTAAAGGAGGTGGGAGGTGTTAAGTGCTGATTTTGAACCTACATCAGAAGTACATTACATCAGTCACCACCCACCTTCTCCCCCTCTAGCCATCTTTCTTTACACTTGCCTGCCTCTCATTCCCTCTGAAATTTGTTGACACTGTTTTCACCCCCTCTCCAATCCAGACATCTGTTCAGTGGCCTGCTCTCTAACCTCCCCCCCTTTTTGATCTTCCTCATTCTGTCCCAAAATGCAAAGTGACATCATTCCACCCTACCTGCCTCTATTTATTTTCGTCTCCCTCTCTACAGAGAAGAGAAAAGTTTGACTGTGCTTATTATTGATCCAGCTCAGCTGTCATCGCCACCAGATAGACAGGGCTTGTCACAGCTTAGATTTACAAGCATGCTAAGGAGAGGGACATGCCCCTCCATCCATCTCTCCTAACATCTAGCCATCTATTAATGTATCTCATCTGAACTTTCTCCACAACTCCAAGTCTCTTCCTGTCTGTCCTATCTAATCTGTATCTCCTGAAAGATCTGTTTTCATGCAGTCATCCATCCACAGTGTGCATTTTGTCATCTTTTCATTTTCAGGTAAATGTTTTATGTGGTTCCTCTGGCCCCTATCCGTCCATCTACCAGTCTCCTGTGGTCTTTTGGTAAGATGATTCATAGGTTAGCTAATAAATAATAATTTTTTTGTTTTGTCTCCTCTCTGGGACTGGGTATCGTTTAAAAAATGATGATACCAGTACCAATCCAAGTACCCTTAAAGTGATACTGATACCAACTGAGTACTTCATTCGATACACATTTGAATAGGAGCATTAAATTGCATAAAATGCCACTTCTACATCTAAATGATTCAATGTTTACAGAAATGCATTTTCTTCAAACTATTAAGATTTTCAGACAATCACATGTTGCAATTAAATCGAACAACGCTTGTGTTGATTGACTGTGAGCAGGTCCGTACAAATAGTCATATTTTGTAGCTCTGGGTACAAAAAAGGATCAATTGCAGGTATCATTTGACGGGAGACGTTTTGATACTACAGAAGTCTCTAGACGGGTGCTACACCAGAATGCTGCGTGCAGTACTTAACATCAGCAAGAGTACACATTTTACCAACAGTATCCTGTATGAAGGAATACCAAGGGTTAGCGAGAAAGTAGCTGTCAGGAGAATGAGACTGGCGGGACACTGCCAAAGACACCAAGAGCTGCCAGCTAGCAAATTGGTACTATGGGAACCAACCCATGGGCATCGGTCTCGAGGACGTCCTACACTAACATATGTGGATGTACTTAAGAAGGATGCAGGAGCGCAAAGTACCAATGAACTGGCCAGATGTATGGAGAATCGGGATGACTGGAAGCAACAATGGAGGGCTCGTCTGAGGACGACCTAGAGAGAGAGAGAGAGAGAGAGAGAGAGAGCTATCAATGTATTTCGATCGAAACGTTAAAGGTATCGAGTACCGATACCCAGCCCTAGTCCTCTATAATTCCAACTGGTCCGGGTATCCAGCCTGTTCTCTCTCTCAGGGCGTCAAATGGTGCCACTTTGTCGTGCCCCTCTTTGTAACTGTTAAATACATCGGGTTTCCATTATTGCCATTTTTCAAAATGCGGGGCAATCCAATAGAATTCCATGGAACTCTCACAACGTCTGAAATAGATGCCATAAGATCAGTTACGTCTATATAAGGTGACAAATATCCTTGTTCGACGTGGCAAATCGGGTGGATGGCTAGATAAATAGATGGCAAAAAGTTGGACTGTATGGTTGAAAGTTGGACTTTGCTGCAGGAGACCCTCCATTTCCCACTTCCAACCACATTTCAAGTGATTAACCTAACCAAGTGGTTTTTGTGCTTTAACCAAACCAGACCCTAACCACAGGGATGTTTCAACAAAAAACATAATTTTATGTTTCATGGCTGAAGGCTGCCTTGTGTAACAGTATCAGATGCTGAGGCGCTTGACAAACAGCGCTATTTGATGACTTGGGAATGTGAACGGATTTCGGCATCTGATGTACCCTCGGCTCTCTCTACACCTCCAATTGGTCTATGGATTTAGCGATCAGCCACATCCTGTGGTTTGTTTGGGGCTTTCTCAGACAAGTATTCTTATTTTTTACAGTGTAGATGTCTTTTCTCTCTAGTTAGTGGATGTAGCAGAGTTGCTGCCACAGTGGGTTTGCCCCAGCAGAGAATGTGAACACACTGGTGCCGTTTAGACCTTATATTTGAAAAGTCAACCGTCGTGGAGCTCCTGTGTGTGGCTGCCTGGTGCCCAGTCCCGTCTCCACTTAAACTTAAAACACAAAAAACCAAACACAAACTTTGCGCTCTCCTTTTCACTGTATTGCACTTCCACACACCACTGCACTAAAAGACAAATTGTATTGATATTCAGAGGCTGATAGGTTGTTTGGCTTACTTGCATATTTGCCAGTACAAGGCAGAAAATGCAGAGGGAGAGAACAAAATTCCCAAAAGCATGACATGTCACAGTTTGCTGCTTTGTCACCTTTTTAACACAGATGGAATGTAAAATGTGAGAGTGGTTAAACATATATGTGTCTGAAGCACTGTGAGGCTATACTTTGGCATGGTTGTGCTCAGAGCAAATAGCTAAAGACAGCATGATAACATGTATAGAGTGACAGTATGAAGTGTTTAGCAGGTAAGAATATTCACCTTCCATCTTAGTTTATTGTTACTTTATGTGGAACAACACACATAAATGAACATTAATATGCTTTAAATGTGCCAGATTTGGCCAAAGGGTTGTAGTCCCTGGACAGGTTGGTGTTACACATGTAAGGAAAAAAACACCATCAAAGCACCTTCTAAAACACCAGTATAGTTAAGGCTATCCTCATATGCTGGTCATAAACCAAAGTATATGTCAAACTTGTAATGACTCAGAAGGTGCTGGACCCAAAAGCACAAACTCAGATGCAAAATCAAGTGTCCAAAACAAAATGTATTTACAGAAACCAGCCTACAAACTAAAGAAGCTAACTACACCACCATGAAACAGGTATTTCTATATCTATCATCAATCCATCCCTGTTGTCAAGACATTTAACTCACAATGGTAAATGTCATGGTGGTGCTAGAGGAAAACTTAAGGAATCTCAAACTTATGGACCCATCCTCTGGGGCCCATGAATGTCGGTACCAAAATGTCATTGCAATCACTCCAACAGTTCTGGAGATATTTCAGTCTCGGGGTATGTTACTAGTATGGGTAAAATCCTCTTTGGCAGTCTAACAAAGAAACTTCTCATGTGTCCTTCATCATTCATAGCCTTGTTTTGAGTAATAACAGGAAAGAAAAGAAAATGAGTTCTTCTCGTTTCATGAGAACCTGTTGCTGAGTTCACAGCATAAAGAAACTATTTCCTTACCAAAACTGGAGCACAGATTTTGTAGATTACCACCTCTTTTGAATGACATCTTATCTTTCTTTCTTATCTTTCTCAGATGTATTTAAATGTCCATCCTTTTATATCGCTCACCCTGCCTGTAGCTCAGTCTATCCATCTATTTAGTTATCTACACTATAACTATTAGTTATCTACATTTGTCCCTCCTGCTGGCCCTCCCTCAAATCAATCAGTCCATGTATCTCTCCACCACTACAACTATTCACCCCCCCTCCAGCCTTCCATTTTCTCAATCATCAGTCCCCTGCATCCTTTTATTGAGAGCTGCATATATATTGCCTTACCCTCAGGCACAGCTTACTCTCAGAACTTTGTAGAAGTGTGTTAGCAATCGTGATATACCAACATGGAAAAAAAGGTTGACATCTCAAACCTCCATCTACATTATTTCTTCCCACCCTTCAGTCCATCTTTCTGTCCACCCACTTATCGCTCTACAAGTCCCACCTCATCCTTCACAGCAATTAGTAAATAAAAACAGCCAGTACTCAAGTCTATCGCCTGTTAAACTCAAATACACATATGTAGTGTGTAGTGTGGTATACAAATGTCTTTAAGAGTCTTACATTTAAACGAGGTGAAGTCTGCAGAAACCCTGGAAAAAAGATGGGACTTAGAGAGAAGTGAGGTTACCAGACCTCTGTAGAACACAGCTTAGCTTAAGGCTAGCGGCTCGAGGCTACATAGCATAACATACTTGAATCTCAGCCCAAGCTCTAGGCTCTGGGTTTTAAAAATAAATAAGAACACTTGGAAAACAATAACAATATATTAACTGAACTAAACTAACTAAAGTTTTTTTTTAAATCGCTGAAAACATTGTAATTTAAGAATATGTGTTGTTTTTTTAAAATAGCATATAAATCAGTGCAGAAATCTGTTTCCAATGTTCATGACAGTGTTGGTCAGATAGTCCGATTTTGGATTCTACACGATTTGATCTTGATTACAAAAGGGTACTTATCCTCATTGAGATTTCAGTCTTTTTCACTGGGATTTATGTTAGTTGAAATACGGTGATATTCTGGGCCTGATCTGACCTATTGGGCTCTCACTGATTCATCCATCTCCACCATCCATCCATCTTTGCTGGGTATGTTCAGCAGATTGTCCCTCACTTGTCTGTCATCTGTATGGTGCAGTACAGAGGGCATATGGTGGGTTTTTATTAGCTTCTTTGCTGAAAACAGCTGCTTTCTGTGGGCTGGGAATAAAGGTTGGCAAGAGCCTTGAGAATGAATTAAACAGTAGAGTTTGGGGCTGTAAAACCAAAAGAATGAGCAGAAATATGCTGAAGCACTGCTGAGTTTGTTGATAATTATCCTAAGATTTATCATAAGTGAGCCCTTTCAAATTACTTTCAAATTTGATCCATTGGTAATATAACAATATTCATTAGTGCAGCTTTAAACCACCACAACAGGTCAGTAAAATGGTAGAAACCAATACTGTTTTCTGGATAGTTAATCCCTAATTATTTGTTCAAATGAACAGAAACAGATAATTCAAAGACTTAAATTGAGTCTCATAAACAGTCTCAGATAATAATTCAATGCACCATGCAGAGAAAGTTGTACTTAAGATCAGAAAGTTTCCCCCTGTCCACTATTTGGTAGCCTTTGTTACAAAGCACTAGAGCTGGATAGCAAACCTAAGCTTTCATGCCACTTTACAGACTGTGGGTACTGGATTGGACAGGATTTATGGACTCAAACACCCATGATCCCTACCATTTGTCCCTGGACATCTACAGCCCTCAAAGTATCAAGTCGTCTGATGCAGCTTAAACCCTGTTATATGTACCACCAACTAAATTCTAAAGTAGGGCTCTTGAACTACTTTACCCAAGCATAACTTAAGTGTTTCATTAGAAAAGGATGCAAACCTAAAACATTTGTTGTATGTTCTTATGAGCCACCAGGTCTTAATCCTGAGTAACATCTTGATACAATTTCATGCCATCAGTGGAAATCGATGCAATTAGAAACCACTGTACTGGATCAGACCCTTTAAAAAGGCTGTTTTACTATGTTTTTGCTTTCTTCTTCAGTTTCTCTCATACCTGTTTTCTGACAGTGTCAGTGTGGTTGGATGTTACCATGTTGTACTTACACAGGGAAATATTATGAGACAACCTTACTGAAATCAAATAAAGTGTCTAAATAGTGGCAGAACCTGAAGTAAAAATACAAGTTCAGATTGTGTATTTATCAGGTACTGAGTGTAGTTCCTTTAAATGCATTTGTGTCTTTTGTCATTTTACACAGTACACCACAGTCTAGCCTGTTCAGTGGACCAACTACTCACTGAGAACCATTTAGCTCAAAAATCCTCCTACGGGGACAGGGACAGACAGGAGAGGCCCCACAGCCACTTGGCCACAGTTTACCCCAATTCATGAGGCATAACTGTTACCCTAATCCTGTGAGCCTCTATTCTTGATGGACTCGTGTTGGGTAAGACCATGAGCCTGTAGCTGACGTGGCCTCCCATGCTTTCGTTTTATCCCTCCTGGAGATGGGACAGCTGCTTATAGCCCGTGCATGAGGAGGAGAAGGAGGGTGCTTTACAGTCTGGTAGTAGCTCTGTCATCACACGGGGGATGATGAGCCATCCACCTCTGCTTGAAAAGTTGGCACATCTCCAACGGGGCGCTAATGGATTTATTTAAGGAAGGCTGAGAAAGAGGATGAGTGTTGTCTGGATCTTTTTTTACTTTAAAAGTCCTGAGTTTGTTTTATTACTTATACTTGTTAATTTACACCATCTTAAGTTTGTCTATCCCTGTGTGATAAATTTTGGTTTTTCAGGTATATTTAAGTTAAATTATAAACGGTTAAAATCATCAGGAGGGCAATAAGGGCAATGAGGAAGACATTGGTATTGTGAGCATGTTTACAGTACCTCATGTTCTTTAAGTCCTTATTTTGTACTAGTTTATCTGTGATCTGGATGTTAACGTACTAGAAATTCTGTGGATTTTCTAAGGTATTTTGTATCAGTTATCATAAATATTAGCCTTCACCTTTGTCAGAATTCACTCAGGACAACAAATGTGCGCAAGAGATGATGCTTTCTGTGTATTGTTGTGAAATTTATAGACTAAACTCAATTGTAGTTATATAACGGAATACACCAGAATGTGGCCACAGATGGCAATGACCACTTCATGCATGATTTGTTTTTAACATAAACATCAAACTCAGATTAGTGATGATTAGTGATTGGTGCCAATGTCCCACACACCCTCCATGAGCCTCAGGAAGTCCCCCAATGTGAGGCAGATGTTTTGGGGTATTGCACAGGTAGTGATGACGGAAGCGACAAAGGTGTAGTGGATCTCCACAGACCTGAAGAACATGGATCTCTAATGCCTTGTTGGACATGCATTTACCAGCTGTGCAAATGCATGTCCAACGTCATCCAGCACTTCAGACTGTAGTGGGCAATCTGATCATCTCTTGGCAGAGGGGGCCCGCAATTTTCTCTACACAAGTGTGCACCAGCCTGCTGATGGTAGTCTTGGGAACACGAAAAGCCAAGAGGGACAAGACACAGTGGTCAATGCATGTACTTGATGTGACCTCATTAAAACCCCCATAGAAACCTGCTTAAGCTTGTAGTAGGCCATCTGTGGTTGAAAATACACGCCAATGACTGGCAGGTTGACATGTAGCTGTGCATATATTAGTGCACTGTCAATCCACAGTATAAAATATATATTGTATGTTTATTCCCCACACTTTTCTTGTCAGGGAATCAATATCAATCAATATCCTGAGTTAGTTGAATTATACAATACATGAGATGCAGACTACATATTCTGAGGCTGATCGTCAATGTGTGTACATATTATCACTTTTGTATATCTCCTGGGGCAGTATTCCACCTAACTTTGTGTCTATGCTATATGTTTGGCCACGACTTCTAATTAGTCAACCTACATATTTAATTTATAACCTGCATCCTATATTTGCTGTATTTTTCTGTATACTCTCTATATGTCTATGTTCGGTTTCTTTTCTTGGCGTTTGTGTCATGTTGTAAGCGTGCCTGGCAGTGCGGTATGGTACATTTTACTTAGTGACACTTACACGGGTTTGTGACCCGGCATTCTTGATTAGCCTAATGAGTTGAAATGGTTCAGCTGGCATCACAGCTGACTTGGATACAGCGGCAGATGTCATTAGAGTGACAGTGTTTGCCATTAACAAACTTTCTCTTTACTTGTAAAAAATACTGAGGAATCATGTCTGATGTTAATTAATGTTGTCCATGTATCACTGGATACACGGACTGTGCAGTTGCTGGTCTTGCGTCTCCCCTCATGTCTACTGTGGGAGTGATTAAGACACAAGGCAAGGAGGCAAAGTGAGTGAAACAAGGATGCAATTAAGAGACTTGGGATGTACCCTCAGTCATGATGGTAGCCATTATTTGTCCGTTTTATTATGTGGAATTGACTGCTGTCAGCAGGCAGTCACAGTCTAAATAAGTAGTAAGAATGAGATATTGTGTTTCATAGCATGGAGGAGAGAACTATTTTCTGTGCATTATTTTCATGTGCTTTTTGAAAATCACATAAAAAGTTGGAAAGCAGAAGGCTGGTCAAATACGGTGTATATTTTTCGACATTAAAGCAGGATAAGGGATCAAAAGTGAAAGTAAACAGTCTAGTAAGATTGAATCCTGATCAGTGTCTGACTAAAAGCAAACATCGAAAGGCCATACATGATGAATATATCCATATCCAGCATATGAGACGTGACCTGAATTAAACTTGGATGAAATATTAAATACTTAAAGAAATCAAAATGTGCCCATGCATGAACACATGAACTAAAACTTGAAAGGCATACATACGCACACACACGTATACAACACTGAAAGCCTCAGAGAAGCTATCAGAGACTCACCTGTAATGAATTCACAAATCAAATCAGCATCGACTGGACACAGATGGTGGTGGAATATCATCAGTTCTCAGTGGGAGAGAAAGTCGGATGTGTATGTGTGTGCACACAGGCATGTCTGCGGTGGTCTTGAGAGGCAGAGATGAACATTGAACCAACTTATGTTTAATTGGATGTAGCTCAGCCTGCAGTGTTGGCCTGATCCTCTCAGAAATGTATTAGCATTGGTTGGAATCAATATCCTGCGCAGCCTGCAAATGTTTCATATTGTACCTACTTCTAGTTGAAATGCAGACATATTTGCTCAGCATGCATGCATGGTGAAGCACCCGTCAGATGCACTTAAATGTTAACCACAGTACTCAACCACACACCCATCCTGTAGTGGTACTAAATCCTAATTTATCTTGAGTTAACCCTTATATACTGTTCATATTCTGACTCATCATTAGTCTTTACACCAATTCACATTCAGAAATTCCCCATCAGTCATTAATAAATGTTTGATTCATCCTTAATGAAGCTGTCAGAGAGCAAACAGAGTGTATTCTATTTATTTATGAGAAACAACCACTATTTTATAACCTAGGTTATATCATGAATAGTACAACAACATGTTTACATGCTGATTTAAAAACATTTCTTTTTATTTAAACACAGGTCAAATTTGCTCATTTGCATTTATTATACAGATGAAGCCACTAGAAATTTCCCCTGTTTCCGTGATGGCTCCTTGACCGCCCCTTGATAGGTCCTTGACTGGCCGATAATGGAAGCAGGGGGGAAATGCGATGACGTGTCAATGAGGCCCCGACTGGAAACGCCCCTAAACTGCCTGAGTGAAAACCAGTTGCAATGCTTCATTTTTCCACGGGGAGGCGCAGGTATTAGTGCAGGAGACCCGAGTTAGTTTTACACACTAATATAACTTGTATTTACTTCTATTCTTCTTCATAAAGTAGCCTTATACTATATGTTGTTGTTATTGTCACTGTATCGTCACTATGTGTCTGTGTAATGCTGCTGCTACACTATAATTTCCCAGCTTGGGATCAATAACGTATATCTATCTATCTATCTATCTATCTATCTATCTATCTATCTATCTATCTATCTATCTAATGAAGGGTGCAATATAGTTTAATCCATTAGAAGGATGCAATTGAAGCTGCTGTGCGCCGGTAAAACACAACACAGCCGATCAATTAACAAAACGCACTATGATTAAAAAGGGCAAGCTTGTTATTCTGAGTCATGCCTGTGTAGTATGCAGTACTAGATACTAGTGTAAAAAAGACTCTAGTAAAAGCAGACGTCCTGATTCAACTCTTTACTCCAGTAAAAGTAAGACTTAGTTTAATGACTTAGAAGTCGCCAAATGACTTACTTTAACGAATTTCGTTAGTTTATATAATGCAGATTTGTAAAATATTACTTTTATGAAGGTCACAGTCACAGACAATAAACTTAGCATTTCATAATTGTGGTAGCAGCGGTGCAGCAGATGTAATGAAGTCCACGCAGCACGCTGGATGCAAACTAATATTAAGCCTTTAGCCTTTTCATTATAATGTCCATGGACATAAACTGAGTTAATTCATTAGAAGGATGCAATTGAAGATACCGTACATTTTACAGGACCTCTGACAAATCTTTGTCACTGTCAAACCAAGAAATAGCCCATGTGACATACCCCGTCTAGTGATTCAAAACAGGACGCGCTATTTACTGTAATACATAGTATTTCAATGGACGGTGTAAATAATGTAAATAATGTCACGACTATTTTACTACATATTTCTTACTATTATTGTTCTTATAGTTTTTTGTTTGTTCGTTTGTTTTTTTGTATTTATTATTTATTGTTCTTTATTCTTTTCTTATTGCTGCTATTATATTCTGACACTGATACTGGGTTTCCGTTATCCGGTAATTACAAAGTCAAAAGTCAAAATGAAATGAAATGAAATGAAATGAATGACGTTGGCGCACAACGGGTTATGAATGGAGGGGGATCTCCCACTCGAGGCACCCCCCGACACGTCACTTTCTCGTAGCCAATCGTAAGCCCTGTTGAGACCGACTGGTTTACACAATCCTTCTCCTGTCGGATTACCTCCGAAATCATCATCCAGCGTGTCATTGTCAAAAGAAAGTAAAATAGATAAAACTTTGAACTCGCTTGAGAAAACACGTCTCTGTCCGTGCAGCTAACATTAACCTCAGCTCCAGTGAGTCTGTTCAATGCAGGAATATGGGATTCATTTATTTTTATTTTATATGCAATATGTTATAAAAAATAATAGTTAAAATAATTTGATCATAATGAGAGCAGGCGTAATAGAGCCGTGGGAGGAAAAATTCAAAGGATTCACAGTTTGCCAGGAGACATGCACAGGTGTGGGGGGAGGGGGGCGTTCGCTTTGAAAGACAATGGAACAGGCTCCCAACCATCCCCCCAAACCCATCATCACCCCGCCAAATCCGCACCCCTTCTCAGAAAGTACTGTAGTTGCAACGGCCATGAACACTCTTGCGTGATTTGTGTGGCAATGGAACCAAATAGCCCATTAAGCCCAAACAAAAAGTTAAGCAATGATAATGCTAATAAAGTGGATGGGCTTACCTGACTTACAGCATGCACTGAATAGACCGGGGTTGGCTTGCACATTTTTCAACAATTCTACAATTCACAAATTAGCAGACGCTGAACTACTCATTCTCAGTTTTAGCACTCTGGCATAATTTGTGTGAGAATATTCAAACCAGCATCAAATGAAAGGTTAATCATCCTGTAAATTCCTTGTTTTTACGTTTGTTTCTAATTTCTCACTGTCAAATGTTTATTTTCATATAAATAAAGCTGCGTTGCCTTGTCTTGCCTTGCCTAAAATCAAATACAGTCGTTTACGTTTTTCCATTTCGTATAATTGATCTGAGCCTAAAATTGAAATATGAAAAGCAATTTGTATTTCTTTTTTGTGTTAGATTCAAAACAAATAACAAAATAATCAGTCAGTAGGCTATTTAATTTTTTGATTTGAAAATGTGTTCCGATTTTTTGCAGTAGGCCTATGAACTCTTGCCAAATCCTGTCACGCACACTTTGTTTCACTTGTTTGCACTCTTTCTAGCACAAACATCCCATTCATTTTCCTTTCTTCACTGCTAAACAATAAAAACACTCTTAAAATACTCTACAGGCAAACACACTTCCTGTTAACCAAGAGAACATCATTAAACACATATTAAACTAATGGCACATAGCAGAGAACCATAGAATTATCGGTTAACATTTGATTTCCATCATTTAACAACCTGAAGGTTGTAAAGTCAGTTATTTTCGGGTTGTATGCATTTACTTAACAAAGTTATGAAAATGCAGCAGAGTTTTTCCGCTGAAAACATTGTCAATAAGTAACTGCTACTGCAAAGACTCGAACTCAGGTATCCCGCACTAATGACGGACACGCTGCCCGTTACGCCACCGCTCCGGTCCTACGTTATAACGTGTCTAACTGAAAAACTTACGCTTGTATGCATTCACTGAGGAAAGATTATGAAAATATAATACAACTTTCCCGCCAGAAATGTCTTTAGAACAAACATAAGATATGAAACCTTTCTAAATTCGCCCTTCTGTTGGCGTGGAAGATGAATACCCACCATGTTTTCACGTTGTTATAGGCTACGTCTAGGGTGCAAATAGACACTCCGCATTTTTTATTCAAGATAGTCATGTATCTGTGTCTGCAAATTGTTTGCTCAGTCATGGTCTTCCTTGAAATTTAAAATATTTTTTCTAAGTTGTGGTGCGTGCATATAAAAAGTCAGTGGGTTACGTTAGGTAGTAAGTAAGTTTACTGGTTCGGATGACCAGTAAAAATTCATAGAATATGTGGGCTATTCTGTGACAGAAGCGCCATCACCTGGTCATACCCTGTATTACAATGAATAGGTGGGTTTACAGGAAAAGATAGACACGCCCAGGAGAAGGAGGGGGTTGCTGAGTCGGCTGGCAGCCGGCTGGGAGTCAGCTGCCATTCAGCTGGCTTTCAGCTTGAACGGGAACTTTCAAGGGGCTTCATCTGTATATATATTAAAATGTTTGTGTACTGTGGGTCGCATTAGGAAAAAGTCCTGCCAAAAAATGTGTATTGGGTGTTTTTACAGCTCTCTAATGTAAAAATGGGTCAAGTTTGACCCTGAACAGTATGTAAGGGTTAACAAAGATTGGAATTTAACAACGATTATCAATGAGCACAACCCCAGTAATATCTGAATTTATGAAAAAAATCTGCAATGTGGGAAGTGTCGTCCCTGTAGGGTGACCTTATTTGATCCTTTTCACACTTTATGGGTATTAAATAAACAAGCACCAGTGATTGAAAGTTACCATTCACAATGTGTCACTAGCATTTCCTCGTGGTTTTACTATACAGAGTTTTCTTGCACCAACATATATTAACATATCAGGTACAGAGGCTGGTGAAGTAAATGTACTTTGTAGTAGCCTTACTAGAGTGAAACTTGTAAATGATGAGTGACATTAGATAGCTTGGTAACTTTTTAAAAAACTCATTAGCAAGCATTTTGGCTCTTGCAAACATATGAGATTTGCAACATTCTACCTTATTCCATAAGATACAGTACTGCCTCCTAACGTAAAGTTTACATACTGTATATGGCTTTGCTACCACTCTTTATTGGAAGTTAATCTGAGAAACACTGTTTGCCTTTGGGTGGCTTGTCGACTGTCTTCTTCTGCTTACAGAATTGTATCACAGCAGCAGTTTTGATTAACTAATACCATAAACCAAGGCTGTATTTTATTTAGGAATTGCCAGTATGTTGTTATTTTGCATGCTGGCACAATGCGTAAAAGGCTTAAAGGCACACCGAAATTCAACAGAGCAATCATGAATTCTATTAGGTGTTTTTTTCCCACGATACAATTGTGGTCTTAAGCAGTTACTAAAGCAATGAACCACAATTGTCAGAGGCAAGGGAAACCAGACTATTAGTCACAGGGGTTCATTTTCCTCCCAACTGGTTTTGGATGTGCTTTTTTTAGCTTTAATTGTCTACATATGTCAGACACCAGGTACTGTAGGTAATAAAAGTTGCTAATAAAATAATAAAAGTTCAGTTAACTTTTTCACCTTCAATAGAGAGGAGCACAAAACTATTTTTCTTCTAAACTTTGCAATAATAAGCAAAGCGGACAGTCTCCCACACAGTGAATAAGACTGTCTGTCTGTAAAATTTCTTCACAGTACCTGGTGAATGGAGAGGGCACTGACCGGCTGGTCTGCACACAGAGAGAATACTGTCTGGGAGCCATCTGAATGCTTTCTCAGCCTTTTAAGTATGACCATAATTCAGAAGCACTTGTTAATAATTATGTTTTAATGATATTGCATTTGGAATGGGGATAGCTAGGGATGGATTTATTAATAACATAAAAACAGAGGATTTGTCCAGGAAGCGTGAACAAAATTATTTGTCTCCCTGAACTATGAATCACTAATGTTTAACAGTCTGTGTATTATATTCAACTTCTTAAGTGTGGCAGGAGCCAGGGTCAGAGTGGGAATATAAATTGGCCCAGGACATTTGACCAGCCAACCAAAAACCCATCTGGAGACACAGCCCCATCCCCGTTAAGACTTTATCACACAGATTTGATTTCCAAAATTAATTGTGATAATCTGTACAACAAATAATAACACAGAAAACCAATGCAGTTTTATATATTGGTAATGTTACAACTATCATTTGCGCTGGTTCAAATGAGACTCTCAAATGAGAGGTGATTTTACAATGTAGTGACCGTGTTTAAATGTTGTTAATGATAATGTGGGACCCAGCTGAACAAAGCATAGCTGGCTGGAGGAGGGAAGCAGGGAGGGCAGGCTTGAGGGAGTCAAAACATCAGGCCAGGCCTGCACGATTAGGTCGATCACCACAGCACATCAAATCTGTTTTTATTTTATTTTTAATTGAAACATCTGTTCAATTGCTTAAGAGACGCACCAGGAAACACCACAGTATTCCCCGATGGACACTTCGCCCTGGCCAGAAACGCATGTCTGAAGTTGAAATGCTTAATTGTTTGTAGTCCCAACAAACCCAAACCACTCTCTAATAATGACCTGTTCCTTTGTCTTTGATTTATATGAAATTGGTTAAAAATGGACACAGGCTTTACCTCTAATCTTACGACCCACAATGGCTTTGGAAATATAATAAAAATGATTTGAATTGATGGTTTCTGGTAGGAATGTCAGTGCTCTACCCAGGTTTAATACTGCATACCAACTGCACTGTCCAGATATAAAATTCAGTGCTATTGATTTAGGCATGAAGAGAAGACAGTATCTTCTATTGGAAACACATTGTTATACCTGCATTGTGCTTGTAAATATTCAGCAAGATTCCTCGAATCATTAAATGCTTTAGTTAAACAGCTTCCACAGCCACATTACTGTACATTGAGCCACATTTCACACATTTCACACATTCCACGTAAAAGGTTTGATAAATGGAATGACCATGGGAAAATTTGACCCTTTCACTTCTGGAAGAGTAACAGCACTGAGTAATTAGATGAACCACTGTCAGCAAGAAAGATTCTTTGAGATACGTCACTATAATGGAGTCAGTACCCTGCTGCTGAACCTGCTGAGCTGTCCTGCCTAAATGCTGCATTCAAACCCTTAGTTATGTGTTGGCTTCATCTACAGTCCAGGTAGAAGTTCCATTTTGCTTCACAGCTCATTATTTCATGCTTTTCCCTTAAAAAGTAGTCAACATTACTGCTGGAGATGTAGCCAACTAAAAGAAAACACACAAATGCTGAACTTTACCTCATTAGTAAATGATAGTGTGGATTATGTACCTCAACTAGCAAAGAGAAATATTCATTTGATAAATATTGACTATGCATTGGAGAGTTGTTTTTCCTGTCAACCATTCATGCAACTGAAATTTATGGATGCAGGAAAAAACAAGTAGTACAATGAAAATCATTTTTGCACAAAAGGTGGTACTAGAAGTTTTTTGATGCATTGACTGTTTGGTCTATAATTGTATTACTGGTGAGTACAGTTAATCAAAGAGGACATTATACATGTACACCCTCATGATTGCAAACAGGGGTGTCATTGATTCTAAGGGCCTATGACTGACAGGGGCCCTAAAACATACATACTTACATATGTGTTCGCAAATCTTCCTGGATCGAGCCATGACTCCTTTACACTGGCCAACTCTGTCATTCCTGCAGTCTTCCAGGGGGATCCTCCCCTTGAGATGTGTCTGTTGGGGGACAATGGCTATCAATTAAAGACATGGCTGATGACACCGTTCATCATGCTGACAACAGTGCGTGAAATATCCTTCAATTGTAAACACACAAAAGCAAGCAGTGTAATAGAACGTTTGGATAAGTCAGGTGGTACATTACAATACAGCCCTAAGAAGGTCGGAGCATTCTTTGTGGCATGTGTTGCATAACATTGCCATGCATCATGGATGTCTCTTAGAAATAACTAAGAGACAGCACATGATATTAGAAGGCATGAGGCCAAATTACATATACCTGTTCCAGTTAATCCCAATACGCCAGCAGCAGCATGTGCTAGGAGGGACCAGTTGACAGAGGAGCTGCTACATGTTTAACCTGGTAAGTACATTCAATTTATTGATTGGAAATTAAAGTCTACACATGGACTTTATTATGACATGTTAAGGAGCATTACATTTTACAAATGTATTTCAAATGCCACCCAAGGCATCCACTTTTAACCAATGAGAGGCAGAATACTGAAGCACCAGTGTAAGATTTATTCACTTGTCAACAGAGAACACATTGACAGAGTGTATCTATGCTCTAGGTAACAGGCGAGAATAGTGTTAAAACAGAACACATTTTAGAACATTGGACAGTTCCTGTAACACCAACAGCAAGATCAGCACCTTGGAGAGCGCCGCAACTAACAATCCTGACTGTGTATGATGGCTGCTATTAAAAAGCTGCGATTAAACGAAACAAACAAAAAAGAACATTTTCAAAAACACCAAAAACATTTCCAATGAATATATGAACATTAACTAAAACTGTTGGTCTGTTGGCGCACCACGGCGGGAGGGTCTAGCAGCAGCAGGGGCCCTTGTATTCCTGGTGGATCGTGGAGACGGAGGAGGTGTTACAGGGATGAGCTGTACAAACTTCCTCAGCGAGCCTTCCCAGGTTGTCAGTCTTTTAGTGGTTACTTCTTTAAATTATGGCCACAAATGCAGTAAAAGTACAATGAAAAAAGATAATAGGCTTTAGGTACATTATGGCTAACACAGTATGTCTGATAAGGGACTAAATAGATTTAATTTGAAAGCTGACTTCAGTTTCACAGGGAGACTGTTTCAGAGTTCAGCCCTACTGGAGGCATTTGTGTAGATTTAGGCAAAGTGAGAAATAGAGTTGTTGGATTTGTGGGATCTACCAGGGACTTGTTTTGGCAGCATATCAATGTATTATAGTCAGGGACAGAACAATGAAGAGCTTTATAGACTTGAGCTTGATGTCCCTAACCCATTTAACACTAGCTGGAGGCTACAGATTGGGACTCAAGAGTAGTAGTGGTATAATTACTTTCATTTGCTATTGTTACCACTGGTAAACATTGTTTTTAGATTCTTTGGTATTTTAGCAGCCAGTATTCAGTTAGAAAACTTTCACAGAATCACTGATAAAATATACCTTACCATTGGTGTGATGGGCTGAAGTTTTCCTATAAATAATTTGTTTTGTTTTTTTCTCTTCGCTCTTGGACCAAGATAAAACCATTGATTTATCCTGGTTGATTGAGGAAACGGAGGGTTTTCAAACATTAACTTGAATTTTCAAGTGACTCAACATCCCCTGGAGCAAATGCTATATAGACAATAATGTCATCTGCATAGTTGTGGACAATACGTATCGTACATACAGATTAATGGCCCTTTTCATTATCAATTAACCCATTTCTACAAGTGCCTTCTTTTTAGCCAGATTAAATTTCATACAATAGTCAAAACTAAATCTAAGTCAACTAATCTCGGTCTCCCCGTTTATTTAACAGATCAAAAACAAAATCTTTTATCATACCAATATGAACTTTCTATTTCAAAATGTAGTCCATTTATTGAAATAAAGTATGCATTGTGTCTCTTTGTCCCATGTAAGGATTTTATTAAACACTCATAGCCACTAGTTGATTCCACAGTCTGCTCATACCAATAGCCCAATGCACTTCACAGGGGTCCTACACCAAGTCTCCTTTCACAGCTGTGGTTGGAGCATTTATGTACCCCAAAAGAATAAATCACAGCTCTATTTTGCACCTGTTCACATCCTCTAAGTTTTAAATCCAGCAGTATATCTCAGCATATGGCAGGCACAGACACAATATTTTATGTAAATTACAATGATGTAAAACATGACAGCAAATTCCTAACTGGAAAAGAAAAAAGGGCCAGCAACAGTTGTAATATAGATTTGGTTTTACATAATTGTACTGAGGAACAAAAGGTTTGATGATACAAGCACAAGCTTGTGGAATATAAACTGATTTTTAAGCAGCTGTGTCCCTTGTCAGGGGATGAATCCTCCAAAGTCAGCATTTCTAGAGAGAATACATCCTAACAGAGCCTGTCCAATTACCAAGCCTCTTCCTAATACAACAGAGAACAGTGGCTGTCTGCAACCCTTACAGTCAGGAAATATAATATAACCCACTTGTATTTACTACATATTTGTCTTCAGGTGGTCATCATTTACTAGTGAATGAACCCAATCAATGAAAAAGCCATTGAAATGTGTTTTTTTTCCCAGGAGCTGACATGGGGTGCCTAAATGCACTATTAATTTTGGACTTTGTGAGGTTAGACTGTCTCATTTTTTGAGGAGGTGAAGTTTAAGTTTGGCCTTCAGGTCCTTCAAAGGATTTTCTGTCATGGTTCATGTCCTTTTAATAATCCGGCCCCTGAAATACAGCTAGAGATGTAGTCCTGAAGTTAGATTTGGGATGAAAGGAATGCATTTGCAAAGGGAGAATAGAGGAAAGACATGCACACAAAAGCTATAGCAAAACACCACTAGAGAAAGAAATAGGATATTGACAAAGAAGTCAATGGTCACCACTGTTGACTGTTTGTTTCTCATTTTTTAAATGCCTCTACAATTTTATGTGTTTGATGTGTTTGGTCAAATGCATGACCATGTGACATGTGGGTAATACAGATCATAAAAAACACTGTAAAAATGCTCGCACAATGACACTGCACCATCACACTGTAACCAACCAGGACAACAACATTCACACATTCCATGTTCTCAGTGCAAAGTGACACCTGGCTACACACCATTGGAGTAAATTAAATTATGTAGAGATACACAGACACACACACACAGACACACACACAGAACATAACTTGTCGGCTTGCCAAGGATTTTACAAATGCAAAAGAAAATTAAAGGCATCTTCTAAAAGGAAGTATACGCAAGAGAGCATGAAGGAAACATATGGGCTTCCAAGGTTGGATGCCACTTAGATGCAAAACAACCAAATTGTATTATATGAAGGTATGAAATAATAAGGCCCATTAGGTATAGTGCGGTATGGTAAAGGAAATGAAACCATTGCATTTGAATATTTAAGATGAATTCCACTAGATCGTGAAAGGAAGACTGAACAATGCAGGTATAAGTCTGCATTTCTATGTCAAGGAATTGCAACAAGTTCATTGAGAGATCTGTATTGACTGACTCTGTAGTTCATTTCCATTATTATTTCCAAGCTAAGAAATTGCATCACTATTCAAATGCATCTCAGTAGTTGCTGATCCAAGTCCAACATGTGTACTGTAAGTAGTACAACACATGCGTGCTGCATTGCTGAAATATCGTTGGTTCAAAGTGTTATGTTCAGTTCATTGCAAAACATGGTCTAAGTGAACACTGTTGAAAGGGTTATTAGCTTTTTTGGCCAACTATTTGTAACAGAATTACCATGTTGTGATCATTTCTGTTGCTTTTGCTTTCTTTTAATGAGCTTTTAACCAGAAAGCAGCATGCTGTGAATCACGACTGAGCTGACAACGGGGCTTTCAGTCAGCAGCGAGTTGTAAAAGCTACTGAGTCTTTCAGATGATGGAGGAAATGAGCAGTGTTTTTATTTCCCCCCCAAATGTAGCATAAAATAGGATGTGGTTTTCTTAATTCATAATTCATTTCATTTCATTATTACAGCTTAACTATCCAACTGCTTATATACATTCAAATGCTTTGTTGGCCTCCATGTATATCGTGGGTCCAAGGCAACACATCCACAAGAAAAGGGTACACACACATTCAGCATCGTGAGTTACAAAATTGCTTGATGAATTCTGTCAGTACCACACTTCTTTAGCCATCATTATGATACTATGTTTGCTTGCCGCTAATAAACGGAAGTTCAGCTTTCCATAAAATGAGTAGACTTATCATCACTTTTTATTGGGAGAGATGTGGTGTGTTTAGACTGAATTTTAGCGGTGGTCTGACAAAAACCCAATCATCTGATGACCCTGGCCAATAAGCCACACTCAAAATCTGATTGGATCTCATGGCGCTTTTCCACTACACAGTTTCAGCACGACTCGCCTCGACTCGGCACGGTTCCTTTTCCATTACAAAAAAGTACCCACTTAACGTGGGCGGGGTCGTCATAGCACGGCTCCGCGAAACTGCCATGACTTCGTTTTATATGCGACACAAAACACATAAACAATGGAGAACATTGAGGCAGTGGTGTACTTGCTGCTGTATGAGGCTTTCTGTCACACACAAAGCAAGAAAATTGAGCCGTATGGCTGTAACTATGGTTGTAACGCTGCTGCCGGTATTTAAAAATGCCGGGTTTGATTCTTGTGTGGGACGGCTCATGACGCTTCCAGCGACAACTACCAATCAGCGGCCAGCAGTGTGTCGACGTCACATTTGAGTACCGGCTTGGCTCGCTTGGAACCTCGCCAGAGCAGGTACTAAAAAGTATCAGGTACCAGGTACTTTCCCTAGTGGAAACGCAAAAAGAACCGAGGCGAGGCGAGTCGTGCTGGAACGGTGTAGTGGAAAAGCGCCATTAAAGTACCTTTATGATGAGCCCCTGAATCAACTCTTCTTATTCTCTTCATTTGACCTCCTTTGCTTTTAGATACTCCCATTCTTTTTTCTTTTTTAAATCTCCTCTTCATCTTTCTCTCTCTACTCATCTGTATAATTGTATTTTTCTTTTTTTTTTTATGTTTGCCCTATATCTTTCTCCCTTTCATCCCTCTGTTTAACTTCCCTCGTCTCTCCACTGCTCCTTTTCGCCCCCCCCCCCCCCCCCCTCCCTCTCTGCCACTCACCCAGTCCTTTCCGTCCTCCTCTCCTCTGCTTTCTATCCATTAACCTCTGACCAGTCCCATCTACTAACACCAGCTGGATCCTCTCTGATCTCTACAGCAGTGAGTTGCCCAGTTGTGTGTGTGTGTGTGTAGAGGCGGGTGTGTATATGTGTGTAACCCCTACCTGTTGGTCAGTGATGCGAGTGCAGGCAGTAACAACAAGGAGACACAGCCGAGCTTTTCTCCATTACACTCTGTCACCACGTCTTCTGAGAGAGAGAGAGAGAGAGAGAGAGAGAGAGAGAGAGAGAGAGAGAAAACAGGAGGGCAGACAAAGCTTTTTTTTTTTCGGGAGGTTTTTGTAAGGTATGCCAATGCCCCCTAGAGAAAGTAGAAAATATGCATGAACATTACCACATTACATGGTGAATTATTCCTGGTAGAGAAAATAACGTGTGGACTTAATATTTCAAATGAATCGGCAACAGTTAAAAACGCTCCACAAAATACAAGATATTAAATCACTGCTGCATTCAATTTGAGGTATTATAGTTATTTACATAAACAGCCCAGCTATAATGTTTAAGTCTGTTTGGCAGCAGAGCTTTTGGACTCAGCACACAATAAAAACCTCTTTCTTGAAAGGCTTATTGCAGCATTTGAACCTTTGTTAGCTAAAACTCAATGTCTCCTTTTTTTTTTTACCAAGAAGCAACAGTCTTGTGAGAAATGGTGATAAATTAAATAAACAGCATTCTTCATTTCAATGGGCCCACAGCTAAAAGAGAGCAAAGCTGAAAACAGTCAAGTGGATTGCTACATTCAATATTCTTCCAGTTAATCCCTGATTTGATTAAAAATGGTTTATAGTCTTACTATTCTTTTATTGTATTTGTTTTGATGTTTTAAAATGTTCTAATTTATTTTAAGCTATTTTATGATTTTATTCATGTTTCTTTTGTCTTTAATCTGTTTAACCTTTTTTTTTTTACTCTTTTAATACTTGTGTCTCTTATTCTATATTATTTATCCATTTCACTCCTGAAATCCCTCCGTGACTGCACTGACCTCATTACATTCAAATCACTCCTTAAGACTCAACTTTTTAAAATCTGCTGTTATTGATTGTGTTTTAATTTAGTCTGTATAGTTTCATTCACAGGAACATTCTTGTTCCTGTAAAGCCTCTTTGAGTATTTTTTTAAAAGTGCTCTATAAATAAACTGCATTATTGTTATTATTAGTAGTGTTAATTTTTTTTTTTATCATGATTTTTATTCCTTTTCTTTATGTTGTCACTTGTTCTGTTTTATTATCAGCTTATCAATCAACTGTGAAGCACTGAACTGCATTAACCTGTATGAGAGTTTCTATACCAGTGGTCTCCAACCCTGCTCCTGGAGAGCTACTGCCCTGCATGTTTTAGGTATCTCCTCACTCTAACTCGTTATCAAGCAGCTGAGGCTCGTCAAAGGGCTTGATAACGAGTTGATTATTAGAATCAGGTGTGTTAGAGTGAGGAGATACCTAAAACATGCAGGGCAGTAGCTCTCCAGGAGCAGGGTTGGAGACCACTGTTCTATACAGTATCAATAAAGTTTGATCTGATCAAATATTGTCCAATATATATGTATTTTAAAATAAACATATAACACGGACAAACATTTTTAAGAAAACCCTCTAAATTTGTTTCTTAGATAAGAAACAAATTTTCTTTCCCCGAGGCCCCTCTCCAACACCTATCCTATAAAAAGACTGTTGGGGAAGTTTCCCCTTGAATCTATTAATCCACAGAGAAGAGAGAGAGAGAGAGTTCATCCTTGAAGTCTTTCCTCTCATAAAAGTGAAATATCGGTAACGCCGTTAAAGCCGAACGTAAATCACATATTTCAGTCACTTCTTCGCTCCTCTGTTAGGCTCTTTGGAACGGATGAAGTTTCTTTTTCTTTTTTGGCTTTTTGAGCTCCTCATCATCTGTGACAGCGGTAAGTCTCCTCAAGTTTGACAGATGATTAAGTCCTCAGTGTTTTTGCAATAAAGACGCTGAGAGACACTTTGGACTCAATTTGACTCATAATACATTCATTTTCTCTGAGCTAATGAAACATTTTTAGGGCTGATTGACTCCAAAACTGACTATAACAGACTTTAGTACAATCCCTACCCAAGCAACATTAAAGCTACAATAACACATAATGCAACACTACCTATAGGAGCTGTACTGTCTCCAATTAAAGAAGATCTGATCTTGTCAACACCTAATTCTCTAGTTGACAACCCCCCACTTTTTCTGATGTAATTGTGTGTATGTGTTAAGGAACAGGAGCAGGTGGACACTACATTTTTATTCCTGGACTGATGACAATGAGACAAGACTGATGAGGGATCAAACAGAAACTGAACTGTAAACTAAGACTTCAATACAAACCAGACTAATCAAACAAGACGCAACAGGTGGCTCAACACAAGGGCAGGCTGGGAGCTGATTGGCTATAGGGAAGACACAAGGAGCAGGGCAGGGCTAATGAGGACAATGCAAGGCAGGTGTGAAGAAGAAGCACACATGAGGAAAACATGGAGCAAACTGAAAACTCATAAAACACACTTACAGAACCAAAGATTATAAATAAGTAAAACCAAATGACTGAACACACACTGGAAACCAAGAGAACACAAAGAGTCCTATCACATAAGGCCATGACATGTATGTATAGAATAAAATAGAATAGAGTTTAATTGTCCACCATGGTGAAAATGTGTCTTTGGCTCACCAATAACAGACACACAGCAAATATAAATGACATAAGATAGAATCCATAAATCCAACTCCATAAAATCATTCCTAAAATACATAAAATACACAAATACATAAAAATATGTAAAGTATAACATATAAGTGCATATCAGTTCCCGAGTGCGTATTGATCACTTGGAAGTGAATATGAAATGAATATGAAGTGAATATTAAAATATGAATTAGATTTGGGATAAAATACTTTATTTAAATATTCCTGGTTGCAGTTTTCTGTTAATCAGGAGTCAATACGATACATCTCCAGTAAGCTAGTATTAACCTACCAGTTTTCAGGCATTAAATCAAAAATGAGGTATAGTTTCATTTAAATCTGGCCTATTGACTATAATCTATTTTCTTTTTTTAAGTGTAAAACCTGTGGTAATAAGTTGGAATGAAGTTGGTAAGAGGGGCATGGTAGTATATCTGACCAGCTATTGCAGAAGCATCCTCTGATTTGGATACAGCAGCACTATAATGGCACGAAGCTCATGTGAAAATTCACCCCAGCAAGACATATATCACTGTAGTGTAAAGCTCTGTCATGTGATTAACTATAGGATGTGCTGTACATAAAGTTGTTGTGATGGATTTGATTTAAACATGAATACAAATGTTGTGTTTTTCCTCAGCTGAAAGGTCTGGAGATTATTACACAATACCTGTCAGCACTGTGTCATCATATTCATCACCTCAGGCAGACTGAAACACATCAGCATCTCATACTGGGCTTTGGTGACTGGAGGACCTGATCCCTGCTAAGCTCCTCTCCAAATAGAAAAGCTGCTTCTCAGACCCCCCTCCTGTAAGGGCTGGGGGCTGTTTCTAAAGGGGATCTGACTTCCTACAGACCAGCCACCTCCTACAGGCCTGGTGTCAGCTTTAAGAAGACAAGAGCATAAGACAGCAAGGAAGAGGAGAATAGTGAAAGAGCTAAAATAATAAAGCAAACAAACAAAGAAAAAGAAAAAAGAAAGTAGAAAAAGGAAGGGGAAAATACACAAAAATAAATATACTTAAAATTCTGTCCTGACCCCTTCCTCAGATCCATTATGGCACCTCTCAGCCCCTTAGAGCCCGACCAGAGATATCCTCTTAGAGCACTGTAGCTGTGTTATTATTCAATTCCAATTTATTGATATAGTGCCAAGATCAGAATACAAGTTATCTCAGGGCACTTCCTCTTTGATTTACAGAGACCCAACATTCACATCAGCATGTGTGTAACTGTTATTTTTTTCTTTATCTCTTTATTTCTTTTTTTCTGCCCCCCGTTTTGCTCTTTCATTGCCTTATATCTTACCCACCCACCCACACATACACAAACACCTACACACGAGTACTACAATAAGAAAATCTGAGCTGAACCTTGGTTTTTAAATTAATATTACTGCTGTTTAGCCTTTTTTTTTTCTCCTTCATCTTTTGTTTCAGTTTCACTTTTGTGTAGTTGGTCACTTGTATTGAACTATTAAAAAAAAGAAAAAGAAAGAAACTCATCATCATGACTGACAGCTGATACTTGATTGTACAGATGCAACAATTTTGAGTTGGAATCGAAAAAAATCAAATAAACTTGATTTTGAAGAATAAATCTCAACTCAAGTCATCCAAGGGCACCGGATTGAAGGATGGTTGTAGTCTATCATGAGTGAGAGCTTATATTAAAAGTGTTGGCCATCATTTCTACCGGTTATCATCACTACAGTGGAGTCAGAAAGGAAAGAAATGAGCGATTATACAGTCAGACAGGTTGTAAACCAGCAAATATGATATCCACATTATCTGAACCACTTTATTTGGAGGTTAAACCAAAAGTCATTGATTCTGAGATTCTGGCACTGATCTCTTATTGCACTGGAAGTCTGTACAATCTAAATCTGACCTGTAAACTGTGATGGATGTTTTTCAACAGACAGTTTGGATCGTAATTCTACCGAGCGCCTCCCGTCGCCGATGTCTCCGACCTCTGTGCATGACGTGGGTGAGCGGAATGAGAATGTCCTACAGGAATCAGCGCTGTGTCACATTACAGCCACACACTGGACAGCATATGACACGGAAGCTCATCTGCACCGCGTCATTAAAAAACCATTACCGGCCGCAGGACCGAAGAAACATGCTGCAATCATGGCAACTCAGCACGACATTAAAAGCATTTCAGATCGCAGTGTGTTTGCTAAGTCGCCAATAACAAATCAGGTGAGCGGCGACGGTGATTGTACTTAGAGCCGGCCTGTGTGTGTGGGTGTGTGTTTGTCGTCTCCATCCTCTGGCACCACGGCACTCTGGGGAGAAAGAGAGACAGACAGAGAGAGAGAGAGAGGGAGGGGGGGCAGTGAAGGCAATCAAGACAGATAGATAGATAAATGGTTAATAGCTTTTACTCTGGGCATGGCGAGAGACAGATAGGAATATGGAGACATGGAAGGATAGAGCGACACATGCTGAAAGAGAGAAAGAAATGGTCAATAGCTTTGCTTCCGTTTCCCCCCTTGAAGAGCAACAAGGAGGAAACATTGTACATCAAGCAACCCACAGTAACACAACTCCCATTTTTCTGTCATTAATTCATGGCTCTTGTTTGTGACTCTCTACTTGTCTTTTGGCCTATTGCGCTGTTTTTTGGTCTCTGCATCCCATAATAAAAAGCAGGAAATTACTTCTTTTTTTTTTTTTTAAATCCAGCTGGCTGATGACAGTTGCTGTTGAGAACGCAGTCGGTGCTTGTATCAACAAATAGTTTATGAGTGTGACACTAACAGCAGCTTATCTCTTCTCTGAAGAAAGAGAGGAGACATTATTCCACTTGTGCAGCCCATTAAAATGTGCCTTTTGGCAAGAAAAGGTAAGTTTGTGTAACTTTTTTTAAAGCATTTACATGTTACATGCTTGTTGTTACCCACAACTTCACCCAGAGAGGAGGAAACAATCATTAAAAGCACCTGCAGTAGCACTTGGTTAAAACTTTTCCTAAAATAAGTTTAATAATGTAGTGAATTATAGGGAATGTGGGATAAAAAGAAGGGGAAAAAAGCTAATTTTTACGTATCACAACCCGGCTCAGTGAATGTGACAAAGAGACAAGAGACAAGCTAGATTCAAGTGCCGATGAAAGTTCTTTTTTGTAAACTAAAATGAATGAAGTGTATGGATGAGTGACTAATGTATGTCCTGCTGTTGAATGCAAAATAAAACACATGAACGAACCCAAAACCTGGACAGATGTGGAGTCTACAATGAGTCCAGACTGGTATTTGTAGCCTTGGTAGAGGTATAGCCAGGTTCCTGCCAGCTCCTGCAGGTAGTGACCAATTGCACCACTGCAGGCAGAAAGGGAGGGGTCATAACATGTCCATTGTTTAGATGTATTTCAACAAGCAGGCCATATCATTAGCTAAAGCTGGCTAGATTAGGTAGGTAGGTAGCTAGGCAGGCTTCTGGTGACAGGAGAGGGACAACCCACCCACCACCACCAATCATCGCAGCAGCCCTCAGACACTGTGGGAGCCCATATTAGTTTACCTATATTAGCTACGCTAATCGTAAATATTCATAGTCTTTAGTGTCGGGTTGGAGCAACCATTACTGTGCTGCATGAGACCGGAAAAAATGCGACTGTCTGTACACCTACACAACACCTGGGACAGCACACTGGGAGAGCACAGTCACAGAACATCTTGACAGAAGGAGCTGGCCCAACTGAACAAATACCTCCGAGTGTGTTCATGTACTTGATGGATTGTGTGATGCTGCAGCACATCTGTGACTGTGCTGTGGTAGAGGCACGCAGGTGTGTAGCAGAAGGCTGGGAGTTGAGCCTGGCTGAGCTGAATGCGTTCATTGCACACTTCTTAGCCAGGGGAGTGCGTAACGGGAGGAACACGGATGTTGGCTTGTGGTCAGAAGGTCCCTTCACCATCTATAAACCAGGGGCAGGAATTATCATTGATGGACAGTTGCTCCTGTAACCAATACATGCCCAATAAACTGGATAAATTCAGCATAATGTTCAAGCTTGTTTCTCATTTGGAAACAAAGGATATGCTGAATGGATGGATGGTCGCTATCTGGGGAAGGATCCGAGTCGCCTCACAACACAGAGCCTAGAGGAGATTATGTTCCTGAAACTGATGGAGGAGAAATGTAATGGCTGACAACTCTTTTACATCACTCCCTCCTGTCCACTCCTCCACTCCAGGCCAAAAACACCAGCCTGGTGGGCATCACCAACAACTATAAACAGACACCACTTCCTTCTGTGCACTACAAAACCTGGACTACATGACACAAGAGTGATGCAGAGTGACAGGGCAATGCTATCAATCTATCTGGGAAAAGAGAAGAATACCTGCATCCTCAGCACCATGCACAAATCAACAGAGATACTTTATGATGCAAAAAAGAAGCCAAATACAGTTTACTATTACAACAGGACACAGGTGTGAATGTATTTATATTTATTGATAGACTGTAAATATACTCATTCAGAGATCCAGTGCAGATATTTTATTTGATCTTTATTTTTGATTATATTTGTATTCTTATTATCTTGGTTTGATTCTGGACTCTTAACTGAACCTCTCTTGTGTTTCATTCTCATTGCTGTTGTTGCTATGACACCTGAATTTCCCTCTAGGGATAAATAAAGGTTTATCTTATATTAGGTGGAAGTTTACGTAATGGACAACATGCTGGATATGGCCGCAGTGAGCACATCACTAAGTCAACACAAACACTGAGGCCTGTGTTTCTTATCATGCCTGATGAAAAGAGGAAAAATTGCAGCGTAAAACACAGAAGCAAAAAAAACAAAAACATGAAGTACCTAAGTGGTATGTGGACAGTGCACTTTGGGAGTCTGCAATGCGTGTGTGTACACTACCAGACACCTGCACATAAGCAGTATACCAGCTTTTCCCCAGATATCCAGAAGATACAGAAAGTGGTACTGAAACTGCAGGACCATGGACAGCGCCTCAGTCCAACTCTTGTTTCCATGACCACAAGCATTGCGAGAGAGAGAGAGAGAGAGAGAAAGACAGAGATTTCCATTTCTTTATTCCCAGCAAACATGTTATTCTTTATTCAATCCTTTTAATTGCATTATTTAAATATGTTCATTATTTTTTCTGTTGTTGTTTGGCTTTTAAAATGAATTTGGCATTTTCGATCTTGAAATAAAGCAGTTCCAAGAAGCATTCCACCTGCAGGTGGATACATAGCTTCCTCTCGGGCCGCAGACAGAGGGTCAGAGTGGGCCATCATACATACTCAGCCCTGAGCCTCAGTACTGGCTCCCCCCAGGGCTATGTTCTGAGCCCCCTGCTCTACTCCCTCTACACACATGACTGTGCCCCCGTCCACCATAGCAACACCATTGTGAAGTTCACTGATGACACCACAGTGGTGGGGCTCATCTCTGGGGGGGATGAGTCTGCCTACAGGGACGAGGTGGAGCGGCTGACAGCATGGTGCAGGGGCAGCAACCTGCTCCTTAACACCGCAAAGACCAAGGAGCTCATAATAGACTACAGGAGAAAGAAAACGGACACTCCACCACTAATCATCAGCGGGGACTGTGTTGAGAAGGTGGCAGACTTCTGCTTCCTGGGAGTCCACATTGGGGAGGGCCTGACCTGGAGCGCAAACACCTCTGAGCTGCTGAAAAAGGCCCAGCAGAGACTTTACTTCCTGAGAATACTCAGGAAGAATAACATCACACAGAAACTGCTGGTGTCCTTCTACCTTCCATCGAGAGCATTCTTACATACTGCATCTGTGTATGGTTCACCAGCTGCACAGTGGCTCAGAGGAAAGCACGCCAGAGGGTCATCAACACGGCCCAAAAGATCACCGGCTGCCCTCTCCCCACACTGGAAGAACTACACAGTTCCCGCTGCATCAAAAAAGCGCAGAACATTATAAAGGACTCTTCTCACCCTGGACACTCTCTGTTTGAACTGTAGCCATCAGGCAGACGATTCAGATCAGTTAAAACAAGGACAAACAGATTCAAACACAGCTTTTATCCTACAGCAATTACTACACTCAATACTGTTCAGTAATTATTAAGTAATACTTTTTACAACTGACTGTGAAATGGGGATGTGCAATGACAAAATGTAACCTTATGTGGGTATAGTTGGGCTGTTTTTATATATAGTATTTATTTAACATTTATTTTCTTGTTTTATTTATTTATTTTTATTTATGAATGATGCATTGACTGGTGAGCACTTTTAAATTTCATTGTACTGGTGACAATGACAATAAAGGATCTATCTATCTAAATGTGTAATTTTGTTATTTGTTTGTTGTTTGATTACTTTTAAATGTATTTGGCCCTTTTTCCATCTTGAAATAAAGCTGTTGTTAATAGTTTTAATCTCTCTCTTAATCTCTGGTTTATGACATCATCATCACATACATACAAAACTATTAACAGTGGTGAAACAAGTACATCAATATTTTTCCTTAAGTAAAAGCAGCACTAACATGATGAGTTTATGTGACTCTGACAGTTAACTGCTGACAGTTTGAGCTCTTATATATCTCGACTTGGAACCCTCCCAGTTGAATCATAAGTCCAAAATTGTACAACGATGTTAGAATATATCTGGTTCTTTGATAAAAACGGTATAAGACTGTGTACGTTACAATTTCGGAGCAGAAGTTAACTGTGCTTCCCAAGATGAGGAGTAGGTTATTTGCAACAAAGGTCGCCAGCCAGTAACAAAGGAACATGGCCATGGAATGAGTCATTGACCATAAAATTCCTGCTGTTCTGTATGTGCAGAGGTTTTTCTGGTTGTAAAAGGTCAAAAAAGGCTGAGTCTACTAGAACACATTGAAAAACATGGCAACCACACAAAGACTTTCACACAGAAAAAACATTCCGAGGGATGGGGCAGACTTTGCTCTAATTGCTGTTTGAAGAAAGGAGAGGGTGTGTGTGGTCAGTTGATACTTTTTACTTTTTTTTTTGGCCATTTACATCGAATACAATTGAGGTGCATCCTAAATGAAATTCCTTGGCTTTCCACATTTTATATCTAAAATCAAATTTCATCACCTAAAGTATGAACTTTGGCTTACTTGACTATTACTGTTTACTGTGACAGTTAGTGTGATGTGTATTTTGTTTTTTACCTGTTACACACCTCAGTGTTATGTAATAACAATGAAAATCTGTGATTAATCAGCATTGTTTGTTTACTTCATTGCTGAATCATGTGGGTGTGTGTCACCTCTTTTCAGACTGCAACTGGGACTAATAGCTATGCAAATAAAGATTTACCTCATTTGCTGTCTTGCTGTGATGGGGAAAGCCATTGTTTAAGGCTGCAAGTTGGTATAAACAAGATGGATGAGGTGTATTATGGGGGGGATACACATATGTTCACAAGCAGTACAGTCATGCTGGAAAAGAAGAGAAACAGTAAGGTATAAAGTAATGACTATGATTTAGACACTCCAAAAGTCAATATTAAATAACATAAGATTTGATTGATTAATGTAAAGTTAGGTATTATTATGATTGCAATTGTACATGTGCAATATGTACAAGAGTTATGGTAGTTAATGTAGGTGAGGCCTATTATATATTAACTGTTTACTGAATATACTATTTAAGGGTTCATCCAAATACTTTAAACAATTTTGTGAAGATTGGATCCAATGTTTAGGTGTTAAAACAGCTCTATGCCTTTAATTAGGCATGGTGTTTCAGAAGTTTAAGCTCTGTACAATAATTGAACTAATTTGTTTTCTAGCATGTCATACAGTGAATGTGTAGTTAAAAGAAATTGTCTTGGAAGGGCAAATCTTACTTACTGAAAAGAGGATTACCAAATAGGCATAATAGGCACTGCCCAGGCCTTCAGACCCAAGTGGCCCCAAAGGCCTAGCACCAATTAAGCACCAATCTACCATTGGGGAACCGGTTGCCCTGAAATTACTGTTAGGTTGAATTACTTTGAGGTTAGTAAGGGGCCCAACAGCATATTTGTCCCAGGGCCCCTTGATAGGGGTATTCCAGTTGCATAATTAAATAAAAGGGGATGGCTTAATGGTGAAAGAAACCAGATACATGTTCATGCAGACCACTGAGGTTTGCTTGACCAAAACGCTAGATTAAGATCCCATCACACTCCAACCAGAAAGGAGGTGGAAAAAACAGGGGCTGATCAAGTGTTCCTTGAAGATTTAATAAGAATAAAGCCTATTCTGATGAAAGCACTTTCCAAGTTTTAGTGTGAGACTGAAAATCATATTGCAAACAGTTGCCCAACAATAGCAATGTTTTACTCAAGAGTAAACAAATAAAAATGATCAGACAGATTGTGCTGGCATGTTTACTGAACCGTTGCATGGGGATTTTGTCTAATTACCTATCTATAGTAAAGAAAACCGACATAAGTTTCACCACTGTGCACACACACCACTGTGAGAATACATCAAGCTCGTTGTGAAATGTCAGTCAAAAGTGTACATTCACTACACCGCAGGATGAGTCATCCAAACTTTGTTGCGAATTTCTTTGTCTGAGTTGACAGCAGGTGAGATACAGGAGGGAGGGAAGGTGAAGACTGGGATGTGTGAGAGAAAAAAAGTCATATTAGAAAAACTGAAGAATACTAAATGTAAAGTAAACAGAAGAGGAGTTCCATTAAAATCGAATAAAAATTAACACTACCACTGTAATTGTATCAGGTTATATATATTTGATGATGGACTATATCTTGAAATTAGTACATAACCAGTTTATGAATACTTTATGCAGTATATACCATATTTGCAATTGCAGTTATAAGGAAATCATTTGTACATGTGTTTAACCATTGATCATTATTCATTTTGGACTTTAAAATTGCATGTGTCCTTTTTCATCTTTGATTTCTGTAAATTGTATAGTTCTATGGTGGTATGATTTGAGGGTAACCTCAGTTCTTTTTACAAAACAAATTAAGGCAGAGAGAGGGAGACTGATCCAGCAAAGTAGAGGGTCAGAAAAGTATACTGAATGGAAAGCAGAGCAGCTGTATTTCTGTCCTCCGAGCAACAGGAGAGCAATAACAGGCTTGACCAAAATTGGTCTCAGCTTTTATTGCACCCTGAAGTGCGTGACTTTTGCAGAACATGACCTCTGTTGGGGGTACTTGAGACAAAAATATAACCCATAAGTGTGTATGGTGACTGCTGCCAGAGAGTATTTACATATTGCTCTCTTAGTGACTTGCATGGAGCTGCTTCCTCTGGAGATGAACATTACCATCTGCTTTTAGACATGGAGATGGAAAAAAGATACATACTCATTCCCCGAAATCAATGCAACAGCTTTAAACTTTTTTTCTAAAGTTGTGTTCTTGGAATGTGTCTACTGTAGGTATTAAAAGATGATGAAGTGATTTTCTGTTATGTATATACAGTTATGATGTCAGATGTCTATGCTAAACATGGTCAAGCTAGGGGCTTCAACTTGCTCTGAACACTTCATTTGCATGTTTCTGGTAGAGGTGGTGACTTTGATTGATAGGTGACACTTGGTAGGGGGCGGGGTTTCAGCGAACTCGGCGGGCACTCCCACAGCGTTTGGGAGCAGAGGAAGAGGCTGAGTTTTACACAACTTTGAAGCCTAATTTCATATATTTGGCGATTTTTTTAATCATTCAAATTTGGCAGGGTGGTTAACAACACACTTTTCTGTGGTATGTCAAACTCAGAACACATATTTATTCTTACTTTACACGGACTTTAAAGAAAACTGTTTTTAGTTTCAGGAACCTTGACTCAGGTGTTTTTGACTCTGCAATGACAGTGATTCACAGATAAATAGCTGACCACAAGAAAGTTCTGACCCGCTGAAGTCCTGACATTACCAGCCCACCGAATGTAAAAGCCAAATGAAACTTTTGAACTGAGTTGAGGGGAGACCACACAGCCTCTCAGACTGCACCAAAATGATTGCTGCAGCCTGTCTGTGACACTAGGATGCCTTTTGTCCATTTGGGAGCAGTAAATTGCTCACACAGAGAATACTTGAACAAGCAAGTATGCATTGAACTCATACAGAGATGCTCTCCTTTTCACACACATTTTGTCATTATTTTGTCTCCATAGAGCCAATGCTAGTGGAGTAACTAACGGCGACCATGGCCTGGGTAATAGGTTTATAGGCACAGTAGATGAGGGAAGGAGATTACAAAGAGACATTCCTGGGCCCATGTTTATCTAAAATCTCAGAATCTCTCCAGGTAATTGCGCTAAGAGTTAACCTTAGATCAAAAACACAATGAAGCTTTCTACACTGAATCTCACCTACGAGTAGGGTTAGTCCTTCAAGAGCTACTGATTGTTGCTACTTTCAGATGCAAAGTAGTAATTACGTTGAAATATTGTTGTTTTTTTGGCACCGAAAATTGCAACATTTTTATGTCCAAGATACTGTCATGGCTTAAACAATAAATGTACTGTACATACAGTGTAAAATAATTTGACAATGTTGTGTCCTATAACAGTCAGTCATATTTGGTCACATTTTTACATTATATATAAATAGAATAGGTGCATGTATTGTCCAATATTGCACACAGTGGTGATGTTGTAGAGGCTCAATGAGCTGCAATGTCTAATTTCCCTTTCAAGTACACCTCTTGTTCATTTATGTGTCCTTACAGGTGGAAACTGTTTTTAATTTCAGCTAGTTAATGTCACTCAGTGTTAGGAAATACAGCGTGACAATATGAACACACCATACTGGAAATGTAGGCTCCACTTGCCATTAGCAATTTGAAATTTAAAAAATGCATGGATGAATAAATAAATAAACCAAAGATGAATGAATACTGCATTTTGTTTTTGCACTGCAACTTCACACTGAATGGCGGGGAGATGAATCTGTCTATTAAAAGGGCTAAGTTGTTGAGGGCCTTGTAGGTGGTGAGAAGGATTTTGAAGTTGATTCAGTGTTTAATTGGAAGCCAATGAAATTCACGGAGGACAGGTGTGATGTGTTCTCTGGAGAGGGTACCGGGTCAGGAGGCGTGCAGCAGAGTTCTGGACGTATTGGAGTTTATTGAGGACTTTGGTGGTGGTGCCGTAGAGAAGACTGTTGCAATAATCAAGCCTGGATGTAATGAAAGCATGGATGAATGTCTCAACAGCGGTAGTTGACAGGTTGGGGCGGAGGCGGGCGATGTTTCGGAGGTGGAAAAAGGCGGTTTTGGTAATATGGTTGACATGGGGGAGGAAGGACAGAGTCGAGGATAACTCCAAGGTTACGGATTTTTGTGGAGGGGGTGATGGTGGAGCCGTCAATGTTGAGGGAGAAGTTCTGAGTGGAGTGGGTGACGGAGTCAGGACCAGTGTTGAGGACTTCGGATTTGTTGGAGTTGAGTTTGAGGAAGTTATTTTGCATCCCGGTCTTAATGTCATTCAAACAGTTGGAGAGGGTTGAGAGGGTGGAGGCAGTGATGGTTTTGGAGGGGAGGTAAAGCTGTGTGTCATCGGCGTAGCAGTGGAACTGGAGACCATGGTGACGGAGGATCTGACCAAGTGGAAGCAACGGTAGTACGGCTTCCTCTGTCGTCCGTGATGCACTGCAGTGGGTCCATGAATTGGGGCATCTGTTTGGACTTTCAGGAAAGTTCAAGACCATCTTCTGCAACATTGCCACATCTGAACACGGATCATTTACCACTCTGAAGCCACTGTGTCCTACACGGTGGACTGTGCGAGTGGTAGCAGTCCATTCAGTCCTCAAACAGTATGAGGCAGTGTTGCTCAGTTTGGAGGAGATGGCTTCAACTGGTGGCTCAGAAACAGCTACAAAGGTAAATGGTCTCCTCGACAGATTCCAAAAAGGGAACACAGTGCTGGGACTCCATCTTGCTATGGAAGTTCTTGAGGTAATGGAATGCCTCAACAAATCCTTACAAAAGCGATCCATCACATTTGCAGGCATGCAGGCTGCAGTACATTGTGTCAAGACAGCTCTGCAAGAGAAAAGAACAGAGGGAACATTTCAACAGATCTTTGACAGTGCAACAGAGCTGGTCACCTCACTAAATATCAGCCCAATTGAAATGCCTCGTATCCGCAGGCCACCGAAACGCCTAGCTGGTGAAATTGCAGCACATGCCCCAGCAGGTTCTGTTGATTACTTCAGAAGGGAGTTCTATAAGATGCTTGACACAGCAGATGTACAATTCAGAGAGCGGTTTCATCAAACAAGCTTTGAAGTTCTTCAGAAGTTGGAGAATGTACTTGTAACTGGAAAAGGTGATGCCATTGTGGACCAGTATCCAGAGATTAATAGGAGGATGTTGGATGTGCACTGAAAAAAGTAAATCTGGGAGTATGTAATTGTAACATAATTAAGTAAGTGATATTAACATAAAAAAACTAAGTTAGTCTCTTAACATGAATATATCAAGTTGTGAATTACTCTACATTCGTTCAAAATACAAGTCATTTAGATTTTTTTTCTTAACAAGCTTTATCTAAGTGGCTCAACAAATCTTGTTATGCAGACCCACACAACATACAATTTGTTCGTTATATTTACGCTGCTCCGACTGTGCCCCGTGTGGTGCATTCTGGGTAGCAAACTAGTTCAAACCGCTTGTCTCAGGACCGCTGAGGGGAGAAGTTCCAGAACGTGGAGACTGAAGTTTACGCTGTAATTTGAAGTAAGCAGGGATGTAGACGGCGCCGTGTGCCGTGTTATCGGCAGCATATAGAACACACCTGTGCTGGGTTAGCCATTAGCGAGGGGTTTAAGATGCAAGTCGGCCGTAAATAAACACCCGTGTGTGTCTGCGTGTGGGTGGCCGCGCTTTTGAGTTAATTTGTGGAGGTTTTTGGTCGCAGCGGTGGCTGTAGGCAGTTAGCTCTGCTTGTTAGCCGCTGAAACGCAGTGAGCACAGCCGCAGGTGATAGACAGCGCCGAGCCCCCTTCACTAGCCATAACATGGAGCATACCAAAATGACGGGGAGAAACTCAGCTAAATACCTGTACCAAGCAATGCCACCCAAACGAAACACAAAGAATACATTCAAGCTCGAAAAACACTGCTAGTTAGCTAGCTCGTCTGAAATGTAATGTAGAATGAGGGTTCGTTGTGGAGGTATACATCTTGATAAACAGGAACGGAGAAACGGAGACGGACTTTGATAGCAGTTGCGCTGAGTCATCAGAAGATGTCCGTTCCAGTTCTTCCCATCCATCCAGTGATACCATACTTCTGACTTCTCCAGAGACCATAATTCCGTCTTCTCTGGAGAGCGCCTCCTCTCTTCGTTCGTCGTCTTGGCCAGCTCAGTTTGAGATTCCTACCTTCTCCTTTGACACAGAGCTCATTCTACAAGCTGCAAATGCAGCTTACAGAAAGGATGGAACCCTACTCAGCAACCCCTCAGTAAAACCCAATATTCTAGACAAACTAGCAGACAGCATCTTTGTCTACACTGCCTATCCTTCACGAGCACAAAGGGAGCAGGTTGCTGAGGCCCTGGTCATGAAACACCCCTGTTTGAGGGACCCAGTGTCATCCAATGGTATATATGGTTGGCAGAACAGCCTGAAATACAAGGTTGGCAATTTCAGAGCAAAGGTGAAACACCTTGGATTACCAGAACTAAATGTAAACTGTCGGAAGAGAAAATCAGCTGCAGATGGACCACCAACTAAAAGCTTGAAAAAAGCAAAGAAATCCGAGGTAAACTATCTCCCACCACATCCTCGAGGTGAAACTGATGAAACCCTTGAAAAGGAGAGAGTAGAGCTTCTCTATGAGTACAAGAAGAGAGACAACACCAAAATCATCAATGAAAAGATGGTGAAAACCTTTTCATTACGTCGAAATGATGTAATCCTCAATAAACCCGCTATGATTGACTTCAAAGCTCGATGGCCTGCCATGTTTGAGCTTTCCCAGGTATGTTGTACGTTTGAATTGTGTCGTCTTCTTAATTTTATTTTCATTTTATTCAATCATTTAGGTTGGAAAAAAAAATACCTCAGCGGTAGTTACAGCCTTGTTCTGGTGTAACATTCCTTGCAAAACGCATGACCACTTAAATGTTGCTTTCAGTGTAGCCTTAGGGTCAATTTTCTACCTCTGATCTGTTTCTGTGTTTCTGTAATTCTTTTTTCCCCTGTATTTCATGATATTTCTCTATCTCTCTTCTAAACCTCTTTTGCAGATCGAAGAGGAATTCCGTAGGATCACACTGAAGACACTACAGTCCACATTCCTGGGGAAGTTGGACCAATACACACCCAGACTGTTGAGCCTCTACAGGAGGAAGGGAGGCGCTGTTGGGAAGAAACTTGATGAGACCCTTGACATGTTAAATGAGGCATGTACTTACTGTACAACCAGGGTTCAAATTTAACTTTTTCGCTCAAATCTACTGGTCAGAAAGATTTTTTACTGGCCAAAAATTATAAATAGCCTGTTTTTGTAGGACAACAGCATTGAGTCCAGAAGAGAAGCTGTGATCAGAGGCCTCATTCTCTACCTTGGTGAAAAGACGGAGGAGCTAATCAAGGACTACAAGGTAAAGAAAACTGTTTCAAAAGAAAGAAAGAGCACCAAGAGAGCTATACTTTATGCATCCTTCACATTAATATACAAGAGGGTTTTATTTTTACAGGTTTTTGATGATGACGATGTTGTGACTGTACAAGAGGCCCTTACTACACAAGTCCTCAACATCTTTGTGGTCAGCAAAGCCAGAGATGGAGATCTCCAGAAGCAGGCTGGAATAGCCATCGAGGGAGCAGAGGTCCTTTTTGGTATCCCTGATGTTGCACATGCTTGTACCTACCTGATGGGCCTCATCTACGCCTTGGAACTAAGGTACCCTAACAAACTGAAATACACCTTTGAGGTTTTTCAGAAGATCTTTCTAGAGCTGGAGGATGTCAACCAAAAGGTGTCCTCCAAGGTCCAGGTCCGATCTGAAGGTCAGTCTACATGCCTAAAAGCCATACAGACATTGCTGAAGCTCCCTCTTGTCAAGGTTTACAGTTGTTGGTTATACATTGCACTTTCACAGGTTTTCCAAAAGCACTTCCTCGGGTTACATTTTTAAGCTGCTTAAATTTGTTTTGTGTAAACTCGGGTCAGATGTTTGTCAGATGTCTGCACTTTAAATGGCTGATAGAATTCAGTTCAGCTCAAGGGAGTCATTGTAAGTGACCTTAGGTGTATTTTTCAAGCAGCTTTTCAGGTACTGCTACCGGAGGCAGATCTACACAGAAAACTCTGTACAGTTTTATATTTGGTGAGGTACTGTGTTTTCTGCATTATCAATGTATTGGTCAGATTTTGAATGTAATGTCATTTGCTTAGGATGTTCAAACCTTTAAGGTCAGGCTGTCGGTGGGGTTTCATCCCTGAAAGTGCTTCCTCAGGGTAGACAGAATTAATGTTTGTTTTGGAGGACATTGCCAAAGTTCATTTGAAGAACCATCATGTAATAGGGTGTGAATCCCATGAGTTATGTGTTGGGTCATTGGCATTGTCTTATGGCGCGTCTGGCTCTAGCATCTTAAGTGTTTCCAATGTTGTCAGTATAATGGAGTTTATGGTCTTATTTTCTTATCAAAGTGTCTTTGGTATATACTATGTTCCATGTCATGAATACACTAAAATGTTGCAACACTGTAACTATTGTTAAACAAGGTAAACAAGCCCCTTTGTTAAGTTTGATAATTAATACCAGATGTTGTTTGAATAATGTGGACATTTTTCCAGAGTATACAGTATTAGGGCTGCAACTAACAGTAACTGTCATTATTGTACAATCTGTCTTGTTTTTTTTCCAATGAATGCTTTGATGTATGGAATGTGGGAAATGGTGAAAAATGTGTTATCACTGTTTCCGGGAGCCCAAGATGCAACTTAGAATGTCTTGTTTTATCCCGACCAATATTAATATATTCTCATGTGAGAAGCTGAATTTGGATTTTTTTTTTTATGACTCAAAGATTAATTGACAATTAAAAATCCTTAAATTGAGAAATAGGAAACTTAGAAATTAAACAACTAATAGTTGCAGCTCTATACAGTAAACTAATTTATTGCCCAGTTCATTGGCAGTATATATTGACATGAGTTTGCTTGTTTGTGAGAATTTGTCAGCAATAAAAACATGTCAATTTTGGTGACTTATGACCTCTTGATTGTGGTGACCCTTTGACCTTTCCTCTAGTGGAACTCTCACACAATTTGCTGAGTGTACTTATGATTTAAAGGGAATTCACCCTCTTAATTTTGTTCTTATGTAATTTTTTTCCTAGCACCATGAGGCCAAAATGTCAATTATTATATTGGGCAGATTGACCAACACATAGATGATTGATGCTTCATGCTTAATTTAAGTAGATCACCATAACAAAAATATATCATGTTTTATCTACTTTAAAAAAGTAAGGCAACTTTTTGCATCATTTTATCACATAGATCAAACAAGAGTAGTCTTTGTATGTACAACATTACTTTTGCTAGTAACATCAACTTACTTTTGCTAGTAACATCAACTTACTTTTGCTAGTAACATCAACTTACTTTTGCAAGTGAAGACAACTTAATACCATTGAGTTGACTTTATTTGCAAAAGTAAGTTGACATCACCTGCAAAAGTAAGTTGACTGTACTTGCAAAATGAATGTTGCACATACAAAGACTACTCTTGTTTGATCTACAGGATAAAATGATGCAAAAAGTTGCCTTACTTTTTTAAGTAGATCAAGCACTTTATTTTTATCAGTGCAGCACCATCTCTCTGAGAGCCCTGAGAGACAGCTGTGTAATGGAAGTAATTAATGAGAATAATAATTTTTAGTGCCTTTCAAAAGACCCAAGGTTGCTTTACAAAAACAGGAAAAAAAAATCAACTTTTAGTATAGACAACAGAAAAGTAAAAATAAGGATAAAACAATAATACTAATGTAGACAGAGTGGGTGTAAGGAGGAGTTAATTACCTGAGTAATGTGTTCGGCCTTCACGAAGAAAGCCAGGAAGGCCAGGAACAACTCAAGCTGCCGGTCATGGAGTTTGTGAACCAAGGTCTGGCTACCCTGTGTATGTAAAACAAATTCTTATGAAATTGATTGTCAACATTGGATGTGCATGCAGGTGCAATCAACAGTTGCAGTAATTCCAAACACAAATAACGCCCACCTGGAAAACCATGACATACTCCTTGAGAATAGCCAGAAGACCCATGTAGATGCTGAGCTGTAGAACTGTTGTCGTCTCCTCATGCCACAGCTTTTTGACAGACCCTCTTTTTTCTCTCACGGCCTTGCGGAGTCATGCCTGTGAAAGATGAATTACTGTAAGTGTAACAGTAAATGTTTCTCCTCATTAATGACTTCATCACAAATAAAAGTGCTAATTATTTTAAGGGATTGTAACATCAAGTCTCATCACCTTTGCGGTTGAGTTCCTCCTGAACCACCTTGATTCTGGCTCTTGCCGCCTGATTAACATTGTACTTGGTCTACATCAGTTCCAAAGGCTCTCTAAACAGCTCCTTATCCGCAGTGGAGAGGTAGCCATAGTAGAGCACTTTGTATGCAGGCATCATGGCATGGGTTGCCATGCTACCATCATATGCAGACAGCCATCGATGAGGAACGAAGCCCCTCTGGGGGCTAGAGGCGGGGAGATTGAGAATCAGAGATATCTCCTTACGGTACATCACCTGACAAAAGACAGAAAGGTTTTGAAAGACATATACAGACATTCAACACATTCCATAGTCTTAACACACAGTATGGCACAGATGATCCATGATCTAGACTAGAGCTGACAAATTCAGGTTATACCAAATTCACAAGGGTGGAGTGTGCTACTGTGAGTGCTTAAGAGGGCACCAAATTGCTGTAGTCTCAAATGTGCTTGGCATTTGTTTACCTGGTCTGTTCACCACTGGTGGTCAACCTGGAGATCACTGAACAGCTTCTCCAGGTAGCTGTCAAAGGGCTCTGAAAACTTCTTTGCCGCGTTGTGAATATGATGACAGGAGTCCCCATCAATATCAAGCAGTGTTGGACAGTATTGGTGAATCCTTGTCTCAACGCCGGACTTGCTGCCCCTCATCACAGCACACGAATCCATCAGCATACTAACAAGGTTTTTCCAAGGGATGTTGTTTTTCTCAAAGAACTCGCACAGCACCTTCTCCAGAGAAGCAGCATTCACCTTCACGACCTCCAAGACCCAAATGCTCCACCATCACCTTCCTCAAGTATTCATGATAATAGCAAACGAGCATGGAGAGGAACTTCAAAATCAAAAGGTTTAATTGTCATGCAACATTTTACAGGGCACACACTGAAGCAAAAACACAAGGACTATGATGGCTATAATAAAATATGAGACCAACCCTTTTGTTGTTGTTTGATGTGCTCTCGTCCAAATTTAAAGAAAAGGGAAATCTTCTCGTTTGAAAAGGTCCTCTCAGAGTAGGTCCGCCCTGCACAAAGTCAGACAGATTTGTGTTGTGCCCTTTGTTTGCATAGTTTATGTCTTTCTGACACAGAATGCAGCGTGCAAATCCCCATTTTACAGATTAAATGAGACCGCTTCTCCTTTCACTGTGATTTTGCCCTTAAGTTTCAGCCAAGACCAGTTCCAGCTGCACTTTATTCCTGAATCCAGTTTTTTGACACTGGCAGAATCCTTCTCTCCTAACACACTCATCCTGGAAAAACATTGTTATTGTTAGGGTTAACTTCTAGTTTAGCCCAATTGATAAAACAGTGGTTGTTCACACTTTGCTCTTATGTTAACATTACATACTTCCCTTCCAATAACATCAGCTATTCATCATTCTATGAGGGTTTTTTCCTTCAAGTGCACAATATATATATATAAAAAATAAGTTAGCATAGCTCGGCATGGTGACTGTTACTGTGCGTCTGACTCGACTTAGAAGCAGTGGCGGCGTTAATGACGCAGCGGCAGCTCACGTCACGGGAACACTCAATGGAATCTCCGATTAAACACGCTGAGCCGCGAGTGTCGTAAGTGATATATGTCCTGTAGCTAACGTTAAGGCTATGTTAACAGAGCTCCTGAGGAAAATAATGAAATTATTGAAACCGTCACTCACTAAATTCAGTCAGGCCAAGAACGTTGTCTCCTACGTCGTCTCCTCACACGGCAGCTCTCCAAATGCCTGATGAAGGCAGAGAAGCTTCCGCCGCTCTGGACTGCACAGCAAAATTCACGACCCAATCAGGTGCTCTCGCGCTCGTAGGTTAAGGTGACCAGATTTCTGAAATGAAAATCGGGGACATTTTCAATGCGGCGGTGAAAAATCATATTTATATATTTTTACCTGCTTTAATTACACAAAAGGACCAGGTTGATAAATCAAAATATCAGCACCCACAAATATCATGTATCAGTAGCGCACAGCAGTGTCAAAAACACATATAGAATAATACATGAGAAAAAACATCTCTCTTCCAAAGTTAAGTGTCATGTGCAAAGACAGCTGCCGGACCAGTAGCTAGTAAATATCATCAAGATGTAATTAATAATAATTACCAAGTCAAAACATATAATGAGTATATTAATATTATACATGACACAGGGCATCAGCTAATCAGATGGTCTGCATTTATAACTACTACAGTCATTAGTTACCCACACAGCCCGACACAAAATACAGAAGTTAGCCTAACACACACAACTATCAACCATAGATTTATTATAATAAACAGAGTCTCAGGTCCCTATGCCTACAGGAAAAGCATATTATACCAAAGCAGTCTTCCACCTCCCCCTCTTCCAAAACAGGGCCACATACAATGTCATCACCTGGTAATCTCATGCTAACGTTAACGTTACAGCTTCACTAATGACAGATATGAAAACATTGTCATAATGTTAACGTCCACTGACTTTTATAACTTTACGTTAGGTCTTCAGTTCAGATAAACAATCATACTTACTTTAACGTTACATCACTTCTCACACACACACACACACACACACACACACACACACACACACACACACACACACACACAGCCAAGTCTACTGCCAATTCACACAAAATAAATAAGTTCATACACAACATACCATTTATGACCGCTGGTCTTCTTTTCTTTCCTTTTTCCCGCCTCTAGATTGTTGTTGTTGACGCTGCAGCGTCTGGTCGTACGTCCTGATAACCTGTACGTCATACGACGTCTTCTCTGGCGATGCGTTAAATGGCTACCGTAATAACTGGTGTTTGAGTCTGCGCGCATTTTTCCCTCATTCAGTGTCATTGAGTGACCAGGTCATGTGACTTTATGGCAGCATTCAAAACTAAATTGATACTTTTATGTCAAACTCCAAAATGGCAGCCTACGTGGACAGAGACACTGGCCATGAGGTAGGTGTTGTTATTTTCTTGTTAATTATGTTTTGGGGGGATTTGTTTTTGAAAATATTGTTCTTTAGAATAGAATAGAATAGAAAGTCTTTATTGTCATTGTACGAAGCACAACGAAATTGAGATGCCGTCTTTAAAGTGCAGAAACAAAAATAAATAAATAATTACCATTATTTAATGCAGTTTAGTGCATTTATGGCTTTAGCGTAAAAGCTGTTGTGTAATCTATTTGTGCGTACTCTCAATGTCCTGTAGCGTTTGCCTGAGGGCAGCAGCTCAAAGAGCGAGTGTCCTGGGTGAGATGGGTCCCTGAGAATATGGAGAGCGGGAACTGTACAGATCTTTCAGAGAGGGGAGAGGGCAGCCGATGATCTTCTGGGCTGTGGTGATGACCCTCTGGAGCGCTATCCTCTCTGCAGCTGGAGAACCACACACACATGTAGTAGGTCAAAATGCTCTCAATGGAGCAACAATAAAAGGACACAAGCAGTTTTTGTGAGAGTTGGTTATTCCTGAGTACTCTCAGGAAGTACAATCTCTGCTGTGCCTTCTTAATGATAGCAGTGGTGTTGATGCTCCAGGTCAGGTCTTCCGCTATGTGAACGCCCAGAAACCGGAAGTCTGTGACCCTCTCCACACAGTCCCCGCCGATGAACAGGGGCGGAGTGTCGGTTTTATTTCTCCTATAGTCTATGACCAGCTCCTTTGTCTTGGTAGTGTTCAGTGATGAGCCGCACCACAGTGGTATCATCAGCGAATTTGATGATGCTGTTGCTGGAGTGGACAGGAGTGCAGTCGTGGGTGTAGAGGGTGTAGAGTAGGGGGCTCAGCACACAGCCTTGAGGTGATCCAGTATTTAGACTGAGCGCTGAGGAGATGTGGGGGGGCTACTCTCACCCTCTGGGAGCGGTCAGACAGGAAGTCCTTGATCCAGAGGCAGATGGAGTGAGATATTCCCAGGTCTGACAGCTTGTTCACCAGTCTGTTGGGGATGATGGTGTTAACCGCCAAACTTAAGTCCACAAAGAGCAACCGCGCGTAGCTCCCCTGCTGCTCCAGGTGGGACAGAGCAGAGTGGAGAGCTGTGGCTATAGCGTCTTCTGTGGACCTGTTGGCTCTGTATGCGAACTGGTGAGGGTCAAACCTAGGTGGAAGATTTGAAGTGATGTGCTTCCGGACCAGTTTCTCAAAGCACTTCATAATGATAGGTGTAATAGCTACTGGTCGGTAATCACTCAGGCTGCTGGTGTTGTTCTTCTTCGGGAGTGGGACAATAGTGGAGGACTTCAGGCAGGAAGGGACGGCAGACTGAGACAGTGACTGGTTAAAGATCTTGGTAAAGACTCCAGCCAGCTGGTCCGCACAGTCCCTCAGCACCCGTCCAGAGACGCCGCCAGGTCCTGCAGCTTTCCTCGGGTTCACTCAGCGTGCACCTCACCTCATGCTCCTCCACCTTGAGGATGTGACTGTTGTGGGCTGGTGGATTTAGTGTGGCTGCCTCCGGTGACTCCGCCTCAAAGCGGGCGAAGAAGTGGTTCAGCTCCTCTGCCAGTGAGGCGTCACCAACAACAGACGAGATATTACTGGGTTTGTAGTTGGTGATGTGCTGGACCCCCTGCCACACCTGCCTGGAGTCGTTGCTCTGGAGACAGTCCTCAATCCTCCTCCTGTAGGCAGCCTTGGCCTCTCTGATGCCTCTCTTCGGATTGGCTCTAGCAGCACTGTACAGCACCCCATCACCAGACCTGAAGGCGGTGTTCCTCTTCCTTAGCAGGCACTGCACTTCTTTAGTCATCCAGGGTTTCTTGTTGGGATAAACCCGGATGCATTTGTCAACAGTGACAGTGTCCACGCAGTGCTTGATGTAACCCAGGACAGCTGTTGTGTACTGCTCTAGGTCCCGATGTTCGAAAACATCCCAGTTTGTTGATAATCTTATGTATTCTTGTTGAAAAATAATGAATTACATTTACACAACTTTGATAAACAGGCATTGAATGTCTGTTTCCTGGGGGATACGTTGTCCAGATAAGGGTATATAAACAGGCATAATCACTCTCAGATATACTTATGTTTTGAAGCCTATACTCTACAGATAATCAATAATATAAAGGTGTTAAATATTGATTACACTTCATTTTACTCTTAAATGTGTATTACTGATTAATTCACCAGTGTACATATGTTTTCAGGGAATGTCTACCAGTATATTCTATAGTACCAGAAAGAGAGAGGTGGCATCTGTTGTGTTGCCACCTGATGGTTCATCTGATTCAGATGAGGGCACCAGCAGTGAAGATGAGGAAGATGAACTGTATACAGAGGGCCAGTGTCAGGACTTCACTGCACCAGATGAGCTATCCACTCCACTAATGTACTTATCCAAATTCTTTGACGAGGACATCTTTGTGTGAAGTGGGAATACACAGATATCTGAGAAATCTGAGACATCAATAGGCTGGAGGTTCTGCCACACACACTTTTTTTTTACACTCACACAATCATACATATGTACATACATACGTGTTTGTGTGTATTTATGTATTATGCACATTTTATTATTGTTCTTCTGTCTTTTGTTTTAACCATTGTTATTTTGCAGTGATCTTTCAGACTATTGTAATTATAAGTGGAGTGACAAACAACTTGAATGTGAGCCTACATGGTAAATTCAAACTATCCAAACATGACTTACATCCTGTGCAGGGGGAGCCGACTGCTCTTCATCACTACTGCTGTAGTGCTGCTGACTTGACTGGGCCTTTTCACTGCTGCTTGTAGAATGTGGCTGGCTCTGATTCTTTTCTTTTTTTTTTGAAGAAGCTCTTCATATCTCTGCTTCTCTTAATATCCCTGGGGGAAATGTAATTCAATCACTCAATCAATCAATCAGTCAGTCAATTCACTTTGAAGTAATAGCTATAACTACAAACGTCAAGCAGGATCATTGTCAGATTGGGTTAGAATCAGTGTGCAAAATACAGGTGTTCGTGGGGCTCTGGAACCCCTTAAATAATCGCTTTGACTGACTCCATTAAAATGTAAAAAAGAAAGGAGGTGTCAACAATGTGCCTTTTTATGTCTATTTATAGGATCTACAAAGGTTTATTTTTACATAACTACACATCTGCAAAAAACACCCTCAGTCTTCAGTCCAGAAAACATTGTTTCATATTTCATGGCGGTATCCAAATAACAATTAAAAAAACAAAACGCTGACGTTAAATGCTTAACTTGGTTTGCAGGCTGCTAAGTTAGCTAGTGCAGTGTAGTTCGTCTTTTAGCTGCTACTTAGTGCTGGATAAAGTTTTCCTAAACATTCAGAGGGAACTACGATATAACTAAACATTAAATTACCATACCTCTCAATCGACAGATTTCAGCGTCTTTATCGTTGTTGTATTGTTGACGTTGTCACTGTGACCGTCCTCCTGTTTCACGGACCAGCAGCAGCAGCAGGTGCAGCGCGCTCATCTCATGGGTCACCTGACCTGCATGGCAAAACGTCCGCTGAGCAGAAATCAGCTCTCACAGCCTCAGTACGACCATTACTGAGTTAGTTAAAAATATAAAACTGACCCTAAATCAGTTGACCAGCTGTCATCATTGATAGACAGCATTTGTCTTGTTTCTTGTGTTGACGAACTTGACCAACTACCTATCAGATCTGGGGTGACCACAGGGGTGGCCAATGAGCCCCGGCCACCCCCCAGAATCGCCAAAGGTCAGGGGGCAATGACCAAACGGCAGTATGTGACGGATAGGGGTGAGACTGTGTTGCTCACACAGAGGGAGTTCTGCGAAGCCCTGGTGCTGGAGCTGAAGGCAGCTGGAGTTTTGTTCTGTTCAATTGTTCTTAGTCATGTTTTATTCAATTTTGCCCTTTTAGGCCAAACAAAAAAAATGATGGTTATTGTGATAATGCTTCTGACATCCAAATCCAAATAGTAGCAGTGAACCACATGGTGTCAGCTTTCATTAGAGAACAAGATTTTGTTTGTAGGCAAAGGGGTTATGAAGTTATAAGTATCATTTTGGAGTCTCCAAAAAGGACCTAAGGAAAACGCATGGACATACCTGTTGAAAAATAACTGGTCTTTTGACTCCAAATTTGGACTGCATGAAGCTAAGACCTGTGGCTGTGGCCTAATTGTGTCTATATCCTGCCTGGTCCCTCAATGTCTGTACCCATGTCATTGTACAGGCAAACCTATGGGCGGGGAATGCAAATACATGTGTGAAATGACAAAAAAATCTTGAATCTTCCTGAGGATTAATCAGTAATCTGTAATGTTGCTGTATCCACTCAGACATCTGTCTATGACGAGATATGGGAATTCTCCAATCTGGTTCACTTGCACACACACACACGCACGCACACACACACACACACACACACACACTCACGCACTATTTCTTAACTCGTAACTTAGAGTTGACTCAGCTACTAATGGAAATTTAGAGACGTAAAATGCTTTGACAGGTTCATACTGGCCAACAGCAAAGATTAGTCAGGATGTCCAAATCCAAACATGCGTGACTGCGTGTGGCTGAGAAAAAGAAAAGAAAGACACTGTTCCGTGCCAGGGTATGTACGAAAGCAAGTAACAGGCTATTTATGGAGTGATCTGTCTTTGAATCATCAGCCATCACACAAAAGTCACACAGCAAGCAGGGTACACAGAGTTTGACCAAAGTGTCGTCATCATTCATTTAGATAAATTATATAAAATATTGAACGTATTATCAGAGAAACCAAGCTGTGTAAGATTTAGAGCAGACAAATGCTGTTATTTAGATTTTTGTCCACAGGCAAATTTAAGGACTTAAAACTCTATTTTAAGTTTGCTCAGTTCCAACAGTGTTGTCATGGTGTAACTACTGACGACAGCCATACTACACTTTTAATTCAATTTGAGGACTAATGTTTATTATTTAATTGTTTATTGTTCAATTCACAATGTATGTACTTAAAAAGGGGACATACCATGATTTTGTGTTATTTTTATGCTCTTGTGATGTTAAAGATTGTCAAAGGTGTCAGAAGTTGCAGAGCAGTTGGACCCAAATGCAGACACTGGGCAGAGTCTTGAATCAAAGAATGTCCTTTAATAGTTGCCAACACAGAGAAAACTAAACACTGAGGCCAATGATACAGGCAAGTACAACATAGACTCAAACAGTGACTGAACAGAAAACCAAAACCTATATACACACCCAAGGGGTGATTACAAACAGGACATAGGTGGGTGAAACACATGAGGAAATGAACTACAAACAAACACAGGAAGTAAAACTAAGTACACACAAGGAGAAAATCTCTTTAAAAATAAGACATGAACTAAAACGCAACAGAAACGGACAGGATGTGACAAAAGGTCCAAAACTTGAGGGGAACGTACTTAAAATGCTCCCTGCAAGTCAAAATCCAGGGTTTCAACATTCTCCATAAAGGAAGGAGATGAAACATCAATCCAATGTGGATAAATCTGTTGAAAAGTGTGAAGAACCTCTGACAATTCACATCATTTATATATCTAACCAGATGCTGCACTTAAAATTCCGTACATAACCGTGTGCTGTCTTCTACAGTACAGTACTGTCTTTCACACTATCCTCCTCAACATACGAAATCTCGCACGCACCCCTTGACTGGTTTAAATCCTATCTTTCAGGCCACACTCAGTTCATCCAACTCCAATCCTTCAGTTCCCAGCCGTTCCCCGTCACCACTGGTGTGCCCCAGGGCTCCGTCCTGGGGCCCTTACTCTTCATCATCTAACTACTTCCCCTCGGCAATATCTTCCGCAAATATGACATTTCCACTGCTACGCCGATGACACCCAGCTCTACCTCTCCAGCAAACCTAATTCCACTCTCCCACCTTCCTCCCTCACTGACTGCCTCAGTGAAATCACATCCTGGTTCTCCGCCAACTTTCTCAAACTTAACAGTGATAAAACTGAAATCCTCCTCATTGGCACAAAATCAACTCTTGCCAAAGCCGACAGTTCTTCCCTCACCATTGACCACTCCTCTGTCTCCCCCTCCCCTCAGGTTAAGACTCTGGGTGTCATCCTCGACAGCACATTATATTTCCAATCACATATCAATAACATCACCCGGTCTGCATATTTCCATCTACGTAATATCAATCGCCTCCCTTTCTCCCCACTCCACTGCCATTCTTGTACACAGCCTTGTCACTTCCCGCATCGACTACTGCAACTCCCTTCTCTTTGGTCTACCTAACAAAAAACTTCCAACTGGTTCTGAACTGGTGCAGCTCGGATCGTCACCAGAACCCCCTCCATCCACCACATCACTCATGTTCTGCAGCAACTCCACTGGCTTCTGGTCAAGTTCCGAATAGACCCCCTCCAAAATCCTCCTGTTTACATTCAAGACCATCCACAACCTTTCCCCTCCTTGTCTGTCTGACCTCCTCCACATTGCCACCCCTTCCCGTTCCCTCAGATCTGACTCCTCCATCCTCCTCTCTGGAACTCACTTCCTCTGGACATCAGGAATCTTGACTCTCTCCCTCTCCAAATCGAGGCTAAAAACTAATTTATTTACAACTGCATTCCCCACTTAACCTGAACCACTACCTTACTTTACTCTGTTTTGTCTGTTCTACACTGTCTTTTATCTGTTTTGTTTCTTATTGTTTTATTATTTACTGTTTTGTTTATTAATAGTACGGTGTCCTAGAGTGCCCAGAGAGGCGCCTTCAAATAAAATGTATTATTATTATCATTATTATTATTATAAGCAGGACTCATTACTGTGTCCGTAAATTGCCAGCTCTGAATCCTCTCAAGGTCCAACACCCTCATGTCCTACATCATTCAAAGCCCAGGATATCAGGAACAAGAGCCAAACAACACACACACACACACACACACACACACACAAATCTGGATTTTGGATCTGGGGCCTATCCCAGCATGCATTGGACAACACGCTGGAAACTAATATGGACATGTCACCAGTAATTACAAGGCTCATTTTAATTCTAACATATGAAGGTTAGTCAATGCCTACGTAGTCAAATATTACAGCTGAAACAATATGTTAATTAAATGTTTCCTACACAGACAAAAATCATCAATTTTGTTCATGGATTATGTGTTACAGTAATTTTCATGGGCTTGGTCCAATGGCAATGTTATTTAAATATAGTTGATCATTGGACTGTTTGTTTTTCAGACCAAATCAATAATCAGTTAATTAAAACAAATATCAAACATATTATTTTGCCATACAGTTCCATCACTTTCAGTAATACAACTGATACCATACACAACTGAAAAGCCAGGTGCTCATTATATGTATTCACCACTATCATTCTCTTAGTACATACTAGCGTCAGTTGTCACTTAGCTAACGAAATGTCACAAAACTAACCAACAAGATAGCAATATTTTAACACCCTCATGTCATAACTTAATATGAAAATAACACGAGTCAAATCATGCTGTTAATATTCCTTATTGCTAATAATGTCATGTCACCATTCATAGGAGAAGATACATTATTCATACAGCCATTATCCTCCAGTTTGACCCTGCCTATGATAGACACACGCAGTGCAGCAGGGGGTCCATCATCTCCTGTCAGCTCAGTGGGGAATCTGTGTGCTCCATACAATATGTGTTCACTTACAGTACATTTGTGAGCTAAACTATGTATGTGTGTGTGTTCATCCATGCTTCCTTATTCTGTGTGTGCCTCTTCCATTTGTTTGTATGGACATTTCCCCCTCACCAGTGTGTGTGCATATTGTTAATTCACATCAACACAGCACCCGTCTGTCAAGCATACGGTGTACAACAGGCCTGTGCTCTACCTGATCTCTCTGTCTAACTCACTCACACACACACACACACACACACACATTTGCAGTGCTCCCCTACACCTCAGCAGACATCATGTGAAACACAGCCGAATGTTTCCTCACTAGTGTATCAATACATCCAGAAACATATATACACACACTTTATAGACATGGTAAGCAAAGCAAAGCAAAATAGCAGTGTGGGGACATGCAAACACACACACCACAAACAAAGCAGCACATAGGCGCAGGGGCAACCAAGCTGAGAGCAGCCAATTAGCCTGACCATCTGTTATGGAGGCTAGCACCAGTGTGTGCGTGTGTATGTGTGTGTATTAGAACAATGCAACTGTCAAAAGTCCTGCTAATTCTGCCTGTCGGAGGTTCATACATGTTGAAAGACTCAAAAAAAAGAAAAGGAGGTGAAAGGTAAGGAGTGGTACGAAGTACGAATGTATGACCAAAGTCAAGGAGAGGATGAAGGAGGGTCACACAGAGATGCAATATGCTTTGAAGCCTGATGATAAAGGAGCAGCTAAGAGTTTTAACTTCCGAAGCACGATATAGATGATGAGATTCATTTATTTTGACCTGCATTTTTGCCACTGAATTATGCAGATGTGAGCCTGCGGCATTGTTTTCTGTATACTGCCTTTTGCAGAAAAGGTGGTTGGGGTAAATAGTTAATGTTGTCAAGGATTCCTGCTGTGATTTTAACGCAGGCTATACCTCTATTGATCCAATGTGAGCTATTTATATATACCTATATTCTGTATATCTATTTTCCATTAGAAAGTACCCAAAATATGATATCCAAAATCACCTCACAGGGCTTTACAACAAGAACAAACTTAATCTAATTTCTTATACCATTTCTGGGCCACTAGAATATGTGGTCCTAGATCTGATTGACCATTGGTCAAACGGCCCATTATTTCGAAACCCCAATAGTTTGAAAAGGCCCATTATGAATATGAAAAGTCATGTTTTACTGTGATTACGTATTACGTTATATCACGAAACTCACAGTTGGTCTTTCGCTCTAGCTATGGTTATAACATGCTGTGGCTATGTCGTCCTACCATGGAAGTTACGGAGAGAGATCTGTGTCCAGACCATATGGAATTAGATTTGTGCCAAATGAAACAAACAAAAATAAGAATTTGAGAGAACATGAAATTAATTTCAAAATTAAAACTTATAACTTGCAATCAAATAATTTGTAAAAAATAATGTAAAATATTGGCCATTATTATTATTATTTATTTTGCGCTGACTCTCGGCTTTGCGGTCTCTGCTGCTCTTTCGTTTGCGCTGCCAGATTTTTTGTTTGCGGTTTTGGCACAAACCTCTCGGGTGGGCGGGCTTTTTCAGCAGAGCGTCCCCATTGGCTAATTAGTCTTTGATTGACAGCCTACTGACAGCTCAGTAGACTCAGTGGCCCGGAAGTTACGTGTAGGTAGCAAACGGCGCGAAAAGAGAAGAGAGAAGAAGAAGAAAAAAGAGAAGAATAAGGAGAAAAACTAATTAAATGTAAGTATTTATTACATACATATATTGTTTGTGAGTTACATTTTGTTGATTTGTTGTGTTATAAGTTATAAGTAAAGTAAAGCAATGTTTTGGTAATGAATGAGGAAAGAGGGATTTAATTTAGCTTTCCTGTCAGAAAAGGCTGTATAACGGCTGAGTGAGTGACATTAGTTGAGATACTGTATATAAACGTTATAGTGCTTTTTATTCAGAGTGACGCCAGCTCCTCTACTTTTTACTCCCTTACTAGTATTTGTTTACAGGGCTGTATGTCCGGTGTTGTATCGAGTTCTGTTTCAACAGCTGTTTCCTCGTCGTGATGTGTTTCCCCTAGTCCCGCCCCCGTCCATTAAATTTGACCATTTAAAACAGGGCCATTTTGGGCCGGGGCGGGACTAGGGGAAACATCTCGAAAAGGGAAACAGTTGTTGAAATAGAACTCGATACAACACCTGTTCAAAGTGGTGACGGCCAATGCGGTGTCTATACACATACACACGCAAGTGTGATGATTTGTGATGATCATTTGTTAAACATCACATCATTTGCCCTGTGAATCAGGGGAGACTGCCATTTATCAGTTATAACAAATAAGATGGGATTTTTCTGATAACAATTACAATAATACAATATTATTCTGTGGATTCATTGTTGTTACACAGTGTTTATTAATCACTATTTCAAATCTTAGACCTGGCCATTTCTTGATCCATGCTTGGGCGCTGCCCTGGGGCTGCCCTGGGCTCTGTCCCTGACTCTTTTCTGTGCTGGCCTTGCCCAATGACTGGCTCAAAACTGAAAGAATACTCTGTACGGCCGCTGTGGCTGCCTCAACACCAGGGGTTGCATTCTGCTAGAGAGTGGAGATGAACCAGTTCAGATGTGCCAACATTGTATCTTGTGTGTCAACCTCTGGAGACAATAGATTATATTCACACCTTCTAAACTGTGCAAATTCACAAATACCATTATAAAGCATTGTGCATTGTTAATTCAATAACAACCACAACTATTTATAACTTAATGTTATTTACTGTAATATATCCCTGAATGTTGTTCATTAATTATTTAATGCTCTCTCACTTAACTGGAGGTGACCTTGGTGAGGCAGAGATGTGTCAATCAGCTGTTATTTATTGGCACAAGTACCTGACTGGTATTACACATTTGATAGCTTGAACTATCCAAACAAACTACACCAAAGAACAGGTCATACATTCATTTAGCTTGCTTTTGTTATATTTTTGACTCGGGTCATAGGTGAAAACTTATAGCCTTAGTGACAGCGTGATATTAGCTGGATCATAACATGCCATAGACACTGCATTGGCCGTCGCCGCTACATTGGACCTGACATACAGCCCTGTAAACAAATACTAGTAAGGGAGTAAAAAGTAGAGGAGCTGGCGTCACTCTGAATAAAAAGCACTATAACGTTTATATACAGTATCTCAACTAATGTCACTCACTCAGCCGTTATACTTATAACACAACAAATCAACAAAATGTAACTCACAGACAATATATGTATGTAATAAATACTTACATTTAATAAGTTTTTCTTCTTATTTTTATTTTTCTTCTTATTCTTCTCTCCGTTTTCGTGCCGTTTGCTACCTACACGTAACTTCCGGGCCACTGAGTCTACTGAGCTGTCAGTAGGCTGTCAATCAAAAACTAATTAGCCAATGGGGACGCTCTGCTGAAAAAGCCCGCCCACCCGAGAGGTTTGTGCCAAAACTGCAAACAAAAAAATTGGGCAGCGCAAACGAGAGAGCAGCAGAGACCGCAAAGCCGAGAGTCAGCGCAAAATAAATAATAATAATAATGGCCAATATTTTACACTATTTTTACAAATTATTTGATAGACTATATATAAGAAATGAACGTAACATCCGTGACGTCACCCATTGGTATGTGGACTGCTGCTCGGAGGCCAATAGTTTCGGATTTGGGCAGCGCCATCTTGAAAATTTCAAGTGCATGCCGGGAAAAACAAAAACACAGATTCTACTTATATGGGCATCAGGAGGGGCAAGAGGACGGAGCGGGGGAGGTTGCGAGGGCTGGATCTACCACAGTCTACACCGGCAATGTGATGCTAACCAAGTGAGCTGTTACGACTAACTATAACCACAAAACTCCGGAGAAAACTGTCGGTGTGAAACAAGTTCACGGCTATTTCCTGCAGTCTGTCTGTCCGCGCTCCTGAACCTGTGAATCAATCAACCTGTCAATCACGACGTAGCCCCTAATGCATACCCTGCTTTATCGTCAAATATAAAATCAGGGAGGCCAAAATTTCACAAATGAACATCATACTGCATTGAAGAAGGCTTTAAACTAGCGATTGAGACCATAAACACATTTTGAAAACGTTTACTGAGGTTAGAAATCAAGTGAGAAGTTGGTGAATTCTCCATTGACTTGTATAGAGACGGAAGTCCTTTAGACACCAAAACGGTCGCCCCCTGGTGGCCTTTTGATAGAATGCAGTTTTAAGTTACTTTCACGTTGGCCTCATTTCAGAGGACCAGAACTCCCTGCCTGGTCCTGAGTCAGAAGACCACAACCAGTGCGCTCCTTGGTGTGTGTTTGTGGACTGTGGTGGCTCCTCCAATGTCCAATCATTGAGAATATTTCCGACTCAATGAGAGTGTGACCCTCTGTTTACAGCCCCATACATTTTAAAATCCAATCATCCACTATAACAGCAGACTCACCATGTCAAATCATGTAAATGAGTCATATTCCTATCTGTTCTTTGCACACCGTTTCCTCAATCAAATATGAGTTAACGTGAAAGTTACACCTTATAACTTGAAACTTTTCATGTTATGTAATACTCATCTCTTTTCCTTTTCACATAATAACCATAAGATTTCACTTCCATATAGATTCATGGTGAGAAGACTTCTTATGTAACTAACAATGTGAACAGTTTATCAATAGAAGGAGCATTGAGTTCACTTATCTTGTCCTTGATATGAGAGACAGCCATGAAAGTGAAGACCAACTACAAAAGGGACCCACTACTTACATAGTCTAAACTGATGTCTTTAATAGAAAAGAACCAAACAAGATCATGCATCAGGAATTGTGATGAGCAGACTGCTGAAATAACGCTATTGAGACAGACTTAAAGACTGGGTGTCATCTGTTAGCTTCTGTTTGGTACATTTTGCAAACAGGTGGTGCATGCTGTACTCATATTGCTTTTGGCACAAAATCACGGTTTGTCTTTGATAAATCAGTCTTTAAGGTAAAAAATTTGAGCGGCGCCTTGAATTCTGCTGCGGCGCCAGCCACACAATGTCCACTTCATCACATCTGAGACATCAATTTTCCTCAGAGTTAAGTACTTCCATGGCATTGATTCTACATGATTATTGTTCTACCATCATTATTAAAATTAAAATCAATATCTATTGCTTTTAATTGACTCCTTTACCCCTCTCACTCTGAACCACTTTCCCCTTACGTTCCCTGCTGTTTTATAAGATATCAGGATGAGAGACTGCACAAAGAGAAGGTGACACATCTTTAGATTTATCTCATCATGATGTGATACACAAAACACTTAATAAAATCCTACTTAAATATAAGGTGTTTATGTTCTCTTGAGAATGCTGCTCAGCTTCCAGACTGATTAAAACTAATTTATTGAAACTGCTGATGGCAAGAGAGTCTAATACATTCCGATTAAAAAGTAAAAGCTATTTATTAGCAGTTTTTTTACCTTGATATTGTGACAAATACCAGCAGTAGAACCTTTAAAATAAGTAATACAAATCTGGATTTTCCTGTTTAGAGATCAAATTACGTTGTGTAATCCAATCTGAGCCTTGAACATTTACTGTGTTTGACCTGGGTAAAACAGCCCTGTGGGACAACCAATTTGGCTCAGTTTAATGAGTCAAGTCCAAGTACTTATTTGTTTGAATGAGGCTTAATTTAAAAGCACAACAATGCTCTTAAGACAGGCATTGTTGGGGGGGGGGGGGGGGGGGGGATGGGTCTAGAGAGCAACAGAAGCACAACGTTATTATATTTAAGATTCAATGTGAACATGTTTAATTGGTCTCAGTGATGAAAAGAGCTGGATTAAGGTAGTAATGAATTTGGGTGTAGGAAGGAGGATGGCTGCTGAATAAACTTGTCACTGTGAACGCATTAAAAAAGTAATTGAGCCTCATGCATGAATGTTTTCTTATTTTTTCTCCTATATTTGTTCTCGCACAAAACAATGAGGGGAATATATGAAAATCCTACGTGGGGATCAACAAACTCTTAAATGCCTTCTGTAGCAACCAAAAGTAGTTTTTTTCTTAAAATGATATAGCCTCCCTGTAATACAAGAGAAGACTCAACTAACAATTAGGACCAGTGTCTCAGAAGTCTAAATTCACTCAGGAGAAATGAGCATCAAAAAGCAACTGGACACAAAACACAAATTGTTATGATTAAAAGGTAAGTAACACAATTCTCAAAATAAGAACATTTGCCAGACATAACAATAACACTACCACATGTATAGAAATAAATAAATACAAAAATAAATAAACTTTTCCCTCTTTTTTTAGACATAATCTTGAATCCACCTGTCGGGTGAGTATGTAATTATTGTTAATTATTAATTTAATTTAGTATTAAGATTAAGTGCTACATTTATTTCAGTATGATTAAAATGTCATTGTTTGGTCTTTTAATAATTAGGCTATAATTAAACTATTTATGTCATGAACTAGGAGCGTAGAACGGCAAGAAAGGCAGGTTTATTACCAGGCAGGGTTCGGTACACGGGCAGGCAGTCAGGTAGGCAGAAGTTTCCAAATCGAGAGGCAAAAGGCAGGTCAAAGGGGCAAGCAGGGTCAAAACACGAAAACAGGCTATGGCTTGGTCTATAGTAAGAGCTGGGACGAGGACTGTGAGGTACAACGAACTGGCAACTAGACTGTGAGACACACAAGGTAAAGTACAAGAGGTAATGAGGGAAGATGGGAAACAGGTGGGGAGAACAATCAGGGAGCAGGTGTGACAGGACGGGGGAAGGGCGTGCAGGAAGTAAATCTAGAACAGAGACAGAGGGTTAGTGATTTCAAAATAAAAACAGGAAAGACAAGACATAAACATGAGATGTGCAAAAGCAAACAGAAACTTGACAGACATGACAGTTTATTTCTATTTTGGTCTTTACCCCACAGGTGGTTCGTTCAACCCTATTCTTCCCTTTGTAATTCAACAAAATAAAATGCTAACAAAATAATAACAACAATATCAAAAAACTCAATTATCAAAGCCGAGCTGAGGAATCTCTGGTGAGAGACCAGAGATTCGAAGGCCACATCCCTCGAAGGATGCAGACCCTGAATTGGGACACAGCTATAGTGATTCCAGCAGCTGTTGGGCTGAATGTAGGCACAGCAGTACACTGAACTAAATGCTAACGTTAACACGGTAACCCGCTCAAACAGCAATGTACATTTTTTTGCCATATTAAAATTTGGACACAACAATCGTGCTAGATAAAAAGTTAAAGAGGCCATAAATGTCTGTGAATGCCGCAGCGCCACGGATGTATTACAGGCAGTAAAGTGTTTAGACGTTACAGATTTCAGGTTTATATGGTGGAATTGTTTGTCATAAAGCAGCCCTTATGAATGAATCCTGAGCCCATCCAGAGCTGTCAGGACATTTTTATTTTAAGTAGCTATAAACCTAATCCTACCCCACCCACCATCCATATTGCTTGGAGTGCTAGTGAGATAATGAAATATGAAGTAATAGAGTATTGCGTTTAAAGGCACATAAGAAGATCACAGCACAGCAGTTTGTAATACAACTCAAAACAAAACAATCACGCTACAAGTCTCTTTACTAGTGTGCACATGTGAAATGCGCCTGAAAAGTTTGAATGGAACCATGTGTGAGTCTGCTGTCCACGGTCACTCAACGTACTGAAAGTATGAAAAGGCCTTGACACTCGCACACTTTTTTGGTCCCTGCACTTTCGAAATGAATTTGACACCGCTGTTCTCAGCTTGGAGTAGTCTTCAATAAGTGTTTCTGTTATGCTGCACACACACCGAAGAGCGGCGAATAGCGGCACACGCAAAAATAGAATTTTTTTGAGGGGTTTACTTTTCATTTCTGTCATTCAGTGTGCTGCAGTAATAAACTACCAATGTAAAGCAAAAACGCTGCTGACATATCTGATATTCTCTGAAGTGATAGGTTGCCAAAGCTATGTCATCTGACTAAACTTTTTTCAATGGAAAATGAATTATTATAAATAATATCCATGATAAGAGATTGTTTGCACCATGGAGAGACACAATGCTCTTGCGGTTGCTCTGGTGTATTTGAAGAGTAAAAGGCGCCGCTCTGTCCGTCTGTGGGTGCATCACAGACTGGGAGTGATCATGATGTCACCTACAAGCCCAACATAAACAGCCTGTTTCATCACTTGTGTGTGAGGTGGGTATTAAACTTGAAGCAGAAAAATGATACACATATTAACACCACATGCAGCTCTAACATCTCAGTTCAAAACTCTCTAGTCACACTGAGCATACTGGAGATCTCTGTCCATACTGCCTCCTGTTTCCTGCATCCCTAAAACTGTAAATTGCGTTGTTGTACGAACAGTCACAAGAAGTTTATCTTCCATTGTTAAATATGTTTCCGGTGGGAATACATTTATTGAAACATATTTAGACACATCAGATGACTCTGTATTGATTGGCTGCAGGTTTTTTCTCTTGCCGATCTTCGCCGCAAAAAATTCAACTATTCACAAGTTCTTTTAAACCACTCTTTGGTGTGTTCGCAGTGTTAAGAGTAAATGGGAAAGTCATGTCAGTGGAGTACAGCAGACCCGACAGGGAAGCCAGAAGAGACGGTCACACTTCCTGGGTTTTGGTCTGTTCGTGGGATTTACTGATAAGAAAACAATTACTAGCTAATAACAGTAGCTAAATATGTTAATATGAGCCATCATTCTTATTGCTGAGGATTTCAGATATGGGGCTGCATATGTGGACTGGCAGATACTTTTTAAAGTTTTTATATATTACTATTTAAGCTTCTTTTTATTTAATTCCTCATTAATTAATGCTTGTGTATTTACTATCAATGTGTATGTGTTATGCTTAAAGCTAGCCTTTTTCCTGAGAATGATATTGTTAGCAGTATCTACTGATTAACTTTATCATAGATCTACATTGTAAAAGTTAAATTATACTCCACATCAAAGCTTATATCATTTTTAAAAAGGCATTGCAGATGAATACCTATTTTGATGCTACGAACAAACACACAAAAAAAAGGTCATTCATTATGATAAACTGAGTCACAATTTAGGAAGAAACAACAAATGATCTTTAACAAGCAACAGCAAGAAAGTTTGGCTTTCATTACTGAAGACCTGCTGAAAATCTAGAGCAATAGCTATCTGGGAAGTGGAGTCCCATGGGAGGCCTGTTGTCAAGGGAGGTATGTTTTCAACAGCAAACAGGAGGGTGTCCCCAGGATTGTCTTCCGTTGTATCTTTTCCGCTTACTTTCAACAGTAATTCGGTGACAGCTGCTATGCGCCGTCAGCAATGATCTGTCACCATAACAACAATATTGTCTACAAAGGATAAACAAGTTGAGAATAAGCACTTGTCTCATTATTAAGTACCTGACAAAGTTCTGCAACCCCAGCCACCCCAATCCAAACAACTTCTGTCCCCATTTCCACAGAAATCTCCAGTGGATTTAAGTCCAGGAGAATATAAAAACTGATGACTCTGATGACTCATCAGTCCCTTAAAGCCTCTGTACATTGCCCGACTTTGAGCGGTCCCAAAGGAGAGTTGGCAATTGTGAAAAAGACGAGGTGAAATCTTGTCAATCCAGAAAGGTGTCCACAGATAGATGATGCAGACCTTTGCAGACCAAAAACAGCCTACATCATCATTCTGAAAGGGTCAGAACCGGATCTTACAGGGACCAAATTTTCACTTTGTGGTACAATTCTACAAACCCCACCACTTTAAGCCATACACCAATGTCAGTTGGTCAACCACTTTGGTCCAGAAATTAAACATTGCAGCAACTGTAAGGTGGATTACCTTGAAATTTCCACAGAGAATGAATCCTAATGACTTTGGTGACTTTCTCAAAAACTGTTCATTAATAGCCATGGCTATAAGGCCTAAGAGGATGAATCATAATGACTTTGACGATAGCCTCACTATTCATCTAGCTCTGCCAGAAGATCAAATGTTCAGTTATCCAGTTAAATATCACCATGAATGTTTGAGCATAATTTGGTACAAAATGATATGCGAACATTCATGGTTCCAAGAGGATGCATCCGAACGATTTCATTGATACCTTAATTTTTCATCTAGGAGTTTGACATTTTTGGGTTGGTGTGAAATGTTACCTCTACGTATAGGATGTATTGTCACAACATTTCATTATATTTATCAACAAATATTTACAAATTTAATATAATTCCCATATTCAGTTGTACCTTATGTTCAGTCTAAATGAGTGAATGTTAGCATGTAAATGGTAAACATTACAGTCACCAAAAATAACATTATGTAACATTACATGAGTACAACTTAGATGCAGAAAGTTAATGACTTTGTTTTCTATTTTATTATCTTGCACAGTATGATATGAAATAAACCTGCAAAATCACCATTTTTGCATTTTTTGCAGGGGCCTTTAATTTAGGATTGTACACCCGTGTCTAAAAAGCGCCACTTTAGAATGGGCACTAATGACAAAGAAAAATCCAACCAACTGTGAGACTTAAGCTCTTATTGGTAAAGTAAATAACACATTATGTTCTCATACATTCACTCCACATATTTTATGCAATATGTTGCTGTTATTTTTCCTTGAAGAATTTCTATTTGACTTGTGATGCCTTGCAAATTGGTCTATCCTGTAAATTAAACTATATGCAGTCTTATCTGTAGTGAAATCCCTCAGAAAACTACAGCAGTCTATCAAACCAGACAGACAGAGGAGGGGGAACAGGAAAAAGATTATTTTAAGAAGAGAGAAAAAGGAGATGAAAACTCCAGACATTAAGAAAAAGAGAGAAAAAGGGCAGGCAACATGACTTACTGTGACTAATATGTAATAATACTAATAACTAATACTGTATTTGTGACATTCTGCTAAGTGCAACATCCACTCCTCCTCTACTCTCTCTCCGCCCTCATTCACCCATCCATCTATTCCATCTCTTCATGACTGACACGTTTCTGTCAAGGCTTTGACAGAGAAGTGTCTGCTGCTTCAAGCAATCTATTCTCTACCCTCCCTGTCATCCATTCCAACCATTCCTCTGTTTTTTTCCCCCTTTTCCAGTCGCACAACATTCCTCCTGCCTCTGTGAAAAAGCTTGGGATTCTGTGTGAGGAACACTTGTATGGGATGGGCGAAAAGGTGAAGCAAAGTCCATCCATTCCATTATCCAGCCATCTCCGAATCCCAGGAGAAAACACTGTTTGCTATTTATGTGTCAGGTCTGGTACTGTATGCATGGACTCCTCCATCTATGCCCGTCTGTGTGTATGAAGAGACCAAGGTGATGAACCACAGCTATAGAGCGAGAGAGTACAAGTGGATATGGTAATTAAGTCCCCAAAAATGTCTGAAACCCAGACTAAAGCATGATGGAATGTCGGGGAAAGGGGGAAGAGTTAGGATTCAGTACATGATGGACAACCCGAGGGACGAGTGGAGGGGGCTTGCATCTTGTTCACTCTTGCTGCAGTGTGTTTTAGTGTTTTAATCGTGGGCCAACAGTGCCCTCATGTGTCTCAAAGAGGTGCCTACTCTGCTGAGGTGGTGTCAAAGTAAAGGGATCTATATGTTCCTGAGTGTATTCAAGACAACAAGGAAATGGGAGGTTTTTAACCAGAAAAGAAGCACTGCTGTAGCCCAAGAGAGATTTGGCACAAGTTCAAATATACACCTTAAACTCAACCAATTCAGGATTTGATGGTGGTATTAAAATACAAATTAAAACATAAATTAAACAACATTTGACAACACAAGACAATGTAGTGAAGACTTACCTCTCCCAAGTTTTTCAGCTCCTCTTTGGGGATTTCAAGGGGTTCCCAGACCGAATGTCTACCCTGAGTTCTCATACCAGTTAGATGTGCCCAAAAACCTCAAAGGAAAGGCCTGTAAGAGGCATCAAATGCCCAAACCAGGGACATCTGGACTACTTTGCTTAGCATGCTGCTATTTCGACACAAGCCCGGATAAGCGGAAGAAAATGGATGGATGAATGGAGGGATGCCATGTAGTTGTAGCCAACAGCACCAAAACAGATGTAAAAGACTGGATGAGCATTAGTTGCTGCTATGGGCAATGTCAAGAAAGGGCAGTATTATACTGACAATTGAGGCAATATCAACTTTGTACTGAGTGGAGCTGCTGAACCCAGCAAATCCCTATAGTAAAGAAAAAGCTTGTACCACTTGGCAAAATCATATTATGAGGCGAAGCTCATACAAAACAGAACATTTAGAAAAATTGTTGCGAGGGCAAGGACTATTGATTAGAACACAGATACTATGCCACTAGGAATTGGTGGCAATATGAAGCTACATTTATGTGCTTAAACATTTCTTGATTATCAATTCCTGTCAGAAATTCACCACAAGTACCATTTTGGTTACAATGGTATTCTCAGAGGTCAGAGAAAGTGAGGCAAAAAAAAGAAGTCTGTATTTACCACTGCATATTGCTGTTGTTGGGTCCACCCTTTTTAATCAGATGTTGCTGCAATGCTATGTTTAGAGCAGTGGTCTCCAACCCTGCTCCTGGAGAGCTACTGCCCTGCATGTTTTAGGTATCTCCTCACTCGTTATCAAGCAGCTGAGGCTCGTCAAAGGGCTTGATAACGAGTTGATTATTAGAATCAGGTGTGTTAGAGTGAGGAGATTCCTAAAACATGCAGGGCAGTAGCTCTCCAGGAGCAGGGTTGGAGACCACTGGTTTAGAGTGTGTTGAGTTTTGTTTTCACTGTCAAGTGCTGCATTCATCTTCTCCTGGTCCTCCAACCTGAAACAGAAGGAAATATATCATGACTTAATAACATTATACGAAACAATAAAAAATATTAAGTGAAATATATTAGGTGCATTTATACTTATAGTGCAGACAGGTAGTAGTACACTTGAACAAAGTTTGTCCATATTTAAAACCATTGAAAGACCAAAACTGTATTGTATGTGGTTCGTATGTAACCTAAACAACACAGACATAATTCCATGGCTCAATAATCCCTCTCAGTGGATACCTTTCAATTGCATGTTTGTGTGTAGATAGATGTAGAACACTTTAGTGATCCCTGGAGGTAAATTGCAATGTTACAACAGCCATTCACGCATAACTTGCATGAAAACAAATTTACATTTTGATGTCTTTTTTTTTTTTTTTTGAAGCAGTCCTTCAAGTCATAATACCATGTATTTACCTCTACTGAGACTCACAGGGCAGTGTCGAAGCACCATCTAGTGGTCATTGAAAGCAATTTCGGCAATCTGCATTGTGATTGAATGTTTTTAACTTTAACTTTATTCAAGAATCTACAGAATTTAGCAATGTCTGACAAGAGGATGTGAGAAAGTACTGCCACCAAACGCTACACTACAAACTCAGCCAACTCAAAATGACTTGAAATGTGCTACTAAATTGCTTCTGTATGCACTCTATTATACCTAAACACTGGCATTCTTGATCTTTGACTTGACAATGAAAGGCCTCTAAACGATCAACGTGACCAAAAAAACCAGAGCAAGTGGACTTTTGAATGTTTTTTACTTCAAATTTATTAATATGTGTGTATGTGTGTGCTTGTTTTTTTATTGTTATTATATGTAGCCATTCACATATAGCAGTAATACAGTGATGAGGTAAATGATAAGTAAGCAAGCAAAGACGATCACAATTCCAGACAAGGGTCACGAGAGTCACAGCAGCATCTAAAAGAAAAATATACTCATTTCCCTCTGATTGTAATATCAATCTATCAGCATGTAAAATGAAATTACACTTGCCTCGTAGTTGGAGGGGGATGGAGATGCAGAGAGATGTCTGGGTTGCGTGGAACCATCTGAGCATCCAGAACTGCACGGAGCAGAGAGAGGGTCAAATAAATTGGATCAAATCATTTGAATTTCATAAACACAAGCAATTTGAACAATTCCACGAACCTGACATCGCTTCCATTATCTCTCCTCTTTTCTGACTTTCTGTATCTTCTGTCTGCTTTCTGTCTGTTCTGTTTCTTCTGAATGAACACCTGGAGAACGTGGAGATTTAAAAGGGGGAAGCTTTACTCAAGTTTCATATGCTTGCCCCTTGACCTTGAACAGGAAGTGATGTAATTAAGGCCCTGAGCCAATCAACAGTCATTTTAGGACAGAGTTTTTTTATCTTTCAAAATATCTACACTACTAAATGATATTTTACTATTAATTTGTAAAAATGGGAAATTGAGTATTGTTACGACTCGTCCCACTTTTGTTTTCTCTTTCGTTGTTGCAACTCTTTCGTAGTCCGACGCCCCCCAGAGTCTGCCCCCTCTCTGTGATATCTGCTAGACTAAGTACTTAACATGTGCGCTGTTTGTGAAACAGTCTTCTGATTAGTACATCATGTAAATAGTGTAAATAATTCCTGTTTGTCAATCCAGATAGCCAAAGGTAGGGAGGAGAAGCCCTTTTTTTGTTTGAAACATTTTCTCCTGTTTATGCGGTGAGGAGTTAGGTTCAAGTTTTTGTCTTTTTTCAAATAAATATATAAAGAAATTATTATGACCTCATGGTCTCAGGGAAACTCTGGTGCAACATGAAAGAAAGAGACTCCTGTCGTCCCAGCTCCCAAGAACCACCACCAACAATAAATCTACAGTCCTTTATAGATGTTATTCAAAATCTTCAAGGCTTCATGGTAAGCTAACAGCAAAATAACAAATGAAAAAGAATGAAAGCCAAGCAACCTGTTATCTACTCAAACAAAAGGAACAAAAACACAGACCACTAATCTAACTCCCACTGTAATAAAAACAGGAGGCAAATAGAATTGCTACCCCTGCCCCTATTTCAAACTGACACATGTTAGCTGGCAGCTTGGTTGGAAGTAGAGAGAGGTGAGTCTGCAGGATATGGAGGAAGCTGTGCCTTCAAACTACAACCTTGGAGGTTTCAACTCAATCAGTGCCCTGAACAACCTACAGACTCACACAGTCACAATTATTCAATTCAGCCAGCTCACCTGCTGCTCATCACACACACACACACCAGGAGGAAGAGAGAGATCCACCACATGCACAGAATTAAAGCAAATACATATACATTACAAAAAAGGCTCAGGTGACCTGTGGGTCATAACCTAAATATACTCAAACAGTTTTAAGTTCTCCACTTCAGACACTTCCATATTTTCATTTGATAATCTCATAAATTCCATCGTCTCCTTGCTGTCAAAGCTGAACCTTCAAATCTTCACACGTCTCCAGTCAGAATGGGTTCATAAGTGTCTTTATTTGTTGCTTGGGGCATCTCCTCTATCTCAGAGTCCCTGTGTGAGCAACTGCGGTTATACTGTTGTCTAAGCAGGACAATGACGACTGCAGCAACACAACCACAGACCACTGCAACAACAACCATGATGATTAAAGTGGAATTGTTAATAGGTTCCTTTTCTTCATCAAGACCATCATCAGATGATTGATTGACTGCAGGAATCGTCTTAAACACCTGAATTTCAGGGACTGAGAGCAGTCCTGCTGCACATCCAACCTGTGTGTTGTTTCCATGGAAACCAGACAGCACAGCTGTAGTGGTGACAGTGACTGTAGCGTTGGTGTTGGTGACACTGACTGTGCTGCTGTTAGAGAAGTAGAGGTCTTGTTGTGGGACATTCAGAGCTACTTTGGGAGCAGGGCGACCTGTGGCCGAGCAGGACACAACTGTCTCTTCAGTAGAGTTTGATTCTCTTCCTGTCAGAGATCCATCAGGAAACATGTTAAACAAACAGAGAGCAGCCTTCATCCTGCTCCGTCACCTTCCTGATAACTATGGAGCAGTTCTTCAGGAAGGTGACGGAGCAGGGGAGGAAAGAAAAGTCCCAATCACTATTCTACGGGACACTGACGCAAAATAATCCCTTATTCGTGGGGGTGTCCTGCCCTTCTTGACCGATTCGTACTGCGGTTCAGATGTGTTGGCGTGGGGCGTAAAGATGAGTGTTGTGGTGTGCCCTTGTATTTTGTCCAGCTGTCCTCGCGATTTGTGTCGGTAAAAGTTAGAATTGCTGTAAGGTCTCAGCTGCCGACCGCCGGTATCGATCTGATTTTGGGACATGATTTGGCCGGTAAAAAGGTTTTCCCCTCCCCTGAAGTAATCGACGACCCGATTCCCGCTGTGTGCGTTTCTCCGCCGGCTTCTTTAAACTCGTCCCAGCTCGTCCCACTTTTGTTTTCCCTTTCGTTGTTGCTGTGTATCTCGGTTCTAGTCCGACGCCCACTGTCTTTTTCTCTGACCACAACCCGCTCGTGTTCTTGACTCGGATGCAGAACAGTAACCAGCGTTTAATGCGCTGGTCGCTCTTAGTACAGGATTTTATTATTGAGATCCGGTACAAGAAAGGCTTAGAGAATGTGATGGCTGACGCACTGTCCAGATCAGGTTGGGTTAAAAATCGAAATTCTGGAGTTTTGGAACTTCAACCATGGTTTGGCTGCACATTCTTGGGGATGGGAAGAGCGGGGACTCTTGATCATGTTGTGCCCAGGTTCCCCTAGGCCGGGGTCATAACATGAAGACAAACTGACGGAAATCTTCAACTATCACATCTTTCTCAAACAGGTTTAGAGGTTAGATGGAAGAGTCAGATTTTGTCTGTATCAGACCCACAGGAGATGGTGTTTCTGCGTTTTTAGTCTGCTCTTCTTTTTTTTTAAGAGCGGGGCAGACAGCAATGAATTGGCCTTGCTCATGACAATAAAAACACTTCAGATGCAGACGGAGCAGACGGGTTACGACAACCATTTTTAGGAGATTTAACCCTCCTCTCAAAGTGAGCTGGATCACGACGAGTCGGTGAGAGCGAATTCATCAGCTAACACGGCAGCAGCGGCGAGGGACGAGACTTTCTGTTCATTTAAATAAATGACAACTCTCTCAGGGGAGACTCAGGCAATTTTTTAATTCCTCCAGTAATATGAGCTCACGCAGCTCGTCGACAGTTTTCAACTTACTGGCTTGGCACCACTTGTCAAAAAGCGCGCTTTTCTCCCTCGCAAATTCTACAAATGTCTGGGTGGCAGTTTTTTCACATTTCCTAAATTTTTGCCTATAGGCTTCAGGCACTAACTCGTAAGCACGGAGGACAGTGGCTTTCACGAGATCATAATTTAGACTGTATTTTATCAACAGAGAGTTACAGACTTCCTGTGCTTTCCCAACCAGTTTACATTGGAGCAGAAGAGGCCACACACTTTCGGGCCACTTTAGTGTAGCAGCTATACGCTCGAAGGCATTGAAGTAGGAATCTACCTCAGACTCTCTAAAACGATGGGACTAGTGCAATGTGCCTACTAACGTCGAAGCTATCATGAGCAGAGGGACTAGATGAGGGTGAGGAAGGGACTGAGGGCCCCGCAACTACAGCGGCCCCCCACTCTAACTCCAGAGCCTTAACCCTTAAGTGCATGGCTTCAACCTCCAACTCCCATTGTCTCACTTCAACCTCCTTAATACGCAGAGATAATGTGAGTTCCTCTGCAGTCGTACCAGCTGGTACTGGGAGGGCCTGGAGTGGGTCAAGAACACCAGCTCCGACTGAAGGAGCACGGTCACCAAACAAACCCCTTTTACTCAGCTCTGCATGCAGGAGGTCCTTAACCTCCTGCTTTTTAGTATTTAGTGGCACATGCACATCAAAGAACTCAGCAATCAGGACAAGGTCCACCTTTCTACAGCGATCCAACTTGGCCTCGGTCGGACTAGTAGCAAAATCCTCCAATTTAAACTCCATATTGCCACCCCCCCAAAGAAAAAAACTGCCAACCAGAAAGTAGAGAGAGAAAAAAAAACAAAAAAAACAAATACTCACCAAATTTACCCAACGCACCAACAGACAAAGAAAGAACGGACGAGCCCCCAAATCATGGTACGACCCCGGCCTAGGGGAACCTGGACACAACATGATCAAGAGTCCCCGCTCTTCCCATCCCCAAGAATGTGCAGCCAAACCATGGTTGAAGTTCCAGAAAATAGCTGTTTATTCTTACTTCGGACAGGAGAAACAAGTGCCCAAAACAATAAACAAAAACTTCTGAACCTGGCCCTGATCTTACCTCGCACAGAAAACAAAAGACAAAAACTTTGAACCTAACTCCTCACCGCATAAACATTAGAAAATGTGTCAAACAAAAAAGGGCTTCTCCTCCCTACTTTTGGCTATCGGGATGACAAACAGGAATTATTTACATGATGTACTAATCAGAAGACTGTTTCACAAACAGCACACATGTTAAGTACTTAGTCTAACAGATATCACAGAACAACCAGCAGCACAGCCTCCATTGTTGGGAATGGGAAGGAGAGAGGGGGCAGAGGTCCAGCAGCAGCCCGTTTAAAAAGCCAGGCCCAGCCTGTAAAACAAACAAAATGGTTGCCATTCCTTGTATTCTCAGTGTAAAATGCAATATTTAAGATAATCTCGGCATTACAATGCATTTTGATGACATTTCTAGTGAGAAATATGCATTTTATTTTCATAATATTTGTTCAGTAAATGTATATGATGTCTACTTTATCCCTTATAATGAAGACATTTTTCAGGTGTCGCCACAATATTGTAGGAATATAACATTTTGTGGATTTGTGCAATATACATAAAGAATGTACCATGATTCCCGCTCCAGTCCGATCCCTGTTGTGGAACACTTGACCTCGGTGGACCCTGACATCACACTGGTCACAGAAGAATAGGTGTGGTCGGCAGTCAAAGCAACGGATAACGGCTGGACCGTTTCCACAATGTTGGCAGATCCTAGTTGCTGCATATTGTTGAACCACCATAGTGTTGACCAGCCGGGGTCTCTCTTTCGCCTACCACACTAATATGAGGCTCTTTCGGGTAAACCAGTCTGTTGAGGCTTGAGTTGCTGTTTCATCATCATGTACAGTGGGGCAAAAAAGTATTTAGTCAGCCACCAATTGTGCAAGTTCTCCCACTTAAAAAGATGAGAGAGGCCTGTAATTTTCATCATAGGTATACCTCAATTATGAGAGACATAATGAGGAAAACAAATCCAGAAAATCACATGGTCTGATTTTTAAAGAATTTATTTGCAAATTATGGTGGAAAACAAGTATTTGGTCAATAACAAAAGTTCATCTCAATACTTGTTATATACCCTTTGTTGGCAATGACAGAGGTCAAACGTTTTCTGTAAGTCTTCACAAGGTTTTCACACACTGTTGCTGGTATTTTGGCCCATTCCTCCATGCAGATCTCCTGTAGAGCAGTGATGTTTTGGGGCTGTCGCTGGGCAACACAGACTTTCAACTCCCTCCAAAGATTTTCTATGGGCTTGAGATCTGGAGTCCAGGACCTTGAAATGCTTCTAACGAAGCCACTCCTTTGTTGCCCGGGCGGTATGTTTGGGATCATTGTCATGCTGAAAGACCCAGCCACGTTTCATCTTCAATGCCTTTGCTGATAGAAGTAGATTTTCAGGAGGGTGAGATCTTGCGTGGAGCCCCAGATCGAGGGAGATTATCAGAGGTCTTACAGATTCAGTCTTCCCAGCCTGGTGCAGGTCTACAATTTTCTTTCTGGTGTCCTTTGACAGCTCTTTGGTCTTGGCCATAGTGGCGTTTGGAGTGTGACTGTTTGAGGTTGTGGACAGGTGACTATTATACTGATAACGAGTTCAAACAGGTGCCATTAATACAGGTAACGAGTGGAGGACAGAGGAGCCTTTTAAAGAAGATGTTACAGGTCTGTGAGAGCCATAAATCTTGCTTGTTTGTAGTTGACCAAATACTTATTTTACCGAGTAATTTACCAATTAATTCATTAAAAATCCTACAATGTCATTTCCTGGATTCTTTCCCCCCATTCTGTCTCCCATAGTTGAAGTGTACCTATGTTGAAAAGTACAGGCATCTCTCATCTTTTAAGTGGGAGAACTTGCACAATTGGTGGCTGACTAAATACTTTTTTTATGGAAGGAAAGTCGCTGGTCACTTCACCACTGGTTTCTGGAGCTCTGACAAGAGAGACACCAGTCTTCCCACTCTGGCTGTGACTGGGACCTGCTGTTGCTTTTTACACTCAATATCACAATGATGCTAGGCACAGGTATGTAATAACAACCGCAGATATGGTACGTTCCAATTCAGACCCATGACTTTTGTACACCATTCCAAGATGGTGTACAACATTATAATTAGCATGGATTAACATGAATGTTAAAACAAATCTGACCTGCTTGTTTTCTGGATGATCTGGGTCTGCTGTAAATAATGTTCCCATCACTGTCCCTCTTAATCCACCTAACATCTCTATTGATGTTTGATGGCTGGCTGGTGCAAGACTGACTGGTGGATGGTTCTGCCTGCTGGTGCATTAGCTGCTCAAGGTTTTGGAGGTGAGCCTGATGTTCAGCATCATCCACAAGGTCACTCATCTCCTTCAGGAGACAGTCACTGAAATGAAAGTGGAGTTGGCGTTGGTTGGTTTAAAAGTTTAAAAAAAGTTGTGTGAGTAGATCGGGGCAGCAGTGTGGAGGCTACGTCACTCGGGATTCCCCTGGTCGTAGCGTTTCTTTTTAAAAATTCTTCACAGCAATGACAGGCAGCTTTTTAAAAAAGCGGTCACAATTCGCAAAACGTGAGATACCAGTGGATAAGACATGGGAATTCTAAATTAATGCATTAGCCTAATTAAAATGAGTACGTCCCGTGGAAAAAAACACATATGAATTATTGTTACGATCTCGAATCACGTAACCTCATAGACCTACATACACTCACTGAACAGAGGTTGTGAAAACAAAATGCATATTTCCCACTAGAAATGTCATCAAAAGGCATTTTAATGCAGACAGTATCTTAAAATATGACATTTTACACAGGGAATGAAAGCAATGGCAGCCATTGTATTTGTTTTAGCAGCAGAAAACTTGAAAGTCACGTGAAGTGGGGACGCTGGATGGCTAAACCCCTTTCCGTCAAAATCCGAAGATAAGGGATTTGCATTAAAATCTATGGGATGACCCTCTTCGTCGGGTAGCGACATAAAGGGGGTACCCTAGACGTCGGCTCTGGACATCGGGGGGCAATGACCAAACGTCAGTATGTGACGGATAGGGGTGAGACTGACCCATGATAGCTCTGCTTATGGTAATTCCTTTAAGCAAAGTCTGCAGCAATGCGGACTTCCACAAAATGTTTGTATTGTGATGTAACAGTGGGGAAAAAGCCCAAGCCCTCGTGGACTTTGGTGGGAACATGCCTCAAAATCCATGAGTCCATGAGGACCGTGTGGACATTGTAATTGGGCCATTCACTGCATCTAGACTGCTCACATGTCCGACCTGGTGGTTGCTGGTGTGCTCTGCAGCTACTCCTGGTTTAATTATTTCACCCCCCTTAATCACATCATTTGAAATGGATGATATTGGCAATTTCAGCACCATGCTCTGTTCAAACAATGTAGTGCAACCATGGTTTAATGCCTCTCCTGGTGTGGAGGTCAGTATTCGATGTAACAAGGTTGGGTTCATTTTAAGTTATACAAGCCTTGTATTTATTTTGTTATATACAGTAAGATTTTAAAAAAAAAAAAAAAAAAAAAAGTGAAAATTTTGATGAAACCATGAATCATCCAAACTTCAGCTTTGATCAAGGGGCCAAATGTTTTTTGCTGGAGGGATGGATTCAGCCCACATGCCACTATTTCCTTACCGCAGCTGAATTTTGAGACTGATATGCTGACATGACTAAAAATCCTATAATATGATCATTTATTTAAATTTAATTACTTTTAGGTCAGCAAAAGGATTCAATAATCCCCAAGCAGAATTTTATACCAGGAGAAGCAGAGAAATGATTAAGAACATGAATCATGGCTGCATTCCATTCATGTTTGAAAGTTTTAGGACTCTCGCATTGTGTATGCTGGCTCACTGTCAAGTCACACCGAAAAGGAACAGAGCCATTGTTAGAACTATTAGTAACACCTGTGCTGGTACAAGTCCAAATGTTTGCCATGAAAAAGGTCCGGCTTGATTTGTTATAGCAAGCAAAGCACAGGTGTTACTAATAACTTGGCTCTGTTTATTCAAATGACAGTGTGATAGTGAGCCATTAGGCACAATACCAGGACCCTGAAACTGAAGCAGCTAAATGCAATTCAGCTATCATTCATTGTATTTCCTACTTCAACACACCACAAATGTCCCCTGTGAGAAATGCCTTTTATTTGGTATGTTCAAGACCCTGCACATCCACACACAGGTGTTTTCACTTATGGCTAATTAGAACTATGATTAGGTAGAAGGTGGGAGAGTGAAGAAATACTCCTCTCCATTTCGTGTTCTTTTCTTTTGAAGCCTGTCCAGTAGACACATTTAAGCATCCATCAGGTTGTGGTGGTTTCACAGGTCACAGTTCATCATTATTCAGCTTTGACCCAACAGATGTGCATTCAACCAACAGAAACACTGCTGCACTGCATTTGGCAGTGTAGAAATTATTAGTCTCATGTGTTTCAACCCCATTTTGAATACATTCCCTACACTACCAGACTACAAACTTCTGTATAACTCATCCCTCTGATCAATAATTATTTATTAGCATTCTTTTTTAGAGCTGAGTGCAGAGAACTTCTGGATAGCAGAAATGTCATGTGACCACATTTTAACAGCAGATCACTAAACTGCAGTAACCAATAAGAATGATAAAGAGGTAAATTTAGGTGCAACAAAAGTAAATTGAATGTCAGAGAAATGTCAGTCAAGCACAACCCTGAGAAAAGGTCTAATAAGGCAAAATAGAAATCACCTATGTGGGTGGACTATGTGTGTGTAAGACCTTACATAATATTTTGCCAGATTAAACAACAGTTTGAAGAGGAAATAATGGAAATAAGTATTATCTTATTTGACCACGGGGTGGCGGGAGAGGTTAACTAATGTCTCCTGAGCAGCAGGTATAGCTATAAAACTATCTCTAATACGTTTTGCAGCATTGCAGTCAACCTGTCTCTCCACTTCTCCCCCTCTTTATCACCTTTCTCTTTTTCCTTTTCCTAACTCTACCCTACCCCTTCTTTTATTTTACTTCACTTTCCTTTTCTTCCCTTTTTCTTCTCATTCCATTATCTGTCTCTATCTCTTTTTTGTTTATTCTTGTGTTTCATGTTAACCCCTCAACTTCAACCCCCCCATCTCTGCAGCAGCCTGTGATTCTCCACATTTGATACAGCATAGATCCACTTGGACACGACTACTTATGTTTTACTAAGTACAGCAGCAGCAGCCTGCAACAATCCTTAATATGGATATGAGCATGTAGTGTGTGTAATATGGTGTGTGTGTGTGTATGTGTGTGTGCTCTGTCTCTCTCCTTGCTGCAGTGTAGTTCTCCTAGTGTCATACATCATGTCCAGCTGGGCTCATTCCAATTTCCAGAGTCTATATTCTATTAAGTAAACAGTCATTGTAACACTCAGTAGCTTACTGTACTGTGTGTGTGTGTGTGTGTGTGTGTGTGTGTGTGTGTGTGTGTGCGCGCGCACACTGGCACTCTCTTTCTTTCACTCTCCCCATTGTTTATACAGCATATCCAGTTGTGTCTGTGGCCATACATTATGTCCATATTCTTTTATAATAAGCAGCATCTACTAAAGAGTCATATATTACAGCTTCAGTGGAAGGACCATCTGCTAGAAGCTGGCAACTGTAGTCACCTTAAACCTGTACTGAAACACAAAGGGAAATTCATTATTCACTTTAAAAAAAACTGACTAAGATATTTATCATAACATGCAATGGCTGTGTAAATGGGTTCCATGTTATGTTATGCGCCCTCTAGTGGCTATAAAGAAGGCTGTGAGATTCCCATCCCCCCTAATGCTATATGGACATATAAAGACTTATAATTATAATGATAAGACACATCAAGGATACAAAAACAAATATGCCGCAATATACTAATGTAACATCCACTGCAAGTCACTAGCATAAGGAATGACAATAAAGGAGTTAACGACTTCCCATCTGTCACTAACAGGGCATGGGCTAGGTTTCGCAAAGACATACCAGTGAACACCATAATCAATATTAAACACATTCCAAATTCCATTCCCTTTTCAATGCAAACGATTAACAACCATGTCACACCTTCAGCCTGCCCTGACTGCCTGACTGGGATCCAACCAGAGGGGGGGAAGCAAGCAGACTGACAATAAAACGAACAAACAAAAATGAAGGAGAAAAGAAAACTAATCCGCCCCCAAGAGCAATACCCATATCTTTTTGCCTGCTACCAGCTCACTTGTGAGGGTGGACTAGACAGAAAAAGAAACCCCACAAAAAACAAACAAGGAAACAATGAAAATAATCCAGCGACAAGAACAGATAATGGACCATTTATACTCTGCAGAGGAACAAGTATTAACAAACTTAACACTTGATTACACAAATATTAAAATACGCACTAAATCTTTCCTTATGTTTGGTTGTCTGATCTTTCTGGGTAGTCCAGCTACTGTTCACTATCCTTTCAATGGTTAGTTTGCATGGAGCGTATCTACTGACACCAATCATTGTGAGGGTCACTGGCATGTAGGTAAAGGTCAAAAGATCTTGTGAAGCCTGCCAAGCACTGTTATCTTAGGGTGATCCTCACATCTGGTGGAGACACACACATAGACACCTACAGAGGAGAGGACACATCATGTACACATTCAGGAATATATTCTAGTCAGTGTTTTGTCCTTCATGCATGATTAAACCAGCCAAATCAAGAATCAACTTGATTGTCTTCAATTCTTCACCTCTCAGATGGCGAGAAATTATCCTTTCACAACTGTTAAACATTAGATGACTAAACTTTAAAATACCTGGCTTGTCGATCTACTTTCCAACAAACTACAAGTCGCCTTCAACCCAGCAGGAAAGCAGTTCTGAAATATATGAAAACAACAAATGGGACATATACATTCAAGCCTGACAGTATGAAACACTACACAAGGAAAACAGCCTGAGGCGTATCAGTTGTTCCTGCACTCTCGTCTTACTTCTATGCCAGCATGGACTGAGGTGTGTGGCTGCCTCACTTCACTGGCCTGAACCAACAATGAACAAACTTACAAATGAATCCACAATGAAGACAAATGGCCAGTAGAAACACCCAAAAATACAATAAGATTCAAATCAACATCATGATTTTTTAAATTCATGTTAGCGATATGGCTCTACTGATGACTGATAGCCTGTCAGTTGGTTGGTCCACCACTTTGGTCCATACTAAAATATTTCAACTGGATTGCAATAAAATCTTGGAAGCACATTCATGGTCCCCAGATGATGAATCCTACTGACTTTGGTGATCCTCTGACTTTTCCTCAAGTGACATTATGAGATTTACTTTTTTGTTTTATAGTAAAAATGTCTCGAACTGTTGAATGGATTGACAACACATTTGCATTTACACCCATTTGTGACCTACTGACTTTTCCTCTAGTGCCAACAGCAAGTCAAACATTCTCTTTATCCTGATAAATATCTAAACATCTTCTGACTAGACTGGCACAGAGTTTTGTACACATTCATGGTTTCCTAGATGATGTATGATGTATTTGACTACATTTCAGGATCCCCAGACTTTTTTCTTTAGTACCACTGTGAAGATCCTCAAACACTTTTTGATGTATCTAATCATAATATAACCTTACCAATAATGCACCGTGCTAAGACTTAAATTAAAGTACAATTTAAAAATTACCATTTAAGTCTCATTGCAGACATTTGAATGGTCATTGCAACATGTGTCAATAACATTTGTTATGATCTAACTAAGGGCTGACCGATACTGGATTTTTTTAATACTGATATAAGGGAGTAAACAATTCTGATAATTACATCAGTGCACTGAAACACTGGGAATTTAATAATTATAAATTCCTAAAAATAATAAAACACATAAAACAACAACAAAAACATACTCATATATTAAACTTGAATTAAGAAAAAGGATCCTATATAACTTTAAAAAACAATTAGTTCATATCAGACAACATGCTGATACCAATATATCTGTGATAGGCCAATATTGGCTGATAATATCGGCTGATCGATATATCACTCTGGCTCTATACCTAACTCTTTGTTAATTAATTAAGTTAAATATACTAATATGCCAATGGAGGATGGATAAGAAATGCGGTGTGAATGCCAATTTGGTCAGTGGTGTAGGTGTGCATTAATGATGAATGTAAGTGTGTTGAAACAAGGCATAAACCAAACCATAAACAGGTGCCTGCAGGGAAAAGATGAGGAAAGAGCTGCCTCAGCAACAGCAACAACGGTGTTGAAGAGATAGACCGGCCAGACATATCCAGCACTCTTATATAGCAATCAGGATGAGCTGATTCAGGTGTGGCTCACCCAACTGACACCTCTTCCACTTTGACTGCCTGATACATAGGAACAGAAAGGACAGAACATAAAGAACCACAAGCAGAGCAGAAGTGTTCGTCTCACAATTTGGTTGTATCACATTACATGAGGCAGTAAGCTGAGTGTTTGGGAGTAGGTACGGTAGAGATAGGACATTTAGAATAAATAAACATCATGAGATTATCCACTTAATACATAATTATTCTGAAATATACTGGATTCCCTACCATATTAGCTTTTCATGTACACCATATATCTTTTATAACCCTCTTTCAACCATAACTTGCACATAGCTAATTTCCCCCCTGGACCACCAACATGGCACCAGCAAGATTTGTGACCCAACCTATTATTGTAGTTGTTATAACATACAGAATTCTTATAATCAGTGATGCAGCACTTGTACACAAAAAGAAGGAGTTAGCTAAGTTGTGGTCTAGATGATGATCATTAAAACAAAAACCTGAAACCATGAATTAATCGAACTGATCTTTGACATTCATTCAACATTCATTGTACATTTAAACACAAGATTGATGACTTGCTTTGAGGGAGCGTATCACTCACATTTCTAGGTCCATGTTTCTATTCGGGGGCTCTACCGGAATATTTTTGCATGATTTACAGTTTGTCTTCATTACAATGCTGCCTACAATATCCTGACATCAATAAATACACTAAATTACAACCAAGAAAAGACCGGTAATTGTTTAATGAAGATAAATGGACATATGAGGCACATAATCCACTTTAGGCTTACTGCATTCCTTCTCCAAAGTATCATCATTACATCTTGAGCTCTAATAATTAATTCATAACACAATTTTAGCTAAAACAGAAAGTGGTCATTTCAATGACGCAGCAGTTCTGTGAATAAAGGAAAAGATCTCTCTGGAATGTAGTATGTTTTCGTAATTATGCCTGTAATGTAATTATGGCATTCATTTAAAAATAAGGTCATGTTTAACCTGTAATAATAGAGATATTACCAGTTAAGCTGCTGATGATGTGAATGTGCAGGTGTTTGATGCTAATCACCACTAATCACCATTGTGTAGCTGCCAGGTTTCTCATGGATCATCAATACACAAAGACACACACCACACCACACACACACACACACACACACACACACACACACACACACACACACACACACACACACACACACACACACACACACACACACACACACACACACACACACACACACACACACACACACACTATAGCCTATATTTGCTACAGCATATGCACATCACAAAACTGGATTCTGTTATTCTGACACTTGATTGAATTACTGTAAAGTAGGGCACATTAAGTCACAGCTATCTGGAAGGAGAACCTTGACAGTTAAAGGGTGAATAAGAAAGACTTGTACTGCCCCACAGCACAAGATGTCAATATACACTATCTGCACTGAGTTGAGTTATTGATTGAAACCAGAGGGGGGTAGCTGCCCGGAGCCCACAGCTCTCTCCACTTACAAAAGGGGCCCACCTTGGGCCTAATCTGCCTGACTCAAGATGCATTTCTGTTGTTTAATTTCATATTTTGAATAAAGTTTGTGTGTTTTGATTGCAGCAAACATAAAAAGTTGCCACCACTGCCAAGCGGTTCTCTTCTTACCCAGCAAACAGAACCAGCACTATAGCCTGTTTGTACTGTCGTTGATTCCACCCCCTCAGTAACCCCTTCATCGGGCCCCAGACACTCTGAGTCAATTTGGCTGCCGGGAGTTTAAAAAGCTAGCAGACTGTGTATCCACGAATGCATCATGTTGTCGCACACTGCCAAGTTAACGATCAAGCTAATGTGTTTCTTTAATCTAGCTAGGAGGTCAAAAGGAGAGAACAACAAATCAGGTGCATTAAAACCGTGAGGAGAAAACAAGTAAGAAAAGTGTGATTGCATCCTGCGCTACTCTTACATCTTCCCGTCTCACTCATCCTTTCAACACGACTGTGACGATGATCAATCAAGCTAACGTAACTTCTAACACTGCTAGCCTGACAGTGGCTAACAGTCAGACTATCCAACCTCACTTTGTCTTTGTCAGTGTTCATGTCCTTCTCAACCACAGCAAAGTGGTTGGCAGGTTCGACACTATGAGGGAGAGGATGGATATGGAAATATGTAACTTCCATGAATTATGGAAGTTACATTTTGTACTATCTTGAACTGGCACTCACAAGCCCATAGAGGCTTTGAATAAGCTGACTTTTCCCCAATTTTGCATTCATGTGTGTTTCAGTCACCTGTTGACTGTGTGGTTTGACAGTGAGTCACTGCAGAAGCTGTCGACTTGTTGCTTATGAGAATTAATTAATGCATATAGAAAACAAGAGTGAGTAAGTCTGACATGAACTCTTTAAGAAAATACAGAAATATGTGTATGTCATGTATCTACAGCATGACACGCATTGTTTCCTTTGATGAGGACATAAATACACTGTCTAAATGCCATCATAGAGCTTTCTAATTGAATGTAATGTGTTTTGATGTATTACACCACTGTGGAAAACTGACTTTTATTAACTGTTGATAAAATGACGACTCTATTCTACTTTATACTTTAATTCTTTATGATGACCTGTCTGACCTGGCTTCTGACCACTGCTGCCATTATAAGAGCTTCATTTCAGACTTTAATTAGCTAAACTTGTTAAATGTGTGAGGTCACAAGATTATAAAAAAGTATAATACAGAAAAAAGAGCAGATGTTTCTGTAATGTCATTGTTTTTTTCTTTGGAAATACTGAGCTTTCTCACCTCTTCACCATAATTAGTCTTCATAGTCTTGAAATTTCGGTTATGAAGAAATCAGTCAGAATGTTGGATTAATCTGTCGTTTAACTCCATACTTAACACATCTCGACATGTGTCTTTGTCACTGCCTGTGGTGCTGTTGACTGTCTACCTTGTATTTGAATGAAAATAGGCCACTGTCTCTATTTTAGGTGTATGTTATTCCCATGTAAGAAAGACAATGTTGGTGTTAAATGGTGTTAAACTGTGGTGGCGCTGTCCTTGGTGCTGAAACATTTGAATGCGACTGAAAGCCTTTTTCCTTTTTTCATATATCAGCAACACTGTTTCCCACAGAATGAGATTCTATTTGTGTTGGTAGTTGATGGTGTGTGTGTGTGTGTGTGTGTGTGCGTAGAAATGAATGTGATATTCTTCTTATGATTTAAGCATCTAATCACTAAAACTGCTGAAGTAAAAGACGAAAAAATAGAAACGTTCTCATTTTTAAACAACCTTCGTGGCCATTTAAGTAGAGAGTTCTGAGTTTATGAGACACACTACTACTCCTAACTGATTCTCTGTCTTTGCCTAGATACAAAATGAAAGTCAAAAATGCTTTGATGACAAACATTTTTAGTACATAATCCGAATTTTGTAATGTTTGAAAAAACAAATTTTGTTTGTTTTTTAACTTGTATGTAATATAATTAGGTGAATAATATTCATGTTTATTTGGATATTTTATTTTATATTGCATTGTTATTGTGTTGTATCTCTTATAGGTGAGGTTATAAATTAAGCCCATAGTGGGTTTCTACTTCACCTGCATGTGTTTTATTTTTTATATACTATTTTTCCTCTGACATTTATTTTACAAATGTGCAAATAAACTAATAAAGCAGTAAGGTGCAATGAGGTCTCACATGCAAAGCGACACAGATTTCAGAGTTTACGAGGTGCACCTGAATGCAACATGAAGTGTTTTGTCCAGATTTGTCCACGTTTCTTTGGGTGAGAGAGAGAGTGTGGGGTGCATAGCTCCAAAGATAGAAAATCAATTTGTGGTGGGCAAAGTTGTATTGGGGCAGGCTGCCAGGAATAAATGCATGTATGGGAAACCCTGAGCTATTTCACAGTTGTGAATTTTAAAATGACTATCAGAAGGGCCTATCGAGAATACTCCACCCCTTCTGTACTGAGAGCCTAGCTCCACCCCTGCCACAGAGTACTTTAGGGGGGAAAATAAATCCCTGAGCCGATTCATACTTACAATCTGTCTTATATTGTTGTCTACTAGCAGATTATAGTATCGTAGACTCCAAAAAAAAAAAAAAGTGGAAGATAGCAAAGCTCCATCTAATAGCAAGTGTGTCAGTCCATCCTTCCAGACGGCTTTTGTGTGTGTTTGTGTGTGTGTGTGTGTTTTGGAGGCTAGGCCCTTAATGCATCCTGATGATATAATACTTTATCAGAGAGAGGGCGGACCACTGGGAGCAAGAGAGAGTGTGTATTTGATTGTGCGTTTGTGCACGCACACACACGCACACAACTTTTTATCTGCCCTCTGTCAGCATACACACACTGAATGGAGTGTGTGAGCAAGTGGAGTAAATGAGTTGGAGAAAGTAAATGATTGCATTACACCTCTGCTGTAACCGTTCACAGATGCAGCAGGACACATTTATGTATGCTTTGACACCAGAGAGAACTTCTATTATAATTCATTAAAGATGCTCGACTGGTCAGCTGACCCCAACCCTAACCCTAACCCTAACCTCTACCCTAACCCTACACACTGACAGATGATGGAAAATACATTTACTCAAGATCACTGCTTGTACTTTATGTCAGTATGTCTATTTTATGTAACTTGACACTCCTTCCTAACATTTCAGAGATAAACATGGCAGGTTTTACATCACTAAATCTATAAAGTCACTGTATACCACCTTCCAAGCATCAAACTGCAACACAAAGTTCGCAACTACCATTTAGCAGCTAAAGAGCCAAATATTTCCCTCTGGAGTTGGTTCAATCAGAGCTAAAGAAGAGTGAATATTGGACTTGCAATTATCTAATGGCCTGAGACATGACTCCAAATGAATTCCAACAAAATTATGCATCTGTTCAATGATTGATTCCTTGTAATGTTTTAATAAAACATAAATAAAATGCATCAATTTTTTAATTTTTGTACAAGTTTGACCTGTGTTTATTTTTTATTTTTTTAAATCAGCATTCCCACATGTTGTATTCATCATAAAATGTCCTGGACAATAAAACAGTTATTGTGAATGTCTTGGTTCCATAAGATTAATCAAACATGTATTAATGAATGTGAATTAGTGTAGAGACTAATTATGAGCCAGAATATGAACAGTATATATGGGTTAACATTGCTTTATGCTCCTTTTAGGCCCTTTTAATGTGAACAACTTGGTGTATGTAATTTATATTGGTGTAAAGCATGTTGAGCTGCATTTCCTGTATGAAAGGTGCTATACAAATAAATGTATTATCATCATTATTATTATGATTATTATTATTAGTAGTAGTAGTAGTATGACCTTTTAAGACAGAATTGATCATTTTAGCTTCAGCCCAGCTCCTGATTTTAATTCACCCCGTCTTTGAAACGTACTTTAGTATGTTGAAATAGTACCATGACATGCATCAAGGTGGTTTCAGCCCTTCCTTGTGGCCTCACTGTAATTGTAGACTAACCTGGTTTTGCTGTTTTTTGCAGCAAACACATACAAGTTTGTTTTATGAGGCAAACCTGCTTCATTTAAGAGTTATTGATGAGTTTTACTGAGAGCGCTGTTGAGACAGAAAAACATTCATCATGCAAGAGAGCATCATGAATACTTGTGATGCACTTTATGCAACCAAATATGAATTAAATTACACCAATGAGGCTTTATTCTCTGCAGGCCCTTCAAAATTCTTAATTTGTATGTGGGAGATGGAATAGGTTACCATGCATATTAATGAATTTGTGCATAAACTTGTAAAACTTGTATTTGTATCTTGGGCAGCGTCAATAAATGTTTGTTGAATCGTGTGTGTGTGTGTATATGTGTGTGTGTGAGTTTCTTATTTTTGCGTGAGTTTGTGTGCGCCTGTGATTATTCATGTAGCCACGAACTGTCGATTCATTAGCCTAATGCTCCCATATATTCATTTGCCCCACACTCTGTAACACTGTAATGGATTATAAATGTTTACACTTAGTACAAGCTTTTCTTCACGTCTTAAGAGAATTAAAAAGGGAAATCGCTGATTTGTCTTTTTTACATTAGTATTCATAAATATCACACTTCTGCAAAAAGTAATTTTACTTTTTGTAGATAACCACCAAGCAACAGAACTAATGAGAGCTCCCATTCTAAGTATTCACCTGTGTAATCAAGTTTAAAAAGTGCCCTTAAAAGACCAGTGTGTAGGAATTAGTGGCATCTAGTGGTGAGGTTGCAGATTGCATCCAACTGATAATGCCTCCCCTCCTCTTCTAACATGTAGAGACCCTTAATTGGCCACAAAATTCATGAGAAACATAAAAGGAGGAAGTGTTTGGTCGTTCTGGGCTACTGTAGAAATATGGCAGTGCAACATTGTGGGCACTATGGAAGAGGACCTGCTCCCTATGTAGATATAAAGTTGTTCTAAGGTAACGAAAAAACATGATGAATGTCGTTTTCATGGGATCATACACTAGTTAAAACATAGTTATGAATATTGAATTCAATTTCTGCCAAGTCTGCAAGAACCCACTAAATTCTACACACTGCACCTTTAAAACCAGCATTGAAGTTACAAACCTGATTCTAAATGTGATGTGTGTTTGTGCTGAAGAATTTTACAAACATATTTTTCTTGGCTTGTGTGTTTCTTTAGTTGGCAAGAGCTTCTGTCATATACTGTACACATGAGCACACAAAATATGGTCCTAAAAGCATTGGGTTGTAAGTTCAGGGTTAATGATGCACCAGAACCACTTTCGAAAAATACTCGGCAGGCGATTGGATGAACCATCTCTCTATCACCATCTTACCTTGAGGGGCAACTGGATTTGTCAAGTCTACACTACAGGACTTTTAGAATCTTTTTCAAACCCTGTCCAAGGAGAGTAGCCCACAGCCCTCATCGTCTTTTAAAAAACCTGTTGATAGGGTGCACATGGTTAAAGGTGGTAAGTGTTGCAGAAGAAAACCCTGACCCTACCGGTTTGTAAGGTTGAATTGCTTCCTGTTTTGCAAACTTTTTATTTTCAGATAGACAGGTGGGTGCAGTTGTATTTATTGTGAATGATTTGTTTTGTGTAGTTCAGATTTGGTATTGCACTTAAACTTAGAGTCTTCTGTTAGTTGCTTTGTCCTGGGGTTTTTGTTTAAGGTGCCACTTTACTATAAATGATACGACAGCAGTTTTTTAGCCTGATACTACAATAATACAGGGAATCTGGAAGGTAATAATGTCCCTTATTGTGCTAGAGAGGGGCTAACTTTTGATTTGATTGGCAGATATTGCTTAATGTGTGGAGGAAAGAAAATATCTTGAATTTTCGGAATTGTGTTAAATACATATCTTTGTCTTGATCTTACTCCACTGTAAACAGATTACATATGTTGCAAACATAGCTGGCGGGATTGTTAAAAGACAGTTAAGAGGAATAGATGTGAATGTAGGAACAAAGACTTACACCGTCATACAGCTGCTGGAGCCACACAGAATGTAAAAATGTGTTATTTGGAGATGAAAAAGCAGGAGGTTGAGTTCTGGTTAAGAAGTCACAACCAGGGAAAAAGTCTGTGGGCAACATTTGATCTATTTTATGGTTGGTGTACCAAGATCTGAGTTGATAGTAGAAGAGTTTTGGGCAGTGCTGAAAATTAACTTTTTTTGTCCACAGGCTACAGTGGCTTGTAGATTTTAAATTCTATAAGCAACTCATCATTTTCACAAGCCACCATTTTGTTATTACTTTTTTGTGTAATGTTTGTCTTGCTTAAAAAATACAATTTGAACTCTGTATCTTAAAGCATTAGGTAGTTACAGTAGTTTCACAAAAAACAGTTTATCCTCATTAGCATGTAAATGCATGCTGCAAGGTGCCCCAAAATATAATCAGATCACGTAGTCCATATAATTCTCTATCTCTCACACCAAACACACACAAACACCCTTCAAATGCATGAAAACAACATACAAACACCCAAACAGTGATATACTGTAGATCCATTTTAAGTCAGAACCTTAACAGTCTAGCATCAAGTTTGGTAACCAAGTAGTTAGGTGTCTTAATGTTGACTGACATATCGGTCACAATGTATGTGGCACAGGCTGGTTCAGTGGCAGACAGACTAACAGAGTTACACAGTAGACTAACAGAGACAGACTGCTGGCTCTGGTTTCCCGAGGCACACACACACACACTCTCGCTCTCCCTCTCTCGGTTCAAAATCCCTCCACATCATCAGAATCTGAATCAGATTTTAACAATGTTATTGTTTCCTGAGCCCTCCTTCCCTCCAGGAAATCAGGCCACCTGGATCGGAAGCTGTCTCGATGCTACCGCTCGACGGCGGGGGTGGGGGTCAAAGTCCTCATTTGAGAGGGTTGCCAGCTGGGCCATTAGGAGGTCAGAGAGAGTGACTGCAGCACGGTGCGGTCCCCTTTCAAGAGCTTCATCACACTAAATCCCCTCTCGCAGTCAGCGGTGGAGGCTGGAATACAGAGGACAAGGTCGACCAGGCTGAGAGCATCAGGGTGCTGGTGGTGTAGCATTCTATTTATCTCAGGCCGGGATGAGGAATGGAGACTGTCACTTTTTTGGTACAAGCTGTTTTTGAGAATTGTGCACTTGTCTGGGAGATCACTTGTCACTCCCCAAGACAGGAAGACTTGCTTTAAGTACTTCGTTCATCTATTTCTGCCTCCCCAACTCTGGTGAGAGATAAATAATGCCAGAAATGTTTAGTTCCATGAAGGTGTGTAAATTCATTAAATGTTGTCAAAGGCCAAACCACATACCTTCGCCACTATAGAGCTACCAACTCGGTTACATGCAGGACACTGGAGCTCATGTTAGCAAATTGGCTCTGCTGGTTCTCACACAGTTTGTCAAGTAGGTTGTTCTTAGTCACAGAGTTCATGGTGGTGTCACTGCACTTGTGCTAATTCATGAAGGCTAGTTTTATACTTTGTCAGCACTGACTGAGCAAAGGTCAGACAACCATGTACTTCAGGCAGTGTCATTGTGGAGGCCTAATGTGTAAGAGAGAGGTGGGTCAAACTTAATGCATGAAGTTGGAGAACATCCACACAGCAGGATCCTGACAGGTTTTAAAGAAGTGGCATTGCAATCACTCCCTCAGCATCTGGTGACTGAATCTACAATGTTGGTCAGACTTCTTTCCTTTTTCCCATCCCTCTTCTGCTGATGCAACTTGCACTGCAGCAGAAATGCAGATTTGAATTTGCGGTCAGTGGTCTAAACCACTCTTGATCAGTCGAGACTCGACATGAAGGCTGGAGGAGACATATCGGCCACCGTAGCTTCTGGGTTTTCCATTGGTCATTTTGCAGGTGGCTGGTTCTAATGTCCAACTCTTGTTTTGTTTTGTTAAAGGCGCACATACATTATCTATCAGAATACATATTTGTTGCATTCCCACCACTTCTGGAACCAAACCTCACAGTCCAAACGTGGTTTGAGGTGTGCCTTTGCAGAGAAGCAGCTCACAGCATTTTAATTCTAACGTGGTAGATGCCTCTGTTGGCATAAGGATTAGTTTCAGAGGCTTACTGCCAAAAATACTGGTTAAAAGTTAAAATTGCAAATGAAACAAATTGTATGACTAACCTGCCATAAAAGATGTAGCAGGTAAGATTAAATATTTGACCTGCCTCAGGATTTAGTTTTTTTCTTAAAGAATGTTCAAATGAATCTGACAAAAAAAGTCACCTTACTATCTGAAGCTGCTATTGTCTTCTTGTACGTCATTCAGTTGAAGGTTTTTATTGCTGTGAACAAAGTCATTTTATTACAAGAAAAAAGGGAAAATCACAGATAGGTCAGCCTGAGATAACAGTTAGGATAACAAGTCTTTGTCCTGTCATCCTTGAGTGAAAAAGTTTTATTTCTAATACCTGGCTCTACCCTTAAAGAAGAAAGTTGTGCTCTGTGATTGGATGAAAATGAACTCTGATTCTGTTGTTTGTACTGTCAAGTACAAAAAGTACCAATAATTGCATGTTTTCTGGCTACAAACTGACAAACATATTACCCCTCCCTTGCTGCAGCTGATTACTTCCTGCAGGAGTTGGCAGTCAGGGAGGGTCGTTAGGGCAAGGTGCTGACACCTGGCTAGGCCTCTACCTAAGGTGATTAATGCCAGCCTGGTCTCTCTCTCTCTCTCTCTCTCTCTCTCTCTCTCTCTCTCTCTCTCTCTCTCTCTCTCTCTCTCTCTCTCTCTCTCTCTCTCTCTCTCTCTCTCTCTCTCTCTCTCTCTCTCTCTCTCTCTCTCTCTCTCTCTCTCTCTCTCTCTCTCTCTCTCTCTCTCTCTCTCAGGCTCCACGCCGCCACGCGTTCTGGGTTCTTTTTGGCATTTTCCTTTTACACTCAACCGCAGTACACACATATCTCACTCATCCACACACACTACATTCACCACTGGTGCCACTACTCTCCACACCTCATGCTTTTTGTAGATATGTTTGTTTAAGTTATAATAAAACATTTTCATTTGGCACTTTCAATCCTGACTTGTCTCCCCTCCTTGTCACATATGTTGAGCCAGTTTGTGACAGATACACCATCAAACTGTGTCATTACAATGTCCTCAGTAATGTTAGCAGTAGGACTTTGCAGCATTGTCAGGGAGAAGCTCAAAGTGCCACAGAATGTACTCCCTGTGAGCAGGCCAATATTAACATCCAACAACGTTAGCTTTAGCATCTATTTCTTTATTCAGATGCTAATGAAACATGTAATCCCTTGAAGTCTAATTTTAGACAGTGAGACAAAGACAACCAAAGTAATGCCACAACTCCAAATAGAATCATAGTTATCGAGTTATAGGATTTATCATTTTATTGTGACAAAATTGCTTACTTGACCTGAAGTATTCCCTCAGCTAAGTGTCGTACAGGAAGCTTTAACACGTCTGCACAACTCTGAATAAGTTAATTAATAATTGATGTAAAATCAATCGTCCTTAGAGATGCCATGCCAGGGGAAGAAGGGGAAAATGTTGTTTGTAATGTGTCTGTAATCCAGTTGTACTTGTAACTGACTAGCAAATAACAAAGTTCAAAACATGAATACAAAGTGACATGAAATTGGGTTTGCTTTACACTTTAGGCAGAAAACAGTGCAGAAATAATAGAATGTTACACTGGAAGATATCTTTATAATAGATACTTCTAATAACATTCAGTGTTGATACTGTGTCAGTAAAATTTGCTTTCAGCTCACTGGTTTGACTTAACGGTTCACTTTAAAAAAGGTCTTTAGAAGAATCAGAATCATTGTACATCTACCGTTGTGCAATTTTCTCATGAAAGCTCAGGGACAAGGAAATAAGTGAACCTGGAATTGAGACTGTTTTGTCAAGAAACTTTTCCTTCGTTGCATTATTGAAGTATGAATTTCAAACAATAAGGCAGGATAACCATGGCATTAAAGGCCCTTGGCATAAGTATTAAAGGAAAAAGAAAAGCATTCAAAAGTAGAATAATCAAAAATTGGTAAAAAAAAATAAATAATAATTTAAGCGCATACATTGGAAATTATAAAATATAAATTATAATAATACATTAATTAATGAAAATTAAGTGGTCTTCAATTTCAGTTAAACATTAGTACAGTGATTTTGGAAGTTTTAAATCCATACACTTCAGGGATTCACAATACAGCAGTAGTTCATGATAAAAAGAATTCATGAATCTTGCTATGTTAATATTTTGCACAATTAATCAGCAAGTTTTCTAGGTTATCTTTCTCTCTACCACACTACATCTACGTGTGATTTGAGTAATTATTTAGTTTAAAGCTTTCATTCTATATTGTTACAAATATAGATGGGATTCACAACAAGAACACATGTTCAGAAGTTTCAGTACTGTTGTGCAAAAGGAACAAACAACTTTAGAAACTGAACCTTAGAGTAAGATATTCACCAGATGGATACATACAATTCAGTTAGGAGTTATTTTCTCTAACTTCAGGTAATATAGAATAATTTTTTTTTTTTTAAATCAGTCTTTCATCCTGCAGTGCATATGATAGCCCAATAACCAAATTATTTTCACAAGTTGGGGGTGACCAGAGGTCAAGTACAAGCAATTTAAGTTAGAGTCTACATGCCTGATAGAGAAGTCTCTTAGACTGTCACTGCAGTGCAAAATGCAAATATCTGAAGCTGTGAAATGTTTCCTGGCAGAACAGCTTGGAGGGCACAGTTGGATAAGCACAGAGAACATTTTCTCACATACGTGGATCAGCAGCAGGAGACCTTTTTGCTCAGTCAAATCTTGACATACGTCCAAACTTCTGCAGTACCTGCTGGAGGTCCTCATCTAGATTCTAAACCTTTCATCGGGGCTTAAATGGAATTAAAAGCAACATAAAATATCATAATCAACCTTATCACCCGAAAAAAAAGGCTGTAAGACTCTTTACTATATCTCTTGGGTCCTCCAAGTCAAGCACCATAAATTATGACTCATCTGTGATTACCTGAAGAGCTGTAGAAAACTCTCTCCAACTCACCTACAGGTTATATCACTTCTGATTCTTTAGCTGTTTGGTACAACATTCAATTGCTAATACTAATACAAGTTTAAATATAATTACAACAATATCTTCACTGGCTCAGTGCCTTTCAAGTATCCCAACTTGGCAACAGGAACATATAGAGTACCTTGGGACACCTCTCTTTAGCCCAGTCTCACATGATATCTGTAATAGCTACGTTGATCGGAGAGAGAGAGAGATCATGTGTAATGGTGATGTTATGACCAGAAGAGACAGTACGTACAATAATATACGTATCAGTGCAATGTGTGTACAGTTTAGGCTAATTATAGGTGATTAATGCTCCTACTGGGCCTGCTGCCTGCTGAGTCTAGCAGGCAGACTCATTAGTTATTTAAACATTTACAAAAAGAATGTGAACATTTTATTAAAAATATTAAAACATTCAAAGTTATTCATCACATTTAATAGCAATGGCTCCCTTTGAAGTTTGCTTGGTGTGACAATATCACAGCATCATCTCCCTGTCTAACATTATTATCTGTAATACTACAATCAAAGCATATCCATAACATAGGAGCAGGCAGGAGGCACCCCAGTCTTACAGCAGTTTGTGAAATAGTCACGAAATTGAATCTATAGATTTATATGGACAAAAGATTCCTTCTTTTTTGTCTTTATTTTCTCTTTTCGATTTTTAAGTGATGTAATTTTGGTTATAATAGTCGTCTAAGCTTTCTGACTTTCTGGCAAAGTGCATCCAACAAATATGCAAGCTCAGTTCAAAGTTATGGAGTTCCTCAGTATCACCCTTCATGTCCTGAATTGGTACCAACACATCTCTACCAAACAACCTCTATATTCTGAGCACTACCACACAAATAGCACACCCTTGATTTCTTAAAGTTCCCCTTGTGTCAGAAGCCAGAATCTACTGCTTGGTACTGAATTGTAACAGTATTTTTGTCCTCCTTTTTATTTCCACACTGTTAATCTTTGTCTTTTAATGTCATGGCATGGCTCCTGGGTTTTTATTCTTTGCATTTTCCTGACTTCTGCTCTATGGCAGCAAGTTAAGTTGAAGTTGAACTCTTTGTTCTGCCCTTACCTTTTATTCAAACGCTACTCTCTTTCATCACCCAGTCTTTTGTTCACTTATATCCTCCTTGTGTTTTTTTCCCCCAACAGTCTTTCTGTTCTGGTTGGTTTAGGCATTAATCATGTAACTGTGGCAGATTTGGTTGTCTCTCTATCTTGCCACACCTCTTCATCCTTCCTTTATCTGAAGGGTCTTTATTATCTTCAATATGTTAACGTTCCCCTTATTTTCTCCATCATACAAAACTCAACAAACTACATTTCATTTATCTCTCCCTGGGCCCAGTCATAGGCGCCGATCCCGTGGGTGCTCCAGTGTTCGAGCACCCACTGAAAAGGTTGAGCACACACTGGGGAAAGCCATCAAAAAAAAAAAAAAAAGATTAAATAAATGAAACTGCATCTTTAAAATGAAGTGCACCTATTTGAATCACATTATCCAATGAAAATTATTACAGCTCTGTGCGTAAACCGTTAGAGCGTAGTCAGTGAGCCAATGATATCGGCTATTGGCTATCGCTAAGCAACGGTCCGTCGCAGACACAAAGCAAAAAATTGAAGTATGGTTGCTTATCGACGGCTACAAATGGACAAGTTTGTATTAAAAAAACCAATAGAAACCGCGTCTACCACCAATTTTCCCACCACCAGCAGCAGTAGCCAGTGGCGAGTGACTGAGTCAAATATCTTTCTTTCTTTCAGTAGGCCACTGTGTAGGCTGGAGATTTCATGTGTCAAAAATGGTGTAACGATGATTATATGAGTTTATGCTGTGAATTAATGAGTGAATGGTGAACTTGTAAGTCCTATCCTTGTGTGGGCATGATATGCGCATCAGTGCTTGTATAGCCGTTTCGCGGGTGGGTCGAGTGTCACAGCACCATGGACAGCGCTGTTTGGTTACAGGTGTTGAACATTCGATAGACTAAGAGACCGCGTCACTCAGTTTAATCTTGTAAATAAAACTTTCGGCCCAAATTCAAATTTCCCCCCATTGAAGGAAACGACATGAAGTAAGGAGAGAGAGAGAGGGGCGGTGGCTCCTTCCCGACCCAGTACTTTCTCTCTCCCTCTGACCCGGCCGGAACAGAACAGTACCCTCTTGGTGTTCCGAGTCCATCAAAATAGGCTATATATCATGAATCATTAGAAAACAAAGAAATTCTATGTAAAATCAGATGTTCAGAAGCAGTGAGCACCCCGATATAGTCAGAATTATATGATCTTTATATGATGGTATTCATTTAATTAGGGCACCCAGGGGAAAAAATATAAATCGGCGCCTATGGGCCCAGTCACATTAGTATTTATAACAGCAGAATTTCAGACTCAAATAAATTAATTTCACCACTATTTGCTTTGCCCAGATCTTTTGGGTAGTGTTGGTAAGCTTGACACACACATTTGTGCTGTTAAAGGAAAGCAAACTGCCTTGACAGTGCTGCTGTTTGAAGGAAAAAGGCCTTCAGAATCCAAAATGAAGGTCACTATTTAATAGGTTGTTTTGCATCTACAAAAGAAGCACGGTTTGCAGGTAGTCATGATTAGGAGTCAAAGGTACAAATAAACTGACAAACTTTTTGCCCATTACAATTTAGCAAGCTTGGAAGCCAAAATCTTAACATCACTTGTAGGCAAGTTGCCGTTCCTCCTTAATAGAACCTGGAAGTTCCAGTTCCACTATGACTTTCTAATGTGACTGACTTGCTAGCATATTACTAGTTATGATGCGTTCCAGTTGTACTCTGAAGTCGGAATTTCCGAGTTCCCATTCGGAAATTGCAACTGTAACGCCTCCTGAAGTCGGATCTCTGACTCCGAAAGTCGGACGAACCTCACCAGCAGTTTTGCCTTTTTGTGTCTCATTAAGTCGTACACACAGCACTGTCCAACATCGATCTGTGGACATGTTTCTACACTGTTTGTATGCACAAAATACAGCAAAATGTGTTTTTATCAACTGGTATTGCTATCAGTGGCTACCATGGCTAGGCATTAACTGCCTGCTGGTCTACTGACTTGTAATTGAAACGAATCAAACTCTGGTATGACATCATTCCCAGCTCCGACTTCCAACTTCCGATGTAAATGGAACGCGGCATGAGTTCTCCAGGCACCAGTAGCTTGTCAGTTGTGCTGCAGATAGTCATTATATCACCAAGCACCAGAATCATTTAGTGGCATTTACTGGTCTGCACTAATTCTCTCTTTTCACTTATTCTGTTGCTCCCATTTCTGAAGTCCAAAGTGAAAGAAAAAAATAGATGCTGCCACAGTTTGTGATACAGAACTAAAAAGTACAAAAACACGTAATGCAGAATCCATACAAAATGGAATGCAGTGATAATAAAACAGAATAATGTAACAACCATCATGAAATGATGAGTTACTAATAAGGGAAATGACATTGACTGACACTTTTGAGTGATGCATTAACTGCCTGCCTTGATATGCCTCTCATATTATGACAGGTTGCCAGTAGCTCATTGCTAAAATGAAGTTTCACAGCTGAGAGGCTCCTGCTCCTAAAGCTCACTGAGGAATGCTTTTAGTCTTACACTACAATCATATTTACCTCAGTTTGAGGCAAATTGAACTCACACTGAACAGGAATCATGCTTTTTTACAGTGGCTTTTACGTGTTTAAATGCAAGTGTCTTATTCTCCGTGTTAAATAGAATCAGGCTCTGATTCCCTGCTGGTGCACTCCTTGGAGCATTTGCTAACAACTACACACTCTCTCACCACCGGGACTGATAAACACGAACAGCCTGGCTTTTCCAATTCCTCTTACTCCGGCTGTTGTTGAGGAATACAATTAGAGGGAGCCATGTTTGTCTTTTATGATCTGTGAGGGAATCAGGAAACTGGAACATTGGCTTCTATTGCCCTTTACAACTCCACCTCAAAGAAGAAAAAATAAGATCTATGAACAATGGCTCCCAATGATGCCCTACTGTGTCAGGGCCTGTGTCAGCCAGCTCCACGGGGATAGTTACTCACCAACAAGACACGTAGCAGCACATAAGCTCATGGGTCTACTGAAATTGTTAACCTGCAGGCTGCCCCTGGGTGGAGTGAGTGTGCCCTGTGTTGGTCTGCCAGAATCCAGGAGCAGACTATGGGTCTCCAGGGTTGTTACAAAGCAATCACTCCTCAAGTTTCAGACAGCATGGAAGGAAGTAAATTACATCTGTGTTCAAATGTTGCATTGACTTTTTACCCCCACCACCAATACCATTTGCAGAAAAAGGCAAATGAACAACATTTTAAGGATAATTCTGGTTTATTTCCACTTGATTATTTATTATAGAGTGTCTGGGAAACAAATTCTGTTTGGCCTTAATATGATATGAACCAAATGTGAAGAATATACCTGATTTAGAAAGGTTATGTTAGATATAACCATATGTTGATATATAAGTATGGTAATCTCTTAATGTATCTCCATATTTAATGGTGAGTCATCCTCCATCAACTGGTTCGACTAACCCTACCCCTAACCCTCTTTATGACTACTTCATATTTCAGTCTGTATAAAGTTAGAGTCAACATATTTGTAGCAGAGTAGGTATAGCGACGCCCCTGGGTGTAACCGTGGCTAATGTTAGCAGGCTGCAAATACAGTAAGTCGCATTTCTTCTACTATGGAACAGTTGTTCAGCTGATTGCATAGACCACATTGATATCAACCCTCTATTAATCCTCATTAAGACAGCGAGCCCCCCGACCCCCATGAGTAAAAAAAACAAACACCTAGAACAGCTGTGCAGTAAGCAGCAATCCTGAAATATTTGCTAGTAGGTGATTCTGTCGTTGGGCCTGTAAATCTCCCAAGTGCTATCATCCATTGACACTCCAGTGGCAAGGTAGTTGTCCTAATTGAACCCATTCCAATTCTCATTAACCTAAATCCCACTGTCAGTTTTGTTGTCATGCACGTTGGAACAAATGACGTCATGGCTAGAAATTACAACAAATTACACGCAGACTTACAGTTCGTGTGCTATACCCGGTAACAATAACTATCCCAATATAGCATATTTAATTCAGTGAAGAAATACTTAGTACGTACCAACCCCCCAACTGTCAGTCCATCCAATGTGTGGTCTATTCTTTATGGGTTTTTACTCAGGTTGCTTTTATTACTCTTACAGTAATGGTGTAGTTGTCAGCTCGATTACTTCACCTGGTTCACTGTCTGTCCTGTAGTGCACACATGGAAGACTCAACTTACACTTACATTATGCTAACTATCCTCTTATCTTTCACTAACTTAAACCTAAAGTTAGCTACAAACGAGTAACACCTTGATAGCTAACTACATTGACCATCATTGACCATCATTTGCCACAAATTCATATTGGAGCGAGGTATCTTTACTTTATGACTACTTCATATTTCAGTCAAAAGTGACTACATTACTGCAATGTGTCACACAATAATGCTGTCTAGCGCTGTTACCAGCCAGAGAAGGTTTAATAAAAAGATGCTATTCACTTGCATTATGGGCAGTGTTGGATTCAGTGTTTTTGGAGCTTGATTCATACTAGTGATTGTCAGGATATCTCTGCTGCTTCAATTTTGACCATTTTTCTTTTCTTTATCCTTTCTGTCTCTTGTGAGCTCCTTAACTTTATGGAAGCGCTGTACTAAATTGTTGAAATACCGGACAAGTCGCCTTACAAAATAAACAGGAATGCAGCTTTATGAGAACACCTGTACAGAGATTAGAGTCAAAGGGAGATTTGTTGTTGAAATTTACTGGCATGCAGCGGGGTCATATTCTTCCACTGTGGAGAGCGATTTCAAATGCTGAAGGTGTTGGATTAGTATGAACTGAAGGCCAAAATAGAGAGCAAAAGATTTTGCTTGCTTTGTGTGGATGCACTCTGTCATGTTGTGCACAGTACACGTGCACATTTTTGTTGAGTTGCAGCCCTGTAAAAAAAAAAAAAAGCTTTCTCCCTCATCCATAATGTTTTCAGTCTTTATCCATCTATTTCCCCCTTATATCTATTATCTCTGCTCCACAGGAATATCTCAGAGAGCAAAAAGGTTTAAGTGTTGGTCTCTCTCCCTCTGTGTCTCCACCCTCCTTTTCCTCACTAGGATTCACTCTCCCTCTTTCTGTCTTGTCTTGGATGTCAGAGGAAACTAATTTAAGCTGGAGGTCTGCCCCTTCAGCTCCTTCCAATCTGTCAAAACTGAAGAATTGTTCTAAGATAAAAGGGCAGATCGAGGCCACTGGACACTGAAAAGGATAGTGGGAAGTTTTATATATATGAATAACTTATATGTAACAGAAGGCTTAGGCAGGAAACAGTACCAGATGTCCTTGGAACCTCAAAAAAACTGCATGCTGAGAAGGAAAAGAGGGTGGATTTAGAAAAGCTTGGTGATAGAGGACTGTCATTTATTGAAAAAAAAAAAGGTTATAAAAAAATAAAGATGAGACAGTTTTGCATCACATCTATTTATGAAGTGTTGAAAAAAGAATAGATTTACATAAATCAAGATGTGGAGCAGAAAGGCGAGTGTCCTTGCAATAATCTTTGCTCCATTCATTCTATTTTGTTATAGAAGATCTGACAAAGCCTTGTGAAATTAGCATATTATATATAATATTTTAGCATTTTTGACACTGTAAAAATCAAATTGTTTTTTGTATCCTTAAAAATAATATGAAACTATCAAATTCTGGGGGGTATACAGTGCTGCCTCCCCATGTAAAAAAAAAGAAAAAAAAAGAAACAAAGATTAAAAATTAATTTATTCTTCTACCATTTACTTAGTGTAGCACAGGGTGAGTTATACAGAGCAACGCTGATGTAGAATTTCTGTTACTGCTGACAATCACAGTGTCCTCTTGTCCTGGTCACACATGCACAGCTATGAGTGCACCAACTTATAAAGAAAGTCATTTGCTGCAGAGCACTTTAATCATTCTTACCTCAACTTGACAGAGCTGATGCTCACTGTGTAGTGCAGCTAATGATGCACACCTGTTCTTACTATATGTGATTAAGCAGACAGTCTACCCACCATCACACAACTCAATAAAATCAGTCACAGCAGGGCTAAATACAAAACACTCAAATGAAATATGCATTCCATTTGTTATTGTTTTGGTTTTTTTGCAACATGACTGATAAATGAACAGAAACATTGGACTGAAATCAGTGACTTAACACAAAAAGATTGGTAACAATGGGAACCAAGCTGAACTATGTTGTGCCAGTGGACAGGTGGATTGACATATGACATGGGTTTAAGAAAACATACCTCAAAAAACATCACAGAGTACAAAAACAAACTAAACAAGAATGAATGAACAACATCAAAATCGGTTGTACAGACATCGCGGACAGACAATGGATATTCTCTTAATTACAGTATTCTCAGATCTCAAAGATTAATTAATTACCATTTATCTTTGCCCTTCAGTTACCTGGCTGCTGTGTTGCTGGCAAAAGCTGAGACAGAGTGTGGAGCTTGGTTTATAATGGTTTGATCAACCAGTAAATTTCCCTCCTGTCTCATTCTGTCAGGAAGCATCTTGTTTTTTTAGCCTTAATTTTCAGTATAGTCATGTGTTGATGAAGGCCTGATAAAGTTCATTCAGTTACTTCCATATATTTGTATTTGTTAATAAATAAATCCCAATTTCTGACATTTAAACTGTGTTTTCTTGTTTTTCCTGTTTTACCTTACTGCTTGCTCCATGACAGCATCTATAGAAAAGCTATTCGTGTGTGTAATGGTTAACATTTTGTCTGTTTTGGGGCTTTGTTCATTTCAAAACAAATATATCTAATCATGATACAGTGCTGCTTGAAAGTGTGTGAACCCTTTAGAATTTTCTCTATTTCTGCATGAATATGACCTAAAACGTGATCAGATCTTCATGCTAAAATTCTAAAATCCTAAAACTAGATAAAGAGAAATCAATTAAACAAATGGGTTTGTTTATTGAGGAACATCGTCCAATTTTACATATTTTTGTGCGTGGCAAAAGTATATGAACCTCTAGGATTATCAATTCATTTGAAGGGAAATTAGAGTCAGAAGTTTCAATCAATGAAATGACAATCAGGTGTGAGTCTGGTAGGCCCTGATTTATTTAAAGAATAGAAATCTGGTTCTTCACTTTAAAAATCTGAGCTTCATAACAGAGGCTTGTGGAAGTGTGTCATGGCTTAAACCAGTCGTCTCCAACCCTGCTCCTGGAGAGCTACTGCCCTGCATGTTTTAGGTATCTCCCCACTCCAACACACATGATTCTAATAATGAACTTGTTATCAAGCCCATTGACAAGTTTCAGCTGCATGATAACGAGTTCATTATTAGAATCAGGTGTTAGAGAGGGGAGATACCTAAAACATGCAGGGCAGTAGCTCTCCAGGAGCAGGGTTGGAGACCACTGGCTTAAACTAAGGAGATCTTCTGATGACCTAAGAAGAGATACTGGTACTCAGCAGGCTGGAAATAGTTACAAACCATTACCAACCAATGGCAGAAAAGAGTGTATAAATGAACACCTGTAAATATTGACTGGGATTGGCACATCATGTGCCTTTCAGATGACCTGGGCCTTTGTGTATTTAAGATGGCAACTATACAATTTGTCTTTAGTCTGAAGAAGAACAGGAGGCTCGAAACATCACTTGTGATACCCTTTTAAAATGATACCTGCATTGGGAGCTGCAGTGTGCAGACTATTTCCTGCTGTTACAGATTTAGTTCTTTGGTCCAGCACCTGCTTTCATATTCCAGATGTGTGTGTCTACTACACAACCTTTACAAAACCACTACAAAGGATGTTGGACTCCGCCAGTCGGCTATCAGGCAGATTGTGTAGAAATGGGAGACGTCTAACACCATTTTTACCCTCCCCCACGATTGGTTGAACAACAAAGATCACACCAAGAGCAGGTGTGTAATAGTCCTGGAGGCCAAAAACATCTGAGCCCATATTTCTGCAGAAAAAGAGAAAACTGTAAAGTGTTCACAAACTTACAAGCAGCAATGTATATTATAAGTATTTTTAAAAACATCATCAGCATAAATGATGGCAAACTGAGCTCTTTATTTAGATTGTACACCGCAACATAAGTTTATTATCATTATTACAATTTAAACCCATGCTGTTCTGACTATAAATCCCTAACCCATGTTTTTGTGTGTGGGTTTTTGGAATGTTGAATGGAGCCCAAGTGAGCAATCTGTTTACAAAGACGAACATCTGATGCTTTTTAAAATGCTTCTTAGTGATGGATAATCTGGCTTCGAGCAAAAAAAAAAAAAGCTGAGTCATTAAGCGAACGTTTGTCCCTGAACACAGTAGTGTAGCTGCTTAGATTTACTGTAAGTGCTCTGTGCTGTGGCCAAGATCCTAATAATGGCCAACTGACTTAGCTCAAAGATTTGTTTTTATACTTAATGATGTCATACAAATGTAACACAGTGAATCGTGACTGTACAGCTGAAATCAGTCTAATTTGCAGCAGGCGGGAAATGTTGCAAAGATGAGTGAAAGTTGACTTCAGAGTGGGAAAAAGAGAGAGACACTAATACAGATAAACCAAACATATGAGGGACAGAGATGAAGCCAGCAACAAGAAAAACCAGACAAGACACTTTCACATCAAGCAGCAGCTGCCCCTGACCTCCAACTCCAACTAAGACACCCCCCAAAACTCCATCTGTCTCTCCCAACCTAGGGCAGATCCCAGCTTTACGTACTCCACATGATCACTTCTGGTTCATTGTTCAGCCACTGGTGATTCTCCGTTGTCTTGTTGCGCTGTCACTGAGTATCACATCTCATCCTGTGTCAGGTCGTGTCATTGTTGTCTACTCTTTTTTGGCTTGTCACTTCCTGTTTTATTTTGATATGTTACTTACCTATCATCACGTTTGGGATAACTTCACTTCCTGCCCTCGTGTGTTTCCCGCCTTTTGTGATTGTCTACACCTGTGGCTTGTTAATCACCTACCACTAGAGTATAGTCTATACCTATATGTCTATATATAGTATATGTCTATCTTTACCTTTATTTTTTTACTTTACCTGCCTTGTCTTGATTTCCACCTGCCTTTATTTTTGTTTTGTTTTTTAATGTTGTATAGTTTTATGATGGGTCGTGATTGATTGTGTGTGATGCTGAACGTTTGTGTGTAGTTTGTGTGTCATATGTTATTCCCTCTGTTTGTTGATGGTTTGTTGTATTTTTCTTTCACTGTGTTTTTGTGGACCTTGCTCGTTTTTGGACCTTTGCCCTCTGGATGTGTTTGCTCTGTCTTACTGACCTGTCTTGGACTGTGTGTTGTGTACTGATCTGTCTTGAGTCGTGCATTTGAGCCCAAACTGTGTTCCAATCGTTACACTTAGGAGCATTAAAGACACAAACACTGTACATCACATTGTATTTGCTTTAAAAAAAAAAGGTAGCTCTCGTTTATTGCAAGTTTGAAAAATCTTGTTATCGAACTGGGGATCACATTGTATGAATCTCAACAACTAAGTCCACCAGATGTCCCGACAACTGTAACACAAGGTCTACTTACAAGCTAATTCATTTTTTTGCATTGTTCCATCAGTCAGGATACCATTATCCTCGCTCATTTTAATAGTTGGGATCTGACAACATGGTGGCATTACTACTACCATGTCTGATAGGGTCAGAAATCCAAGCAGTGACACGGTCAGAGAGGTTGGAAGCATGCCTACAGTTTAGCAACATCTCTCTTTGGAAAACTGTTATTGCAAGAATATGGTATGTTGTGTTTGAACTAGGAAGTTGGTCTATATATTTTAGATGATAAACCTTTTTGTTTTCTTCTAAAGAAGTCTGACTAAATAAGAGGTTTGCTTAAACCATATCTCATTGTCTGCTCTTGTTTTATGCCCTATCAGACTTCTTTTTTTTTAGTCCTCGATTGGTGGTGGCAATAGGCCAAAGAAGAGCAGCAAAGAACTCTCTAAAGCAGTGAAGACTATGACTGCAAGCCAACAACTTGGTTATAAAGGATTTAAAATAATGCATGCTACTGTGTAAGTGTGTTTTAAGAGGAAGGGCCTTAAATATGTTTGTTAGATCTCAAGAATACACAACATGTTTCTGTGAGGTAAACTACATTTAAACATAACTGTTGGAAAGAAAACTCAACATGGTACCTTTTTTGATTTGGTGAGTTTACTATTAAAGGTAGGAATAGCCAGTACTATAAAACATAAGACCCAAGCTGCATGAAACTAGAATTATTCTACAAATGACCATATTAGTGTATAGCATATATTGATTTTGCATACATTATTTTAAACACTTTCTTTTGTCTGCTTTACTGATGAGTTTTATGTAGCAACTTCCATTCATGTTCTGGACCAACACAAGATCCAAACCTCACATGCAGAAAGTGATGAAAGCAGGAGCTAAAAAATAGGTCCTGAATGACATGATTATGAATATCCCTTCATATTTCCCCTCATTCTGTGGGTGAAGAGTTTCTTAAACCTCAATCCAGCTTTTTTTCACCAAATATGGTTCTTATCTGTTATCTTAATTGCAGTAGATGGGATGTTTTTGATTCAGGCTTCTTTAATCGAGGGGATTTTTTACATTTAACTTTCACCATTCAGCTAAAAAAAAATGATGGACCTTTTTGATAAATGTGAGGAATCAGTCCCAGCAGTGTCTTCCTTTCCACAAAGCTCCATGTCATTGTTTTCCTTTCATACATGAATGATTTTTTATTTCTGATCTTCTTTTTCTACATAAAACGTTAAATAAATAAATCCCACATAAGCACTGATGTGACAGTCCCTTGTCAAAAAGTGTCCTCCAGTGCTGGTGGCAGTTTTCTTGCATCAGTGCCGTCTCATCACTGCTAAATGCATATTGGGGAGAGATGACTGTGTTGGTCCTCAGTTTGATAAATGTAGCTTCTGACACTCCATCAATTTAATTGTGTATTTGTTTTACCTGGGGCACTTTCAGAACTTACACTCTCCCCAAAACCTCATCGCAATAACAGTACGTGCGTGTGTGTCAAATGCTTCGGTTGTGTATGTGTGGTAGCAGTGGTGGCCATTCAGCCACGCACAAACACACACACAATTAGTGTGTGCAGCCTTAACTGGCTGTTGGGTATATTAGTGCTACAGCTAGCAGGCTACCCAAACAAATGCTTCAGTAACAGCAAGCAGCATCATTTTGCCTGCAATCATCAGAACACACACTTTAATAAACTACACACACACACACACACACACACACACACACACACACACACACACACACACACACACACACACACACACACACACACACACACACACACACACACACACACACACACACACACACACACACACACACACGCGCGCGAAACTTGAAGTAAACAGATCCGTTGCACTGAACATAAATGCGTTGAGTGACTCGAGACCCGACCACACACAGACACACTCAAAACTCATTGCCTAAAACCATTAGAGCAAACTCCAAATGTGTACAGACACACACACCAAATATCTCCTCGTTCTCATTTATTTTTACATGAATGAGTTCTTTTTAAATGAGTTGAGCTTTTTTGTGTGCGTTAGAAATAGAATTATTAAAAAATAAATAAGGAATAAACATTGTTTTCAAAATGATTAATACCTTTTTGGAGTGTTTCTATGAGCATAAATTGCCTTTTGAAAGTTTAGTTTTTATGATATTAGTAATGCATTATACATGGGCAGAAGTTATCATTATACAATCACATTATTCTTGACAAGGCTCATTTTCCCCTTCAGTTTACTCTGTTGAACTAATTTGGAAATAAAAGTATAGTGATACCTTTGTCCATTCATGCTTATTCATATTTCATGTAAAACCAATAAAAAGCTCCAATAAAGGGAAATCCAGAGAAGAAATGCATCTAACATTAGTAAGTGTTTACTTTAGATAAGTACTAGGCCTGTTTTTTTCCCCTAGTATCCTTAAAATGATGCTGATACCAACTGAGTACTTCATTAGATATCCATTACACATTTAGTGCTCTGTCTTTTATCCGGTGTAACAGGTGTGTAGTGTAGACACACTTTAGAGCATTTAGGTGGCATCTTGGCTGCTGAACTGCTAAGCACGCTAACTCAAATTCCCCTCGCGTTGATTGGCTGTGAGCAAGTTCATACAAATAGTCATATTTTCTAGTTCTGGGTGCAAAAAGGATCGATTGCAGGTATCGTTTGACGGGAGACATTTCCATACTACTTGGTATCAATTTATTTAGGTCGATACATTAAGGGTATCGAGTACTGATACCCAGCCCTGATAAGTATGCTTTTGAGATACTTACCTCCATTTTATGTGGCTGGATACTACTACACCACTGTGTTTCTGTAGAGAAATATTGTAGTTTTTACTTCACCATATTTATTTAAGAGATATAGTCATGACTATTTCGGTGTGCTTTATTACACACAAAGCATATGATCAGTTTATAAAATAAAGAGGAACTACCCCACAGTATGTACTATCTCAACTAACTGCACCATTAAAATGATACCTACTTGTTAATGCATCAGTTGCAATAATATATACACAAGTATACTTTATATAGCAATGACAGGGGCCATTTTCCTGCATTAGGAATACATTAACTTTTGTTACTTTGTATTTAGATTGCCGATAATACATCATTTTACTTCAGTCAGATCTTGGGGGATTGCCACGTTTGGGTGTCTGAATAGTTTAAGTATCTGAGTAGTTCTTCCATCAAAGAGAAAGTCTTAAGGCTGCAGCTTTTAATATGTTCCCACTTTAGCGTGAATTAACTTGAATGGCCTGAACAGAGCTCTGACCTCAACCTCATCCAACATCTTTGGACGAACAGGAACATGGACTATGAGCAGCCAGGTCTCATCATCAAACACCACCAACATCAGTGTTGGATTTCACTCATGTTCTTGTGGATGTAGGAGAGAAAATCCCTGCCATATTCCAATATCTGAAACTAGTTTCTACCAGGCTAGATTGGTTGTGTCTAACCATGATCTTCCTTAAGAATTGTAGTTAGAACCACGTCATGGCATGACAAAAAGTGATATGTGCAGAGTATTGCACTTTTGACCTTTGTACAACCCATCTGAATGCTCTCAATTCACTTAATAATCATTCTTATGATAAAAAATAGGAGATATTTCTCTTGGGAGTTTGGAAAAATATGCAAATATCCAGTCATGTAGACAGTGTTCTATAAGAAAAATGAGCATGCAACTTACTTCCACCATTCTGGTTCCCTAATATCACCACACTTAGTTATCAATCATATTGATACACAGGCAGAAAGTCTATTTTCACTGAGCTCGAGTCAGAGAAATGAGGCAAGAAAGAAGATAATCCACGAGAGAAGTATTTTGAGTTTTCAAAACTTGCAAGACACCGTGATGTTGCAAAACAGATTAAACGGAAAAGAGATTTTTTTTAAATTGGCACCTCCGCAGTGGAAAGTGGATAGATCAGCTGTCAATCACTCAGCTGTCAATCACTCGACAATCTCTGGTTGAAGACTTCAGCTCTTTATCGATTAGGCTACTTGGGGCTGCAACTGTCAGTCAACGGTGAGGTTCAGTGATGATCGAAAACTAAAAAATGAGACACTTCTCAAAGGACCATCTAGTGACTGTAGGTTTAAATTTCTTGACTCTGTATATTTCCAACCATTCAATTATTCATATTCTTAGTTTTTCTTCAATTTGTGTGTTTAACCTGGACCTAAAAAAGATGTATGACAGATTTCTCTACTCTTTGACGTCATTCCTGCTCTACACTAATTAAAAGACTCAATTTTTGGAACAGTTTGTGAAACATTCGGCTAGACAAACACTAAACTATTTTCCATTGTCTTCAAATGTAACTTCAACAGCCTCTGAATAATTCAGAATTATAAATATTTGAAGCCTCAAGTGGCCTAGTAAACTAAAACCCCCCAACAAATGTGCACCGCTTCGAATGAGACGGATTCTTCATAACTATTTATTTTGATGACGCAAGCCGGATATCTAATAATTCAGCTAAAAGAAGACAGTCTTCAACTTTCTGTGACACATTTACGACACCACTCATTAACTCACAATATCCTCTTAGGAGGCGGGCAAGCAGCAACATCTCTGTCACAATAAATAAATCGGACAGCCGAAAGAAACTCATTTCTGCAGGGCTCTTGGTATACTTTGGAGACACTGAGTTAAGTCAGTTCAAATTTCTGGCAAGGCAAAGGGGTTGGAACTTCAGTTGTCAGGAGTTGATGTAAAGTCGCCGCCTGCTCGTGAGGAGTGGGAGGAAGGCAGTTGCACTCGGTGACATCAGTTCAGTTCGTCAAAATGAAGCATCGTTTCCAACACGTCCGAGGAAAGACAAACCCTCTCTAAACACGCACAGTCATAAGTGCATTGTAGGCGTGAGCAGCACAAAATAAGCTGCCCACACATGGATGCATTAAAGATTGAGACAGTATTTTTAATGGTATAACCTCTAAACCTGTCTTTAAAATATGATTTTACTACTCCTCCCTCTTTAAGAAACTGATGAGGGGATGATTTCTCATCTGATATTCCTCTTATCTTCATACAGACTGTTGGCTAATTGATCACACTGCTGACCTGGTTGATAAATTGCTCTCACCTAACATAATCTCACATTCACACAGAGAGACAGACACATGAGGGAACTCAAAGTTTTGCATGGGAATATTTAGTCATTCCTTCATTTTCCAAACCACTTTTCCTCTATAGGGTCACGGGAGGCTGGAGCCAATCCTAGCTGTCATTGGGTGAAAGAGGCAGGGTACACCCATCACAGGGCTCACATAGAGTAGACAGACAACCATTCACACTCACCAGCAATTTTGAGTGACCAATTAACCTAAATTGCATGTCTTGGTCTGTGGGAGGAAGCTGGAGTACCCGGAGATAACCCACACAGGCACGAGGAGAACATGCAAACTTCACACTGAATTGCCCCAGCCGGCCAGCAGGTTCGAACCCAGAACCCTCTTACTGTGAGGTGACAGTGCTAACCACTGAACCACTGTGCCGCCCTAAATGTTTAATATTTATTTAAAGGTTTGGGTTTTTTTTTTTTTTTTTTAAGAAATTGGGTATGGGTCATAGCAAACTCAAGAAAGCAATATTTCAGCACCAGGGACAGCTCCTCATCCTCAGGCTGGAAGATGTATGGCTGTTTGAAGGTTGTTGAAGAATGATGAGGTTTCTTACAGGAAAATAGTGTTTACCTCAGATTTTCCATGATAAACACTTAGAAATAAATGTACAGAATGTTCATCACAGTTATTGTTAATTCTAAAGAAGGCAAAACGTTTTAAATGCGTGTCAATTTGCGTTCAGCACTGCAGTTTGATTTGTTGTGAAATAAAGTGATATGAATCACTCATTTCTGCTGTCTTTCCTTCCTCATCCTCCACTTATCCTCCACCCACCAGCCTGTCTCTCTCCATCCTCCTTGTGTCAACCTCTGTTTTCCTTACAGTATAATTCAGTCACTGCTCCTGTTTCCCTGCCACTCCCCTCTCTCCATCTGTCCCCATTATGTTTCCATTTAATGCGACAAGCCTTTTCCTAGAATAATGAAAGTTAAAGCATGCCTCGCTCCCCACTACTACACTTGTTATACACCATGTTATCTCTCCTTTGTGTGTATGTGTGCATGCATGTGTGTGGAAGCTGACAAATGATGTGCAGATCTGTATTCCCCCTCAGCTATTTTAAATGATACCGTGACTCATAATCCTCACACACACCCAGAATATGAATTACAGGCACACACGTTATCTCAAGTCTTTTACACTGGGAATTAACTAAACTCTTTCTGAATGAAAAGTGTGCTAATGCCTGGGGATTATAGCAGCTTCTTTGCTCAAGGGCGTTTTGGTGTAGCACATGAAGTTTATGATTGTGGTCGAACACCTGGCCCTTACAGTAAGAGGACAGTATACTTCAACTTAAAATGATCTTTTAGTTCTAGGGCAGTTTGGAAAAAGTGATAACTTGGTTGATAGACTTTTACTGGAAACATAAATTAAACTTATACAGTATATAAATGACAAATGATATGACTAAACAACACCGAACTCAGACTTTCACTATATGTGATTGAATAAATCAGAGATACATAAACCTTCATAATTATCACAGTTAAACTGCAAACTGCTTTATATAAGGCAAAGAAATACATTAGAACATTTTAAAAAAGCCTGCAACAGCCCCACCAATGAAAAGTACTTTGGAGAATGGGGCGACGATGGCAGCCAGGGCTAGTTCAGAATGTGAAGAAGTCCAGTCACAAAATGATAGAGTTGGGAGAGTTTCTGTGGAAGAACCCAGAGTCTTCCTCTCCGGTTCACCAAATGAGGTCATTCCATGTGTCTTTGTTGTGTTCAAACAATTTTCGTACTGTGACCGTCCACATATGCAACCCTTGGGTTTGGGCTATGTCCTTGGCAGATATGTGACTCTCCATGAAAGACTGGCAAGAAACTAAAAAATGTGACCTGTATAGCATTTAGCAAAGAAACTGCCCAATGCTGAAGCCTTATGCTGTCATGCTAAAAGACAGTATATCGCTACAGCGTGAACATTGGAAAGAAATAAGTCCAACAAACTGTGAGGAAGACACAGCAAAAGAGATACAGTTGAGAGCTATTGCACTTGTAATAAAATTATTTTGCGAGCACCATGTACATTGTGCTGCATGGTGTGACATGTGGTAGGTGTTTGGGATAATGGCTTCCCAAAATCATAGAACATGCCAGCATATTTTGTGAACTTATGTAGATGGGCCAAGAAAATGTTTTGACAAGCAGCTCTTTTTTTATCAAAGAAACTGTATGTAAAGATGATAGAGAAGCTGGACATCTGGTATTCGGTTCATATTTCAGTGTGGATGAAAGTTCAGGATAAGGATTTAAGTACCCTTTCCCAGGCGTCTTGTGGTCAGAAATACCTTGAACAGTCAAGTGCTGCCCAAAGGTAAATTGTGACACTATTGAGACTATTGAACATGTACTTTGGGAATGCTCATTTACCCAGCAAGTTTGGAAGGAGTTTAGTAAAAGGTTTTTTTGTTTGGGATGGTGATGGTGATGGTGATGGTTTTTGTTCTGTGTTTGATCGTCAGAGAGGAAGGGGACTGTGGCTATAATGTTAGATGATTACTGTGTATATGGGAGGTCTGGACAAAGTCACAAAGCTGTGGGTGGGTAAAGGGGTATTCATGTTATAATTGTTGTATTGTGGATGTGATATTGATATTGTGAGGCGATGCAGATGACATTTTAACTTGCGAGAAAGAAAAAGCAGCCTTACCTATGCCACTGCTGGAGCCTCCTTAGTCTCCCCATCTCGAATGACTGTATACCACCTAAGACAAATGGGAGAAAAGCACAATATAAGCAATAAAGCATAATATAGAGTGACACAGCACGAGATTTGCACCTTTGATTGGCAGACAAATGTGACAAAGAGGGAAAGTTGAGGTATTCCAATAGATCCCAAATACCAACTGAATTTTTGTGGCATTTTCCCTTCATTTGTGAATGTTTGGGAACAGATTAAAAGATTTAAATTGGCTTATTTTACACAATAAATTCCCAGTCCGATATATCTTATATAATCATGGGCTCACAGAATAATTACTGTCCAATAAATAACATTTTTGCTGATGAAATGATATGCCATATTTTATGGGCATTTTGCTGTTTCAGTATGAAATATGTTGAAACACTGTTTTACCTGTCTTAATTCAGTGGACTATGAATCAGTGACACCTTATAATGTAAAACATGTGGATAGGAAACAGCTTCTTCCTTTGGTGACATTGATCTTGATGGCTAAAGCCAAACTTGGGAGTGATAGACAAACGATCATCAACAGTTCATTCAATGGATAGTCGGAGGGGTGAAGAAATGGACATGGACAAAAATATGCAATTTTGAGATATGTAAGTGAGTGGGGCAGGGACACCATTCAAGACAGATGGAAGATATTGTATCTGACAGTCATGTACATGTCAAAGCAACATGTGCAATACTGTATACATCCATTGAAACACTCTATCCCCTGTTTTCTCAACACTGGTCAAACCACAACACAAGGAATCCAAACTTTCTTTTCCTTCAGTGCCATCAGTGTTAGACTGCAGTACTAAAGGCAGACAGATGCAGGATAGATTCATGATAGGATGGGCCTTTAGAAATTAGCCTTGACACTCTAATGGTAATGGGACAGAAAGGGAACTATAAAATTCTCATCCTAGCCCACTATGTAATCATTACAATGACTGTAACGGTGGCATAAAGTGCTGTGGTAATTGGGATAATGGTTGGAGAAAGAAGAGGCTGAATAACACCATCCATTATGTATTAGTAAAGAATGCAAACACTGGTCTGATGGTAATATGAAACAAAGACGAAGAAATCGTCATACAATTTTCATTATTTTTTTTACTGCGTCTCTTAAATTGATACGTCACTATTGACGACAATCCCCCCCCCCCCACACACACACATCACTCTTTTCCAGACACACATACAGACAATGAGGCACTCTTTTCTTCACTTTGTTTAATCTGGTAAATCTTCCCAAGTCATCGTTCTTTCTTTGAAACTACTTCAAGGCTTTCAACATGATCAGCGTCTTGCTCTCTACTCAGTAGTATTAAATGTGCGTGCACTGTCATGACCTCCACCTGCAACTCTTGAAAGTCTTAACAAGTGCTTTGCACTGTGGGCAGTTTATCAGGTACAGCAGCTGAACAACATACAGCCATAGGGTGACTCAGAGGTTAGGCTCATCTCCACCAACAGGAATGTCCTAAAAAGGTTCCCTCATATTGTTTAAAGGAGTTTGTTCATTATCTTGCAATGTGCTCCCGACTGGCCACCATCTCATTAAGAATCTAACTTAATGCAGATTATATAAATATGCAATGACTGAGTTTTGGTCCACTTGTGGGCCACATATCATCACCTTTTAAGTGTATATGGCAAACTTTTTCGCATGTTTAAAATTCCATTATTTTACATTTCATACATATTTTAAAGTCCATATTAACAATGTAAAGCAATTCTTACCAGTGTATCTTGATTGGGAATAAAATGAATGCAAAGTTACTTTATGAACTTAACTTGTTTAAGATTTGTTTCAAATTAAAAGAAAAATAAATAAAAACAAATATTACATTCATTTTAAATTAAATTTCACTCTGTACCACTGCCTCAACTGTTATAAACTGACTTCAGATTCAGTCAGCAGCTGGTTCAAGTTACTGTTCAGAAAATGTAATGTTTTTTTGTTGAGGATTCAAGGATTTTTTTCCAAGGATTTTTAAAAAGCCCAGCGCTTCTCTGAAGTTGCAGAGCGATGGGACATTGAAGGAAAGCCACAACAATGTGTGCAGACAGTGCAGGAATATGACAGCAGCAGCAGCAAGACTCCTGCCATACCAACACATGCTGTGCACTGTGCAGTTTACAGAGGTTGACTGATACAGCAATCAATAACTGTGGTTTTGACAGAGTCGGTGAGCAGCATGATTAACGTGATTTTTTTTTTCTGTTAACAGTGAGATAGATCTTGCTAACCCTTAAACAGGCAGGACAATGAGATGTAAAAAACATAATTTGATGTTACTAGTTATCTCATTTGCACCTAAAGTAAAACATGTCCATAAATATTTTTAATATATTTTGGATTTATGAGTTGGATCTCCCCTGGAGTTGGAGCTTTCCCTGGTCATTAATATCACACATGCTAGTTTCTAAACTGATTTTTATTTTAATTCTACCAATTCAAGGCACATACAATTGAACAACCACCTTAACCATGCTAACACAGTGTTAAAGAGTCTTTATCTCCTGGTGCACATTGCCTGCTTAAGGGTTAACAATACAGATACTGTACTACATTATACAAAAGTACCGAAAATGCTAGGAAGTAATGCAGCCACCTCCATGTTTTTATAGATAATATTAATATCGATAAAAAAAAAAAGAATTGATACCAAGTGTGTAGCTTGTGTGTACTGAAGTATCAACCCTGCAGTATCAATCCGCCCATTCCTAATTTAAACATTGTCTATATTTATTTTTAATTAAAGTGGTAATAAGAATTACTTAATTGATTGTGGACTAAGGGTGCTTTCACACCAACAGCAGTTGGTGCGCACTAAACAGTCCATTCGGACCAAAAGCTCTTAGTCCGGTTCGTTTTCGTTGGTGTGAAAGCATCAATCGCACTCGGGTGCGCACTAAATCAAGCGGACTGAGACCTCTAAAAAGAGGTGGTCTCGGTCCACTTGACTCTGCACCAAATGCCGACCTACCAGAAGATGAGTAAACATCAATCGAACCAATTTTGATTCGTTTGCAGGTGTGAACGCGGACCACACCGCAGTCTGTATGCTACATAGTAACAATTTTACTGCCTGGTGCGGACCAAATAAGCGAACTAGTGGTGTGAAAGCGCCCTAACATTGATTTGTCCAGAGAGGACAAACCAAAGTTTGCTTGTTTTTCTTAAATTTGCAGTTAATGTGCAGATCTGCAGCTCATTGCCATGGAACAAGCTTAGGTTGACTTTTTGGTGTCTACTGATGAGTTTCCATATGTTTTTTTACATTTTGTTCTTTGTTTGTTTTGTTTTTTTCTTTTTTTTTCACCACCTCATACGAAAACCAGCTTGGACTGCTTTTGTTTATGTCTTAGCATACACCTACTGAAAATTACTCCTCCCTCTATGTGTCCTTCCTCTACCACCACAACACTTACAGCGGGCATTTGTGCTCTGATGTGAGTTCACACATGGGTAGTCAACCATATATGAGCCAGTGTCATGAGCTGGTATAAAATGTGTGTAAATAGTTCTCCTGAACCACTGCATAAATCCATATTTTGACTATGAGCCAAGTTTGTTTGTATGTTGGTGTCTAACGTTGTGCAATAGCCTGTGTAATGAGCTCCACCATCTCCTCTAAGCAGAATGTGTTTAGATATTAACTGACCATTGGTAATGAAAATTGAATAAGAATGATGTATCCGTAAAGGTTGTTTTTAATTAATATAATAGCAAGTACTGCACCTCATCCCACATCTGCTGTTAGGATTACCTTATGTGTGTATGTACCTGTGTGTGCTTGTTGCTATGTGAGGTCCAAGTGGATTCAGGTGTATTGTACTTTTCAAGTCTCATTAAAAAAAGTACTGGAGGATCCAAAGTGTCTACAATGTAGTAGTAAGGGCACTTTTATCTGAACGCAGTCGCTTTTGAAGACAGAAAACAATCTCCCGTTTTATCCACTTTACCACTTTTATTAGATCTATAGTTTGAAACAAAAGCCTATGAGCATGGTTTTAACTCCACTTGTTAGAACTGTGCAGCTACTTTTTCAAAAGGCAAATTCACTTTTAGACATTTATACCATTCTTGCATCACCCACTTCTTAAGCCTCTCCACTGGAGCAGTTGGAGATGAATTGGGTTTCTCAGGGGCACTGTGACAGTATTTTTTCAGGTTCTGCAGGGACTCCTCAGCTGTTGCAGTGTTAAAGATTTGTAATTCTATGGGAACAGAATGAGTGGCAAAACTAGCTAAAACACAACACAGACATATGAAAGGAGTTAGCCACTATCACCTATTTACACATCTAGCAGACATGGAACAATATTAGCATTCATATTTAAATTCCTTCTAACTCTGTTTTGGTCTTCACCAAGTCCTGAGGAAATAGCTGTTTTGCAAGTCATCTTTTTTCAGAAGGCAGTAACAAGTATGCTCTTTTCTGTTCATTTAATCGTTTACACTGATGGAACTCATTCATGACCATAGAGAGGGCGGTCTCTAGACAGGTAACAGAATACCTGTCAAGAAACAACCTTCTCAATACACTTAAATCTGGCTTCAAAAATGGTCACTCCACCGAAACAGCCCTGTTGTCTGTGACAGAGGCCTTAAAAACTGCTAGAGCTGCTGCCAAATCCTCGGTTCTTATTCTGCTAGACTTATCAGCTGCTTTTGACACTGTCAATCACAGCAAACTCCTGTCCTCCTCTCAAGTATGGGCATCTCTGGCAGTGCACTTTCCTGGTTTGAATCTCACCTTACTGGGCGCTTGTTCACTGTGACATGGCAAGGCCAGCTGTCTGTGCCTCACCACCTCACCACAGGGGTGCCCCAAGGCTCGGTGCTGGGACCCCTCCTCTTTGCCATATACGCCACCTCGCTGTGCCCGATCATCCGCTCGCATGGTTTTTCATACCACTGCTATGCGGATGATGCTCAACTCTATCTGTCTTTCCTGCCTGACGACCCCACTGTCTCAACGCGGATCTCGGATTGTCTTGCTGACATATCCACATGGATGAAGGATTATCATCTTCAACTAAACCTGGCGAAAATGGAACTGCTGGTCTTCCTGGCCAAACAAGGTATTTATCACAACATTGATATTAAAATCGACTCTCTATCTCTTGTTCCTAACAAGGCTGCTAGGAATGTAGGTGTCATTATTGATGACCAACTGACATTCTCGGACCATGCTGCCGACGTCTCCCGGTCGTGCCGCTTTGTCCTATTCAACATCCCAAAAGTCAGGCCGTACCTGACCCAATATGCCACTCAACTGCTGGTACAAACCTTGGTGATGTACCGTCTCAACTACTGCAACGCTCTCTTAACAGGCTTGCCGGCCTGTGAGGTGAAGCCACTGCAGATGATACAGAATGCGGCGGTGCGACTGGTGTTCAACCAGCCAAAGAGGGCACATGTCACTCCGCTGCTTATCGAGCTCCACTGGTTACCTGTAGCTGCTCGCATCAAATTCAAGTCTCTTATGCTTGCCTACAGAGTGATTGTTGGGAATGCTCCCACCTACATAAATGCTCTTGTAAGAGCACATGTTACCCCTCGGATGCTGCGTTCATCAAATGAGCGTCGCCTGAATTGCATAGTTTTAGTTTAGTTTTTATTTCGTTTTAGTTTTCAGGTATCTGCCTGGAACTTTAGCTATTTCTAGAAAATCGTAAATTGCGTGCCAATCATCTTCTTCTTGTGCGTTATGCGGCAGCCAGCATCCGCTATGCTGCCACCTACTGGAGCTAGCCCGTTATCTCAAGAAGTCATGCTCACATGGAATATAAGTAACCAGGAAATGTTTGTCCCTGTATGAATGCTAGCATTGTGAGCAAGTGAAACACATGGAGCCACAAAATAAAACGGGCTGCAGGCCTAGAATTTTTGGCACTCCTCTATCTAGGGGCATCCTCACTGTACCCAAGGTCACCTATGCCTTAAAATGGCCCAATATGATATTTAATACAGACAGTGCTACATGTTTTTGAAATGTACAAGGATTCAGATTGGATATGAGTTCGAGTAACATCCCTTCAGTGTATGTTAAAAGTTAGGTTCACATATTTCATATCTAATATCTACAGTTTTAAGAATTCTACTTTTAGAGAAATTGACAAACATAGGTACAGACAAAGGTACAGCTTTCATTGTAGCTTTCACATCACACAGGATACAATGCAACATGATAAACATAACAATGTGGGCTTTAATGTGGCGCAGCTTGGAGCAGGTTGCATCCAAAGATCAGAACATATAGTAGGTTAGGAGGTTAATGACTATAGTTAGAACTTAATGGAGGGATTTATGGTTTTGGCAGGTTTAACACCGGGAAAGAGGGCATTACACTTGCAATGCTTTGCCAAAATTCATCACACAACCAGGCAAATGCCAAATGTCAACAAATGTGCCAACTGCAATCCAGCTCTGAAATTACTACTAGAGCCACAGTGTGTCAGTACAGTATCTAGTTATGTAACCACACACATTGTCCATATCTGCACCTATGACAACAATACAAACTCCTGTGGTGTTATTGTGCTTTTCACATTGTGGTACCTTCCTGTCTTCCTCTGGTATTTCATTCCCTTCACTCCCTTCCTCTACAGCTGCTGCAGTGGTAGCACTATTCTGAAGCCCTCTGTTAACAATCATTAGTGTTAATCGTTAGCCGCAATTGTCTTAATTGCGATCTCATTTGTCTTATTCGTTGTCTTTGCAAAAAGAGTTTAGATTACTCTGATTGAAAAAGGCAGACTAAATCAATTTCCCATTTAGAGTTCACTGCAGAACACCTGCATGTTGGTCAAAAGATGGTGAAGACATTATTGGACATGTGTAGTTTTGTTTGAAGCATATCATCTAAAATGATTAGTCATGATTGTAAAACGTACATGTACCACACAAATGAAGATAGAAGAACAATATTCGGTAACACTTTACTTGAAGGTATCGTTATAAGAGTGACATGACACTGTCATAAATGTTACATGACACAGTCATGAACCTGTAATAAACATTATGTCAATGTCATTCGGTTTTGTAATGACAAGTTGACATTGTTTGGGTTGTCTTGATTATGACAATTTGACATTAATCAAAGTGACATTACCAGAAAATGTCTTTGTTATGTCAACTTGACATTACATTTGTTTGGGATGTCCTTATTATGACAACTTGACATTAATCAAAGTGACATTACCAGAAAATGGGTTAACCTTAACCTTAACCTTAACCCTAACCCTAACCCTAACCCTTCATTACACTGTCATAATGGTGTCATGACAGTCAGTTTTGGGTATCCTTTTCGTATCCTGTCAAACATCTATGACCAAGTGCTAGAATTGGTCTGTAACCTTGCACATCTAATTATAATGATCATTATGTCAACTTGCCATAAACACAAAAATAGGTGCATATTTTGTTTAATGTCAAGATTTCATGACAAAGACATTTTCTGCTAATGTCACTTTGATTAATGTCAAGTTGTCATAATAAGGACATCCCAAAAAAAATGTAATGTCAAGTTGTCATGACAAAGACATTTTCTGGTAATGTCACTTTGATTAATGTCAAGTTGTCATAATAAAGACATCCCAAAAAAAATGTAATGTCAAGTTGTCATGACAAAGACATTTTCTGGTAATGTCACTTTGATTAATGTCAAGTTGTCATAATAAGGACATCCCAAACAAATTTAATGTCAAGTTGTCATGACAAAGACATTTTCTGGTCATGTCACTTTGATTAATGTCAAGTTGTCATAATCAAGGCAACCCAAACAATGTCAACTTGTCATTACAAAAACCCAATGACACTTAATGACAACAGTCATAAACGTTTATGACATTGACAAAATGTTTATGATACGTTCATGACTGTGTCATGTAACAGTTATGACAGTGTCATGTCACTCTTATGACAATACCTTCAAGTAAAGTGTTACCCAATATTCCATCATTTCTGCTACTGGTTTGTGCTGATTGTTAGAGTGACAGAGCTATTAAAAGTTTGAGAATGTCACCTGAAGTGACTGAGGTCTCCTTTGTTTCCACTCTAAATGTAAATGCTAATGATTACATTACATTCCCTGGCTTTTATAAAATGGTAGACTGACACTAAATGTCACTCACCATTAACTTCTTGCTCCCACTTAAAATCCCAGTGGGAGGTCTCCCGTCCACAAAAAACATCAAAATGAAGGAAACATAAAGACACAGAAAGAATAACCCTGAATGTCTGCATTGCAAGGCACTTAGAATTAACCCCTAAACAGGCAACGTGCACCAGATGATAAAGACTCTTTAATACCCTGTTAGGATGGTTAAGGTGGTTGTTCAATTGTATGTGCCTTGAATTAGTAGAATTGAAGTTTGTTGTAGGTTTATGCTTTGACAGAAATAATAAAAAATCAGTCTAGAAACTAGTATGTATGATATTATTGACCACGGAAAGCAAGAATGTATCACTTCTCTTTATCAAATAAAACATTCAATTAATTTTACAGTTATGACTATTTGTATACCTTAACAGGGGCAACGTATCCTGGTGGAGATCCAACACATAAAACCCAAAATATATTAAAAATATGTGTGGACATGTTTTACTTTAGGTGCAAATGAGATAACTAGGAACATCAAATTATGTTTTTACGTCTCATTTTCCTCTCCTGCCTGTTTAAGGGTTAACAAGATCTATCTCACTGTTTACTGTTTAAACTTCTCTTGGTTGTCCCAGTTGTTCACTCTGCATTGAGTGTTTTGACAGAGTGATGGTTATTTAGGGAGGTCTGTGTGCTCTCTCTCTCATGCCTGTATGTACCTTTTTCTGCCTCTGATGATTATGAAAGCTGCAATGGAAATTGAAAATGAAAGTTTTAACAGGAGGTTTATCTCCGCTCCGTTACCTCACTCACAGTCATATCAAACACACCTGCAGAGCAGCTGCCCCACACTAAACTGATATAACATGTTTTACCTGCAAGACTTGTGTTTTAATGCTCTTGTTCATCATTTGTAATGTAAAGATGTCAAAGAAATAAAAAGCTTGCATCTAGGTATTACTTCAGTTATAAAAATCCAAATGCACCACAGTGTCTCTCACAGTCAGTCACAGTGGACGGTAGATGGGGAGACAGTAGAGACACAAGTACGCATCTGTTTAAACAGGAGTTTTTTGTCCAGATGTTTCCTATCTTGACCTGATGTGTTGTCAAACCACACGGATGACAGCTTGATAAAAATTCCGTCCTGTGAGGTGCAAAACATTTTGTTGTTGTTTAAAAAATATAATTTTTTGCAGACCTCTTCAATACTTCTGTTGCTTAACTTAACACTTTATAGATGAATTGATTGCAGCTCTGCTCCTGAATTTCCTGACCATTTATAACCCGGGGTAGATGACCACTCTTGTGGAAGTCCACCACACTTGCTGCGAGTCCATTAGTGTAACAAACCTTCTAATGTGGTGTCATCTGCAAACTTAAACAATGTATCAGATCGGGAGTGGAAAATATTGATATTTGTTTAAGATGGAGAAAAGAACTACTCCTACAACAGACCTGAAGAATATCCATCCACCTGAAAAGATTTGAGCAACATTATGTTGCCATGGGACATTGCTATCAAAGCAACAAAAAAGCGAGTGTGAGTTCCAACTTCATAGCTTGTGTCTTTCAGCCACTGAGAAGAAATTCTCATCTTCTAAGTTTTTCACCTTTGACATGTTTAACATAGACATACAAGATGATCACAGTGTAGGAATACCAAAAAATCACTAAAAGCATATGTCCCATTTACGTAAAAGTAGGAATTCAACAATGTAATGCATTCTTAATAGGACAAAAATTTAGCATTGTAGCTACTGTTGTTGCTGGTCTGGGTTGAACTAGTTTTAACTACTTTATATACAGTTCTGGAGTTTAGTCCAGTGCGACCCAATCTACAGTGCAAACTCCCTCCAAAGGGTCATCAGATAAATAGAAGAGGTTGTAAGATGATATGAAGAAAAGAAGACAGAACACATTACATAACACTTTTTTTTGCACAATATTTGCTCATTTTACCTCTTAAATGTTGTGCAATACAAAGAGTGGAAGTATAAAGTAGCATAAAATGAAAATACTCAAGTTGAGTCCAAATACTTAAACATCGTACAGTAAACACATTTAGTTAAATTCCACCATTGCACACAGAAAAGATGGAGGAAGGTTTCTGGTTTCTGGGGCTCAAGCTAAAAATATGATAAAGTTACCCTGTATCTGTACATTGATGGCTACCTAAAGGAAACACTGTACATATAGAATGCAAGGGCAGGAAGAATGACAGGCTCCAGTGGGGCCATTTTTGCCCCTTGACCACCTCGCAAATGTATCCAGCCCTGACCTCTTACAAATATTTTATAATTTTATTCAAGCTGGAAGTTTTAAGAGAAGGCAGATGCTAACTTGCCAAGATTGTATTTGGCAATTTAGTATTATCTTTTTACTGAAGTCAAATAATTCTTCCTGCTTTTCTTCAACTGCCAAAGTGAAATATCTGGCTGACACTGTTACTAAGAATAAAAGCTGTGAAGGGGCAGTTCTTGACTGTCATCTTCTATATTTCCACTAAGTATCTACCTACCTACAATATAGTGACTTCATGGAATGAAGAACACAACTGTAGAATATGTATAGATGTGCTAAATTCATACAATTTGAGACAATTGAATTAATGTCACTATACTTCACCTAGGAAGACAGTAACATGTTGTGTTCAAATGTTCTGTAACTCGATGTAAGATTTCTATTACTCAAGCAAAAGTACAGACACCCTGTAGTATCTATATGTTCCAGATATATCTGCTGTATGTACATATTAGGATAGAGGAATCACCTTTAGTTCCACAGCAGAAGAGCAGATGTCTAACTGACTAAAACATTAAAATCAAAGGGTTATTGGTTTCATCACCTCTTTGGTTCTAATGTTTTAAATTGATTCTCATGATTAATTTGGTCTTTTCTGTCTTCACCCACCACTGGGTGGCACTGGTAGTTTGAGAACAAGAGACACAGAGCGAGTGGGAAAAAACGAGAGCAGCAGAAATTGATGCAACACGGCACAAGCTATCACTGCAACAATGCAGATACAAGCGGAGGAATGAAAAGAGGAAACAACACAGGAGGAAACTGACAGATGAAACAAGAAAACAAGATGCTTTGTCAGGAGCTATATTCATACGCTGCTTAGATTCTCTGCAAATTAGAGGAGACAAAAGTGTGATGGAGAAAGAAAGAGAGAGAGACAAGAAGAGGGGGACTAGAGAGAGCTGGACATAACAGGATGTTCAGAGACCCAAAATCCTTTAAAAAAAACAAAAAAAACATTCATCAGTGAGTGATCATCACAGTCAGAACATGCTAGAGCACTGATAGGTTGGTGGAGTGGGGTGTATGTGGAGAACATTAGAAAAAAGGCAAAGAAGAAGACGATAACTATGCCAAGGAGAAAGGTGTGCTATTTTGACTGTTAACTTCGCATTTTGTCAATGGGGGGCGGATGGGGCGGGGTTGTCAGCTAACAATATAAATGTTATTGCCATTCAGATATAATTGTCAGTCCATTTGGAACAATACATATGAAACAAAAATTCAGCTATAAAGTCATTTTTCTCATTTTTAACGTGTCAGAAAGTTTAAATTTAAATACGTAACCAATGTTTGACTAAGGCCCAAGGTGCTGAATGTGCTAGCTCCAGCCCTGTAGAGAGTCACAGACAGTGCTTTTCCTCTCCATTTCATATGCTCTGAGTTAAGAGACTCCTTGCAGTGAACACACATACACACACAAACACGCACTCATGACTTTCTACGATGGCAGACTTTGATTCCACTTGAAGTACTGCTGTCTTCCTCTACTGTCACCATGTAATCCCAGCAGTCTGTTTGAAAGCCCCATCAATTGAAAACCTAGAGGGAGAAATGAAGCTACTCCTGCTCTCCAGATGAAGTTCACACACCTCACTCTTCACTCAGTGCTCTCCTGGGACCGGATAGAAGGAAAAGCTTTATTTAATGAAATGCACGCAAGCTCTTTTTCTTCACTGTTTTTCAGTGCATCCTACTTTTGTTCTTTCATCCAGTGATGTTAAGGGTTCACATGTCATGTAGTCTGTCACGTGTCATTAAAGGATAGTATTGTTTCAGCTCCTGTAGATTTCCACCTGTGGCATTATTAGGCCTTCTATAAAAACAGAAATAAAGAGTTGTTTTAATTTACGGTATTGCATATCAATTAGAGTCATGTTACTGTGGAAACCAACCACTGCCAGCAAGAGTTTTGTCTGTAGAAAAACCTTTTGGTAGAAGCAAAAACTCGGATAAAACATACAGTTTAATCAAAACTAAGTATAGCACTGGAAAAATGGTTCCACTGAAGTGTGTTAACTTACCACTGCGTCTAGAAAATGCACCATATGTTGGTATCAATAAATGACATGCTTTTTCAGTTATGCAACTTAAAATACATTGAATATAAAACAAATATATTTTATATTATCCTTTATATGATGACATAAGAAAGAAGTTACTCAGTAGAACTTTTTTATTGTCAGCATGCATAAATCATGTTGACTTTGATTTGTTCAGGGACTATGTGCATGCTTGGAGCCATTACTTTTTTCTTATGAGGAACATGAATGTCAACTTCCTGAAGTACTTCAATAAAGTTATTTATATGACCCTCGTGTAGAGTGTGAAATACTTCAAAGTGCAATACCACCGGCAGCCACTAGATGCTGGCTACAAAAAATCCCTGGCTCCAATAGACTCCAATTCAAAGGTATCAAATTATCTTTAGAAATACAAAGTTAAACTGTCTTTTTTTTAAATGACACATTAGATTAGATTAGATTAGATTAGATTAGATTAGATTAGATTAGATTAGATTAGATTAGATTAGATTAGATTAGATTAGATTAGATTAGATTAGATTAGATTAGATTAGATTAGATGTACTTTATTGTCCTGAAGGAAATTTGTCTTGGGCTAAAAGTGCCAGGTGCAGCTGCACAAAAACAGAACATACACGACAACACAATAATCACAAAAAGTGCTTCAAAGTGTAGCATATTGCACAGAATAATATTGCACAAAATCATGTGATGTATGGCACATGATTACGAAGATAAAGAATAAAAAAACAGAAAAAAAAGAAAAGAAAAAAGATGAGGATAGGAAAATAAAAGAAATCTGCTACACAGGGGATGCTAGGACTGAGGCAGAATGTTTAGGAGTGTTATGGATGAGGGGACAAATGAGAGTTTGAAATTGTTACTTTTATAACTGCTGGCTCTAACATGTTTACCTGATGGTAGGAGTTCATATTCTGAGTGGAGGATGTGTGTTGGGTCACTGAGGATCATTTTTGCCTGTTTTATAACTTTCTTATCGTAGATGGATTGAAGAGATGGCTGTCCTTTGTGTCCAATCATTTTCATTGCAGTTTTAACCTAAGTTGCAATTTTGTTTTTTAGCTGGACAGTTAAAGTGCCAAACCAGGCTGACATGCCGTATCTGATGATGCTTTCAAGTACAGCATGGTAAAATAACAACATGTTCTTCTCAGCGACTCCAACAATATCAGCCTCCTAAGAAAATGAATTCTTTGAGCCAGCTTGCCACAAAGAGACTCCACATGTTCACACTATTTTAGTTTGTCATCCATAATTATACCTAGATATTTGTAAGAGCATACCTGCATTATAGCGCAGTTATCAATAAAAACAGTGTCATGGTTTCTTAGCCCTCGGGGGTCAAATATCATTTATTTTATTTTGTTGGTGTATAAGATGAGGTGGTGACTGTTGCTCCAGGATTTGAAGGTGGCAGTTTCCTCATGGTACAATGAGGGAGAGTCAAACTCATTATGTTCTCAATCACTGCATTCAGACCCTGAAATTAGCATGCTGCTGGTAATTTTTAGAAATGATTGCTCCCCTAATAATATTTAGTAGCTTAATCAGAATCAGAATCAGTTTATTAATAATTTGTATTGGCAATGTCTGCCGTATGGGCGTTGACTGACAGTTGGCTCACCTGCTGCTCTCCTTGCTCTGGGATTTGTACTGAGCTGGACTGTTGTTGCAATATTTCAGTAAGTTTAATGCATACGTCTCCTAGAAAACATACATACTGCTATTTTCCCACAGCAAATACGTTCAGAGAAATAATTCAATCAGTTATTAATTTATTTTCAACATAAAGAGGAAATGTTTTTAATCAAATAATGTGCAAAGTGGCAAAATGTTCACTGACATTTGTTTTCCCTATAAAATCTGCTCTCACAATACAATGTCTACTTGTAGGAACTACAGCATGGCTAGAGTATAGTGACTCTTTAACAAACCATAACTTCACTATATGTAACTGAAACCACAGTATAACCCTAACTAAAGCGTTTTTTGCCTCCACCTAACCACACAATTGTCTCAGGGTGTGAACCCTGGTCTACAGTATCAAAGTGCTGAAACAAAAATCATTGACATGGTCCAAAATCCTGGCAGCAATTCCATTTTCCTCAAAACTTATCGTGCAAAAGCAGTAAGTGGCATATAAACTGCTATCATTTTTTAGGAAAAAGATCAAAGGATATCAAATCTAATCAAATCACTGTAACAAACATCATGATACAGGTACAATGTGTAGTGAAATGCACCATAGAAATGGCCCAAGATCAGCTATTAATGTAATAAAAGAGCAGGTTATTCCAAGGGGAAACTTGCTACAGCTGCATTACACGGATTCCATCACTAGTTCCAACAATTTTCAAGCATTTGATAGCTATAAAAAGCCTTTTTACAAGTTGACTTGATGTTCTAGAAGAGGCAAAACATTGTTTTTGGCAGTGAGCTGGGATCAACAATAACAGGGTCCTGAAACAACTGGAACATCTAAGTGGAATGCAGCCAATATTGATAGTAGTAGTTACCTTTTCCTCCTATGAGATGTTAGAAATAAACATTAAGTCTATAAGGTTAAAATGAGTGTTGCAGGTTCAAACTAGGCTATAACTCAACATGCCTCATGTTTGTATCGTCATGTTTTTAATATTACAGAACTCTCACTTCAAAATGCCTGAACAGCCCTTGTAGATATTTAGCACTCCCCTTGTGGAGATTCAGAACACACCCTGCTAAGATTCAGATCTGAGCTTTGTAGCTTTTCATGCGAGGATATCTGCCAGTGTACTAATGGAGGAAAAAATATGAAACACCGGAAAGATACAGCTCAGGGCAACCCGAAAACAGCTTGGTTGAGAAGTTAACAGGTGTTAAACAAATGGTACATGCTTTGAAGAAGTGTACAAAGTAACACATGCACCAAGATGAGATGGTAAGCTGAACTACAAAATTCTCAGTTTTCATGCAAATGTGTGCATTAAAACTGTATTCTACACATTACTTGGAATGCATTAGTTTGGGCCTATTTAGCTTTGCAGAAAATGTTCATTTTAGTGTCCCTGACTTTGTGCTCATAAACCTATTATTTCCTTAAATACTTTTTTTTAGATTTAGACTATTATTCGTTTAGCCACTGCCCCGCTAACCCTAACCCACCGATAATCTTATATATACTTTTTTTTTTTTTTTTTTTTTTTTTTTTTTTACAAATTCGGTTACCAAACACTTGTGACAAAGATATGTAATGGAGGCATGATATTTTACAGTTTAAGGATAAACTTAATTTTTATCAAATGAAATCGCTGCACTGAAACAGTTGATGTCACCGGGAATTTATTATCTATATATTGAACTTGAATTAGGAAATTCATAGATAAATTGAATTTATCTATGATAGGCCAATATTGGCCAATAATATTGGTTGACCGATATATCGGTCAGGCTCTACATGTGTTTAAGGGAAGTTTTTGTTACATCTCAGTTAATAAGTATATACATGCAAATTAACACCACTGCTTAGCTCTAGTGATGCCAGAGACATTGTTCACTGCTAGATATCAGATGCTGTCTGTCAGATATGGTGGTACAGAAAAAGAATCATAGTACAAACAGCTGGGGTTTTACAAAAGTTGAAAAAAAGCATGGTCTGTTCTGTTGAAACTTGGATCTACATTAAGAATATACTGTATCTATAATATTATTTTCTTATAATAGATAGATGGCAAATGGAACTGAAGAGTTCATTATCAATTATTACTCACACAGTCTTGTGTACTGAACGATGAAAGGCTAACGGGAACATTTTTACTCCCAAAGAAGCTCCAGCAGAAGGAAACAGAAGAATATTTGAAAAACAATGAATGGGCCAATAACTGGATGAGAACAGATGTATTGTGTTGTCAGTGAATTGATTTCCCCTGGCCCTCCCTGCACTCCCTGAATGCAGTATAATTGAGTGAAAGATGTGAGTCTATGAGCAGCATTCCTCACCAGCAGCATCGTGAGGTAAACAAGGGTTGATGTTGGTCCCACAAGGTTATGAAAGAAAAAGACTGTGAAACTGACTGGATGATATACTGGTCATTTAACATTATCTGGTCATCCTCAGAGTGTTAAACTGTGAAGAACAATCAGTCCTTTAGCCCTTATGATTACTTACAACAGTAATTACTGCTTAACACTTATCTCATTCTCCAAATTTAATTCACATGAAAGCCTGTTTTTGTTCTTTTCAGTCAGTGTTCCCACAGCAACAAATACTACTTATTACTGCCAATCCAATCACTCTAATTTCTCTTTTGATGTAAAAACTACTTTAACCATAACATTGAATAAAAACAAAAATCAGCAACATTCATTTTTATTTTTCAAAATTAAGCCTTTTATTATTTTGACGGCTCAATGGGTACCAAATGACCAAATTAAAACATTGCCAGTCTAATCATTTACAAGTATAAAAATGCAACAAACCCATTTAATCATTTATAATACTGGAGACGTGTGTCCCAAAAGAGTTGAAACAGAGGCACAAATTATCACTCTATTTGGTGATAGAAGGTCAAACTCAAAATATGGCCTATCCAGCCACATATTGTGAATTTAGAGATGTAGGATTGGTCATGGCTTGGTACCTGTGGTGAGTAAGTAAGAACTTGCAGTTTTGCAAGTTTTACTCTACTCAGGTCTCCCAACACATCTATGTCTCATCAATGAGGTTCATGTTAAATAACATGCTCCAGATGGTGCATACATCTTAATATACTGGTGTCTGCAGAAATGAAATGGTAGCTATGATCTAATGTATACAGAGGATCTGGAGGCTGAAGTGTGAAGTGAAGTGATCTATCCGGAGCTCACCAAATTATTTACATTTTTATTTACATAATGTATAGAGTCCAGTCTGCGTGCTAAATAAGATGGCATGTTCTGCTTTAACCCAAAGGGTAAGATATTATAACAGTGTCATGGATGAATGACTCTGCACTGAAAAATCCCTCTCCTTTTTATTCTAATGTATTGGGTGCACTTGTACAGTTCCATACCAAAACCCTGCAATAAATCCAACCTTTAACACATGTATAATCAGTTTCTGTTTAAACACTTTTAGACACTTGATGACTGAAGTTTATAATCATTCTTGAGGCTTTACTTGCTGACTGCAAATTTATTCAGTTTTACCTACAACTACCTACACTACAACTACAGGATATACAGAAGCTTGTGGAAAAATATAAATAATAAATGGACTGTACTTATAGCGCTTTTCTAGTCTTTTGACCACTCAAAGTGCTTTTACACTACATGTCACATTCACCCATTCACACAGACATTCATACACTGATGGCAGGGGTTACCACGCAGGGTGCCAACCAGCTCATCAGGAGCAACATAACATTCATACACCATTGGGGCAGCCATTGGGAGCAATTTGGGGTTAAGTATATTGCCCAAGGACACATCGACATGTGGATTGGAACCGCCGATCTTCGGATTGATGGACGACCCTCTCTACCTCCTGAGCCACAAACCAAAAAAATATGTTCCATATGTACAGATGATCAAAATGAAGGGCTTTTTTCCCTCTTCTCTCAGACTTTCTCCAAGTAACTGGCTAATTGATGTTGAACAGCCATTTCAGTCTTTGTGCATCATCCATTTACAAAATCAATATGAGGGAAGATCCGAGTTGATAAAACACATAATTCACTCATCCAGGAGCATAAATCATCATTGAGGTATTGAAGACTCATAAGCTTTATGAGCAGCAGCAAATGCTTTGTGGTCTTTTTTCCATTTCACCTCTCAGGTGTTATACAGGATGTGATTGGTGGAGCTTCTTGATGCTTTCTGCAGCCTGACTTCCTCAGTAGCTACTGTCCATGATTTCTCCAGTGTACCACCACCTGATAAATGACTGCTGATGTTTAATAATGGCTGCAATATTAAAACCAATTTCAGATTCATATTTCATGACATTCTCTTTTGCAACTAACAGCAGAAAAATCCATATGAAAAATCATATACTGGTGGGTAATGGACAAATCATAAGCCTAGCTCAGCTTCTTCTTTGCTGCCACTGCACTGTGCCTTTTGTGACTTAGTCTGAAGTTTTCAAAAAAGAAGCTATCATCATATCATCATATAAAACTGCTTTCTGTAGATTCTAATAGATGTTGTATTTTGTGGTTCTTTTTTCAGTTTCTGCACTTAAAACATTTGTTTCCACTCTTGTCATTACATCTTATGGGGAAACCTACTTAAATTTAATCTGTCAAGTCAATTCTACACCATATTTTTTCATACTGTCAGGATGCAGACTCCACTTTGTCATGGCTGCACTCTAATTGGACTAAAGGCTGTCCCTGCAGCAATTTTAGAAGGTTGCTGCTGAGAAGGAGTCAATATTTGGATTGAAGATCATCCCTGTAATAAATTTTAGATTACATGGAAGGAATCAATATTTAAAAATTATTCCCTGCACGTCTTCTTAGAACCGCTCGGCTGAGTGTGTTCCTAGTAAATCCAACATGACGGCTTGACAACGTACAGTGTGTGTGTTCGTGTGTGTGTGTGTGTGTGTGTGTGTGTGTGTCAGACCAGAATATATATCACCTGTGTGTACATGTGGGCATACTACGGGCTTTATGAATGTGTGGGTGCCACTATAGTTACAGTATATCACTGTATGTCTGTGTGTTGAGATACAGTATGTTATCTGTAAGCTCCATGTGGTAACAATCATCTCACCACATGATACATATACATACAAAGTGCATACATTACATATTCCCAGCTCCCAAGAAACACCAGCAACAAAAGACTTGAAGCCCTTTAAAAGTTTCATGTAAAATCTTTTAAGCTTCAGGGTGAGCTAATAACAAAATAATAAACAATAGGGAATTGATGGTAAGCAACCGAAAGCTACCTACTAAAACAACAATAAACAATTACAGCCAAAGATGACTAAATAAACAAAGTCAATGTAAATACCAATGAAAAGAATGATTAATAACACAAAATGTAGCATGCATGCTAACTTCCCACAACAAAGGACTGTAGCACCAGTCACTGCATAACAAAGCTGCTTCGGCCCTCTACTGGTGAAAATGAATATTGCTAAAAAAAACTAGTTTTCGCCAGTGGCGGCCGGTTAATGCGGGGAGCTGGGGCGCCGCCCCCTCCAAATATGTTTAATGTTTCATGGCGCATGTTTCACATTGGTTTTATTTGAGGACATGCAGTCAGTTTTCCAACATTTACATCATGCTCTGTGCCCACACAATACCACACAATTCTGCTTGTTCATTAAGTCTTCACATCCATATGTGTTTACATAATTAGTCATGTGAACAGCAGCACAAAGCACATTATTATAGTGTTTGGAAAAAGAAAAAGAGAATAAGCAATTTAGAGCAGGCAGTTCTTTCAAGATCACTCAGTTTGTGTATTTTCCTCTTAATCATTCTATTCATTTTACGTGTAATTGCCACTGTAATCAATACAAAGAATTAGAGCAAAAGAAACAAAAGAAGTAAAAGAATTAGAGAGAGAGTGAGAGCGAGAGAGACCAGAGGGTGAAAGCAGTTTATGAGATGCCAACAGAAACAACAATTAAGACAAACGGCGGTAAACAGCAATGATGAGACGGACCATGACACCACTTACACAACTGATCAAAACTAATTTGTCTCATATTCTGCCAATCACATTACATTAATCACACATTCAGCCAATCAAGATGGATAATGCAGACTCTCAATCAACGTAATAGGTGTTTTGAAATGAACAAGATTGAGTATGCCATTTATTTGCAGGTAATTATTTATCTAAATGAGTACATCCTTCATGAAGTGTCGTAATGGGTCATCGAGGTCCAAAATAAAAGAGAAACTGGAACAGCTTAAAGTGATTGTTGCTGGAAGTGTTGTACATTGTGCCCTTTACTAACTTAACTTTTCTTTTTTATAACAATGTACAGTGAAAACACATATATTCCATTCTTACAGGCCTACATACTAAAGAATATTGTAAAAATAGAAAATAGAAATATTGTTCACACACTAAATTGGAGCGTCTCTCCTTCCCAGCAGCTGACAGCGCTGTTACCTGAAGAGTCGATCACATCGGACTGGAAGAAGTTGAAGCAAAGTCTGCTTCAAAACTAGTATATCCAACAGGGTCGCTCTGTTTTGTGTCATGCTGTCCTCCATTACTATCACCACCCTCTGTTTCTTTTGTACTTATATATTTAGGTCATTTAGAGACAAGACTCTGTAAAAGTTTACAGCCTGTCATGCTGTGTTAATCTGTGTATAATGAGGTGGCTAAACAAAAAATAGGCAATTCTGACAAAATGTGAATAATGGGCTTATCGACTGATGCATCGACTGTGCAACTTTTAGTGGGCGTTCAGATCAACTCAAGCTCTGCCTGAAAAAACGCACCCTTTCTGTTCATTTGTACGGGGGCGGTGCCTTAACACAGCGGGGATCCACAGTAGAAGGCTCAGCAAAATAATGCAAAGTTGAATCAGACTCAACTTTTACCATGACGTAACCCAACATCATCTGGCAAGATGCTGTGTTGGTCAATCACATTCATGCAAGCATACACTCCTGGTGGATTGCTATGTTTTACCTCGCAATCATCATGATGAAATATAACATTACACTGCTGGCAAGAGGAATGACTGACATAATGGTCCAGTACCATGTAATGTGTGTATTATGTGTATTATTTCAGATACTGTATGAAAGGTACTTCAGAAGTTGATTATATTACAGTCACACTTTTACCAGATTTCCCTGTAACCAAAGGGCCTAAGATGGGAAATCTGGGTATATTTAAGACCAGTTTATGCTTGACATGAACTTCTTTGTACAAAGTGTCATCTGATTGTGTTTACATACAGCACTGTCTGTAGCTGTTCAGAATAGCCAAAGATAAGGCAAAAAAGCCTGCCTTGATAGAAAGGGGAGATATACAATGAATTGTACCGATGAGGATATAAATGCAGATGGTCTTTCAGCAAAGCCATTCATGGTGTTGCCCTTGGATGAACACACTGGAAGTACCGGACACAGTTGTGTGAAAAGGTTCAGATCCTGCTTTGTTTCACATTTCGGGATAATAAACAGAATTAATTACAGTGCTACATTAATATTTTTAGCCTCAAAATCAATCCAATATTAGAATTTTGAGATTTCATTCAAACGTTTTAGAAACAGGAAGAATTTCAAGAGGTGGTGCAATGTCATGCAAGCAAGCAGAGTGTTACCAAACTGCCACCATACTCAATGTCTATGTGTCTTTAATTAATGCTAATTAGTAAGACTGATCTCCCACTAGAAGAAAAAGGAGGCTTTGCTAAGTTGCTAGTGGTTCCCGGTGAGAGATCAGAAACAAGGACTGCTTAACTAGTGAAGGTTAAGCAATCAGTGCGAATCTAAAGTACTCATTTTAACCTCTGTTGAATACAGAGGAAAGTGACTAACAAAGTCCTCAATATCCATGGGGAAAAGAGTTTAAACTTCACTAAGAGTTGGTGCAACTGCATGTTTGCTACCATCTTTGTGGTTCAGGCCTTGGTTTGATTAATCGTCTTCAGTGTATGAGGGGTTTCCACTGCAGGCAAAAGCTATAAACCACCAGAAAAGGTGATCACTCAGTCAGGGTTATTGATGATATGTAACATTTTAAGGGATATGAATCAGGATGAAGGTTGGCAGATGGCAACAATTCACTGGTGAACATCACAGTATGTTATAGCTGGTGCTTCAGTGGTTAGAAATGTCACCTCACACTAAAAAGGTAGTGACTTTCAATCAAACTTTGCCTAATTGGGCAGTCAGGCTTATAATGTGTCTACATATTAAGCGTTCCTTGTTGGGGTGGGGATGGGGTGGGGGGTGGGGGGTGGGGGGTGTGTGTCTCCAAACTTCAAGTGACTAAGAAAAAGATTTCATGAAGTATATAAAGTGTTTCAGCTCAAAATCACTTATGATGAATGACAGCAGGATGAATTCAAGTTGGAATACCAACACAGTCTATTTACACTTTTATTTTATTTTTGCCTCCTAGTAGCTTGCAGCCTGGATTGACTGGACTTCAGGGTAATTAACTCTAAACTGTGTCTAATTGACCGTAGCAGAGATATTGCTGGTCTAGCTGAATCCCATTTTACTTTGTGTAACATGCTTTTGTGGTCAAATTGTGGATTTTTTCAAGAGTTAAAACTGAATATATTTCTAAATCAAGTAAAGGTGCCTCTATTCTGTCATATTTGTGACAGTTAAACCAAAAATTGGATTGAATCCTTACTGTGTGTTTACTAAGAGTAGGGATTCACAGATTTTGCTCAGCTGGATTGGTAATTGGATCTGATACTGACCCCATATGAACCAGGTGTCAGCACTGTTGCCAGATGGGACTGACAAAAAGTAGCCCAATCAATGCCAAGTACCCACCTAACAATCACAAAAGAAGTCCATTTTTTTATCATTGTATGTTGAACTGATTGTATGAGCTGATGCTGAGTTGAGGTCGTACTGAATGAATGGTAACCCTAACCCTAGTCCCAACAACTTGAACAAGCATTCATGTCATCACAAGTAGGTCATGTGAGGATTAAGATGCTGTGCATTGACGATGTGCAACGCCTCATCAGTCAAATTTGCTTTTGACTACACTGAACATGGCGTCCTGCGTTCCAGCCACTTCCATTTTATTAAGTGCCAAATCAATTATATCAGAGATTTAAGAAAAATCTGTATTTCAGTTGTAATTTCAACATAGAGATTGACTTGAACGCCTTTTACGAGTTGGAAACATGTAATTACAATAACTCTGATATGGCTTGAATGCAACATGAGCCTATTGAACACAGCAGACTGTCAATCTCAATCTATTGGATGGGAGTAGAGCTCGATTTGTTGGTATATCAAACATTCCGTCTGTGGAAACCATCCAAATGGTACAAAACCCACCCAAAACTATCTGTGGGTATCATGTTCTCAGGCTGGAGTTATATCTCTATGGGCTGCACAAAGGCATTCATGAAATGTGGTCACTTCGAGACATTCACATGACAATTTCTTAAGTTCATACTTTGTTTGATTGTATCTCTGTTGTGGACCTCACAACAGGAAGTGAATCGACCAATCTGCTTACTTGACGATCAGATTTAGGAGGTTACCCAGGACGCCCTCTGCCTTAATGTGTATATTCTGAGAAGCATATTTCCATCTTCAGCCAGACATGAGAAATAAATCTATGCAACACATTATTTTGTATAACTATATTATGTATAATATGTTTGTGGGCCAGACATACAGACAGTTGTCACATTGTTAAACAAGATCCCTAATGTAACAGAGGATTGATACTAAGCTGTAAGTTAAACACAACACACACACACACACACACACTGTAGATGTAAACTTTGCAGACGGATTTTGTGATTCTGTGGACAAGAACCAGCTGTCAGCTTTTTTGGCTCATTCCTCTGGCTTATTTCTAACTACTTTCTCTCTCTCCGGGCTCGTGTTCTGTCCCCCTGTTCTGTTTCTCTGTCACAGAAACCGATTCCATCTGCCTCACTCTCTCATAAACCCAAAAAAGGCTCATGTCAGCATTGATATTTTTTTTGTTTTTTTCCTGAGTGAATAACAAAACAAAAAAAAAGGAATCAACAAACAATAGAACCGTCTCTTCGCCGCAGATTAAATGTTTGTGTTATTACAGCACAGGCTGGCTATTTTAACACCGAGAATTGAAGCGACTCCTCAATACAACGTGCCCCTGAGTGTCAGGGAGAACTTTACAAGAGGTTTTTTTCACAACTCTAGAATCAAAACAACCACTGAGCTTTATTTATATAATTCAGCAGACGCATTCTGATGTCTGAGACAAGTGGAAGGAGGGGATCATCCCTGCTTTTCTCTCTTCCTACCTCTGTTCCTCTGTAATGATGCTCTGATGATAGATCACAGATGTGTTTCCACCCATCAGACAAGTAAATAAACAGAAATGTCACGCCACAAAAAGTGAAATGTTCATTATTGAGATTTAAATGAATACATCTTCTTTACATAGTTACATCTATGGCTGGATAACAAACACTAATACATTTTGTATTAAAAAAAAGCTGGCGTTGGTCGATCTGGTCAGATTTGTTGTCTCATTTATTTATTCTTCTTATGTCTCAAAAAATGATTAAACATTTTAGAACTTTGGATTCTTCTACATGAAAAGAAGACACCAAGCGTATAAAAAAATTTAAATTTGCTTTAGGTGGTGAAATTTTATGCAAAGAGATACCTCTGTGAGACTTGGAAAAAGGTCCAACCTTAGGTTTTGAATCTACTTCACTAATGGTCTGAGAAGAGGAGGAAAATGATAAAAAAAAAGAACTGAAGCCAGTTGTGTAATACAATGCATGCACCATTTCCTGCTTATCTGTTTTTTTATATAAACAGAATGTGTGGTGAGAAAGTGTGCACAAACACTCACCCCAGGTAAGCTGTATGTTTTTCTGCAGCAATCTTGGACTATTATAAAGGTGGACATAAAAAACAGGGTTATAGACGTATTATGAAATGATGAAAACTGGTTGTCTGGGTTTTACAGATTGATTTTATTGCAGTCAAGTCTTTGTCTGATCTGTAAAAAGCCCACTGAAGGTGCATTTATAAACTTAATTATGTGCACAATGACAGCTACCCTGGCATTGTTGTAGAGCCTTGTCAGTACAACACAATGAATGACATGGAGTTTCTTTGTTGTTACCACAGAATAACACAACACAGAATTGAATACGCCTGACTGCTGGGGTTTTTTGGTGAATGTCGAGATCAGTCAGTCTGAGCTGTCACAGAAACACATGGGCACACATGGACAATGTCTAGCATTGCTATAAATTTGTTTTTTGAGCGATCGCACAAACAGTCCACGGGTCAAACTCACACAGTGAAACGCAAGTCATAAATATGATTTGCTTTTGGTCGAAAAACACTTTAAGAGTCAACACACAATGAGATCTGTGAGGTTGTACTCAAGTGAAGTGGTGCTTTGAACTAAATGCAAACAACCATATGCTGGATTCCATTTACCTCAGTAGTTGGAAGTCAGAAAACTGGGAATGACGTCACACCCGAGTTTGTATCGTTCTAGTTTAGAAGTCAGAAAACCAGTTCTAGCCAGGTTAGTCATTGATAGCAATACTGTTTGATTAAAAATGCATTTCGCTATATTTTGCTCATACAAACAGTTTAGCAACATGTCCACAGACAGAAGTTGGACAGTACTGTGTGTACGACTGACTTAATGAGACAAATAAGACAAAACGGTTAATAAACAGAATATTACTACAACTTTCATCCTGTTAATGCATGGGGCTGCCATCTTGGATATTGAGGTCCGGGCTGGTGGGGTACGGCTGACTTTCTGAGTCGGAAATCCGACTTCGGGGGGCGTTTAAGTTGAAATCTCTGACTGGGAACTCAGAAGTTCCGTCTTCCGAGTATAACTGGAACGCACCAACAGTGCTAACTGATGTTTAACAGATAGGATGTTTACCATTATAGTACATTAATTAAGCATTAGCATACTAATATTTGCGAATTAGTGCTAAATAGAAAGTACAGGTCGGAATGATGGGCATGGTCTTTAGTTTTGTAGGTATTTGGACATTAAAACAATTTTTTAACATTCTTTTTATTTGAACCTGATAATGGTGCTAGATGAAAAGTCAGGGGGATCGCCAAAGTAACAAATTCGTGACAATCCATCCGATAGTCCTTAAGATATTTCACTGTCTTCTAACTCCGAAACAAAAATATCAACCTGCAGGTGGTGTTAAATAAAAACTTTTCTATCTCTTGAATTCAAACAATTGACTTAAAGAGAAACGTGAATATATGACAGGTATATCTGATTACAGCACAACTTGAATAAAATGAGAAAAACTTTCTTTTGGTTTAACCAATAAATACTCCAGCAGTAAGTGAAACAGAATGCAGGAATTATTGTCACCTCTTGAGCTAAAAACAGTCAGGGTGAGGCCAGAAGTGGAAATTAATAAGGAAAAAGTAAGTACAAAGTATAATTTTGGTATCCGGACCAAAACATAGATATTATATTGTATCATTCATGTTGAAAATGTTCAAATGCTGACCTTGATTCCTCAGAGAAAAAAATAAGATTGACAAAAATGGAGTTACTGCAGTATTCAAATCCTACCTTGGGTTTTTGAATGGATTACCTATTTCCAACTGGATTTGTTTATTAGAATTATATAAAGAGAATTTGCCCAAATATACTTGGACAGAAAGCTGACTGGTGAGTGAAACATCAGCCCACACATTCTCTCTCCACTTTTAATATCCAGGATGATGACTGACTTATAATAGATCTGTGCTTCCAAAGACTATATTTGTTCTGATATTTGACTGTTTGTGTATAATATTAACTACATGTGCTTGCTCCATCTCATTTCCACCCAGTATTACCAGTGTTAAAGCATGTGTGTGTTAGAGGGAGATAAAGACAGACCTCCTTGTTCTGACAGTGTGTCAAAGATATGCTATGTATGGATGAGCTCAGGCTACTGTGGGTGTTTGAGAAGCGAATGACACTGTGAGCAATGTCCACATCACAATATTTAAGTAGATGAGGGATTAACAGATTAATATGGATAATATGGATAAGGGAAAATATTTACTGTGCCATGGAACATCCTTCTCTAACACTGCTGGATTATCTGATAGTTTGATATTTAGCAAGTAAGCAATTGGAGGCTTATGCCCTTTGCCTCAAACAAACACACTGAAACAACTGTGTGTTCATATTAGCTATAAATGTTGCTGTTGTTGCTGTTTTCATGTTCATTTGCTAAAGGAGGAAAGATCAGTTTGAATCAGCAGGATTTGTGACATTATAACCCAGCCAGCATGTCCATGTAGGCCCCTCATGGGTTAAATGCGGACTGTGTGTGAGTGGGCATGGGCTTGAACAGAGCCCATGTGGGCTGGGTAAGTGGGCCCCATTAAGGTCCATTCTGATCCCACTATGGGCAAATTACGGGGCCTACATTGGTCTCACCCAGTTGGGCCGCCCCTGAAGCCTAGTCAGAATCCACTTGAAGCCCATATGGGCAAACACAGGTGGGGCCACCATGGAACCTGTGGACAAACCCACTTAGGTACCCATATTTATAGCCCAAATTTAACCCTTCTGGGGCCCACATGGACATGCTGGCTGGGAACTAATTTTGAAGCCAATTGTGGTCCAGTATGCAACTTACACAAGTGCGATTATTATGGCCACAAAACTAAACAAAAGGATCAATAACAAATAACCAAAAAACCAATACCAAAATTAACCAAAACTATGGATACCAAAATTGACCAAAGTCAGGAGGCCTGACCAAAAAGACAGAAGATGAGGAAGCCCATGGGCCAGCCCAGCAGCGGGCCGTAGGACCCAGGACTTCCCCTCTAGACTATAGAAAACAGGAAAAAACCTAAACCAAAGAAATAAAGCAGCGAAAACTAGACTACCAGGTCCCAATCCTCAAAATGAAACAAAAGGAAAAAACACACACATGTGGTTAGACAGCATGGTAGGAGGAAAAGACAGTGAGAGCTCCTGTGCCCCCCCTAATAACGGAGTAGCAGGTCCGCCCACTAATCATCTCATTGGATCTACTGAAAGTGAGAGGAGAAGAGAAAAGGCAGGGGGAGCGTGCAACAGATGTGGATTTGAAGCCTCCAGTTTGGTAGGAGACGTCTTGTGTCCAGCAGTTAAAATTTTGAAATAACATAATATTTACACATTCATTGATTCTGGATTTTTCATGCGGTTGTAATTTTAAGCATTTCTAAATCAGACATAATTCATCATTCAGAGCACAGTATTTTAAACATGTGTGAAGGGGATCTTGACATTTTAAACTTAAAAAATCATAATGAATTTAAATATTAGGTACAAACTCTTAAAATAACCAAATGTCAGGTTGATAATTATGGAAAATAAGGTCATGAGAGTGATAATGAGAGTTCTTTTTCTACAGAGATTTAACTAGCCAGATCACTGAAGTATGAAAACACTGACCTTATAAAAATCTAAGTGAAGTGTGTGAAGGTAGAACTGTCTGCGTTCAAAGGAGAAGTATTTCAGATGCCACTTTGGTCACCAAGCCGTTTCTTTGAGTTTTATGTTTGAATTAGAAGAGTGGTATTTCTTGTCACCTGCAAAAGCTGATGTCAGACACCAGTAGAACTGCTGGGTGATAGATTTTCCCATTATGTGTACTTTAAGAGAAATTAGCTTTTGGCACATATAGTATGTCAGACACAGCATCAGAACTTGTTCCAGTGTTCCAGGTTGTACCTCACTCCTTCCATTCTGTTTTACAACAACAATCATTTCTGCCCCCACTGAGCACATTCTCAGGTGCTGGCTATTTTCTTTAAAAAAAAAAAACTTTTCCACAGTTGAACACTGCTTATGCTGTTATGTCATTGAAAGTGTAGCTGGTGCCAGGATACAGTTCTAGCTTGCTAATATGGGTGAACATATCAGGCTCACAGTGATGAAAGAGCTGGAGAACTGAAACTTTGTCATGTAAATAGACTGTACTTATATAACACTTTTCTAGTCTACCACTCAAAGCACTTTTTACACTACATGTCAAATTCACCCTTTCGCACACATTTGTACATTGATGACAGCGTGCCAACCTGCTCATCAGATGGATACTAACATTTACACACATTCACACACCGTTGGCATCGGGAGCAATTTGGGGTTCAGTATCTTGCCCAAGGACACATCGACACTCGGACGGAAGGAGCCGGAAATCGAACCGCTAATCTTCTGATTGGTGGACGAACCCGCTCTACCTCATGAGCCACAGCCATCCATGTCATTTCCTGCGAGATGCTTCATTGACATACGTGATGATGAACAAAACACTGGTTCAACAACATCTAGTCATGTTTTATTTCAATAAGAAAAAAACTGATGGTTTTGGAGGTAAATCAACAGCCATTCAGTGTGTCTACATTTACATCAGTAACCTTTCTCAAGCAAGCTGTTTTCTTCTTACTTCTTCTTTGCCATGTAGACCTGCAGCGGTCCTCACTCACTCATACAGTTAAACTCAATAAGCCTTCCATAATAATCTAAAATAAGTCAGGGGTACATTTACAGGAACTAAGTTAATAGAAGGTAAACATGTTCTCCAATTACCTGCTTAACCTGAATTCTCTTTGTTAGCTGGATACTTAAGTGCATGTACATACAACACACTGATTGTCTTGATCTTGAAGATTCAAAGTCAGCTTGCATGGACTCTCATTACTAAACCATGTCAACATCTGTCTAACATCTGAGTGTCTCAGAAATTCATAACATTTGTTTGTAGAAGATTGTTGAAAACACAAACTTACCAGACAGAACGGTAAATTAAAATTGTCCAAGTGTCAATGAACAAAAAGCACCATTTCCATTAAGGTTAATTTAAACCATGTAAGCAGCAATGTTCTCAGTGTTGCTACTGCTGGCAGATATGAGATTACTGTATAATGAAACTGTTCTCATTAACTGACTATGTTTGTATTTGCATTACAAATGTAGGAAAAGGGACATTAGCAATGAAATCGATGTTGTTTTTCATGGTAAACATTTTAAAATAATTGGCCTTTAAATATTCTGCATGGGCTTGAGGTGTTATCTATGACAACTGAAAAAGCAATGTTTCGTTTCTGGTTTATAACACCAATGCCGCTTAAACTTTATCTGCAAGTCTCTTCTCCTCTACAACCCTTCCTCTTTCCCCACTTCAGTATGCTAAAAGATGTGTTGCTGCATTACATTGCCAAGTCATGGCTGTGTTTCCTGGCACCTCATGGCATTTTGCCTCATGGTTCCAATTTAAATCACAGGGTCCACGTCCTTGACCCAGTGTGAAGTGGCTCGCCACCCCACAACCACCTGCTCTCACATGGCATTAGGCCACCAAACTTCATTATATACTTCATTAAAATGAACTGCTGGCTAGGGAGAGAGAGAAAGAGAGGGAGAGAGTGGTGGCTTTAGAAGAAAACGTGCCTTCTTAGTATGCAGGCAACATTATATGAATGCATGCATCCTGCAGCCATTAACAGGCTTATTCAAGGGGTTGCTCTCAACATTAATGCATATTTGAAGGCCAGCATGTCTCTGGTGGACATGTATATTTAATATATAATCTCGATCATTAAGTAATTTACATTCGGTAAGATTTTACACAACTTTTAAAGGTGTGATTGATAGTTTTTTATTCAGTTTGAGTTTTTTTTAACTTTTCTAATTTGGTTGATTTTCATAATCCTTTCACCCAAACACACAAATTCATGCACATAAAAATGACTAAAGAGAACTTATTAATGAAGCCAGCTTTCCGCTGCTCATATCATTTTTTACAACCTCTTTGATCTATAACTAATAGCACTACAATGCCACAAAATGTTAAATACAGTATTTTCAAAAGGTATACAACATCTGTCATTATGCAGGTACATTTAGCATTTACTAGCCCAGTCAATCAAGAGGAAAGTGTAAAGCTACTCTTCACATGGTACAACATGATACAATTTTATGGTTAGCTTATGCTGAAATTAATTGAGTTATAAGGCAATTCAGAGATGAGGTTGATACACATTGCATCATGTCCCTGTGTTGTATGTACTTCCTTATTTTCATTGAATTTAATGTTAAAGACACACTGTGCAGCCAAGAGCAGCTCAAAGTTAAAACTGACATTATTATTCTTTGGCATTTTATCTTTGGATTGTTGTTTGTCACACATTCAGACATGACTATTAAACAGCCTTGAAGGGTAACGGCATATGTGGAAAGCATAACGTAATAACGATACAAAAAAAATATGTTATCAGATTAATGATACATTTAGCAAAATTAGGGTTTATTAGCAGGGTTACAATTTGAAAATTCGTTTTAAAATAAAGAACAATGCACTACCATGCACTGTACTGTACTCACATGATAGTGTGAGTAGGGAATGATACCACATATGTACACACCTCACACACAGTGAACTTATATTGAGAGAGTAGGAAGGGACAGTCGTTATGCACTGTGGTAGTCCCAAAGACTTATACAAGTAAATTAAGGGTGCTAAGTATATGACAGATTCTAGTGCACATTAGGTCTCTCTACTGAGATGACAGTGTGTGCGTTATGCGCCCAGAGCTAACAATGTGTCACTGGTCGTCAGTTAAACTGAATGAGTCAGAGAGAACTCTGACGTATCACGCAGATAGAGACAAATAAAAGGACATGGTGAAGCCCATGATGCCATTGCACATATGTCTGCCACTGCCATTCCTCTGAGGAAAGCTGTGGAGGAGGATAAAGCTTACATAGAGTGGGCATGAATACCCGACGGGGGTCCTCCGCCTCTGCAACATATAGTATGCCTGTGTAATAGCTTCACACAGCCAGTAGGACAAGCACTGTTTCATCACAGGCAGGTGCATATTTTCAGTAATACACATCATGTAATGTGTACTTTCATTGTAGATCTATAGGCTACTGTCTGAATGGGCATTTGTTTGAACGGGGAAGTTAAAAAAAAAAAAAAAAGCACATTAATAATGCTACAATTGTTCTGCTGTCTTACTGAATATATACTACAAATAAAAGTCATCTTATAGATATTTCTTTTCTATTGTCTTTATATTATGTCTTTATTATTGCATATTTGGTTGATTGAGGTAATCCAAAAGTAATGGAAAGTAATCAAATTACATTATTTGTGATACTTAAATTAGGTTACTGACATTTTTTTTACAGGTAATTAGTAATTCTGTATAATCTTATATATACAGAATATATACATAAACACACATTTATTGCAATGGTCCCTCAAATGTGGTTACCAAACACATTCAACAAAGATATGTAATGGAGAAATGATATTTTACAGTTTAAGAATAAATGTAAGTTTTCAACAGAGAGAGAGCTTCTTTTCATGCCTCATAGACACCAGAGTAGAAAGAATACACTTTCATTGGAAAATAAAGGAAACGATACAATGAAATAAACTTTAATGAGTTCATTTATATTTAACATAATGCCTTTCAAAACAAGCATTGTTGAAAACTTGTCACGAGTTGGTGAGTGCACAGCAGAATCTTAAGAGAAATGAAGGGAGAGAGAGAAAGAGGGGGAGGAAGAGTTTAGAGAGAGAGAAAGAAGAGGACAGTGCATTCCACAAACCTAATGAGACCTGCAGTGCAGAGCCAGTAAAGACAGAGATAGAGTGTGTGTGTGTGTCTGCATATATGTGTGTTTTTTTAATAATTCTATACTCGTGTGAATTAGCTTGAAGCGTAGACCTTGAGGGGAGAAATTTGCATCTCACCTCTGCAAAGGGCTAATTCAGGATTAGTGCTTGGGTGTAGGATAAAGATTACACGTTGGATTAGATTTGGATTAGGTTACATTTAAGGTCAATGTCTGGAAAAAAGTGGTAATCCTGAATATGATGTTCAAATATAGTTTCATCCAGTTTTGGTGCCGGTCCAGTGCTTATCGCTATGCTGTCCTTTCCCTCAGGGGTTTGTATCATCTACTGTGTAATGTTTGACAAGAATTACATTGGTCTAGTACATCAGTCCAAATGACAAAAGGAATAACTTGTTTATTATTACTATCTGCTGAATAGTTTATAAAAGTTGTTACACGCTCCCCCTCCCTGTTCTTTTCTCCCTTTTCACTTTCAGGTGCTCCTGGTGAGCTGGCTAATTAGTGGGTGGACCTGCCTACCCAATATAGGGTACAGTAGATGATTCTTCCTGGCATGACTTTCTTTTGTGTTTTTCTTTTGTTCCATTTTGTTCTTTTTGAGGACAGGGGCCTGTTATTCCACTTTTCACAGCTTTGTTTCTGTAGATAATGTTATGCATTTACTTATAGTTTAGGGGGTAAGGGTTCTGGGTCCTCTGGCACGCTTCTGGCCTTCCTCATTTTTTGTTCTTTTTGGCCAGGCTTCCACACTCCCACAGTTTTGGTTACTTAGCATTATTTGTGAATAAAATCAGATTTGGCAAACTAGTTCTCAGGTACAGTGTTTCTATATGTTGCTGATCACAGGTTTGAGCCATCTGTTTGTATTGTGACCGTAACATATTTGGGGGCTTATCCGGGATAATCTATATACAATAGTTTATTGACTAGTATTTTAAGCTTTTCCTCTCCTTCTTTGTAGACTGATTCAAGAAAAAAGCGTATGTATACAAAACTATCACTGAGCAAGACTTAAGCCCACTTTAAAGCTACATCTTGAATTTCCATCTACAAATCACCAAAGACACACTGACCACATGTTGCTGTTACAAGTGCTGTTGCAACAGTAGTGGAAAGTGTCAAATTTGACAAAACAAGGAACGTAAAATCAAAGTGTTTGCTCCATACAGCGAACTGAAGGACCGCACTTGCCACTTGTTCAAACTTTTAATATAATTAATAACGTTTCCTGACATGTGACCTCTTGGGGTCATACGAATACTGACATGTTGTTGTCCACCTGGAACAAAGGTGGAAATAAGGTGATGTTGTTATAGTGCAAAACATTCTTAGAAGGTCAAAAAGCATCTGACTTTGACATGGGAGTGTACTTTTCACATTCCAATTCCTGTTATGGTCAATGAGGGTTTCTTTCTTCCATGAGCCCAGTGTTTCTGGCCACCTAGTGAATGAAAGTCCAATCTTCACTCTCTTTTAGCTCTGTTTTTCTCACCACCAGCTCTCAAAAAACACATCTGTCTCTTTATCTTCTAAACACGACACTATGTTTGTCATTTGGCGCTTGGTTTGTAACATAAGATGCATTTATCAGAGCTTTTCAGCTGAAAATAGCTTCCTGCTGTAGCTGGAAACAAGATCTCTAAACATTCATACTGCATGGGTTGCTTTTGAAGAAAGACAACAAATGTTTTGTTTTGTTGTTTCTGTAAGAGTACTTGTCAGCTCTGCGAAATCCCCTTAATTTAATCTCTTTGCAATCCTCATGCTATGCCTGAAACCTGTAGATGTTAGTCAAAAGTGGTCAATCACAGTCTTTTCTCCCATAGCCTTTGTCACAAGCAATTTCAGACCAAAGCACCCTAAGACCGGGTACTATTCACATAGGATACAATCATCTATTCGAGGCGGTGATTGCTGACTGTGATCAATCCTAACATTTGTGCTTCACTGTCAATGTTAATTTCACTCACACAATGCTCTAATGCCAGGATGATGATAATCATCCTGCAGATATTGTACCTGCTCACTCTTAGTACACTTTGGCATGCTGGCTATTTGTAAAAAAAATCAATTTTCTCCTCTTGATTGCTTATCAGCACCCTTAACAAGCTCCCCTTCAAATCAGTCAAATTGTGACATACCGCATTTGATGCAGTCACTGGTTTGTCTCAGTATGTGGCACTGAGCACCGGATGCTGTGGTGTTTTTGCACTGCACTTCTCAGAGATCACACACACGAATCACACAGCATGTCCAGAATTCCGATGTCATCTTTTATTTATTTCTAAGTGTAAATAAAAACTGCACCTACCAGACTTTTTATCCTTCTACATGTTGAAAGGCCTCACAAGTATATCCAGACAAGTGTGTGTGTGTATGTGTGTGTGTTTGAAAGAGAGTGATCGAGACAGCTGAGCTCATCCTCCAGCGATGGGATTTCTATTCAATAAGTGTTATTGCTGTCTCTCCTCCACTCTGCTGTTTATTATGCAGTGGAAAATGATACTAGCCCTTTGGGAGGGTTAGGAAATGGTGTATAAATTGCACTTTCCTTTGGGATGGGTTAGAGCAGTGTGTGTACGAGACAGCTGTCAGCTTCCTGTTACAAACCTCTCTAACTCATTCTCTCTCTTTCTTTGTTCTATTCTTTTCCCCCCCTCTGTCTCACCCACTGTCTTTCTGTATTTTTATATATATATGTGTGTGTGTGTGTGTGTGTGTCTCAGGGGTTGGGTTGTGCTTGTCAATTCTTACAGCAGAATTTGGCTGCACTACAGTAACTCCCACCCATCACACACACGCAGACACGCACACAGGTACCATCAGAGCAAGACAAAACAATATTCAATTGATGTGTGTGTGTGTGTGTGTGTGTGTGCGCACATGCGTGTCAGTACTCCCCAGTCTAAATGACCTGGGACTGATGGTGCATTGACTGATACCACACTTCATTGTCTACTGCATGTGTGTTTGTCAGAGAAAAGTAGCATTCCTTTGTGGTTGTAGGTGTGTCTTGAATATCTGCGCAAATGCATATGTGTGTGTTTTCTTTGACAAAATCCAGATAGATTAGCAGACTGTTGTTGCTGAACAATATTGCTTTGTTGTGTCTGGTGCAACACACTCTGGAGAATCTTGACACATTTCTCGAATTGCAGCATCAGCAGCAACAACTCCAGCAGCTTCTCTCAGGCTGCAATTCTATCTGATTCTATATATAAAAAGGAAAATATGTGAGTAAACAATCTGTATTTGCATGTATATGTATGAATAAAACAATGGAGTGAGAGTCGACCTGTAAATGGTTTGGGTTGTGCTTTATAACTGCTTCAAAGTTATTTAAACAGTTCATTATTCACTCCTTATCCAGAGTTAACATCAGGTTAACACACCACGCAGCTTCATAACTTAGGTCTCCTGAAGAAACAGCACTGAACCCACTTCTGCAAGCTGATGATATGCGACTCTGTGCTGCTCATTGACTACAATTTTACTCTACTCCATTACATGGGTTATAGCCAGCAGACAAGACCTTTTTAAAAGAATAAATGATGGTTTAAATTGCACACAGCATCGATTTCTTTTGCCCAGACACCAAACAATTAATTGGATTGCTTCAGAAAGATTGCTTTGTGTATTTCGAGGTAAGCTGCACCAAAAAGGGTTTTAATAGAAATATGCGAACAATGGACCAAATGTCACACCGCCCAGGACACACTGGTTAATGCTGTAATGACATGTTCTTTGGAAGTGATGGAAAAAATATTTTAAGTTTCTTATCAAAATGTTATTATACTCATGCTGAACCCTAAAATTCAAAGTTCACAATATGGAGATTATTGCCACAAGCAGGCTGGAGCAGAGATATAGAAGCAGGCTTTTCTTAAGTCTGAACTTAACTCTAAGGACATGATAAAGGCAATAGATGGGGAGTCAGCAAAGGCAAGAAAAAACAATTTTTGGTTTGATACAGAGAACTGCAGATGGCATTGCTGAGTAATTGGTCAATAGTGGAGAATAACATGAGAGTTCGACATATGGCTTTATTTTAGGCAATCATGACTTCTTTGTATATATTACTGTGTATTGCGAGGGTTAGGGTTAGGGCTAGTTTTCCTTCATTTCATTGCAGCTGCCCAACAGATTCTCTTGATCTCATTAGTAGTGTTAATGCTTACCCATGGGGAAATTCAGTCAGTCAGCCTCTTTTTTAACCTTTAGAAAAACAGCAGTATTTAAAACAGGTGACCATGCATTGTTCAATGTCATTTAAAGAGCAGTCATAATGGTATGGCTCTAATGATCTCATCATTTTAGAGAATGTTTTATCAGTCTTTTCATCTAGCAATCTCATTGGAACCAAAGATTCCCATAGGTTGGCAACAAAAGACACACAGTGAGGATCAGAAAGAGGTAATTCAAATAAATGTTTAACCTTTTTGTTATTACTAAATCTAGACTGTTACAAAGCTGTTGAGTGGTTTCATTTACATGTTGGGTGAGTTCAAAGCTTTCCAGTAGATTTACACGCTCCACAGCTTTAGAGTAATTATTTTATTAATATAAATTTTGAAGTCTGAATTTGGGATTAATTTCATATCTAGTGACACCAAATGAGATCAGCTCTGAGAATTCCTGTAGGAATAGTGATGAATATCATGGTGATCGAATGTAATGATATGTACTAATAAATCTGCTTGAGTTCCAAAGCTAAATATTCAATTCTGATAGAAATTATTGTTTGGGGGACAGGCCTCTATCAGCGTTACTACACCAGTAATGCTGTTCAGCCAGGTATGAACTAAAAACATACCATGCAAAAGTTTTTCTGTTTTCAGATCATCAACCAGGAAGGATTTGTTAACCAATGATCTTACATTTAAAAAAGCTTATTTCAGCTGTTGGAATTCTATGACAGAAAATGGTACTAGTTGTGGCTGAACACCGACAAGCTTCCGATTATTGAGACAGGTACCAGATGATCTGTGATTACTATGATGGGATTGACCTTATCACCGGCTGCTTAAGATCACTTCAGTGAAGCAGCATGGGGTCTGTCTCATTTCCGATGACCACCTGAGGAGTAATGACTCAGGTTGTTGTTGTTTAATAGTTCATCAATTTTATTGAGATTCAGCCTGGCAGTTTTAACTAACTTCTTGATTGGTGAGTGTGGTGGAGGGTGGGGGTGGGGTGTTGAGTCCCGGATTGGGTCTTGGATGATGTTCAGTAGTTGGTCAGGGGAGAGGAGAGAGATACAGGCTGTTTTGTGAGTGCTGTAAGAGGGTGAAAATGGAGGGGGTAGAGTTTGTGTGTACTTATCCAGACATTCTTGTTTGGGTTTAGCATCCCAAGGACAAGCTAGATTGGCACTAAGGTGTCTGGATGATCCAATGATGTTTGTACGAACCCCATCATGTTTAAACTGTTTTTTGCAGCTCCAACAGATACTGAAATTGTCAATAAACTTTATCCCATGGGTGAGGCACTTCGATGTCAGCCATATATTCAGGACAGGGAATCCGCTAAAAAATTCATAGAGTCCCCAATCAGAATAGTTTCTGGCTCAAGTGCGAAGTTAGCAATATTTCTCTGGCTCTAAGCCTAGTATTGGTTTTGGGGCCATTTCTTGAGTTTTGGTTAACCTTAATGCTAGTGGTGTGATCGGCTTGCCTGGGGTCAACATAGTAATAGTCAGAGGATTGTACCTGTTGTGCAATGAAGGTTCAGGTTGTGAAGTGAACGTTGTGTGGCAGCCGACCTCAGACCAAGTCCTGGATAGATTTGATGCTTTTGTATTTGGTCTAGCGCCAGGGCTGTGCCAGTAAGAAGCATCAGGGAAGGCTGGTTTGGGAGTGGCTAATTCAGGAAAGCAGACAATGTCAGGCCAAGTCCTGGCTGGACGACTGGCTAGTGCCAGTAAGAAGCATCATTTGGGAAGGCCATTTTGGAAACCTCTGCGGCTAATCCAGTGGTATTAGGATATATCCATGGGAGCCTAGTCAGCCAAGTCAGCAATGGGATTCTGCACATTTGGTGCAATTCTGTGAATAGTAGTCGGCTGTACCTTGTACAGTAGCTGCCACAAAGTCATTGAAATGCTCACCTATGTGTATGTGATGCAGCATTTCAATCTTCTTTATAATCTGCATTATCCTCTCAATCAGTCGTTCACACTCTGAGTAGCTTACCAATTTTGCTGGTTATGGAGGCCGAGCTTTATGTTGTCTTTTGCCAGTCAAAGAAGCTTTATGTGCTTTATGGCTAGGTTAGGAGCTGTGTTGTTGGGCTCTGAAACTTTACTGTTTCCCAAACGTAAACTTTTGTGCCATTCCATGATTCTACTGGAATCAAATTAGGAAAAGCAACATTTAGAAAAAAAAACATTTAGTAAACAGCGATCTGAGGAAAACACATCTGTACAGCAGGATAACTGAATTGTCTTAGGAACTACTTCTAGAATGTCCCTCGCTAGCTAAAATATTAGAAGGTACCATACCTGCTACAGTAGTTTACTGACAACACAATGAAACACAATCAAATAAGTAAAAAACCAGGCATCAAATAAATAATTAATATTTATTCTTTCTAAAATATACCATGGGATCCGCTGACTGGGAATGGTGGAAACATCCTAAGGGACACTGGTGAAGGGGAGATGAATGGCAGCATCTCAAGTGGCAGACATGGCATGGCAGTACATACATATATATACACTACACACCAATATAATTTAAAACAGGTTACAGAAACCACAGGTCACAGAATAATTAAAATATTAAAATCAACAAAATTAGAGTTTGCGTCATTTGTGTTTTTATAAGTGAGGCCTATGTGCAGTTATGTTTATTTATGCATCCATCCATCAGTTAGTAAGCACTCAAAATGTCAATCAATGAGTCCCCCTAGTCGATCCTTCAGACTCTCAATCAGCCGGCCAGCTGCTACATCAGTCAGATAGAAACAAGGTCAATCTAAGAAGTCAGTTAAGCCAGTCACTCAGGGAGGAAACCAGTCACCCTTATCATTCCATTTAACTTGGTAAATCTCTACAGTTTCAACTGCCCTGTCAACAGTCCAGATACGTCCTCACTTATAACAATATCATACTAATTCAGAAGAAACTTAATGGAAAATGGAAATTTAAAATGAAAACTATGTATTCATTTGTAACAAGAGGAAGGCCTATTTTCATGCTGTGTGGCGCTCTGCTGTGCAATTTGTTCAGTGCATGCCAGTAATTCAGTCATCTGGCCAATTTATTTAACCAGTCATCCATTCAAGCATCCAGCCAATCAGAAAGTATGTGAATCAGCCAGCCATCTTGGCCAGTCATCCATAAACACATTCATATTAGGACACTAAAAATAGTGTGTTTTTAGACAGGAAGGTCAACTTTCATTCAGTCCATTCATTTACTTATATTATGTGTCCAGCATGGTAGAAAGACAGATTGAGTTCAGAAAATAAAAATAAATAAATGGCACATTTTTTAAGGTTCTTCCAAACAGTGGCAGGAAGTTCTTAAGTATAAGCACTGTACTAAAATACAATTTTGAGGGTTTTTTCCTATTTTCTACTACTTTACAGCTCCATTATATTTCAAAGGGAAATGTTGTATTTTAACTCTACAATGGATCAGTAATAATTTTACCAAATATATCTTAAATAAGGTCTATGTACAAGTCTCAGTTTTTCTCAGTGGATGGAGTGTGCTCAGCTGTTAAGAGATTCAGTTAAAAGCTCAAGAAAAATGGACTATGTCCATTACAGGGGTCACTGCTGCTTCATTAGTAACTGTACTTTATGTACATTTAGCTGATCTGCAGTACTGTTACGGCCACAAAAATGGCCACAAATGGCTCAACCTATGACTGAAAACATAAAACACCAAACCCGAATTCCAGAATACCAAATTAAGTTTATTCAGAAACTTCCCCTCTAAACTAAAGAAAAATGCAAAAAAACAAAACTAAAGAAACAAAGCAGCGAGAACTATACTATGAGGCCCTCTTCCTCAAAAAGAACAAAATGAAACAAAAGGAAAACACAAAAGAAATCACAGTTGGTCAGGCAGCATGGCAGGAGGTAGAGAGAGTGAGAGCTCTCCCTCCCTTATAAAGGAGTGGCAGGTCCACCCATTAATTACCTCTTTATGATCACCTGAAAGTAAGAGGAAAAGAGAAAAGGGAGGGGGAACGCGTAACTTTTAAGGACTTTTAATTGAAATGGAGTATTTTTAGATTGATGTAAAACTACTATTTTAAATAAGAGATCTAATGTCTTCCACCACTGCTGACATATAAAAGTATTGTACTGTGACATACAAATCATTGAATTCAGATGAACCCTTTGGTCCAGACTCCTTGGTAACTTTCTCATTGCCAGACACTGTGTCAGACTCCAATTGTGAGTCTTAAAACCTACAATTAAGGTGGCTTTTTAGAGGAGTTGTATGGGTATCCTACAGTACATGAAAACTTGTTGATTTGGTTGAGGTTTCATTTAAAATGTATTTAAGAATGTCTGAAGGTAAGACAAACAAGAGTTTCATGTCCCCCAACAAAGTAACTGAGTACATTTTGAGCAAAAGGTCATTGGTCTAAGAAAGAAAATCTTATTATTATTTATTGTTGCTAAATCATCACATCATGTCCTTCTTATACCTACTACTTTTAATTTAATATTGCATTCTAAGAAGACATTTTGGAAGAAGGCTGAAAACGTAATATTTCTTATGTAATTTACAAATATTCATATACAAACACATGATATTAAGATTGGCTGTTCATCCAATAACAAAATAGGATGACTTCTTGATGTGCTTGAAGTGCAGCAAGTTATCGTTATCAGTTATTTTTAATTACTATATAAAACAGTAAAGACTGGTGGTAGGACATGGGAAGCGGTCAATGGTCGCCCATTACCACATCACATGCTTCCTTATTTTAAGCCAATCTCTGACTTGACAAGTCTAATATATGAATACATTTTTCATTGACATAACACTGCATCTGACTAATTGGTACCTGACAGTATGCTAATGTGCACTTTTCTTCATGTCATGATTTTTATTTTTTTTAATGAGAACAGATAACAGCATCCTTTGGGGGATATATTTTACAGGTAAATGTGTTGACGCAAACATGTTCCATATTTACTTTAATGGCACACCAATATTCTTCGATCAAAGACCTATGAAAGGGAAGGAAATGCATTTTTTTCCTTTTTCTAAGGGTAAAACATGTGCTGCAGAGCGTAACATCGAGGCAGTTTTAATTACAGTTTGCACAGAATCACACCTCCAGACATTAGACTAGGCATGTATTAAGGACATTTACCACGTGTAGTCTATCTCTCTATGTACAAGGAAGTACATAACAGCAGCGATATTTAATAACCATGTTAGCAGCTCTTTGTAGTTGTACTTATAGATTGCTGATTTGAATAATGTCAGCATGCTAACATTTTCACAGTGACAAAGCTAAGCAGTGATGATTTTTAGCAGACATAATATTTACTATGTTAGCCATCTTAGTTTGGCATAGAACGAGGATTGTGGATTTTGTACTCCATCACTAACACTGGAATTTAGTTACGCCAGGCCAGAAAGAAGGGGAGGAATGAGTACTGTTTTAAGATAGACTGGACAAGATGCGCAACTATCCTTTAAGCAGTGATGGAAGTTATTTTAGTTACTACAGATGTCTATGGTCTATGGTTGGCTTAGGTTGCTGGAGTACAAACTCAACAATTGTGCGGAGCTTCCAAAAAGCATGGTCATACTATACAATGGATGTTCTAGATGTGAACAAGGCTTTTTAACGTGACCTGTAAGACCACAAACTAATGACGCTTTTCCAATACACAGTTCCAGCACGACTCGCCTCGGTACGGTTCCAGAAAAGACCTTTTCCATTACAAAAAAGTACCTACTCAACATGGGCGGGGTCGTCATAGCACGGCTCCGTGAAACTGCCGTGACTTCGTTTTATTCGCGACACAAAACACATAAACAATGGAGGACATGGAGGACATGATATTTGCTGCTGTACGTGGCTTTTTGTCACACACAAACCAAGAAAATTTCCAAATGACTGTAACGCTGTTGCCGGTAATTAAAAATGCCGGTCTTGATTCTTGTGTGGGACGGCTCATGACTCTTCCAGCGACAACTCTTCTGACCAATCAGTGGCCGGCAGTCTGTTGATGTCACATTTAGTATCGGCTCGCTTGGAACTTCACCAGAGTAGGTACTAAAAAAGTACCAGGTACCAGGTACTATCCCTAATGGAAACGCAAAAAAAACTGTGTAGAGTCAAGCCGAGTCGAGTCGTGCTAGAACTGTATAGTGGAAAAGCTCCATAAGACAGCAAGAATAACTATCTGGTTTGGACATCTGGAAACATTACAAGACATTAAGAAAGGTCAATAGATTGAGGTTGTTGTAAAATCTTTTTTGATAAGTAAGTAGTTTACATGACAGGAGGTTTTATTCAAATTACTTGCGTTTAAAAAACTCTAATAGGTCTATCTATCCCCAGGTTATCTGCTTAAAACTTCAACTTTAAATGAGAGCTGATAGTCACAAGCCTAAAGCAGAATCATATTGCAATTAGCCACTATCTCAGTAATATTTACCTATTCATAACTAATTTGATGTTAGCATGCAACTCATTCACGTTGCCTTTGTTTTATGCTTTCCATATGCAGTATAATAGATGACAGTGGGCCTTGAGATAATCCCATGAGAATAGTTTATAATTGCCCATATTCAAAAGTATTAATCATATATGATGCAAATTATGGACCTTTATGAAACACAGACATATTGCCAAAGAGCTTCCCGAGCTGTCTATTGCTGTCCAGTGGCGAGCAAAGCAATGACTCCTTGTGAACAGCTACAAGACAAATTCTGCACGGGGACCAATAACTTGTTTCTGTAATTGAACTCTCAATCTCAAGTATCACTTAACCGCAATGCAGATAAGAAGGCAACATCATCAGCCCTAAATTCCAGCCCCCTTAAATCAGGTAAGAGTGCTGCGGAAACTTTACATTCAAGACACCAACCCAGCTGATCCTTAAGGAAATACAGATATTAAATGATTTAATTAACAATGATTATGGGCTCTTAACACAAATGATGGAAAACTGACAAACAGGAAACCACACCTCTAAGACACATAGTCACTATTCTCGGAATAACTGCCGTGACTCATAATGCTTTTGCTCCATTATACCATTCCATTCAGTTAATACATTCACATTAACATTTTTACGTGGAGCGACTTCTGAGCATGTAGTGTCTATTGCAGGATTAAAACCTGCAGCTCTCTGATTGTACAGAAGAACATCTCTAATCCCTGATGCTTCCGTTACTGCTTATTGTAAATAAAAAATATTTACATTGTATGTCTCAGAGCTGCTCTATCTAAAGCGTGCTTCGGGCGTTCTAATTGTTCTTCTAAGCTTGCAAATCAGCCTAAATAGACACCATCTGGCTGCCAATATGTTACAATCTTAACCCGTTTCAACAGAGTTGTTTCCAAATCCTTGAAATGCTGAACAAAAACAAAGTTGCTTGTCCTAACAAAGGTGATTCATTATCTGAGATGTCCACATTGATAAATGTAGTTATAAAACAAACTGAAATGTGAGCTGATTTGTTGAAATAGTTTATTTTCTCACAAATTGGGTTTTATTTCCTCAAAATCTTGATTATATCTACTGTGACTGGTGATTTCTATTTGTAATTATATTACATAACGCCATTACATGTAACTAGTTACTCCCCAACACTGGCACTCAGACTTAATTTGTGTAGCACTTTTCCTACAAATGCAATGTAACACAATGCGCTTTACACAATAACTGCCGCTTCACAGCTCACTCACAGCGAACGCATGGACCTCCATGAGCCCCCCCCATTCACCCAAACACACATACCAAGAGTTGAAGCAGCCACAGTGGCATCCCGGCATCTGGCAGACCTCCATGAAACTACAAAAAAACCCCGCAAAAACAATATAGTTGTGGTCGAGTATAGTGATCCTGCAAGATTCACTCTACGACTCGTCTTTAGATGTGAGCAGGTGTGAGATAGTAGTCTTTCAAAAGTATTTTCCAAATCTTGTCAAAGTCTTCTGATGTATGGGTAGCATTAGGTAAATTAAATACAGATAAATACATCAAATAAAGAAAGCTTGATTAAAAGCCAGACTAAAAAAGTAAAGCTTTTAAAAATATGACTCCAAATCATGGTTGAATTCATGCCTCTGTTTTTCTTAAGTATTTTAGAACTGTGCTGCCAGTCAGAATGAAGGCTTGTAGAAGATGAGTCAGTCTGATTATTTAGTTGTCAGAGTCACCTCTACAAAGGATGAGTGCATCAAATCAATACATTCATCACCTGAACTCATTCAGTAGTGAAGGCAATCTAGATTTAGGCATCATACATGTTAAACCAAAGATGTTTGTCCATCTTTTATAACCAGTTCAGTCCCTTAAATAGTGGATCTATGACAAAATGAGTCCCCACAAGGATTTTAATTAATTCGTTCCTTCAACTCAAACATGAAGTACACAAGGAAATATATAACCCCACTAGATAAGAATGTTGAGAGGATTTGAAGACATACAGTATTCAAACACTGGTATACACATAAGAAGTATTGTACTAGTATTTTTCTGCCAATAGGTGTAGTTTGGAGAGATAACATGGGTGTTGACATGTATCTAAATGAATTAAAGCCCCTTCCGAACATAAGCCTTACAAAGCGACCACTGAACATTTCATTTTATATGAAGAAGATCATGGGGGCACCAGTGTCAACAGCGGTCTAAGTACCAGTGACTCCAGCTTGACAACACCTGAGGCACCAACACCAGAATGCATGCCACCAAGATGGACATTTATAGTAGGATACTTAATTGTCTGCAGCAGCCAACAGTAGTAGACCTTTCTGATACATTTGGCAACTATATGTTGCTTGTGCTTTGAGGGGTATTGGGTTTTAAAACAGGGAGCTCTATAAAGCTGAGATTCAGCAGATTATGTTGAAACACCTTTTTAATGACTTGGGTAATGAGTGAAACTTAAAAGTTGACTGAGCAGAGCAGAAAGCTCATCAGGGACTACATCTGTCTCCCATTCAGTAATGACAGATGAAAAATAATCAATCTAACTTGTTAAATTTTAGTGAAATATACTTTATAACCATGTTGCATTAGACTTTGGTTATTGCTGAATTGCTTTGTCTAAGTGTCAAGTTGCATGGAAATTATATTTATTCAAATTTGCAACCTGTAACTAGTTGCTTTACAGTTTGACCATGTAAGGCCAGCTTTAGTTTCAGTTAGATATTTGAGGCAGCTATAAAGTGCTGTTCTATAATCTATTCAACTGTTTACCAGTTTTTCAGCCTCCTTTTTTCCTGTTACCTAATTTCTTCTTTTTGTACCCTCCCAATTCACTCTAGCTTCTTAATTTCTCTTGAGCAAACCCCATGGCTCTGTCGGTACCTGTAGAAAAAAATGGCAGTGGAAGAACAAGTAGGAGATAAAAAGGAAGTTAATCCCTATATTTTCTCCAGAAAACATTTTGTACATGTCAGTTGTGCAGTGGGTTACATCTTAATTGATGGACTCAATCTTTCTTTCTCTCTCTCTCTCACATACGCACACATATAGACACATACAACACTAATTGCCGTTGTCTCACATCACATGAAAGCATCAGGTGGTTCGGCACTCAGTGTCTTCAGATAAAAGAGAGCAGGGTGGAAGCAGGGCAAAGAGCAGAAGAGGAGGATCACAGGCGTTCAGTGCGGGGGTGTGGAGTTCTAAATCTCTGCATTGGCACAGAGGTACATAACCTTTTGATTTCTGTCTGTCTTCTGTTATCTCTCTCTAAGTTATTTAAAACTTTACATGGCAGCGGTATGATTAAAGGAAATGTCAGTTCTGTAAGCTCTATTTGTCCGTGTATGGGGAATATGGAAGTATGATAACAACTGTAGTGATAAAACGTACACTGGAATGATTTTTATAGATAACTACAAAGCTGTATGCACTGTTCTTTGAGCTGTAACATGTTCTAAAATGAAATATGACAAGACTCATCGAACATGTCAGTCCACGTTTCCTGCTCAACTCAGTTTCCACTTGCTCCGCTTCAACATTGTCTCTGTACAGCTGCTTAAAGTTAAGGTTATTAACTGTGGTGAAAGTTATTCTACAGAAACAAAGGGTGAAATGAACATCACTGCAATACATCTTCAGTTTAGTGTGGACTGTACATATCTATTTAGATTCATGCTAGGCCTAAATAAAAAAATGTTTATAAGGTTTATGACTCATTGAAGCATGTGTCAGACAGATATCATTATAATTGTGATATCGATGGCCGAAACGCAAAACCTCCTATCTGATGAAGGGCGGGATTATCTTGCAGACAGACTGAATATGAGCATCTTTCCCTGTTCTCATCATCCTAAGTGAAATCCGCCAATCAGAAAATCCTGCAGATAGGAGGTTTTGCGTTTCGGCCATCGATATAGGCTATTAAATTCAGCAGTTGAAGTTAGCTTAACCAGCCAACATAGTCACACTATCATGATTAGCCAACTGGCTAACATTAGCTACAGCACATTAGCTAACAAATCTACTATTCAGTGCTCTAGTCCCTACCAACATTATTTTCATTACTATCAACAAATATTTAGTCACATTTCTTTATGAAGAAACACTAGCACATGAGAAAATAGAAACCAGCTTAGTGTGCTTGTGCTAGTGCACGTCTGCTAACACATAAGCTAGGTTGTCTTCAATAAATGCGTCTAATAACCTTCATTATTCTGCTTTAATTAAGACAGAATCACCTGTGCTTTTTGGGTGAGTGTCACAAGCCAAGCTGTCCAAACGTGGTGCAATCTTTAACCACATTTTTAGAAAATTAGCAAAAGAAAATATGAATTAATGTACATTTCCATCCAAATTGTTACACGAATGTTTGGCATTGGGCATAATGAGAATAGTTGAATTTGTTTGGTGGAATTGGAAGTAGAAGAATAGCACTTGTTCCCTGTTTTGGTTTCATTCAGCTAATTTAGTTTTGCCTGTCCTATGAGAAGTACTTTAAATAAGGCAAGTGTTGGGCCAATCAGGTGCTATTAGACCATTACAGACGGGACATAATGCAAAGACATAATTAAAAACGTCAGTCAAGCCTCAAATGTTTGAAAGCTATGTTGAAAACGTGTGTCATAATTTGTTCCCTACATCTGTTTCAATCTCACTTTCTAACACTTGTTTTTACTTATACATCAGCGGGTCTGGTTGCCATGAAATTTGTCCATAAGCTATCTTTTTTACTAAAATACAAACAACTATACATTGTAGTTGGATAAGATAGACCATGTCCCTCATAATCACTGCCTTAACCTGTGAGTATTTTAATGTTCAGCCACTTAATATACAATGTGCAATCTAGTTCAACCACCAGAGCATTGACTTCATCTGAACAGTACCAATACTGTAAGTACAATAACCACAATGCAGAGGAGTGAAAGAAGAATGGGAAGAGACAGGTTCTACACATAAGGCATGTAGCAGTCTTATAGCTTTCAGGTTTTAAACTATGTTGCACTGGGGAAGCATTCAAAGAGCCAGTGTACCGCGTAATTACTGAGCCACACACACACACACACACACACACACACATTTGCTTGTAGAAGATCAGAAAGAGAGGTCACAGCCATCACACAGAGAAAGACAAATGATGTCACCCCTGCTGCTTGACAACGTAATGCCCAAAAATGTCCTATAAATTGTGAATGTAAATGGTTGTGGGCAAATTTATAACTGAACCAATAAATACATTCTTGATTAGATTGCACTTACTATATTATATGTGATTTTTTTTTTCTGTTCTGTTTTCTGGGTCCACATTGGATTGTTCCTTATGGAAGACCTCAGTTTGCTGCCAAATAGATTCTTATTATAATTAATGACCAAACAGACTGACTGTACAGCCACCCTCCATTAATAAAAACCAGACACCTCCGGATATCGAGCAGCAAAAAAGAGCTTTAGTTTCCAACTTCAAACAACTTTAATTAATTGCAAGCAATCAAGGCTTTCCCATTTTTCAGTATCCTGCTGTTTGCTGTTTGTTATCACAATTAATTGGCTCAATGAAGAGACTATTAATCTCTAATAGGGAAATTATGAGCACCACTAGCACTGCATCCTGTGTCTGACACACTTTGAAGACATTGTGAGCTCATGCGCCATTATTGGATGAGAATTTGTCAAACCTGTGGACAATAGTCACAATGTTCATGTTGTGTTTAAGGTTTATGTTGAACATTAAATTCCTGTACAGATCTTATAGTATCGTCAAAGTGAATTTCAACGAATGAACAAACAGAGCACCTCACCATGTTTTTTCCTCTAATTCTGGTTTATTATGTAGGACTGGTCATTGTTTTTACGGCGGTAAGACACAGTTCACAGTTCACAGTTCACATGCTTTCTGGTTCAATTTTGACTCCATTCATCTGATTCCATCCACCTGGCCAATATAAATCCAATATTCACCTGTTTTTGGTCTTAAGCAAATCTGAGGGAAATATCAGAACCTTTAGCTGCTAAATGTTCCACTATGTTCACCAACTAGTCACTAACTGTGTCTGACTGCTTTCTGGGGCTGAACAGGTAGTGTGCAATGAGCAAATTAGAATATTATAGGGGAATCAGCTGTCTGCTGCTGTTGATGACAAGTTTAACCATCCTGTTGTCTTCGGGTCAATTTTGACCAAGGAGGACAACAGCCGTTAACTCAAAAATGAGGTATAATTTCATTTAAATGACGACTGATGACCATAATTTCCAAAAATATGTGTAAAACCTGTGTTAATAAGTTGAAATGGAATTGGTTAAAAAGGTAATTTATACCATATGCTTCATTAACAGTCAAACCAAACTGGGTCAATTTTGACCCGGAAGGACAAAAACTGGATGGTCGACAGGAAGACAAGAGGGGGGCTAAGAGCCGAGAGACTCATTTGATCCTTACCAGTGCAGCTTTTCTGTCCATGTGTTAGTTATTGATAGAAAACATCTACATTTATTCTTTTCATTACATGTATGTAAGTTTCATATTGAAAGGTTGAATCTGCAGTGTGACTGGTTACGGTGGGTCACTATGTGCTCTGCCTAGTCATTCACTTAACCAGGGGTGTCCAATTATTCCATAAAGGGTTCATGTGGCTTCAGGTCTTCTTTCCGAGCAGGAGGACACCAGGCTCATTTAATCAACTGATCTCAGTCTTCACACAGTTGATTGGTTGAATCAATGCAAAGTGTGCTCTTGATTGGTTGGAAGAAAAACCTGCACATGGCCCTTTATGGAATAGTTTGGACATACCTGATCTAAACATAATAGTTTACGATAACCTGTACTGTATGTTATATCTTAAGTGTGCTTGACAATAAATACCTGCCTGCTTTGGACTGCTGTGGAGTATGGGTTGCTGGTTGTCATGGAAATCCTTTAACAAAGCTGGTAAAAGAATAAATAGACATAAAATACATTACACTCACCCTTATTTTTATACTCATCTAAGTGTGAAACAACAGCTGACAGCGTGGAGAAGATGACCTGTTATCACTCCATCACTTCCATCTAGTTTTTCAACAGTTTTATACAAGAACATAGTTTTTCCATCGCCCACTCCCTCCTCCCATTTTCCCCTCTTAAAGAATGATATATATTGTATTTATCACTCTTTAACTCTATTTCTGAATATAATCTTCCCATATCTCCTCAATGCTCAGCAGTGTGGAATCATTTCATTTCCTTGTCTCCCTATCTATCTCACTCGCCTGCTCCTTTTCAGAAATATGTAATCATTGTAAAGAGATCTTATTTCGCTTCCACAAATAAACCTATTTTCTTTATAGTTGTTTTTCTCATCTTGTTTATGACTAAAGGTGGCCCTAAAATGAGTGCTTCAAGTGTAGAAACACATTTTCAAATCATTATCCAGGTATCAGAAAGACTTATCACTTGTCAAAATCAATTTGCCTATTTCCTTCTGTTGCTGTCTCTTTCACATCTGAAAAAAAAAAACAATTTTTCTTTCTCTTCTTCTCAATCCATCCTCCACCCTGTCACTAATTAAAGCTTACCTTCACCTCATTTAGACTCAGCCAGCCAGCAAGCACACACTCACACACAACATGCACACATCTTAATACTTGGCAGTGCCTCTTCATCTCAACCTTCATTTAGTCTTAGTACTGTAATCCTCACACTCATACAAACACACATACATGCACTTATAATACATACAACAATCAGTGAAGTGAGCGAGCACACAGAAACACGCACACACACACACCTCGCGCTTCATTACCCGTGCTCACGCTGTCATCCGGATGTTTCGGTTTGTAAATTGTTTTATAAAAAGGAATTCATCTCTGACAGGCTGTAATTAATCTGCAGCTGCCGAAGCACTGTCAAAAAGAACAGTGGTACCTCAAAAGAAAAAAAGAGAACATCAAAAATGCCTCCAGAAAACTCATCATAATGAAGATCTCTCCTATCGTCTGCTTTTATCCTTTACAGTCGTCTCTACCTTTTTTTTTTTTTTTTTTTTTTTTTAAATCTTTGAGCGAGAGAGAATTGTTGTAAGCTGCTGATGTGTTTGAAGAGACTTTACATTGCTCTCCAATTACAGAACAGAAACAGCTTCCTCCTAAAATGTTATATAAAGTAAAAGAAAGAAATAAAAAGAAGAAAATATAGATTTTATGTGTTGCTGCTCAATCTGACTGCTGCAGCAATTAAGGATTGTCAGTCATTTCCAGTGTATGTGCATCTTTATAGCATTTACAGGTGCTCAAGTTTAAATGGATTGTTTTTAACATAGTCGTCAACTTAAAATTCATTTCTAATGCTATTTATCATCAGCATAGATAGAGATTATATACCGGTCCAGTAGTTAGCCTACCAGGAAATGGTATCTTAATGTGTATAATAACCCGGAAGAGAAACACACATGAACTTCATCTAAGGTTTAATTTATTGTAAACCCCAATTAAAGTATGGCTAATTGTAAAATGCAGTGTTCTTACATATTGACTGTTACTTTATGTAAGAAATCAAAAAACATTTTCTGCACAAGTCCTCCAGTATAATGCAGAATACAAGTGGCCGGCTATTACTGTGGATCAAATATATCCAGGTATGTGAACAAATCAAAGACAGTCCAGGAAGCTGCGGTCCCTGCAATCGTTAACAGTCATTTCCTCCATGTGCCTTTTAGAGATATGAGAGCAGAAATAATTTTAAAAAGCAGACTAAGTGTATCCCCACAGATAAAAACATGTAGAGATGGACACTTTTAACAATGACACAGTTAGAAAAAAATCAAATGAGGATGAGGATGAGCAACTCTGTCTGCTGTGCACATTGTGTAACGCATGATCACTCAGGGAGCTACAGGACAATAAGTTGAAGCAAGCCCAGCACTAACCAAGTAATTTGTCACAGATGACTGAGTATATGGGTTAAGCTTAATTAATATTTTAATGGGAAATTTACCTATGAATGTTTGGACTTTCAAGATGGATGAGTTCTGCAAACTCACAGTTCAACTGAGGGGTAAAAGTCTGAAGTGGGAAAACATCACCCGTCATAGGAAAACTCAATTAACACACATTTTTTTCTTCATTTTTAAAAAAAAACTCTTACTTCAAGTAGAGAAGTGATTTATAAAACTTTTTTTTTCTTTTTCTTAGAACTTTATATAACTTTTTTAATGTAGTTATAATTGAATTGTTTGTCATTCTTTAAACACTGCTGATGACTCTAATATATAAAAGTAGTCCCACATGGTTTCACTAACATGGGCCCCAAATATGAAGCCCACATGGGCTGACGGTATGGATGTAAGTGGGCTAAGCTGGCATGGGCATTAAGAGGGAAAATTGTATGGGCCCCATATTGTTTCAGAAACATGGGCCCAACATGTGAAGCCCATGTGGGCTGGCTAAGTGGGCCCCATTTAAGGTCCATTTTGATCCTACTTGAAGCCCATATGGGCAAATATATGGGGCCTACATGGATCTCACCCAGTTGGGCCCCACCTGAAACCCAGTCAGAACCCACTTGAAGCCCATATGGGCAAACACAGGTGGAGCCACCATGGAAACTGTGGAAAACCCACTTGGGACCCATATTTGCAGCCCAAATGTAACTCTTATGGGGCCCACATGATGCATGTCAGACTAGGAGCAATTTCTCACATGTTTGGCATGGTCCAGACCAAAGAAAAGAAAACTATATTTATATATATATATATATATATATATATTTTTATCCATCATTTTTATTTCCCTTTAATTCAATGTAGTTATGTCTTAAAGGTAGGGTAATGTTATGTTGTTCAGAAGCACTTTTTGTTATACTGGGTGAAATGGTCCTTCTATTATCAGAGGTATCAATACATTATGACTTTAGAAAAAGGAACGGAAAAAAATCAGACCTCTGTGACAGCCACAGGACTGATAAAACTCTGACCAATCCATGCTCTTCGCACCGAAAAGCAAAAACCAATCAGGTGCCTTCATGTCTAGTTCTGCATCCGCCCCCCTCTCTACCTGCCTACTTCGCGCGTGCAGTCTTCACCTGTCGCTGTTGCCGGAAAAAAACAGCACACTTCACTTGACGGGAGGGGGAGCAGCGGGGTGGAACTTAGAGGAGGCAGGAGGAGGTGATATTTTCAAATCTTGCTAGCTCTCTTGCTATCTTTACAACACTACATACCCTAGCTTTAACACTAACCTTGTCCAAAAACCCAAGAGAAGTAAAGATGGACTGACAATTACAGGTGGCTCATTAAGTTTTGATGGGGTTAATAGGATGTGGTGACAAATCCTGTAGCATTTAACAGGAACTTGTGTGCTAATTTTCTTTTTGGAATCAAGATTTCAGGTTTTCATTGTGAGAATTTAAGATAAAGAAATACCAAATTAAATCCAGTCAAGAAAATAGTGGCTTACCATGTTATACTCAGTTTTCATTCAGGAGCTGCTCAAATAAAATACACAAGCAGTCTATTAATCATTCATTTGCTTTAATACAGATACTGACATGCATGCTATTCTTGCCATCATCATGGAAGTGTGGCAGTGACAGTGTTGGGGAGTAACTAGTTACATATAATAGGGTTATTTATTTAGAAAATAAATGTAACTGTAATCCGTGATTACAAAAGAGGTTACATCTGGAGTCACACCTTTAAGATTTTGCTCAGGAGGTTTTTTTCCTCATGTTTTAATATTGAACATGTTACTGAATACTGTTTTTAATTCTTTGAAATCAATATTTTTTTATATTTAGTAAATAAATCAATGTGGGCTTATTTGGAGCACACATGGGCTTAAATGGTGTCACAGTAACAATTAAGCCCATGCCAGACTTTTGACTTTTTTCATCAAATGTCTTTATTTTATATTCCAAAATCTACATGAACTAATGAATACATTTTACAATGAGAGATAAATCTTGATTTATAAGAAATGATCTCCCTTATAAATCATGTCAGTATCGACGAAAAACAGCTGGACTTAGATTTTGGTGCTTAATGGGAACACTAACCCTAACATCTGAAAACACTGGTTAGAAAATTAGAAAAGTAATCAAAAAGTCATTAAATGTAATACGATACATTACTTTGATTAAGTCAATAAATAGAGTAACTAGTAATCTGTAACCTATTACATTTCCAAAGTAACCTTCCCAACCCTGGGCAGTGCTGTATCATAAACTTCCCCAAGTTTAACTGAAAGATCGGAAAAAAATAAAAACATTCTTGGTGTTTCAGTCTTTGCACCAAATTGACATTATTCATTACTCTGTTATGTAGACATCAGCATACAGTGATGCCAAAAAACAGGACAATTGACTCTGTATACCAGCGCTAGTTTCGTCTTCTTCCTCAAACGTTAGTGACAACGGACACTCAGCGTACACCTACTGCTGGGATTGCTGTCAGCACAAAACCCAGAAGAAGCTGGAGATGGGGGTAACAGCCCAAGAACTCAACCTCTCTGTGTCTTATTTGTGCTGATAAATTATAGAATATAATATAGTACTATGCCCTGCTTGGCTGTATTGTATCATACAGTGATGTTTGGTTTTAAGTATTCATTAATTGATTATCATACAATGTCAGTACTCTATCAGCTCCCTCAAAAGACATGATACAGTTCGCATACAGTTGGTTGGGCTCTCCCAGAACTCTGATGACGTCTGTAAATGTCCTTTTGCGGATCAATTTGACATTTATTTTTGTACATACCGTTTTATGATTATCGTAATGGAAACATAACCTCACGAGTATAAAATCTCATTCAGTCAAATTGCATTTCCTATGAGGAAAACATGGTTGACGTCAAGTGTTTTTTCCCCAGTAGAGAGCACACAAATATCAGTGTGCACATGTTTCCTGTCTAAGCATTGTTTTTTTTTTTACCATTTACCTGGATACAAATGTTTGGGGTTGTTTTAAGAGCAATGTCTGAAACCTCCTTGTGGAGACATTTTATTATCCAGCCCGCACACTCCTTAGAATATCATTTCCCATGTCATCTCCAACTCAGTGAGAGGCAAACAGAGATATGGAGAAGGCTTCATTTGAGTTGCGAGTGCACTGGAGAGCAAACTAAGTTTTTTCACCCCCAAGCAAATGACAGTTATAAAGTACTGAAAGAAACACAGAGGGTGTCTGCGGATGTTGCGACTGTAACAAGTCATTTATTTAACCACTTCAGGACATTTTACAATGTGACGCATGCGCTTTAGATGCATATTCAAGCCTCGCTGATTTCTCTTTTTTTGACATATTGCTCAACCTTACTTTAATTTGAGTCATGGTGACTCAGGTATTGTGTGTGTGTGTGTGTGTGTGTGTGTGTGTGTGTGTGTGTGTGTGTGTGTGTGTGTGTGTGTGTGTGTGTGTGTGTGTGTGTGTGTGTGTGTGTGTGTGTTGGAACAACCTGAAGTCCAACCAGCAGCAGCAAGTCATTTGTCACGGATGACTGAGTAAACGGGGTAGTCTTAATGAATATTTTAATTGAAGCATGACCTTTTTGAACTTTTGGCTTCTGACTTTTCTGCCGGCTGTCTCCAACAGTTAAGGCATCGCTCCTAATTAATAGGTAAGTCATTTACGATGCTGACAAACAGTCTGTTGTTAGACACACAAACAGGCATGCATGAATAGGTGGGCGCACACACATACAGAGGCAAAAAGGGTCAATGATGTTTTCTTGTGTCCATGTGGTTTAGTCAAATTTAAAGGGGTTACAATGTGAAAATAAACATGAATAACTTGCACACGTTCTTTTTTTGTGGACCCAGCATCAAATTTCTGCTTTAAATCCATTTTGAGAGAATATATTAGAGGATTATGGCAAAAATGTCTAAGTGGTGTAACCATAAAAATTTGTACCAAATAATTCAACTTGTTTAAAAACACTAAATTGTCAATCAAACACCATATCAACTAGTTTGGCATGATCTTACATAATAACTTTTTATATTAAATAAATGGAATACAATTGTTCTAAATATTACATTTAATCTGGGGAATCATGGAGATCAGGAACCATTTCAGTTTTAAAAAAAAATGAAGTAATTATTTGTATAAGTACACTTAAATACACTGTAGGTGGATCAAATATTTAATATTTATCATTTTTTTGTTGTTACACCATTTGACATTTCCAGGAGCATTCGGTCTTACTTTTGGTAAAAAAAATGGTGCAAACGTAATTTCAAATGACATAAAACCAACAAAAATACAAAATGTACATTTTAACAAACCTGATGCTGCTTTTAAAACTAGTTTTAATTGCCAACCCGTATTTATCAATGACCCATATACAGTGTGCACTCTCACACATTCAGAGCATGTACACAAATACATACACGTTGCAAACTATCCTCATCTGAGAATCACTGTCAGAGCTCCATTCATTTTTCAAGTGAAGAGAGTAATGGAGTTCACTGCATGTCTGAGAGCAAGTCATGCTATTTAAAAAAACAAAACATGGTGGCGCATATGCACACAGGAGCACACGAGGTCATAAACACAAGGGATGCAGTGTACATACACATAATCACACAGACGGAACAGATCAGCAGCACAAACTGTGAAATGAATTTGAATAGATAAAAGCCGACACAGTCGCTGAAAGTATCATCAATCACTCTCACATCACCATATTTCCATTCTCCTTTAAGCGGCTGCACAAGAAGAGTTATATTTCTTTCCTTGTGTGTCTATTCATTTTATTTAAATTAGAAGACACATTGCAGTGTCAATAAAAATGCAACCGTCATTACCAAATAGCTGTTGAGATTATCTGCTTTATGCTTTCATTTTTTATTTTTACTCTTTGAAATGAATCATCACTGGGAGATTGGTGGGTTGGGCTGCAAAGAAAATGATGAGGCACAACCAGCTGGTACTGCCTGGTTCCAGACTAAAGTGTTGCTGTGCTTACTGGTGGTTCTTTCCCACAGCCAATCAGTAGTCAGGATAAGAAATAAGAATGGCAAAAAAAAAATGTGACATGCTTGAATGAGGTGAAAGCAACTGTACCAATGTTTCAAGCCAACTTACATAAATAACCACTCTAAAATTAAAATATTAGTTTGATTGACATTTAGTGAACTATTCCTCTAAAATAGTGCTCTGATTTAGTATTATACTCCTAAAACATTGTTGGATTCACAATGTACACTTAAAAATAGTAGGAAGAAATACAGACACCACAACATCCTCACAGAAGTGAAGCCAAAGTATCTGGATTGCCGCCTGGTGGCTGGTTGCAGTATAGGTCATAAAACTGCCTCCTTCATGTAAGTGGATGGGACGTGGGCCAAACCAAAAAAATCAAAATGCATGTCAAATACATTTTTCCTAAAGGTGGTTCCTGTCATTTTTGGTCATTCTGATCATGCTGATGATTCTTCAACTGTTCATTTTTCTGATAAGCTTATTTTTAAAGGGTATGTGACTTCATGATTGAAATCTGTGATTGACAGCCACTCTTAAACTCAGTCCCAGCCGAGTTACCAGAGCTACTTACATTGACTTAGTTATAGAGAACTGCATCAATGAACTACACTGAACATAGCTGTTACTTGAATTTACAAGGGGTTAAAGCTCCAGCTAGTGGATCCTGGTTTTACTTGGCTCTCGGGGCAAGACATTGGGGGCCATCATCCTGCCCCCTTAATTGTACTGTGCAGACTCCGGTTGCAAAAAATCAGAAATGCAAGCTGGCAGCTCCAGTAAACGTAACACTTTGGCTTCACTTTACATAGTGGCAGAAAGTGGTGACATTTCATCCATCTTTACATACAGTCTATGGTCAAAACCTGGGGCCTACATTACCCACAATACTCAACCGCTGATAGTTTGAGATTTGGGTTTGTTATGATAGTAATGGTTAATGTTTCTTTGCACCACTAGCCTACCGCAGAGATTAGGAGTGGGCTATAAAGGTCTGCTTACCTAACTTATTTCTAACTCTAGAACTCCACTTTTTTTCTTTATGTATAAAACTTAGGCCCCAACTGTTGCTGACTCAAGTGACATCATCTGAGACAATCAGATTTTGTGCAACTTTCTCTGTAGTCTCAAATAGCTTTCTATTACTTTTTAAAAATCTAAATATGTAGCAGTGCTCCCGAATATGTGTAAGTCCAGAAAAATCCAATAGGATTGTTTTCTATTAAGGGGCCTCTATCAGCAGGACTTTATCTGCTCTTTCCAAAAATGTTAAAAAATGATGATGTGACAATGCTGTAGTTTAGGTCTGGTTAGGATTAGGCACAAAAAACACTTGGTTGGGGTTAGGAAAAGGTCATGGTTTGGATCAAAATGATCACTTGAAACGTGGTATGGGTAAAGTTAGGCTACATTCATTGTCATAGCAACGATAAACACCATGACAATCGTAGTTACAGTTGTTAATAAACTGTCCCGATTCGCGGTGGGAAATGTGGTAGTCCAGCCACCAAACCTGCCACCTCCATATGTGTTCAACTATGTTCCAAGACCTTTTTCAGTGAACAGAACTTCCTCAGGTGTCATCATGTGAAATAAGTGTGGAACTTTGGTGACGTGATAACAACTAGTCAGATATGATTGTGTTACCCTTTCCCAGCCGATGGTATGACCAGTTTTTGTTGTGATGTTGTCTGCTTCCAGTGCTCTTTCAGGATCCCACTTGGGGTCATTGTCATCTCACTGTGTCCCCCCTCAGCTGTTGTATGTGATCTCTTTCACTAAGGGTTCCTGAAGAAGTTGCATACACTGAAGAAGGCCGTGAGTTATGGTCAAAAGCTTCAGCATAGGCTTGAGTTTAGAATATTTCATCACAGATATGTATGTCCAAAGTCATCAATGAATCTGTTCGAGTAGAAACCATAACCATGTACATTCACTTACACACGCTAGAGGTTGCAAAGGTTGATGTCCTTGAGGGGGATTTTAATGTTAAACCTGCACAAGGCAACATTTCAATGTACATGTAGATTGATGGTTTCATCTTAAATTGTGCAACAGAGATAAAAATATTCATTCCCCTTACCTGAGAACCTAAAGATTCACCGGTTTTGCCTGGGTGAAATTGCATTGAGTGTGACGGCTGGCAGGATACTGTCTCCACATACAAGAAGTGACAGATCGAAATGTACTGTTAGAGGTTTATTGAAAGGCTGATTTATGCCCCTAGACCATTCCCACCCAATGGAATAAACAATGTTGCAGTCAGAGGCGAATGTATTTTACAGACACTTTCACTTCACAGTTTTTGATGAAGGCTGTATTCAGACCCAATCAGGCGTTGCAACACACTATTGCAAGGTTGAGCGAAGGTGTGTAGGGGTGTGGACATGTTTGTGCTCTAGAAAGTAACCACTCAAAACAATCAGAAAATAACGTTTTATACATTTGATTCACTTTCTCGCTACCACCACTCCCTCTCTTCATTCACTCTCTAGCTCACTTAACCACAGCTGCTCTTTTCTCTCATCTTTAAAAAAAAAAGCTGTCAGCAATGTCCAACTTTACTTTTAACATAATCAAACAAAGAGAAATGTCCTCCCCTCCTCCTGGTAACATCTTTGAACTCCCTAATGGCTCTATACCGCTCTGATCAGTCTGATCACCAGCTGTGATTTGCCACCGCAGCATGACGTCGGGTTGTATTTCCCTGAAATTGACTCTGGATTAACTTTCTTGCCGCAGGCCACTGCAGTGCTTCTGTGGCCAAAACCCCCGCAGCCTAAACACACTACCTCCATTTAAATGAATGGGAGGACTGGTGTTTTCACTGCACCCAATTTAGTCAGCTTAGATGTTGTCCTCTGGTGCCACTTGGGGCTGCCAGAGTGCAAAGTAACTTACCATAGAACAATAAATATTACACTTTATTGGGTCAATGGTTGCTTACGTCATCAGTGGACACAAGTGACTCAGCACTAGCATGAAACACAAGAAAACCCAGCAAAAAGTGGGACCAAACTATCTTTTTTTCTCTCTCTCCATCTCTCCATCCTCTCTTGAAAGTTTGATTGGCAGGAAATCACTGAGTATATACGCACACACACACATACTGTATCTTCTGTCTGTCCTACCCCCACCTCCCAGTTATCTCTGAGGTATTGGCTGTATTTCCATATTTGGAGTGGTGAATAATAATATAACTGTAGGCCTTTGGGAGGAGGATGGGCTTATTATTGTGTCAAGGCTCCTGGGTCTGCACTGACAGGGTTATGGCAACACACACACACACACACACACACACACACACACACACACACACACACACACACATGCATGCATGCGCACGCCCCTCTGTTTTTATCCTCTGGCTATACCATAGATCAACACCAGTGGGATTCAGTGTTTTATTATTATTATTTTTTTATTATTATATATTACCAACAGTCATAGAAGCTAGCACCCATAAACAAAGTTTATTTCAGTGTATGTTTGTGTATGTGCAGCCAAAAAGGAATTTTATGTGTGTGTGTATTTCCTCATTTAGGTATATGTGTGTATTCATCAACCGGTAGTGTAATTGGGAGTATATGAATCCAAAGTTTGTGTGGAAACTGTATGTGTGTTGTGAGACTTGCATACATTTTCTTATGCTTTGTGTATCTCTGTACATACAATGTGTTCATTTATCAGCATTTCTGATGTTGCGTGTGTGTGTGTTTGTGTATATGTGTGTATGTTTGCGTATATGTCTAAAGATAAAAATATCACACTAATCAGAGATGACCTGGATTAAAGTGATGAGAAAATCCATGATAAAAGTCAAGTCAAGGAAGATAACTGCTGTTTGTTAAGGGGAGAAATTTACAGATGGAATGGAAAATGATGCACTCCTACAATTAATTTATCCCTCACTACCACACGGGGAATGCCCATTGGTGTGACGGCCCATTTTTCCGAAACCCCAGTAGTTTGAAAAACTTCCCATTGGACTGAAAGCCCATTAGTCTGACGGTTGGTTATCCCGAAAACAGAAGCCCACTGCTCTGAAGGCCTATTGGTCTGAAAGTACACACTGTGGAGTTGGAGTTCAGTGAGTGCTGGTCATCCTACTTTCCAGACTCCATTAACACATTGCTCAATTTAACAGACGAAGTATAAATCACAACATAATTCACAACATATGACTTTATGACTCCTACAGAAAGACTTTTTCATTTCAGCTGATATATGACTAGAATTCCTGGGGATATTGGGCTGAAATGACAGGACTTGCCACATAGATCTCATCATACATACATACACAGTAAACATCCTTCCTCACAATTTAGCTTCAGAGGTTTTTTTTGCATGTTATCTCTTAGCCATTTTATTTGACTTGAGCCAGAAAAAACGATCATGACATATGGTTTATAACTGGCGTCTCAGTATGGGTGACTAAGATTCATTTCAAGCAAGTGCACAGAAAATAGAAGGCATATGTGTTATAAGCCAAACTCAGCTCTAGACACATACCAGTTGGTGTACAGTTTTGCCTGGGGCATGGTCATCTTCATACCATGAGCCACATATCATGCATATCAATCGATACAAAGGTAAGGCTCTGAAATTACCCTGTAAAATCATTCATATTTGAAACGATTGCAGTGGGCTCTGGCTTCATTAAACGATTACCTATAGAGGTTGAAAAGGCAAATTCAAAAGCACTGATATAGAACCAGTTTTTTCTTAAACTCATCATTAAAATTCCATATGCAGTATGTTACATGCAATATGCAGTATGTAATTATCCTTCTAGAAGCAACTGCTACTTCTATAGGAATCATTTGCAAAACTAACAGGCCTGTGAGTTTTCATATTGCACAGAAGTGTCATCCACACCAAGGACATACATCACAGCAGTAATATAAATTCATAAATGAATATTCAAAGAGGAAAAGACCACGTCTTTTTCTATGAAAGATTAAAGGTAGATGATGCAAAAACTGTTGCATTGTCTGTAGATTACCTTATATAACACGACCCCACATGCCATTTCTTAATTTTGTTACGACCCACAAAAAAGCTCTTTACCAAAGAGGACAAACATAAACAAAACAGTCAAGGTGTTGCAGAAAAATAATACATTACATTTTACATTACATTTATTAATCATGTATTGCCTGAACCATCCAATAATTGCCAGAAAATTCTAATCAGAGGTCCTGCATAGAACTCACCCAAATGACCTCTACCTGCTGTGTCTAATTTTATACACACATTTTCAACTTCAATTTACCATAAAATAAGCTTCAAAATATTTAGTAATTCAACATTCCTCCTATTGAAGTATCAGTAACTATTTGAATGTTTTTCTTACATGAACTTTTTCAAAACTGGCAAAAAAATACTCTGCCCCCTGGTGGTTTATCTGTACACTACATGTATCTGATCATATACATCAGGGTTTATGATATCATTTATTATCAGGAAATGATAATGATGATGTAGAGGTCTCTCAAACTCATGACTCAAATATGATTCATTTGGCTTAACAGGGTTAATATGTAAAGTAAATGTTGACACAAACCAACACAACAACAAATAACAGAAGGCTGATGGGCTGTCCAAAATTAACAAAATGGCTCATAAGATCTTACCTCTAACCCAGTGATAATGAACTCTTTATCAAGCCCTTTGACACGCTTCAGCTGCTGGATGATGAGTTCATTATTAGAATCAGGTGAGTTAAAGTGGGGAGATACCTAAAACATGCAGGGCAGTAGCTCTCCAGGAGCAGGGCTTGAGACCACTCGCAGGCATCTCAAGAAACCAACCAGAAGAAGGCATTATGTTGGCTTAGGTTAGCCTAGCCTAAGCCAACATAATGCCTTCTTCTGGTTGGTTTCTTGAGATGCCTGCGAGAACAGTGTTAGGATCTGCTAGAGATACTGTGAAACACACTGTGCATTAGCAGTGGAGTTGCTGGCCTCGGGCCCTTTTTACAAAATGTACAAGTACTGCTAACACACAGCTAGCAAATGGAGGCAGCGCCATGTATCAGAAATCAATGAAAAACATCAAGAAGTTGAAATGAACAGCAATTGTCAGTCAGCCTGAATCAATCTGAAACAATCAGCTTTGTCTGCACTCTAAATCTCTTTCATCATTCTGTGTCAGTATGTGTGCCTGGACGTGCCGCGCCACGTTGCCAATATTTCTCCTCGCTTCCTCATCAGTGTTGCATGGTTTGTCTGTCAGTTTCCTCCCAATAATAGAGTTGCTTTCTGGGTTGCTGGCTTTACTTTCATCTCAGCCCCTTTCGATTGTTACTCAACTTGGCAAACAACCTTTTGCAGGGTGCTCTTGCAGATACTCCTGTCATATCAATCATCTATACATGGCATGATAGGCAAGAGGCAAATCCCTGCCTGCAATCATGCCTGATCAACAATCCTGATGCCTTAATCACTGCCTCCTTTGACAAACCGAATCCCGTGGGCAAACTGTTTTCTGCCAACGTACTGATGTTCATGCACTTTGGTGGTAAATTACACTCCTTATCATGGGTACTGGATTCATTTCATAAAGTGGGGGCCATAAAGTGTGTGTTTGTGTGTGTGCACAGCCAGAAGAACCCCAAAGCAGCAGCTGTGTGCCTGCTTAGATTGTCGAAACCATCAGCATTGTACCGAGGCAGACTTGTGCTGGCTCTGACTGCATGGAGGGTTGTTGTCGGGACATAGAGATGGGTAAAGCTGCACTGTTATAGACAGAAAGGACACCACTAGATGGTTTGGCCAAAGAGAAAAGCACTTGAATGCAGATTGGTTTAAAAAAAAAAAAAAAAAAAAGACGGAGAGAGAGCAGGGATAATACTTTTTAAAACCAGTAAGAGAGCCTTTTGTGCAGACCAAGTGCTAGGGTTGTTTCCATCAATGAAAAGTGCTTTACAATTACATGTTATTACTTCTGTTTTTATAATAATAACTTCAATAGTAATAATTATATAAATAGATTATAGATTATAATAATAAAAATAATAATGGCAGGCTCTAGGTCCTTCCACTCATCATTGCATTTCTTGGTCAGATCCTTTTCAAAACATAGAGAGCTTTGGATCCTGGTCTGTTGTCGTACAATGCACTTACAAAAACCCTTTTTTCCACAAAATCATTCAGGCTGGAAACATGTCCAGTTTTACCTGGTTGGGCATATTATCACAAAGGTCATCAGGGGTTACTGACTGATTGACTGCTTGATCTGGTATGATCCAATTAACAGCACAATCAACAGCAGCTGTTAGCCACTAGATCCACTGTTCGCCTAAGTTAACACCACCCACCAACTTTATTCAAAGCTGGAGTCAAGTGATGTGCTTTTTTACTGTAAGTGTTACTCTTAGGGCTGTCAAATGATACATTATGTTAAATTGCATTTAATCGCTGAATTTCAACAGTTAATCATGATTAATCGCATTTGTATCGCATTTATTTAAAAAATAAATAAATATATTTAAAATTCCATTATTTTGCATTTCACAGCATTTTAGTGCACAGTGCATATTAACAATGTAAAGCAATTCTTACCCATGTATCTTGATTGGGAATCAAATGAATGCAAAGACAGTTACTTTATGAACTTAACTATTAGATTTATTTCAAATCAAAAGAAGTGCAATGAGCCTGAGGTAACACAATGTCTACTTCACAAATATAGAAAAGAAATGCTACAATAACAGTGTGGTCTTAAGGTAGGGGACAACGTCAAAGTGCTTATTCTGTGAAATTATTTTTTCTTAGAATGGATTACACTGTTCCACACAAAGAAATATGCAGAAGTGCACAAAATGTATAACACGTTATAATAAAGAGCATAACAAACAAAAAATGATCAAAAGCTCCATTATCTTTGAGTTCAGTTGGAAACTGAGGAACTTGCCACATAGAGAAATCTTCACAAGTGCACGACACTATGCAGAAACATGTGCAGCACTTCTCTGAAGCTGCAGAGCGATGGGACATTGAAGGAAAGTCATAACAATGTGTGCAGACAGTGCAGGAATATGACAGCAGCAGCAAGACTCCTGCCATACCAACACATGCTGTGCACTGTGTGGTTTACAGAGGTAGATTGCAACGGCAATCTGTCAGTGGTTTTGAGTGAGTGAATCAGTAAGTAGCAAAATTTACGCCATTAGAAAAAAAAAAAAAAAGGATTATGCTCGGCCCTTAATTGTACTGCGATTACCATGTTAACGCTGACAGTCCTAGTTAAAATATCAGAATATTTAGGAGGATACAGTGATCCAGGACTTAAAAAGAATGTAGGAGGAGGGTAAAGTGTGTGTGTGTGTGTGTGTGTGGGGGGGGGGGGGGTGGTCCTTATGAAAAAAAACTAAGCAAACATTTTTATCTGAATCTACATCTCTATGGCATGTATTAATCAGGGGCAGCCCAAAGTCAAGGTTGTGGGTAATTGAGGCAAGTATGTATATGTATATTGGGGTCTAAAACTGTGTCACGTAGTTTGGCTCATTGCATCTCATGCCACACAATGTTTATATGCTGCAAAAACCTCAAGAGGTCTGCTATTTTAGCTTTTATGCACTGGTGAGTCAATTAGCTGCTTCTTTTGTGTGCATGCACCTACGAATGAGATGCACCCCAGAGATAGTCCTTAAGAGACCAAGCACTGGCCTGAACTGTATTCTCCTTCTTTTTCTCCTTCCCTTGCTCCCCCTGCTCCTCTGAATCAGGCAGATGGAAAAATTGAAGAGGAGAAGGAGGAGGAGGAAGGGGGAGATCAAACACATAGCAATCTAAAAAGAGAGGAAGAAATCCAATTAAGGACAGAAGAAGAAGGAAATGTATGCAATCAGATGATTCCCCCACCAAAGGCAACTGTATAACAGGCTCTAAGACTCGTTGTTTATGCATCACAGGAAAGAAATAAAAGTCAGAGGAGAGAGAGATAGACCACAGCAGGAAAGCAGAGATGGATCCATGGATAATTAGGTTTATAAAGTAAGTGAACATCATTTCCAGTTCAGAGCAATATATCAGATCGTTTTGCTCACTGTAATTAATGTTCCTATTCCGCTATATCAGCCATAGTAAACATATAGATATTGTGAGTAGCATTTTCAAACAAACAAAACAGGTTAGTGAAGAAATTGAGATTATTTCACTCCACTGTAATTCATCCAATCTTTATTTAAACAACTCATAGAATCTATGGCCATGATAGCAGTCCTGTGAAACCACAACTTACCTGGGCTGTACAGCAGTGCTTTGTGCTAAATTTTACCATGCTCACAATGTCAGTGTTAGTATGTTGATAGCAAAGATTAACATTTCAGTTTAGCATGGTAACATAGCTAATTAGCACTAAATGCAAAGTTCAACTGTAGCTAATGGGAATCTCAGTAGGTGTGCAAGCATTTGCTCGTAAACCAAAGTATTGGACAACTTAAAATTTTGACCTGATGGTGGTGCTAGGTAAAAAGTAAAAGGGTCACCAAAGTTACTACAAGTCATCCTGAATGGAATATCCATGTCTTCTGCAAATTTCATGGTAATACATCTAATCTAAATCTAAACTTTCATTTAAAAAACAAAAATATCAACCTCATGATGGCATTAGAAGAAACCTCAGGGGGCCACTAAAGTCATTTGGCTTCAACTTCTGGGGACCATGAATACGGCCGCAAAATTTCATGGCAACTCATTCAGTCAGTCAATCTTTATATATATATATAGGGCCAAATCACAACAAAAGTCATCTAAGGCACTTTTCACAGCAGGGATAGACCATACTCTTTAATTTAATTCAAAGAGACCCAACATTTCCCTATGAGCAGCACTTGGCGACAGCAGCAAGGAAAAACTCCCATTTAATGGGAAGAGACCTCAAGCAGAACTGGGCTCTATGTGGGCAGACATAAAATTCAGTAACTGTTGCTGAGATATTTTAGTCTGGACCAAAGTGGTGGACAGAAAGATAGACATTACCACCTCCAGAAACAAGAAAAACTGGCCACACTAAAAACATGCATTACGCTGCTATACAAATATCGACCATAGATGAACAACATAAAAGCTCCCCAGAAGAGAAGTCAAAATGATGCAATGTTGGTCCTTGTTTCGTCCACTTCATATAACTGAATTAAGCATTGACTAAACTGGAATTTCAACTTATAAATGGTAAATGTAAGTGGACTGTACTTATATAGCGCTTTTCTAGTCTTTTGAACCGTCAAAGTGCTTATACACTACAAGTCACATTCACCCATTCACACACATTCACACACTGGTGACAGGGGCTACCACGCAAGGTGCCAACCTGCTCATCAGGAGGAAACTAACATTCACTCACACATTCATACACTGTTTGCACAACCATCTGAAGAAATTTGGGGATCAGTATTTTGCCCAAGTTAACATCGACTGACATAGACAACATGTAGACTGGAGGAGCAGGGAATCGACCTCTGGTTTTCTGATTAGTGGACGGCCGTGCTACCTCCTCAGCCACAGACACCCAAAGCAAGTCAGCGACAGCTGAATGAAAGCTGCTCTCAAAACTGTATAAGTCCTACATACACATCTTCATTTGTGATTCACAGTATTCATTAACCTTTCAACAGTTACGCTCATTAATCTCCTTTGCCTCTTGTTTGGTAAGTCATTATTTTTTCTCATCCAACAGCTAGCTAAAAGTTAGCATAATGTGAAACTCATAGCCTGATAGTTGATTGATTCATTTTCAGTCAGTGGGGCAGCTAGTTAACACTACTTCAATGTTAAATGATGAAAATGGTGAAGACTGTAGCTAGCTAGTTACCAGCTGGTTTCCATTGCAGCTCCTAGGCTTATGGCAGCAGGCCAAGTAAAGGGGGAGAATCAGCTCCCGCTTTTTGTAATATTTTGGCGCCAGTTTTGCCTAGTGGGAGGAAGTGGCATGTGGTAGGCTACATCCTTATAATGGATGTACCACAATACATTGGATTTAATAATCTCCAGCTTATATGTTTCATTTCAGGGTCAGAAAATAGCTGAAAGCAACAGTGTGTTAACTAAGAGGGGGGAAAAGTGAGGAAGGAAGGAATAGTCCCAGGCGAGCAGGAGGATATCTGTTCATCTGGAGTTACACTGCCCCTCAGTGTCCCTCGCCTACTAGCCTTTCAGTGCCTCCACCCTGGAGACTTGAGCGGAGGCTTTGGTGTATGCGTGATGAAGTAAGAGACCACATATATATTTAATCAAAGTGATTTCTGTGACTGTTTGTGTGTGTTCTTTGTGTATACCTTTGTGTGTATGGCAGGGTAGAGCAACTGGCAAGGTATTGTTATCCGTCACTGCACACTGTACAGATCTTTTTGATACACTTCACAGCTACAGTTACAGCTTTCTCACTGAAAAACACTTTTCAGTATGACAGGACGCCACAGTAACAGTGTTGTATACCTTGGTGATGTGTTGGAGTTTTGGTGGATTGAGGTCACTGCATAAAACTCCTGTTTTCTGTCCGTTGTGAGGTAAAGTAAGTTATTGTCATGAGATTTCTATACCATTCTATTAAATCTGAATCTAGTTTTAAATCACTTATCCAATTAGCTTCCAACACATCTAAGATAAGTAGAAGAACACCTAGCTACAACTCAAAGGTTTAATTGAGATCTTAACTATCTATTTATAGTGTTTGGCCCTTTTTCCTTGAGAAGTTTTTAGCTAGTGTCAATTAATATTTCATGTTAAAAAGCCTTTCAGTGGCTCAAACTAGTCCTGGTGGGCTTTTTGAATTTGAAACATAAAGAAAGGACTGCAAGGTGGGAAAAATTGGAGTTAATTAATAAAACCTTTTATAATAATACAACAGCTTTATATATGTATGTTCCTGTATTTCTGTATGTATGAGGGCCACACAATGAATGCAAATTTCATGAAAGAGAGGCCATTCTGTCAGTCCTCTCTTTAGTTAGGGATAGGTACTGAACTCAATTTCTACCGGTTCCTGACTGGTCAGTACTGGAATATTAACAAGCTCCTGGACAAACTGTGCATCAGAGCCATCTGGAAGTTAGGCTCCGATAAAACATAACGTCTGGTGTTGGCGAAAAATGTTGGCAACACTTGATATCACCCACTAAGTACTAATCATGTATTGGCTCAAAGGGCTAACTTGGCTACATAAACATTGCTTTTTTTCCCCATTGACCAATCCATTGGTTGAAGAGAAGGGAAAACTTCTGTTAACCAAGATTTTCAGTCCTAGTCTTTTTATGTCATGTCATTATTTGTTGTAGCAAATTATAGAGAGTAGTACATGGACTGTACTTATATAGCACTTTCCTGGTCTTTTTGACTACTCAAAGCACTTTTACACTCTGTATTCATGCACGGGCCTCATCAGTTAAATAAGTCAATTACATCATGTGTAAACATTCACACACAAATTGGGATGGTTACATAAGTGTTCGTGTAAAAAGCAAAAAAAGAGGCTGTGATCAAAAAGTGGAGTTAATGAAGGTCGACACAGTTACTCGACCATCAGAATCCATCGGAGAGAGAGTGCTCTACAGAACTACAGACAGTGTCAGAGCTGCTCCACTGTCAAGAGGCAATGGGAATATATTAAAACACCGCTGTTAAGCACTTTAATGACAGGCATCAAATGATGAAATAGACAAAAATAAAGCTTAACAGCCATGTTGGCAATGTGACTCGAAGTGATGAAAAGGTTTCTCTCCGATGGATTTAGGTTGACCTCTCAGAGCGGTATAAAGTCTACGGGGGATTAAGTGCCTCGGTGACAGATGCTTTATGATGAAAAGATTTTTAATACAGAAGCTTTGTGATTAGTGTGAAATGAGAATATGATGAAAAGATTTAGAAATGTTTGGAAATACTAGAGTGAGGTTTGTCAAAAATAATCGCTACTCCAGGCAGGTGTTAGGATTATAATTAGTGACAGTGGATGTTAAAGCTGTTGGGTTTAAAGTTCAAATACATCCAGAAAATGTTGGTTAGAAAAGCCAACATTTCACCCTTATGTTATTGTCCCATTGCTCCATTCCAAAATCAACAGCCTTCACTCTTCTGAGAAGGATTTACATATAATTTATTTACTGATACTCAATCACACAACCACTACTGGAATCAGCCTCTGATCCAGTTCCACCAGTTCCAGTTCATCTCAAAAGGTGCTGAGGTCAGGGCTCTTCTTCGACCACAAACTCGGAAAACCATTTCTTTATTAACCTGGGTCTGTATTTATCAAACCTGTAAGAATTACACTTAAGAATGTGCTTAAGTCACAACTTAAAGAATAAAACCTTACTCAAGTGACTTACTCCCACTTACAGAAGAGTATAAAAGTATCTTTTATGAGCAACTCTCAAGTGATCACATGACTTGTCACATATATGCTCAGAGAAGGAATACCCAATCATATCCAATCTACCACACTGTATAGTGTTTAAAGTAGACCTAACAGTTTATTCATTGGTATATTATTGTACAATGTTGCAATGTATGTAATTCTTTTTTTAATTTTACATTTCATCCAAAATATATTTAAATGTATGAGAATAATTACCAATCTATAAAAATAGGGCTGAAATAATCGGCAATTCGCTGAAATGGAAACATAATACTGCTTCCAGACATTCTGCTGTTGGTATGCCAGACAACCAAGTCCAGACAATGAAGATGCTTTGAAAGAGACTGGAAATACAATAAATGATGTAATTATTCTCATTGTTTCTTTGCATTCCTGATAAATGAGAAAAATAAGAAAAAGGAGTCACCATGACCAAGATGACCAATTAGACAAAAAGCTGAGATGTGCTCAGCTCTGTTTCTACAGTCATTCACAATCTTCTCTGAGCTAATAAAAATGACCTCCATTATAAAAATGTATGACTCACTTAGATAATTACAGTTCTTGACTTACATTGTGTACAAACCTTTGTGGATTGTGATGTCCGATTGAACCTATTTTGCAGTGTACAGGTAGCGGCTAAAAGGTAAAGTTATTATTATGGTTATAAACAGATACTCATTCAATTGATTGTATGGCATTCTATGATATCCTCTGAAAGTACTAACAAGCAGAGAATTACATGGATTGAACAAAGTGGCTCTCTTGAGTGGAACTGTAAAAGACGTACAATGAATCAGGTTATAAGTTTTCACTGGGGCTTTCAAAGTTGAGGAAAAAATCACCATATATTTGATGACTATGAAATAATGCGACGAAAACCTCAAACAGATTTCCATTCAATAAAAATGAAGTAAGAATCAAAAGGTGTCATATCTTTTTTTTTACATCATGAACCTTGTGACTTCTAGATAACAGGGTTTTTAGTGGCAGATGTCATTAAGATGAAAAGAGTCACAGTCATGAAGGACATAATGCATACTCGGAATACCATGAATAGTTTTTGGCTTTTGATAAAACATGCAGGCTCAGGGACATTACAATACTAATACAGAGGACATTTGAGAAATATGTTAGAGGACAGGAATACATGTCTTTGATCATGTCATATAATATTACAACTTTTTTTTTAGTTCTTTGTCTGTTCTGGTAACACTTTAAAAAAAGGCCTATTTTGCTTTTCCATCCATGTTTTTTTTTTTCTGTCAGGCTTTCAAGCATTCAGGTACTTTTTTTATTTTATTAGTGGAGTTAACAGCTTTTCAAGTATCATTTATTACTTTCAGTGTGCCAGTGTTTTGTACCCAGTACAGGTCACTAACTCTGTCATATCCTCTCAGCTACTGTCATTATCACACACACACACACACACACACACACACACACACACACACACATTAGCGCACATGCCCTCTGAGGTACACACACACACACAAAAGCATTCACAAATACCAAAGTGCAAATGAATGACTTTTCTTTCCCTAAAACACACGTGAACACTTATACAAGCACACACACAAACTGACATCATCCATTAGAGGTAGACAGGTGACAGCAGGCAGTGGTGGCATACTGTGACAAGAGTGACACCTACTTTAATCACAGAAGACACACACACACACACAGACACACACAACTGCTCACACACCTATACTAAAAAGGACAAAACAGGATGGACAGCATAGGAAAGAGGTGTTGGAGGAAGGGAGGGAGGGCAGAGGTGAGCAGCAGATGGAGAGAGACGATGGCACAATACAGTGACTTAGTGGAGGGATGAGGAGATAGAAATGCCTCAGCAAAGATGGGAGGCAACAAATTAGAAGACAAGGGACCAAACAAAAGAAGACAAGGGAATTTCTTGCCGGAGAAGGCAGGGCAAGACAAGATAAGACAAGTGGAAGCGGGGTGAGGAAAGAGACAGCCGTTTGATTCACCTTTTCCCCTGATGAAATGTACCAGATGTTCAGCCGTCAGGTGTTATGAACATGTCTGCTCCTGCTGTGTCCTGTCATCTACCGCCAGCGATAAAGACAGCTCTCGAGTTTGATCGTTTCTTTTCAATGTTTTTCATCATCATAACATACTTTCTTATCTTCTCTTTTTTGCCCTGCTGCCCTCTAAATTTCCTTCCTTTCTCCTTCTCTTCTCTAAGTGTCAAGGGAAAGGAAAGGACATGTTTTTAGCTGTGAACATAATAGACATGCATGGTGATTCCTTTAACTATAGCTTTAACTATGAGATTGTTTTTTAATTTTAAGAGAAATATCTGAAAAAACTATCTGATGAATTGTACTGAAATTCACTCACGGTATCCAAGGTAGCCAGGAGATTAATCATATTGACTTTGGTGATATCCTGAATTTTCCTTTAGTGCCATCACTTGTGTTCGTTAACCATTTCCAATCGCAAAGACAGTTTTTAGAGAAAACGTAACTATGACCGTCCACTAACCTTCACCATGTGGTTATCATTATTGAGGGAGTGATGAGTGAACCCACACAACATTTCTCTAACCTTAAAGTGATCATTGTAGCCCAAAGAATGAGCTCTCCCCCTTAACCTAACATTATTTAGTATAGTATACAAAGTAATGAAAAAAAAAATTATACAACAGTGTACCTGATCATTCACTTTAGAGGTACTGTTGACTTAGTATAGAAAAGTGGTCTTTTTTTTTTTAGGTATCATCCCACTCTAACACACCTGATTCTAACAACTTACTCATTATCAATAGCTGAAGCTTGTCAAGGGCTAGATAATGAGTTAATTATTAGAATCAGGTGTGTTAAAGTCGGGGAATACCTAAAAAATGGAGGGCAGTAGCTCTCCAGGAGCAGGGTTGCATATCACTGGTATAGACTATAGTGAAATACACTGTGTGAGTATTCCATTTTTCTTCCTTCTGCAACAACTGACACTTGCTCCTTTGAAATCGTGATTCACACCAACAATATAGTCTTAATTACTGAACATCCTGTATCAGAACCATTTCAGAACAGATTAAAAAAACGTTGGACAAGAGGCACAAAGGGCTGAAAACTGGAATGGTCTGCACAATTTTACATTGGTTTATATCATTACATCTCAAAAAGTCACAAACCACACTTTAGTTCCAGGTCTGTTAACAAATTGTGCCAGTTTAAAATCATTTTGTGACTGTATGCTAATGTCATGGCAAATACTGGCTTCTGTACACCACATACCCAATCCAGGTGGGAGCCAATACAAACAGGTAGAGCTAAAAAGAAAACAACAAGCACCAATCTTTGAATACCGAAGTGTTTTTTATGGCTTTAGGGCAGTCCAAGCATATGACAGCCCAAACAAGAGGCACAGTGCTCGAGGTAGGTTCTGGTGATTGTCCATTACAAGGCCTCCCTCATCAATGATGGCAGCAGATACTCGGTAAAGGTGGAAATAATTTGGAGAAAGAGGCACATCTTCAATGATGACAGCCAGCAGCCCAACAGATAGACATGCCCAGGTCTCATTAGTGTCAGAATCCTGTAAAAAACTAAACAATAGTACAGCAGGGAAATGTTGATATGCATGATCAATTGTCACCATGTCTGTCCTGCCTACACTGCCTCTCAGCCTTGCATTCACATTCATTCCTCACATTCAATTTCCTTTGCTGTTCTTGCTGGCTTGTACTAGATAGTGTATGCGAGGGAGAGAGATGTTCTACCTCTTGTGTAGAATACACAACCTTGGCATGGCAAGTGGACTGCAGTGCAACCCAGTGACATGGACTGCAAACAGAGTGAGTTGTATAGCTGCTTTATCATATGTGGGAAGCTACCTGCCCAGCTCATGTAAGTAGAACTATTTTTCACTGTATCACCCCATAGGTTGAATATGGGACCGGACACAGTTGCATGGTGATACAGTGACAGCATAAAACTTGTTCTGCCAAGGGGCTAAAAAAAGAGTGTGTGAAAGTGAAACAAAAAGAAATGTTAAGCTGAAAGGAGGTTAGGGTGATGACCATGGATAGTGCAGTAGAATGTATATAGTATAAAGGAGGTAGAATGTGAACACAACACATATCTAAAATACCAAGTGAAAATGGCAACACTGACTAAACTAAGAATAACCAAGCTGAGGTAATGACAGATGAGGAGATGGTGTCTGGCTAGCTTCTGGTGGGACCCAGACCATGTCCCGAGTCATACCTCAGTGAAGCCACTTTGGCCCAAAGTAAACACATACTATTGAGCACAAAGGAATGCACAAAGGCTCATAATGAACACTACTAACAATACCAGCCAGTTTTGATCGAGGCAGCGTGTTAGGGAAATGCCCATGACTGAACAATTTGTTCAAGTTGCCAACCGAATGTTACAATTAACACACACAAATGCTACTGGCTTTTGACCTCCAGTGTACTGAAGCCCTCAGGCAGCCTCTGCAAGCACTGCTTCTGAAAAGGACAAATATTTGTTTTGTTAAAAGGATGTTCCACTTAGTGTTGTGGTTTGTAGATTAGACATTCCTTGATATATGCATGCTTCACAGACATTACAGGAAAATACCTTTTTTTGATTATAATGAATAGAAATACATTTACATAAATATCTATTTGAGGTTATAAAAACAATTCAAAAGCTGCATTTCCTTTGTATTAGTTTAGCATCAGTGTGCCAAAACAGCAAAGCAATAACTACTGCAAGAGAAAATGTGAAATTCATTCACTGCTCCATTATGTATTAGAAAAAGTACAAAATCAAATTTCACATACAACCTACAAATGGAGTTTAATGAGGCAAAAATGCTGCAAAACTGAAGCAAATCAGTGGTCCAAGTTCCACCCTTAACATTCTGGCAGTGTACCACTCAGATGTAGCATGGATATATGCTACAACCCGAAAAATGGATAAATTCTGTATAAGATGACACACAGTTACTCCACACAAACAAATACAACCCATTAGTTAGTTAGCCAGATAATTTTAGCTAATGTAGCTAACATTAGCTAACAAATGGAGACCCCAAGGAAATATGTCATCACTACCCTGCAGAACGCACAGCTAGAACCCAGAGCTCATCGGCACCAATTTACCCATTCCTGAGCAGGAGAGACTGAATGTTGCCTACTTTTTTTCTTCTTTTTTTTAACATCCTGCAATTAGCTGTTATTTCATAAACATATTGTTGATAACTGGACAGTTAACTTATTTATGCAAGCCATTTCAGGTGTAAGAATTTACAGTGTGGAGTTTGCTGATTTCATCCTCTTTAAACACAGGATTCCCCCGTCATGACACACTGACCGGTTGGGAATCCCATAGAGTTTCCCTCAGAGGCAACGTGTTATTGGCTGGGATGCAAAAAGTTTCATTTATGAATACAGCAGCTCAAATATACTGTCAAGAGGTGATGTCTTTTTTTTTTTCTTTTTTTTTTAAAGAAGCTGAATTCACGTTTCAGGAGGCACATTCATTCTTGGCACCAATATTGCATTGCGCCACTGGATTGGCATCCCTACACCCCCAACTACATCATTAACTATCGGTAGTCAATCTGGGACCCATGCCAGGAAGCAGGTTCAACAAACTCTCATTAACCCCAAGATAGGAAACTCAGAGATTTGGTTCCAGAACAGATGATCGGTGTTTAAGTTCAAACAACTCTGAGTATGTTCAATTTGAGTTAAGCACATAAGTGATGAATGAAAGAAAGCCTTTACCAATGGAGCTCTGGTACAGATAAATAAAAGGCAGAGGCTCCATTTTAATACATTGGACGTGGAGATATTACTGCATATGTATGCTGACGGTGCACATTTATCTTTAAAACAGAGCCCAAGTCTGTGGGTAAAATGTCAATTAGGCAACACAAAGTTTTATTCAGTGTTGCCCAATTCATCATTTCCTTGACATACCGTCACAAGGATAGCAGTAGGTGGAGCCAAATGCTGGAGACACTAGGCAGGCAGGATGAAAAACAGAACTATTATTTAAAGTAAAAATAAACCGTGACACAGTAACTCACAGACAACTCCTCCATGACTGAACCTGAAACTGGACTTAAATACTAAGTGAACTAAGGAGGAGATAAGGTGCAGGTGGAAAGAACACAGAAAGACAGGGCTGATGAGGCTAGATGCAGGGCAGGTGTGTATAAGTGCAGAGGGAACAGCAGGCTGGAGAGGATAATAAACCAACATACATAGAACAACCACAGAATACACATGAATAACTCGATACACAAGCAACACTACGAACCTCTCTATAAGCTGTGTGCGTACAGACCAGAATGAAAACGAAGACAGACTAATAAACTAATAAAGGCAATTTAAAGTCCAGTCCAAACAATCACAGGGAAAAGTCTAAGGGTCTCTGGAGGACTGGTAAAGAATAGCAGCTGGACAAAGACCATGAAAGAACCATGACATTTATAACAGTGGAATCTAACTGTGTATCAGACTATAGCGTACATTACATTTTAATGATATTTATTCAGCTTTAATCTGCCAAAGGACAAAAGACAGGAGGCAGCAACTGAAGATGAAATGTATAGTTAAAGATTTTAAAACTATAAAGATAAAAGCCAGTGAGACATGACCGTAAGCTCACAATCTGATAAATTAATAACGCATTTGGCGATTTCCACTTGAAAAGTCGTTGAGTTTAAAATATAGTAGATTTTTAAAATTTTAGACATCTACAGTATTTGTATACTGGCTCAATAGCATTTAGTGACGCTGCTCGATCCTGCACACTTAGAAATATTAACATAGAATCTCCAATTTTATAAGAATGATGTTCCATGAGTGTGACCAATTACATTGTGAGTGATAGAGATTATTTATTAATTCTATGTCTAATGTTCAATAATCATTTTAGTACAGAAGCTGCTCTGATAAACTGACAACTCATGTGCACAGACTCACAGTGTTGTATAACGAGGTCATGCTGAGGTTGTATTCTGAGCTGGGGCCGAATTCATGTGGTGTAATACTTGAATGTAAGAGCAAAATGCACTCTTCAAGGAAATGACTGATGCACATAAAAGCGGTAACTTTAGAAAGTCCTTGAGCAACAAACTAATAGCCAACCAGAATTTTGATATTGACAGAGTAAACCTCTACTAATTTAATGCGCCTTGATACGGACTGAATTAATGAGGAAACGAAACAGAGTCTGACACGCCAGACTCTGTAAGAGGGAGGAAACAGAGAAACTGCTAGTGAGCAGGTTAGTTTCACAGAGACGGCACTGGAATGAGTTTTGAAGGAGGGGTACATCCCATCCATCCCATGTCTGAACAGGCAGGATATCAACCAATCTGATGTGTGTAGAGGTGTTTGTGTGTTCTGCAGAAGCCTGGTGTTTTTTTCCAGGTGATTTAATGAAGGTGTAAACACTGTGAAACTGCGCACTTCTCCGAGGCTGCAGTCCCTGTTACCTTCAGATGCTGCAGGGATTTAAATAACTGAAAGAACTTTTCATACATTCTGGATCTATAAAATATGAGATGACCACTCCAAAATTGCTCCTTTTACTTACTAATTACTTTTGCTAGAACTTCACAGTCTTCTATCAGTGATCCTCATACCTGTCATAGCACTTTTCATATTTCTTCATTTGTCATTTCACCTATAGATGAGTTAAAATTGGACTGTATGTAGATGTGGCTGACCAGATAATTTGAGAGGACATTTGGGCAAGGTCCACCATGTACTATGGACATGACAATCTTCCCTGGCAAACTATATTCATCTTCTCTGATTGCTGCTCATAGAAATGCAGAATAATAAAGTCTTAAATCTGTTTCCATCTTAAGCATTGCATGGTTGAATGATGTAGTTCCTCTTTTAAAACATCCCACAAAGAACCTGTTGAATTGTAGACAAGGTAGCAGCTCTCCACAGGTCCATCAAATTCTCTCAGCCTTTTCATAAAAAAATGAAAGGAGTTCTCTTTTGGGCCAACTTTATCAATACCTTCCTCAAACCTGCCTGCATCATCAGGAAATGAATTCTCTCACAGCGACATCACAGGTCTCAGAACGGCATATGTTAAATCTGCTGACTGTGTGGCAGGCAATCTGGAGTGCCAGGTTTGCAATTACCTCTGATAGAGATTGCTGTTCCAGCCTTCCAACAGATAGATCATGACCATGTCACTTCATTAACTTAATGCTACATGATAGCAGACACATTTAACCAGAAAAATCACAGTTGCATTAGGGGTAACTACAAGGTTCTTACAGTGCATCTTTTGGAATATCACAACTGCCTGTATCACTGCCTGAGTCCTCCTCATCCCTGACTACTTTGGGTAAATGTTTGCGTGTATTTGCTGAAAATTAACATCAAAAACATTGTTGATGTTTCCATATCAATTATAATACTTGAAATTTGGAGGGGATAGCATAAAACCTATAGCATGTAGTTTCCATCACACCTCTCGACGTTGCTGGGCCCTCATTTGAGTCAAAAAGTGAAATCTAATAATAAACCATAAGAAAGGTTGGACTGGTGAGAGGAAGGACTTAAGGATATAAAGATAGGGGAATCAGATGGCCTATGTCCATCATTTGGATCTCTTAGTAAGTGCCACGCATTAGTTTATATACTGTAGGACAAATTCATTCATTCATTCATTTTGCAATAGTATTTTCAGTCAAAGCTACATTTGAACAACACATATTAAGGTTAAGGAGCCAACGCACAAAGACTCTCCACCACATCACTTGGACTATTCAAATAGCTGGAGATAGAAAAACATATGTCACAGTTGCAGTTATGATTTGACTGTTAGAGCCTACAATACAAGCAATGTCAGTAAATCTCATGTGATGGGCATCTTGACCCAAAGGTAAAGGGCTAATGCCATAGCGTCTCTGACCTGCACTTGAGTCATGTAAGCAGGTACAACATTGCAAATGTTACACTCATCACTTTATCAGCCAAATTGAATTTTTCAGCACTTGTGCGCGTAATGATCACCTCTGAGTCAGACGAGTCTGAGTTGAACTGCTGAGCTGTGAAATACAAGATCAGACATGAGAAGATTTTGAATGACTCTGAACAATGGAGTCATTTACTTGGGATAGTAATCAATGTACGCTCTTATTGTTTAGTTATTTACCTCAGTATCACTTAGTAAGGAAATCTTCAGCCGTACAAAATGTACATTGTGATGCATTGGTGTGCCTTCCCCACTGCCTCTTTGTAGTGTTTCAGAGAGAAGGGTGCTTCTGTCCCTGGTATATCAATGATCTTACCATCAGGGTAGAGCAGAAGGTAGGGACCACCTTGTACATTTTTCTGAAAGTCCTTCATTTTTTGTTTGGCAGCTTTGCATCTGACCCTGGTTACACTATAAAGGGTTATACCATTACTCTGACAGGTGTCAGCACTCCATCCTTAATCTGCATAATGAACTGAAATCCACATACAGGCTTCTGCAAATAGGTTCATTGACACACAGCAAATACATGACAGAATGGACTACCAGCAAAATGAATAGGCTACAACAGAGGGCCCCGGTTCAGATAGGTAGCTAATGGCAACGCCGCTACCTATCTGAACCGGGGCCCATGGTGTCGGTCCGGGGCGGCGGGTGCGATGAGATCGGTCTAATAAGTGGCAACACAGAGCTATAAGGAAGCTTTGCTCTCACACGCGCTGCATTTATAGTCACACAAACACACACGCAGTCACTCTAGTGCGCGCTCACTCCAGATTCCAGGAGATTGGATCTTATTTGCGGGCGTCAAGGAGCCGCTATCAATAAGTGGTAGAGTTGGGATGTCTGTAACAAGACTGTAACGATGTGAGCATCTGCACTTGAACTATAGCATCCTGTAAACAAGCTGCGCGCTCCAGCTGTTTGCAATTAATTACTGATGAGCTGTTACTGCTGTACGATGTACAGAGAAATAAAAAGAAAAGCAGAAAGGTTCACAGGCAGGTGGTGATTCAGTGTGTTGAACAGATGTATTTCAGACACTAGTTACTGTGATGTTTCAGTATTTACAGACCAAACTGACCCGCAGCACATGTTGAAGCACTGTGTGTAAAAGTGCACCGCTGCAGCAGTGACACACGTTGTTAGCACAGATCCACTTACAAAGATCTGCTAACTTTGTTGTTTTTTTATATTATAATAGAGAACAAAGTTCCAGCATCTTTATAATAATGACCTGTCTAAATAAATCACCTCTGGGTGTCATCCTGCTCCAGTTTACAGCGCGTCAGTCCGTGGTGAGAGAGGAGCAAAGCTGCATTCAAATAAATAAATACATGTCAGGTTCCAAAATTACATGTTGATGTTTCATGTGGATAGCAACATTCTGATATAATATACATTTTTTGTTTGATGCACTGATGCACTGTAGTCTCCGTTTTGACATTTCCTCCCAATACAATATGTTTTAAATGAGTTACTGAAAGCAGTGTTTTGAAATTGGGATCCATACATAATTCCTAAACCCTAAAAATATCTTTAAAATGTTCTTCCATGTGGCCTATATGGATGTTTTTGTATTTTGTATCATAATTTAACTTAAGGTTTTAACTTATTGTTGATTATGGCACACTCATTAACAAGAAAATTAAAACTGGCACTCTATGTCAAAAAGGTTGCCTACCCCTGGTAATGAATGTGGAGACCCTAAACCTAATTAAAAATAAGTAATTCATGACATGTTACCTTTACTTGTGCCAAGCTTATTGGCATCATACAAGAACTGCAGAATGAAGTTTCAGAATGAAAGTTTAAAGCCTAATATTGCTATATCTCCATACACAGGTTCAGCTTAGGTTACATTAATCTTATGACTGACGTTAGCTAAATGATGTAATGCTAATGTTACGGCACAGCTAATAGTCAGCTGGTTTCATTGTCAACATCCATTGTCGCTCACTTCCATTGTGCCTTTTACTTTTGTGTTTTCTGTTAATGTTATTTTTAACATTTAGGCCACTGTAGTCTTGGATTCTAATGGCCTCAGTATGCCTTAAAACAGGTGCTTATCAAACTGTGTGACAGTGTTTAAAACGCCCTCCTCCCTCATCTTTCCAAAGTTGGAATCTGGCAATCACCCCCACCTCATGTGGTGATTGGCCAGGTGTGAGGAGGTTTGAAAGCGTGTGCCAAGTATGTCATTCTTCACATATCTCCCAGCATTTTCTTTGGTTACCACTAAGTTATTAGTTGAAGATAGTCAAGATTGTCAGAGTTTTTGCCCGCCTTTGAGTGTTGCCATTTGGAACTTGATGTGATTGGATGACACTTTATACAACCAAGCATACTGAAAAATAATAAGTTAAGTATGCAGTGATTTTAGGGGTTGGAATCCCATTATATGCCCTGTTAGATTCATCTGTTTTTGACTGTACTGTAATGGCAGCCTCTTTGTCTGCCAGAATAGTCAGTCTCACCCTTTCTGGTTTGTTCTCATCAACCCCTGTTCTCCCCCTTCACTCCTCTTTTAGTACTTTATAGAATAACATCCCTTGAGCTTCACCCCCTCCCTTCTGCCTCTTTTTATATTTTTATCCGCCTCACTTGTCTCTACTACCTTCTACGCTCTGATTACAGCAGGAAAACAGAATTCTGTCATCAGCTTCTGCTTTTGTTGTGTGTTGTTTCCTTGACTTTCTTCTCTCTGACATCCTTTCTTGTTTCCCTTTCTGTACCACTCGTCTTTAATCTCTTTCATTCTGTTCTTCTTTGCTTTAAATAAGGATTTTTAGGGGGGTGGGGTGGGGGTGTGGGTGGATCATGTCTTGTGTTTTGATCCTACCATCAAACATCTTTACGACAAACTTTGGAAACACTACAAAAAATACAATGCAACCATAAAAACATGAAAAGGTATTTCAAAAATGATAGAAAAGGTTCAAGTTGTTATTGATGTTGGGGTTGGCTTATGTTGGCCTCGATATGTGCACACAACAATCATAGAACCAAAGCTTACAGGTTGGAAAAACTGTCTGACATTTCACAGTTTGGGGTATGGCGGACAGAATATTTTGCAAACAAGATGAAGACATCTGTGTTCAATCAAAGCATTTCAATCTTTTCTTGTATTTCATGTGAGTGTTGGAGAGATGGAAAACCATCTTCTGTCAAAATATGAGAAGGGGTTGTTGCTCCTCTTCAGGCCTCTGTCATTTGTAACAAATGTGAAACACAGCAACCTATTCTCAACTCTTCTCTTCATTCAACCCTTTCCCTCCTCCATCCCTATTCCCTGACTATGAGAGCAACCTTTCGACACTTTCTGAGAACCTCTCCTGACCTTGCGCTCTCAACTCTTCATTCCCTGTCTTCCTCTCCCTAGCTCTCTCTTCTCACCTTCTTTTCCATATACCTCCCCTGCCTCATGCTCTCTCATTAGTCTTCTTCATGATGCACACCAGGGTTGAGTTAGGATCTGATCTTCATGGGGGTCTCTAATTTAATTGACATGGCGCTTTCAGTCAGAAAGAGATAGAGGTTTCACTGCTCATTATATGGACTAACACATTCACATGTGAGCACACACAGACAACAGCCCACTTCATGCATCAACTGCATCATGTAGATTACTGCAACAATTAAAATACTGAAATATGAAGTCAGACATTATGACAGCATACACAGCAGAGAGAGGGAGAGATTTCACTGGACATAACTTGGCCCAACATTTACACACACAACAGCCACAATTAGGCGATATCAAGTACACTGCGACAAGACATATTTTATTTTTGCTAATTTGAAATATGAAAGCACTGAAAGCACATGAAACACTGCTGGTAAAAATGTTTCTTTTTGCCTATTTGTCTCGTTTATGTAAATAACACTCATTGTACTGAAAACTATTATTTGTGATTAAAATAATGTTTGATGATAATGTTTTAGTGATGCCCACTGATGTGTGATTTTACTGCTTTCATTGGTCGGTCCCATCTTTATGTGAGCTCAGCTCCCCATTGGCTCCCACATATAACTCAAACCTTGACACACATCACACACTGGGTTATGTATGACTTCATTGTCAACATTTTCTAAGAGAAACAATATATCATATTTAATGTGAAAGGGATTGCAGTGATGATGAATCCACAGAGAATAAACACTCAATTCTGCAGCCCTACAGAGCTCTTTAGCCTATTGTAACTCTTTGTTTTATAGCACTGCACAGTAAGAGCTCTGTTTCCAACAGCAACAGGCATCTGCTTTCCTCAGAGCTAACAGTGCAGCAGCGAGGCTTTCCACTGCTGGAGACATGACATGAATAGCTCTGACATTCTTCAAGGCACTTCCAGGTTGTAGAAGTAAAAAATCCTCATTTCAAACCCCATTGAAAAGTAATAGTAATAATCAAACATTTAGCTTTGGAACATATCCCTGCTCAACAGTGTGATATGTTGTTTACTTGGTAGGACAGTAATTTAAAATAAAGGTCTTAACAAGCCTCATTTCCTATGACTCTATGTGCAAGATCAGCAATGGTTTGAGGTCAAGAGGTGATGCCCGTCAACCTGTAGAAAGTCAGAGTACTCTACCCAAAATGCGGAGGGCGCCTCACAGGAGGGGGTATTCACAAGGTATTAATCACCTACCTGGGGACAAACTAATGATCACAGAGACCCTCAGTTGCTACAGCTCAGAGTGTGAGACATCCTACCTGTTTTAAGGCGACACCATTTTGGATCAGCTGGACCTCCCTCCCTCGCGAGTCAGAGTTCCCCCTGCTGGCATGTACTCCTGGTCAGGGTGAGCAGAGAGCACATTTAGTGTCTGCAAAAGAGGCATCTTAAATGTCAAATTCAAAATGTGCCCTCTTTACACATTCGGCGCTACCATCACCAAAGAGGGTTCATAAAAAACTACATGTGTGCCAGTGTCTGAGCTTTGCTGGAGTCCTTTCACTTACATGTCAACAGGTTTATTTCAGGTGAATTTTATAATACAAATTATAATACACTATGATATCATAATATATTGGGAAATATTCTTTGTAGTTATTACAGAGGGACTGAACACATTTCCTGTCAATACAGTACAACTTTAATTCCAGGTTCAACAGGTCAAGTCAACAGCATGAACAGGTAGAACCAGGGCTGGACTATGCGGCCTCCAGCCACCAAGACGTCCAATCTCTTCAGCTACTCTAGACACCTTGTCTAGGGTGTCAAGACCAATAATTTGAAAAAGAAACTTAGTCTGAAGTATGTTCCATCTTTCAAACCCTCACCCCAGTACACCAGTATGTTCAGCAGGAAGTAGTCAAGTGCTACAAACTATTCACAACTCTGCATTTACATTTACATCCTGTACATGATATTGTGTGTTTATGCATTTGTGCTCATTCATACTAATAAGTAGTGGTATCACTTGTTTGCTTTCTCTCTCTCCTCCCACGAGAGCTTATTGGTATTGGCAACTTATAAAAGCAGACAGGGCAGCCCTTTCAGAACATGAATCCAAACTCTTAGGAGACAGACGAGCTGCTGGAAGACCTCAACATTGGGGAAGAGCATAAAGATGAAGGTTTTGAGGACAAGGATCTAGGCCCAAGAGCCGGGAACCTCATGACCTAAGTATCTCTTTCCAGGACAGCCTGCCACTTAATCCACATAGTCTACTATCATCTTTGCCTCCACACAGCCTGGTTTCTATGCCTCTACCCAGCCTTCTGCTTTTTATGCCTCCACACAGGCTGTGACCGCATCTGCCTCCATACGGCCTTTCTGTTAAACCCACTGGTGCTACTCCCAAGGTTCCTAAAGGACAGCTTGTAAGAGGGCTTGAACAAAAGCTGAAAAAGAAAATACCCAAAGTGCAATGATTCTAAAGTATTATTTATATAAGTGGTTACATTACTTGTTATTATTAGTCTGTTGTCCATATTTTCAGGCTGTGGATGAGCACAACATGCCAGGTATGAACCATGTAGACAAATTAGCAGAGTATCTGGTGGGTCTGTAGAACCATACTGGTTTGACCTTGAGCAACCAACAGGTTAGCGCCATCATACACCTCTGGCAGATGCTGCTGCCATATGGCCAGCAATGGGTGGTGTTCGCTGCCAGGCACCAGGACAGGCTCACAGCAGGAGAGTTCAGGTCTCCAAAGTAAAAGTCAGAATTTACTCCTGGTGTGGAGAGCCTAAATCGATGTGTGCTGGGATCCACCACCTCCACTGCCCATTGGCCAGACTGCTGCTGTGTGGGACCCTAACAAGATATAATCTTGTCCTACAGGATTAAAGCAACATCCAGCAACTAAATCTGGGTAATGGGGCCATTATGCAGAGCACTACACTACAGCTGGCTGAGGTCATTCAGTGGCATAATAAACAGGCGAAGCAACAGGATATCACACTGTTCCTGCAGGAAATAAATGTGCTTGGTCCATTTCCTGTGGCTTCCGAGGTCCTTCCACCTGCCAATATCCACCCTGCTGCTCCACCTCAAACACACAGCACTGAACATGTGTACAACCTGCCCCCAAGCACTGTAGAACTGGAAAAGATGAAGCTCCTGTCACTGCTGCCTCACAGGCTATCAAGCCAGAGCTAATAGCTCAGAAGCAGCTTTTTTCTGTTTGTCTTCACGCAAGCGACCTCTGTCTGTCTTCAAACTCCAGCCAATTTTGCTGTTTTGACACCTGTATACAGTCCCCTGCTTCTAAGGCAAGGTTTAACAAGTGGAAGGTGGTGCAGGAAGTGTGGACAATTCAACTGGGACACATTCAATATCAGGACATTATCTATTGCCCCAATACAAAGATAATACCTGAGGAGCTGTGGCTGGAGCAGACAAAATAAATACGTGATTAAATCTAAAAAGGTAAAGAGGTTATTGTGTTCTTATACAGACGATGTGTTATATTGTTTGGTGCTGTAAATCATATACTTTGGGTATTTTTTGTACAGAATTTAGTAGCCTTTTTGTACAATTATTTTTTTGAGTATGACTGTGTTCAGATCAATAAAGCCGACAAGTGTTTATCCCAGCATCTCTTAAACTCAGTTTTAGTTATAGTTATAAATGTCAGTCATTTTTTAATTAATGATGTCTTGATATCAATGTAGTCGAAAATAGTTAAGGCTACACATAAAACCCTAAACTGCTTGATTGATGGCTTTGTTATAATATACCATTCAAATATTGTTGCATCCTTCCCTTTCAATAAATTAATAATGACTGTCATGTCTTCTTGTCTTAGACATCATGAGATCATAATAGTGTAGTATAATGTGACGGAATTTATTTTCTCTATAAACAAATAGTGTCAAACCTAAAGAAAAGAAATATCAAAGGATTCATAACCCATTTAAACCCATTGCAAAATACATTTGTGGTACAAAATTTGGTATAAGGACTAATTATAAAGAGTCAGAATATGAACAGTATGAAAGGTATGGAACAGATGATTTGTCAAAGTCAGTCTCAAATGTCTTTAGATTTTGTTTCACAAGGGTCAATATCAAAATAAACCAAAACCGTGTGTTAGTTTTTACAACTAGGTAGTGAACACTGTTTCTTTCTAAGATGTAAAGACAATACATGAAGCTCACCAGTGGAATTGAACCTGAGACGTTTTGATCCACATCGACCTTCCCTCCTCCTACAGAAACAGAAAAAGTACATTTTCAGCATCTACAAAAGAAATTCCATGAAGTAGCAACTATGTTAGAGTTAAATAACTGAAGTTCTCTCTCTCTCTCTCATATCTTTTTTTTCTTCATTTTTCTTCTTGCACCTCTCGCCAGAGTGGCCTTCAGCTCATGGTACTTGACATTTCCAGCCATTAACACAGGACTGTAGCTAGAAGTTGAATGGATGTCAATGAAAATTGTGTGAGAAAGGTGTCACACAATGGCTGGATAGCACATACCATTATAAGGAAGGCTATGAAGTCATGACCTTAATTGTGCTCAGGGCCTCGCCATCAGTATTTTCACAATAGAGAAAAGAATTCAAGTTATTATGACAGAGTTATCTTTCAGATTCAATAGACATGTTGCTTTCCAGTAGGTTTACCTGGAGGAAGTTGCCAATCTGGTCCTTATTTTTGCAAGTCCACTTGATTAATTGTTATTAATTAATTAATTGAAAATGTATTGTCAACAGGGTAGTCAAGGCAGGACCGGCTGAAGCTAGGAAGGTGATTGTCTCTTTCCTTGAATCCAGTGGTTGTATTGAGCGAGAGTTCTGGGGTCTGAGTATTTGACAGGTGAGTCTGGCTGGAGCACAGTACGAAACAGAGTTCATGAGACCAGGGAGTAGTGAAGGAATCAAGGATGGCAACCGGAGAGAACTGCACATATAATCAAACGTTAGGACAACTGAGACAGGCAAGGAGAATGGAGTGCAAGGCCGGTCCTTAAATACTGAGTAGAAGATGGCTTGATGACTGATGAGTAGCAGCTGTGTAAATTGCAATGAGGAAAACTCTGACTCCGCCCAGCTCCAAACCAGTCTCCAATAGACAGGGAAACTACAAGACAGACAACACACCCACAAAAGGGGAGGAAAAGGGGAACAAAGGGAAAAACACAGGGATCCTGACAAAAAAACCATCCTCTGCTATGTGTAGCAGGTTTCAATCAGGATGGCCTCTTAGAAATTGTCCATATGGTCCATATTAATAGCGTGTTGTATATAGTTCTGTGTAAGTATGTATAGTCTTTAGTTGTTGAACTTATGGGATTTAATGTTTAGTGTTGGGAAGGGGTTTTGTGAGGTTGTCAGTCAGGCAAATCTGAGGTCTGATTACAGGCAGCCACTTGGTACACCTGTTGGTAATGAGACACTCATTGTCGGTGAGAGGACCAAACAATGAAACTGGAGGACTATTGCACACTGGAGAAGGCATAGTTGAAACATCTTCGCAGTTTTCCCCTTTTCTTGTATTTGGACAGGTTTTAACAAAACAAGTGCTTTGGACTTTGACTTTGGTTGCACGCACCCCTGCTCGTCAACTGGTGCATTTCAATTCCCTTAATTGTATCCATGTTGCCCGCCCTTGTGTCTTTTCCTTGTGTCTTAGTTCCTCTCTCTAAAGATGCAAGGTGAGAAGAAATGAGGAAGTATGCTTCTAGAGAAATGAGACATCCTTTCCTCTGAAGTGTCATGTGAAGCGATGTCTCTTTCTGATATTTCTGACGGTATCGGCTGTCAGTCAGCTTTAACAGCAGTGGCGACTTCTGATGGGGTTTGTGGTGCTAATACTAATAAAGGAGCAGTGTTTTCTCTCTATTACCTGTTTGACAAAAGCCTGCACATTCTGTATGTATACTGTGTCCTACTCAGAGGCGCATCAACCATTTCTACTAGCAGAACACGTTTATATTATTTATTCATCATTTGTGCCTGTATGTAGTTTAATCTGATTGTGAATTAATTATTTAATAACTCCGAAAATGATTAGAGTTTCTTTTGAACACTGGAAATGATCAATTAGGCTAAATCTTTCTGGGAAAATTGGAAAGATGTAACCCATATCACACCATGACATTTTTCAGCCTCACATGTGACTGAACTGAAATGATGATACATGATGTAAAATATAAATATCTTTAGAAAGTGTTTCTCGCTGACAGACACTCTCCTTGACTTTAGTTTTATCCATAATAACAGTTAATGTGGGAAATAACAGATCATGAAAAGAGTGATATGAAGTAGTATATGGTTCTGTTGTTGTTCAGATTCTCCAATTAACACAGAGGTACTCTTTTTAACTAGATAGTGAATCAGACAACAACAAATATGAATTGAATCTGTAATGTCTCTCCACTCAGTGATGTTGTGATGTATCAGATCAGTCTGAACAGCTGCAGCGTCCAATCAATAACTGATATCCAATAGAGAGGCGTGTTGGCCTGTAGAAGACTTCGATGAAGGCCCACGACGACTCAGAGATCTTTACTCGCTCATCGACCCTCACTTCTCAGAGCAGAAATAAGCACATCGGAATAGTGAATCAGAGTGAGGAGCGAGGAACAATCAAATAAGGGAATTGGGATGTACCCCACGTTTTTTGCTTGAGCGCAGTAGTTTTAACCTCCACTTGGAACCAAGGCCCTTGACTTAGTACAGTCAAGGGCCCCTGGGCACTGAAGCTCATCTCCCTCAAACAACTTTTTGCTTTTATTTTATTCTAATTAGGTAATATGGCTGTTGGGTGGAAACCTTGTAACTCCATATTTTGTTTTGGACATACTAGATTTCTGACAGTGACCATTATTATCAACATCAAGAGAATGGGTCAAGCCTTATGGTAGATCTGGCCATGCTTGGAACATAGACGTCAGTTAAGTCAGGGGTGTAAGTCAGTGGATTTGTGGTGTGTACATTTTGGGAAAAATTATAAAATAGCCAAGCAAAATGGATGGAGAGAGTGTTCCTGAGAGGAGGAGAGCTGCTATGGTGGCAGCTTTAAAAGTGACCGCCCCTATTGCTCCAATAAAATACAACCAAACAGGCCAGAGGTCCATCACATATGCTAAAAAATGTACTGTGGAGCCAATATGTCCTAGAATATGAAAAGCAAAGCCCAGGAACACACAAAAGAAAGATAGGTTGAATGAGAGATTGTGCTGAGTTATAGAAGATAGTGGAACAGAGATGTCATGGCTTCAGTTCTCAATAAAAATGAAGCTCTACAACATGGAAAACTGACATGGTCTGTCTCTCTCAACTCGGCATTCCAGAAGCTGTCTCAAAGATTAGATTTCTTCCCAAAATACCTGGAAACCTAATCTGTCCAGCTACGTAATGTGAAAATCAGTTGCAGGTGTTGCATGATGAATGAAATCATGCATACAATTTTTCATTTTTTGGCTTTCCATTGCACTGGTGGATTATTTTAATTCTGTCATTCCAAAAGGGGCTCATATTACTGATTTCTAGCAACAACATTAAACACATCACCACCTCATGACATTGTTGCACAGGAGTTGTGGTCAAAATCTTGGTATTTCAATATAGTACAGCTAAAAAGGAAAGATAATTCATTAAAGGAAAACAATTAGACGATCAAATTCTGACCTTGAGTGGGTTTTTCGAAAAGTTACTTTTGTTTTCCCAACTAGCAGGGGGGTTATTTTGTACCTCCTCTGGCAGGTGACTTTTAACAGTGCAGGTGTTCATGGATTTCCTGTACCACTGTTACAGGTAATGAAACACTCCTCAAGACCCTCACACTGTTAGGCTGTGCCCAGACGCACACACACAAGCACCAAGAGGAAGAGTCAACAGACTTCTCTCTCCAGGTTATCACCCCCACACACCCTCTCAACATCAATTTGGTCACAGCAAGGAGGAAGGAGAAAGTAAGAAGAACTTTATTATCTTGGAACCATATGCCCTTGTAATTGTTGTCCTTAAAGTTATGTGTGAGGACAAAGTTTACCAGATGTTCTGCATCTTGCTGCTTTAAAGCCATATGAATGGTGTTCCAGAGTTCAGAGGAAAAAGGGTTCAGCTTTATTGTAAAAGGAATAAATTGTGAAATTTCTAAGGGGAAAAATATTTTACTCTTGGTGATAATGAACAAAATTGAATCTGCTTATAATTACTGCCTTAGCAATATCCACCTGATTCCACTAATGTACAGTGTACCATATTTCTAATCTATCATCACACAGTGTATACTCAGTAAATAGTATATTATAGTTTATGGTCATATATCCAGTCTCCATTTTATGTTATTTATACTTTTTTATATTTGAGTTAGTCTATCTATCTATCTATCTATCTATCTATCTATCTATCTATCTATCTATCTATCTATCTATCTATCTATCTATCTATCTATCTATCTATCTATCTATCTATCTATCTATCTATCTATCTATCTATCTATCTATGAGTTCCTTAAACAGTCAGGGCACGGTTAGGTTTAGTGTTACTCTCCATATTCACATGAACAGCCAAAACAACAAACATAACAATACTGCATCACATTCTTTAAATTCATACATATTCAGTGGCCAATGCATTTATATAATTGCTAATAAATAATAACTTAAGAAAAGAAGTAAGAAGTCTCTTACTTTCTATTAGGATTGACAGCAGACTAAGCTGGTGGGGGAAAATAATTGAAGTCTTAACACTTATTTCTCTTTGAGACCATCGACCTGTACCTCCAAAAGTAATTGGCCAATTGGGATGCAGCCCTGTCACACCTGCCCACATGAGAGCTTTGTGTAAGAGCTGAAACTGAAAAGAATAACCATAAAGGAGAAACCCTGATCAAATAAATAATAATCTTTTACAATAAGTCACTTTTTTGGTTTCAATACATTTTGATTCACTTCATTATTTTGCATTGCTGTTTGATTCTGAAAATGATATCAGTATTTTAGTCACATTTTTTTAGGCTAAACTTTCAAAAATGATGTACCGTTTTGTCATTTGTCTGTTATTTATTTATGCTTTAATTAGAGTTATCATAAAGTTATAATAATATAATCAATAATTGCATACAATAATAATAATAATTGTAGTTATAAAGAATAAGGAAATATAATATTAGGGCTGTTTACACTGCAGGAACTAATTTTACGTAATTTCACTTGTCTCCATAGCAGGAACCAACCCTGAAGGACAATCTCCCAGAACTTTTACGGGGGAAAAAAGAGTCCCTGGATCGGGGTATGTCATCCTTGCAGGCCCGAAAAATTCCTGGGTGGGGCTTGAAGCTGACTCGGTGCTGATTGGGTATACTTGCATTGCCGCGGTGACGTCACAGTCAAAACTGTCGCACAGCGATTACACGATGATCGAAACTGTTGTAGAATGATTAGGCCACCTCCACAGTCCAGTGGGTCCAATCATTACTCTGCAATGGAGACAACAGCTGAGAGGACTGAGTGAGAAGACATTCCCGTAAGGTTCCTGCCTCCTAAATTTTACCCCGAACTTTCTTAATGGAAACAGGACTTATGTGATAATTTAAGAATGAATTTATTTAAAGAAACTGGAGTCAGAAAGACTCAAACAGGCAGTCTGACATGTCATGCATTAATTTCCTGTTTGCATAACCAATGGTAGTATACACTGTGTGGGTGGCAGCAGTGGGGCAGAAAACAATGACATCACAATGTCATGATAGTATTAGTATGGACATTTTCGTCCGTCGTTAGAGATAAAGCAACTTGCTGAAAACCAGTAAAATGTTCAGAGGTGAATTTGTTTGCAGTGCTTATCCTTGAATTTCCTCTCTTTTTGCACCTTTGGTAGACACTGTGCCAACTCATATTGTGGTGAGAAAAAGCAGCTAGAAGCAGTGATAGCACAAACATAGACCACATAAAGTGAGAAATGAAATGTGAGTGTCTCAAACATCAAACTGCAGCACTGGTTCAAAGTACAGAAGCCTCTCTCACACAAGTAACAGTAGCATGCAAAATAAAAGAAGAGCACAGATGCGATCATTCTGGTTATTATCTTCACATTAAAATGAAAATCTAACTGTTTTCTTAAATGATACTACAGATGGGGCTTTAACCCCACAATGACTGATTCAGGAGTTCAGTGCCTTATCCATCTGCAGTGACTTCATTTTCTACAACTACGTATGTTAACCCAAGTCACAAGTCAATTATATGAAAAATTAGACATAAGCAAGGGATGGTTGTGAACCACAGAGGTCAAGCACGCTTCTGCTCTGCCATTTTCTATAAGGTACTTATTTTAACCCAATGTTTTTTTTGATTAAGCAATGAACAGTAAGAACCATAAATTATAACATAAACCTGGAGCACATTTCCACTGAGCCACTCTGTTGCCAAACATCCTCGGTGAGACTAGAATACCAAATCTCTGATTTTAGGGGCTAATGGTGCTATGTATCATAACCCGAGCATTGTTTGTTGGAAGAATTGTGAGAGAGAAACCGTAAATTACAAGAATAAGACGTTTAAAATTAAAAAAGAAGAGACAAATCTGTAATAAGTCATAACCTCAGAAAGCTTATGAGTGACTTGCAGGAATCATGGCGAATCCCTCTTGAATAATGATACAGGCAGAGAGGGACACAGATATACATGTTATGTAATTTGTATTCCTGCGTTAGACAAGAGAATACACCATTAATCATTTATGTACACAAACAAAAAGACATGTTTTATTGTTTTTTAGTCACTGTGTGTTCCACTGACTTCTGCGACACATCTGTGATCTTTGCAACTTATTATTTTACAATGAATAACTGCACACTATATACTGTGTAGCCTACTCCTAATCAATATCATGTGTCACATCAATATAGCATTAATTCATTCCAATCAATAATACAGATATACACAAATACAACATCTCACAGACTATATTAAGCATATTAAAGGAAAAGATGGCTAACATGCACATCCATCCCATTCCCTTTGATTTGATATGTCAAATGTAAACCTGTTAGCTGCTCCTCTCCCCCAGGATATATTAAATATGTTTCTTCTTTTATACATTCATTGTTTTTTTATTTTATATTACTTAATATAATAATAAAATTAATGTGTGTGTATTCTTTGTGTATATTTAAGACTACTGCACACCACAAACAAGCACATTCCTAGTATGTGCTCTCCTATATGTTATTGGCATTAAACTCAATTCTGATTCTTATAGGCTGTACACCTAAAGATCTACTTACTGTAATAAATGCAGTTATGTTTATCCATACATTGTGTTTTTACATGGACACATCACATGCACATGCTGGCACACAGCAGCAGAAACTGGCTGAAATGTCTGTGAGGGTTGAGGATTTATTTTGTAACGACACATATCTCTGTTCTTATTTATTATCCTAAATCATGTTTTTATGTGTGCACTCCAGAGACTATGAGTCAATTAAGAATGCATTTTTTTTATCTATTTATGCAAATGAACTCTCCTTATAATACTTGAGAGGTAATATTTCAGTTGACTTTACACAATTGCATCCATTTCAAACCAGTTAATGTGTTTTTCGTACCTCTGTCACTGCAGCTACAGTTTCTCACTCCTCCAGTTTATATGTGTAAGCGTGGGTCAGATCACACATTCTCCTTTTAAGTTTTTTTTTTTTTTATAAATCCCAAAGTTTGCTTAGAAGGTAGAGTACATCTTCTTTTGTGCATACATAACGGTTATAAATGAAGCTTCTGGGTGATTATGAAGACGCTCAAAAATAAAATGTAAACTTGCAACATGGGAAAATTCCAACAAGCATATAAATCGCTGATATGGATGCTCGAAAAGCGCACACATGTACAGTAATACAAACACACACACACTGAACATAAAGGGCAATGAGTTCAGTGTATCCCTTCATAGAAGAACACGTGCACACACACATACACACACACACACAAACACACGTTGTACACAGCGTGACACCACTTTATATTACACTGGATGCTCAGTTTCAAATATCCCACACACACACACACTGTACCTCCACCAGCACACACCGATCCCACAGCAGGTGGCCACTTTACTTTCAACTTCAATGCACTTATTCATCCTCTGTAATCACACACACACACACGCACGCACGCACGCACGCACGCACGCACGCACGCACACACGCACACACACACACACACACACACACACACACACACACGTATCGGATGTATGCTTTCAAAGATATTGGGCTTTGATTTATTCATGCATTTCCAAGATAAATAATGTACATTTGAATTCTATAGGGTGCCGGATGAAACACTCATTACAGCAAATATATAAATGCGATGTGATATTCTGAGTCATACATCAGAAATAACACTAAATGCACTAAAAGAAAAAATCCCCAGAAACTGCATAATCATCTCGGCTGATTAAAATCTCCTCTACCTGCTCTCTGTGGAATCATATGGAGGGATTGTTTCATTTAAAAAGAGAACGGGCAAAATGTCACGAAAACGGCATTTTATTTATATATATTTGTATTGTCCAATCAATGATGTCAAATCAAATAATAATGATTGAGATGGCATTGATTTTCTGCTCAAACCAGAACCTTATCATAAATCTGATGGTCTAGTGTTGCATAACAATATTTGTGCGTCACGCTGGCATCATTCACCGCATGCAAGTGTATAATGTCTAAAATTAACTTTTGGCTTGCTGGCAGAGCTCGGTGAACTCGAGGAACTTACTAAGAACATCTTTTTTTCCCCTGCCAATTATTAATATAAATATACAAGTAGGCCTGCTTTGGCATTTCCAGTGTTTTCACTCCGGCACTGTGTATTCCGGTCATTTTAGTCTCATTAACCGTCTTCCAGATGGCAGAGTAATAAGTTAAGCGTGGATCAACCTTATTTGTGATAGCTGTGCCTCTATATAACAGGTTAATGGTCAGAGAGGTTGCATAGTAGACAGCAGGGACAACATTTGAAAACAGGCCCAGAACAACACCACACTGTTTCATGACTTCTTCCTCACTCCCTTCTTCATCCTTACTTTTTTTTAATATGCCTCTGTCCCTCGCCTCTGTTTCTCCACTCAGTATTAAACTACAGTGCCACTTCTCTCTCTCATTTACAGCCGCTGTCACTTTCATCTGATCTCCGCTCTCCTTCCTCCTGAGGCCAATTGCAGATTCACAGAGCACCGCTGAACTTCATAGAGGGAGAGAGGTGAAAACTCTTCCAAAATCTTTTATAAGCTCTTCCTTTAACTTTCTGGCACCCTTTCATTTCTTTTTTTTGTTGCTTCTCCCTTAACTCCTCCACCTCCTATTTCTCTACACATGTTTTATTTGTGTCTTCGTAGGAGGCACTTTTGAAATAAATCCATTCTATCATCAGATGGGTCAGTTGGGAAAAAAACCCCCAAGAAACTAGGTACAGTATCTCAAGCCTGCTTGATTGTGGAAATGACTTAACATGATGGTCTGAACAAAAACAGACAGATTAGTGTAATGGCAGTAAGATTGTTTAATTGACTTTAATGGAAATTTAGATTTTAGACTGCATTTGTTAAGTTGGAGGTAATTGTTTAGGTCAGTTATTTCTGGAAGGGCTGGGCAATGGAAATAATTTGATAGGTGATAATGCATGTTCCTGTGTGGAGTCTGGAGTACTCAATGAAGAGAATAGACAAAGATCTTTCATGTTTCATACGAGCTCGGGTCATCCCTATACATGCATTGGTGAAGACAAGGACATATGGAAACCCGGTCTCCAAGAAATAATATTAAAATACTATTAATGTCCAAACAATATCTCTTAGAGCAGTTGTCAACCTTGCTTCTGGAGAGCTACTGCTCTGCATGTTTTAGGTATCTCCCCACTCACACTTGATTCTGATAATGAACTCGTTATCAAGCAGCTGAAGCTTGTCAAGGACTTGATAACAAATTGATCATTAGAATCAGGTGTGTTACAGTTGGGAGATACCTAAAACATGCAGGGCAGTAGCTCTCCAGGAGAGGAGTTGGTGACCACTGTCTTAGAGAAAACTTAAAGGGGACCTGTCATGCTTTTTGTGATTTTCTGTTTTTTTCATACTGTTATGATGTCAGATTTCTATGATAAACATGGTCAAAGGTCCAAACCTTGACGTGAATGAATGTAAGAAAAACAAAAAAAACAAAAAAACTTCTTTAACCTTTGTTGCTAATGTTGCACCCCAGAACTCGGGGACTGTGACTATCAGTGTCTTTATTTCTTGACACCAAGATAAGGCAGAAAATCTTCACATTCACAGTTCACCGGTATGTTTCCTCAGCTGCTAAAAAAATAACTAGGTTGTACTCTTTCATGCTATGTACAACAACACACTGAACAGAGTTTTCTGCATCTCCTTACGCTTTCACAACTCGTTTCTGACTCTGCAGCACCACCCGGTGGCAGAACTTAAATAACGCTTAACTCATGAATCAAGTAACTGCAACGCAAATCAAACTATTAAATGCACTGAATTTCCCGAAAGATAAAAAAAAAATCAGGGGGTCTGTAAATTAACAGTATGAAATGATATCAAAAATAAACATAAACAGTCTTGGAGTATCCACTGACCCGTCACACTAAAGTTGTTCCACGTGTTGTTAGCATTGTTCACTCTTGTGTTTCAGATCAGATTAAGGCTTCAACATGTATGGACGTATTTGAGATGTTTCCATATCATGTAAAGTTGGAGGAAAAAGTAGTGAAATGCTACAACTACTGTTTGCTAGCCTAAAAAGCAAACCGATTAGAACATAGTGGGCTCATAAGGGCTCATAAAGAGACAGGGGTTAAAACAACCTGTTCCAGACAGAGGCTGAGCTGAGGGGCTGCATAAAGAGACAGCATGAGATAAATTAATAAATAAAACACTACATCATCAATGTATTCAACAGGTTCTGCGAGGCTCAACCTTGATCTTTAGCTCACCATTGGCGGTGTGGGAACATAATTTTGATAAAAAAAATAAACTGATACTTTCAGATTCTCACAGCATCGTATATGACTTCACTTTGACTTATGGTGTTTGTTTCCCCAATAAAGCTGAATGTTTTCAGAACAGTTCATTCTTTTGACTGATGATTCAGCCAATAGTTAACTTTCACACCCATCCAAGCACCCATTCAGCAAATACTGAAATGATTCACCTAACAGTCTTTGCAATAAAGGTAAAGGACCTTTTCTGAAACCCATTGTTTTAACAATTCAATGTAGGACCTAAACCCAAACAGAGAGTAAGAGATAAAAAGAATGATTAAAGTGCGGTTTATTGTAGCTTGCTGTCATATAGAACTTAATCCATTTCACTATTACAGTGCAATATTGGGCTTTTCTTTATTGCAAAGAATGAGTGAAATGGAAATGTAATTCATATAAAACTACTAATTTTCAGATATGCATATATGGAGTTTTTTCTGCATGCCACTAAGTGCATCTGGACCTTTTGATGTCTTCACATACAGTAGTTTAGAGAGCAGATCTTTGGTTGATTGCAGTTTGATCAAAGTCAACATCAGACATCATGGACTGAAACCCATTTCATTGCACTTGTATATGTCTAAAACTTATTCTGCTTTGGCCTTGAGTACTTACAGTTCATGAATGCAGCACTGATATAAATATCATGTTTTTTCATTGCTTTGAACAGTGTTTGCTAGAAACATCTTAAGCATTATGAAAGTACTTTTTGAGTCGTCCATTGTCTAAAACCTTCACCTACAGCGTGGTCATCTGTCCTCTTGAATATAGGCATGGAGTATATTTAAATGTAAGCACTTAAAGGCTTCTATGAGGATCAAATACATATTCTCAATCATGTTTACAGTCAAAGATCAGATGCACAAAAATGTGCACTAAATCAAGGTTTGCAAAGTGGTACAACAGAAGTGTGCTGTGTACATAATCCACAGGTTGATGGCTCAAAGTCACCCTCCGCCAATCATGAACACAAGCCAGTCTCAGGGTGGTCTGTGATCTATCAGTGTCTTTGTACATGGACACAAATTTTCCATTTTTTTCATGACACTCAGCACAACTTTCAAACGAACGTATTTCAATCGGAATATCTGATGATATCTTCATGCCTGCACCATGTCAGTTGGATCTCGGGGTGGCACAGAAGCTGTATAGTTTTTCAAATTTGTTATTAGTTTTTTTTAAGAATAACTGCTTAATGTTAAAGAAGATTTAAGATTTGTTTTTATTACTTTATTTTAATTGTATCAGTACGTATCAGTACGGTGGGCCAACCGAAGGTACAGGATAACATGCCAGGTGATGTGGATGTTGAGCTAGTTCTATATGTGAACAGCCCACAATCATTATTTCAATTACTATGAGGAATATAACTAAATAACAATATTGATCATAAAGAATATATTGCTAAATGTGCAACATTTATTGTGATAGAGGTTAAAGTTGAATTGAGCCTGCAGACTCTCCAGAGGTGCCATCAAACTTTTGCAGCACTTCAGTTTGTGTGTGTCAGTAAGTGTTAGCAGTGATGGATGAGGGTAAAGTGTCCAGAGATTTCATGTTAAACTAATCTCCATAGTGTCAGTCAGTCCTGCCGACCCCACTTCAACTCTCTCCTTCTGCTTTGCCGCTTCCTCGCTGATGATCTCACTTTTTCTAATCTTTAATGTGTTTCTTATCTTAAATGCATCTCTGCTACTTGACCTATTCCCCATCCTGCTCCTGTTTTTTTCTCTCTCTCTCTCTCTCGTCATGTCTCTGTGGCGTACACATCAGTGTGTATGCCTCCTACATCTTCCATCTTGCCTCCAATGTCTCAGCTTTTCTCTGTTTCCACGCAACCTCTCTTCTTCTGCTAGTTAACAGTAAATAACCCATCATTTCCCGCTGTTCCTGCAGTATAACAGTCTTTTCTGCTGTTGTTCCCCACCTCTGTCTTCCAGCTAGTAAATCCTCTTTATGTCTCTACATGTCTGTGTCTCTGTATGTCTGCCTATGCCTGCTCGGCTATGTCAGCTGTATGTTCTGTTTCATGTATTATTTTAATGATTATTGAAGGAAGCAAGTGGCACAAAAAGCTTCTGTTGCTTACAATGTAAAATGATGTTGTTAGGTGAGCTTTTCTTGACATTAGAAGCATTCAACTCAGTGAAGGAAATGTGAAAAAAACGGACAGTCTGAACATTTTCCTCATAATTTTTTAAAGCAGTAGTCATAATTTCAAAATGTTAACACAGGTATTTACCTGAATACTGCAAACCATGTGCGACCTAATGACATTTGTTGGAGTTCAGCTGACATACTTGAGCTCTCTGTGGAAAAGAACGAGTGGTCCGGAAGGCTAAATAGGTCATGAGCCATCGTGACCACATTCTGAGCCAGGAATTCTGTTTAATGCCCTCGGGACAGCGCTACCTTGCCCCCCGAAAGAAAACAAATAGATATGCTAACTCTTTTATTCCTACTGCCATCAGGCTTCGAAATGCTGCTGAGAGTGGCAACTAGACTCGGGCCTGGCATTTTAATTGTGAACCACAATGTGTGTTGTGATTTATTCACCTATTTATTCATTTTGTTTTTCTTCAATTACAGTCCCTGCTTGGCCCATGCATAGAGACCTATATGTTCACTGCTTTGTTCTGGTGCTCATGCCGATCTGTTATCACTGACAGGGTTGACTGAGAGTTGATTGTGGTTGCTCTGTTCTTTTTGTTTGTTTGTGACTGGTAGACTGGAAACGGAATTGCCCTATGGGGATAAGTAAAGTCGTTTGAATCTTGAATCTTGAATTTGTGTCTAGATCATTTTCATTTTAATAATTTAAAATCTAAACACAGTCCTTACCTTTAATTGCATCAAAGCATGAACACATTCTCAACTATTGAGTGAAAGAATAACTATTGGTTACGGAATTAAGTGTACACATACAAAAGCGTCCACATGTAGTGTAAATATAAAGTATAGAAGTATATCGTTGTAGGAACTATGGAAAGAGAACAACTTAACCAGGAATTAAAAGTCATTTTTTTCTTGCCTATTGTGTTTCCACTACATCTAAAGAACCATGAAGATGAACCAAATTATGCCCGTGGCCATGATGTTTCAAACACTGTCCTTATAAAATGATGGTGTTTGAGATGCAGTTGACACACAAAGAAACATTGGCACATAGTCATCCTGTTGGTCTTTGTATTCACTCTTCTCTTTCCACATCTGGCTGATGTTTTGACGAGGAAATTGGGAGGACAAGACCAAAAAGACTGAAATTTGTTCTTGTGTCGAAATGCAGTCTAGTTATGGCTTTAGTTCCCCTGGGAGACTATTTGTAGTATTAATAATACTATATTGTATTATCAGGATAACATTTAAAATTCTCCTAATTGTCTATAAATCCATTCATGGTCTTGCCCCTACATATATCTCAGACCCCTCAGATGCTCCCACCTCAGCATGTTGGCAGTGCCCCATTCATGGAAAGAAAAGGCTGAGGGCTTTTTCTGTAGCGGCCCCTCAGCTGTGGGGGCCGAGTTCGTGGCCGAGTTCGTGCGGAGTTCGTTAGACAGGCTGAGTCTGCTGATTCTTTTAGGATGCATCTACAGACTTGCTTTTATTCTCTGGCTTTTAACTGTGTTTAATCTGTTCTTTGGGTTTTATATTTGTGCTTAAACTTTGTTCTATTTTAATTTTGCTTTTTTGAAGTGCCTTTGTGAAGCACTTTGGTGCAAAGTCTAAAATAAATAAGATAAACTTGAAGCGTATCAATGTCAATGTCAATGTCAATCAATATTATACCAGCTCTGACCAGTTCTACAGCACAGTTTCCAGAGTTTCCTTCAGGTCTTCTTCAGGTCCGACACACAGAGCTGCAGCCACATTCTTGCCAGAGGTTTTCAAAACCTGGACAGCCCACTCAGCCTCTTCCACATGTTCAAAGTACTGCAAGCAAGCACAAAAGTAAGTCGGGTAAACAAACAAACAAACAAACAAACAAACAAAACCTTATAATCACAATCATTTTTCTTGACAGTGATCTGACACTTCATGATAAATGATTAATCCTATTTTTATACCTCTACAGTTTCAAAGAGCATTGCTGAATAGCAGTTGGAAAGTATATTTCCAAGCCCCAAATAGTTCATTCAACTGAAAAGAACAAGTAAAAAACTGAACATTTAAACATGTAAAGTTCATCAGAAAGACGTAAAGATGAGTTATTGTCCTAAACTATGCAAAGAAAAAAAAATCTGTCATGAATAACTGACTGTGGCTTGAGTCAATACTGTGTTATATAAGGTTGTGATAAGTTTGATTAACATACATATAATGACACAAGTCAAATTTGTACATTTGCATAAATAAAAATGTGTATCAGCCGCAAACAAATCAAATAAAAATGTTGAAATGCTGAAAATTCAAACTAAAAGAATGTGTATATGGTGTTTTTAGACCTCTCAAATGTAAAAATGGTTCAAATTTGACCCTGAACAGTATGTTAGGATTTGTGTGTAAATCAGACTGAGAATACAAAAGTGTGACAACAACAGGATTTTGAACTTTTTACATATTTTAAAATTTAGAAATAGAACATTTTTTTTACATTAAATTGGGAAAAATGTATTTTTTCTATTTCCACCCAAATTATATTAATTTGAGGTTTAAAGGTTTAAAACGCCCTGATAAAAACTGCTGCACAGCCTCTAATGGCTCACTACCTACACTTATCATACATTTCTGTTCACTTACACTTTTGCTAAAAGCTCAATACCAACTTTTCTTTTTTGTCTGGACTAATTCTGTTTGTTTCACTAAGATTTTATTTACTGCATACCTCTCTGGCTCCAAGCCCTGCAGTTGATGAAAGATACTTACATTTGAGACGCTGCCCAGGCCTATAAATTTATACAGCAGTATCCCCAAGATACATTAGGAGGAGACGGTGGGACAGAGCAATAGGACGGACATGCATGAATGGATGAAGGGAGAAGAAGAAGAGAAAGCAGGATTAGAAGAATAGAGAAAGAACAAAAGGCAGAGAGTGACGAATAATGAAACACAAAGATAAAAATGAGGGAAAATGAAAAAAGAAAGAGCCAAAGTTCTGCTAAAGTGCTGCTTTAGATTAATGGCTCATCTTCCAGAAGTGAGTGAGACACTTTTTGGCTCCCTGTCTAAGAGGAGGCTGGGTCGTTAATCACCGTGGCAACAGATGAGACAATGGACATCGATACCGAGCTTTAGAACATTTGCCCATACTAGTGCCAACTCCCATTTCATAGTGCGGGACAGGAGCCAAGTGCCACATATAATTACTTCAGTAGTTTAATAGTAAGCACATTTAAATAGCAGAGGATGATCCCTGCTGAGAGTCTGCATTTGCATTTGTGTTTTTAAATGATGAGGACTAAACTTTTCACCCAGCGCCACCTGCAGGGCATAGTTTTCCTTTATCGGGTGAAATATCTCACCATCTGCTTCATGGACTGCCACAAAAAGTTTATGCAGACATTCATGGTTCCAAGACGAGGTATCCCAATGATTTTGGTGATTCTCTGATGTTTCTCTTCATCGCCACCATATTTTCTTTTAGATATGGAGTGCAGGACTTTTGTCTCCCCCTACTGGCAGTGAGACTAATTACAAGAACACAATGTTTACATCATAGGCTGAATTTAAAGTTTTTGGGGTCACAGAAATTTGGAGGAAATGTAATGTGTACAATAGAGGATCTTCACACAAAGTTTAACACCTGTTCCCACTTCCCTAACAGTCTATTTTACCACAGCCTTTAGCATTCCAGGCACTTTCTTTGCCTGCCTAGTTTTGCTCCCTTATTTGCTTATTTGACTTGTTTCTGAGTCATGCCTTTGGGTGCAGATGTGGTTTTACTGAGCCATTACACTCAAAACATGGCTGTGCAGACTCTTTAAAAAAAAAACTTTGGACAGACTCAGTCTTGTGTTATTCCTTATGCTAAGCTAGGCTAAACATATCCTGATTTGAGGTCTTTTCCTATCACGTAGAAACTAGTATTTATACCATGACATCTGAAATCTGTATCTGGATATCTGGATATCTGGATATCTGGATAAGGGGAAACACACTGAACACTCACAGAATGCACTGTGAACGGAATGCAATACATATCACATGTTAATACCAGGTTTAAATAGGGTGAAGAACTATTTCTGCAAGTGCATCTGTCCAGCAATGATACTTCGTTTAAGGTTAGAGAATATTAACCCCCCAGTTGTCTTCTCGTCGACCATGCAAACAAACGTTGCATGGTTGATGTTTGGTTTGACTGTTTATAAAGCATAAAAGGTCAGCCAACTTTATTCCAACTTATTACCACAGGTTTTGTTTGGAAATGATGGTCATTAGGCTTCATTTAAATCAAAGTATACCTCATTTTTGAGTTAAGGCCTGTTGTCTTCCTGGGTCAAAATTGACCTGAGGACAACAGGAGGGTTAAGGTTGCTCTTCCACAAGATGCAGTGTGACATTAAGCTGGAACCCTCACGGTGAAGCAGTTAAATATAATGCAACCATCATTTATACCTGTGGTTTTTCTGCTCTGACATGTCAGAATATCCTATATAAAAATGGCCTTTTAGATTTTTTTGTTTAAGTTACACGCAGGTGATGGTTGAGGGTAGAGAAATGTGTTAGGTAATGAGCATAAACTTCAAAGGTATGCTACATAAATGTGTATGTGTGCGTGTAAAATATATATTTTAACTGGTTTTGGGGGTGATATTTAGGACAATGCTCCAGGGCTCTACTTCCCAGAGGAGAAAGGTGGCAAAGTGACCCTTACATAGTGACTGATGGGGAATCAGGTCAAAATAAGCCTCGGGTAGTTTTTTCACACCAAACGAATGAATGCAGAGAACACCTGCCTCCAACACACTCATTCAGCCTCTCTTTTGAACTCACACATTTTCACAGAGACATGAATAATCACATTTAGTTGTTAAAAAAGGGGTTTGGGTTTGATGGTGTTTTGTCATGGTTGGGGTAAATACTGTACTTTATGGAGGCCCTCCATCTTCAGTGTCTTAATGTTAAATACACATCATGAGCTGGTTGTACAGTAGGTGTCGATTTATATTTTATCAGTTTGGTTTCCTCAGATATCCAATTATCAGATTTTGGAGCACAGACTGAGCGATTTGCTCCAGACTTGTACCTGCAGGCAAATCTCAAACACATTTACACAGATATTGATTTCACACTCCCTTATGTAAACATACACATACACAAACAAATCCATCTGATTAGAACGCTATCATCAAAGCCAAGTGGCTGAACACAAATCCAGCTTATAGCCTTAAAAAAATTCAACATGAAGCAGCATTGTAGTTCCACAATCCCTCTTTTTAAAAACTCAAATCCACTCATATACTGTAAGTCTACCTACTGTGTAGTACTACTAGGCTTTGACTACACATGACGGTGGCTATGGTGTGGATGACCTTCCAACCCAGAACATCATAAAATTAATGCAGAGGTTACCCATCATACTCTATGACATTCCTTTGAGACAGAGAAACATGAGAAGCAAATGTTTAAGACACAAGTTTAAGATTGTTGCCTCTAAAGTTGGAGTAACTCATGTCTGATACCTCAAGAGCCACAACTGCCAATCAAAATGCCTGTAGCTGTATTGCTAAGAGTCACAGTCAAGCTATCATTAGTAGAACTTCGGGTGCTTACTGTGACGCAAATCAAAGTACAGAGAGCAGAGAGTGCACAAAGTGTGCATACCTATATTCATTGTGATGTACAGTGATTTAACTCTGAGCATAGAAAAGGCCATGTGACTAATCTGAGACACGTTTTTAAAGCCATATGACAAGTCATCATGTAACTGTCTTTAAATAAGTTTTTAAACCCAAATCAACTATTACTAATAAGCTAAATAAGTATTTATAAACAGCTTCATTTATTGAGTTAAGTAGTGTACTAATTCAAGTAGGACAGGCATTTCAAAACTATTCCATAAAAGGCCATGTGCCTGCAGGTTTTTATTCCAACCAGTCAAGAGCACACGATTCGACCGATCAACTGTCTGAAGACTGAGATCAGTTGATTAAATGGGTCGAGCCTGGTGTGCTCCTGCTTGGTTGGAAAGAAAACCTGCAGCCACACGAACCTTTATGGAATAGTTTGGACATTCCTGAAGTCGAAGATAAGTTTCGATACAATCAATTTGCCCATTTACTCAACTCAAGACTTAACTCAAGTTTTGATACCCGATTTCAATTGACCTAATTTAAAAATAGCTCTTCTTGCGTTTGACAATTAAAGAAACACGTTGACAAAATTGAATTACACCTAAAGATTCTAAAGTCACTTTAAGATAACCTTTATTTAAGTAAGAGATTTGTTGTTGGTTCAACTTCACTTTTTACTTTAAATGCTAATCAAATGTATTTCTAAGTCTAAGTCTACAACCTTTTATTCTTACCAAAAACTATGCAGTAACTTGATATTTTTACAGTGCAAGCTTAGTTAACTGGCTGATGGTTTATTATTTGAGATAATGTGGCGAATTTGACCTTATGAAATCACGGGAAATGCATTGTGCTGAAAAATGCACCAGACAGTTCTTTCCCTTCATGCGATAGCGCTGTATCACATTTTCTATTAAGGGGGAAGAAAAAGGGTTGATGTGATTGGTTATAACAGTGTGCTTTTGGCCGCCTCGGGGGAACACTGATATTGAAAATGAAGCTTCAAGAAGGGTTGAGATACAAGTTCAAGGGATAAAGATTTGGGAGCATAAAATTAAATATAAAGCATCAACATCTCCACAGCTGAGTATTTTTAAAAGTGAACCAAGCACACTGTAGAAAGTGCACGCATCAGTGTGGCCATTTATGTAACACTCTTCTGATGTGCTGGGGGGGTGTGGGGGGGACCTTGAACGACAAGAATGAATGGTCATTCATTTTGCACATTGAGACACCATTACAGTGCGAGACAGATGTGATGTATACGAGTCTACCAATCTACCTGTGCTGACAACAGGCCAGGGTTACATCCGATGTGCTGTTGGATCATTTATGGCATGTATTAATGATAGTTTATAGACTCGCTGATGCTGTGTTTTCTATCCTTGACTGTATCTGTTGCAAGCATGGCTGTTGCAACATGACTCAAGGCTAAGACTAATAGGAGAAATCTATCCTGGAGGTAACTTACATTTTAATCCATTGAATCAAGGACCAAGTAGAATATTTTAGAACATCTCATTAATTCACCAAAAATGGGAATGAGAGGACTAATAAATGTTTTTTTTTAAATAATGACTGATAAACCTGAAAAAATGTGATTTAATATATTGATTGTTTCCACCTTAAAAATAGGAGTACCTTAAAACGTCTCATCATGACACGAAATGGTTGAATAGGAACCCACTGAGTTAAGAAATCCCACAATGTGCTCCAGCAGCTCAACAGGTGGCACAACCACATCTCCATGCAACACGAACATATGCTTAAACCCCATGTTTATATCAACTGTCTCTATAAGGAGTTTACTGTGTTTAAAAGGTTTTGTTAAAAGCAGGGACATAACGCAGAACAATATCCTCTCTGCATAAGCCTTTTTGTTATTATCTGTACAAGCGAGTCGGTCTCTTAGGGGATATAAATACAGTTTTTTTTGTACTGCCCCATAGGACAAACTGAGCATATTATACCGTATCTGTGCTTGTGTGATAAGAGTTACTGATCAATAAGTGGCTCACTGTTGCCTGGCTCATATGGAGAGATAAATGTGCTAAGCAGGCAAACGGTTGGTCCTGTGACATTGAGTTGTGGTAACCCACGACAACGCTGAACCAAAGTCTGTTACTTCTGATATTTCCACAAACCATTTGCATTGCATTTAGAATGCAGTTCAAAAAATTCTCACTCTTACTTTCAATCCATTACACAGTCAGGTTCCTGCATACGTGGCATATCTTATACACCTCTACGCATGGGCTCGGACTCTTAGGTCGAACATGCTAAATTTGCTTTCTGTTCCATGGACCCACCTAAAGACCTATAGCATTTGAGCTTTTGAGGTTGTGTCACCTACATTTTGGAACGCTCTGCCCGCACCCTTACCATCTGTTGATTGTCACTTAAGCATTTCATTTTCATTACTTTTACTTATTACATTATTATTATTCTATGTATATGTATGTATATGTGTGTAGGTATCTATTTTCGACCTCACTCAGACCATCACCATGGTCTTTACCTTGAATGATGTCTTCATCTCTCTATCCTCAAGACAAGGGCTGGGTATCGGTAATTGCTACCTCTAAGGTATCAACTGAAATAAATTGATACCAAGTAGTATGGAAACGTCTCCCGTCAAATGATACCTGCAATCGATCCTTTTTGCACCCACAGCTAGAAAATATGATATATATATATATATGTATTATGTGGATGTTTTTGTATGTTTTATTTCACCTATGTAAATTACTTCGTGACGTAAGCTACTCACCAATCTCAAAAATACTACATAACCTAAATGCTTGATCTTCTGAACTTAAAATAACATACTAGAAAATATGTTTTTATAAAGCATGCATTAAAACACATGGTGGAAACAGCAATACAGGAGGATGCCACTAAATTAAGCCGTCGCATGATAACTGTGTTTATAGACTGTGTGCAAAATATGAGTAATGTATCTTTACTGCATGCCTCTTAATGTGCACACATCTCCAGCATTCCTCCTTACCCTATTTTCATGTTTTCCTTTGTCTTTGCTCGTCTTGAGAGACACAAACCTGAGTCGGCTGTTACTGTCCCACATTTACAGTGTATTCAGTGTATTGCAGCTATCAGCTGTGAGTAATTGCATAATCCCACGATTACTCACAGTCTCTCTCTCCCGCTCTAAATTGCATTTTCTTTCCCCATCGGAATCACACGCTGTTGCAGTTTCATCACAGTGACTAAACATTTCATCAGTAATCACGTAAATTAAAGGATTGGAGGATGTGTTATGAAATAATTAGATAGAAACTTGTAGATTTTTTTTTTAAAAAGCTGAAATTTGCGCACTAAGATTTATTTAATATGTTATTTCTTGAACTCTGGCTGATGATTTTCTCTTAATTTTCTGGGTAGAAGTATGTAACTGAGAGGCAATTAAAGGGGAAATCGTGTGTGAGTGTTCAATTGTTACACTTAACTAAATGCACTGATTCAAAGTAATTGTTAGTGTAGCCTGGAGCATGTTTTAGCCAGAGCGCAGCAAGTCACCTAAACATGCAGAAAATTAACATTTGTGTACAGGCAAGCATGCAGAGAAGATGTTTTCCACTAATAAATGAATAAAGAATGACTATTGGACGAGCTATCTTCAGCAACAAGGAGAACAAGGGGTCTTGCAGCAGATGGTTTGCCCCCCTCAGAGCCCTCATCTCAACATTATGGAGTGAGCGTGGGATTACATGAAGAGACAGAAGCAGCTGAGACACCGAAATCCACAGAAGAAGAAAAAAAAAGAACTGTGGAAACGTCTCCAAAACTGACTTGACAAGTACCTTGAAAAACTGTGTCCAGGTGTGCTGAGGAGAAATGTTGCTGTTTTAAAGGCAGAGCTGCTCACACCAGATACTAATATCAACTGGGTTACTTCTGTTGACAGAACTTTGTATGAAGTCAATTAATAAATTAAAACAATTAATTCATTTAAAAAAAAAAAGTTATCCTCACTTTAGTTCCGAAAACCTTTGCAGTGCTCTCTTTCTTTCTCTCTCTCTCTCTCTCTCTCTCTCTCTCTCTCTCTCTCTCTCTCTAAAGCTTTTACAGTTTACGAGATAAATCCACCTGACTGTCTTAAATTGAAGGTAAATTGCTGCTTTTTTCTGTCTGTCTAGCAATTACATTAAAGGGTAATTCCAGTATTTTTAAACTCAGACCCTATTTTCCATCATTAGGGTTCTAAGTAACTATGGGGTTGAAAATTGTTAGAATTGATCCAATATTGAGCGAGAGTACCTCAGCAGGCAAACTAAAGCAAAACAAGCCACAATGTAATCCTTGGGGGCAATTGCGATCATCAAAGTGTATCCACTAAAAGTGCTTCTTTTTGCCACTGACGGGCCTCAGATCATTATCTGTGTCTGATGATGAAAGTAAACAAAGGCACTACCTGAATGTAGCAGCATTGTAGCTAACATCATAGGAATGTTCAGTTTGGATATTGTTTGGATATCTAAGGATGTGGACAGCTTGTTTGTTCATGCTAGAGAAGTAGTCATTTAGTGGGTGAAATAAAACGGTTTATGTCTGCAAGTTGCCAAATTGCAAGGATAAAATGACCAGATCTACACTGTACAGTCTTTCTCATACAGTTATGTGTTGTTATCTCATTTTTCAGACCGGGTGAAGCTGAATGTTTGGACCAGCTGGTGTTGCTTTTTTTCATCCAGTTGCTTCCGAAAAAGTGAAACAGTTTCCACGACGAAAATGCTGATGAACTGCGAATCCATTTGTAGTGGAACAACTCTCGTAAGTGGACCTCACTTATTTATCCACAAAAAGTCTCTTTGGAGGAATGTCAAAGAAGTTCTGTCATCTTTTTAAATATACCTTGTATATATGTCAGTGGCAAATGAGGGTTGGCAAGATGAGCAATTCAAAAATAGCTTAGAAAATAGTTTCAAAAGCAGCATCAGGTTTGTTAGAACGTATATTTTTGTATGTTTTATGTCATTTGAAATTACATTTGCACCATATTTGACCAAAAGTAAGACTGAATGCTCCTGAAAATGTCAAATGGTGTAACCACAAAAGAATGATAAATATTACATATTTTATCTTCCTACAGTGTATTTAATTGGACTTATACTAATAATGACTTCATTTAAAAAATGTAAATGGTTCCTGATCTCCATGATTCCCCAGATTAAATGTAATATCTAAAAAAATTGTATTCATTACCTTTATTTAATATAAAAAGTTATAATGTAAGATCATGCCAAACTAGTTGATATGGTGTTTTATTGAGAATTTAGTGTTTTTAAGCTAATTGAATTATTTGGTACAAAGTTTTTATGGTTACACCACTTAGACATTTTTGCCATAATCCTCTAATATATTCTCTCAAAATGGATTAAAAGCAGAAATTTGATGCTGGGTCCACAAAAAAAGAATGTGTGCAAGTTATTCATATGTTTATTTTCACATTTTAACCCTTTAAATTTGACTAAACCACATGGACAGAAAAAAACGTAATTGACCCATAAACACTCATTTAGCTGGCAAACTGGTCTGGATGTACTTTCCTTTTGCAGTTAACCGTAATCCTGCTACAGCAGGTAGCTCCTGTGTTTACCTTCATCATCAGACACTAATATTAACAATCTGAGACTGTCAGTGGCAAAAACAAGCTTTTAGTGGATGTATTTTGAAGTGCACAATTGCCCCTAAGGATTACATTGCAGCCCATTTTGCGGTTGCCAGCTGAAGCGATCCCACTCAATACTGGACCAATTCCAAAAAATGTGTCCCCATTCGTCCCTTAGACCCCAAATGATGGAAAAATAGGGTCCAGGATGAAAAATACTAGAAGTACCCTTTAATGTCATTTTTTCCCACTTCATCTTATTTAAATTGAAATAAATAGCTTTCAATCTGTCCATACCTGCATAAATCTTACTTTCTGTTTTTGAACTCAAATCAGTGTGTGTCCAAACTCTTTGCTTGGTACTGTATAGAAACTCACAGAGCACTTTATTGTGAACACCTGTGCAGTCTAACACAATCCATTACAACAGTCCTGCCATAAATTCTACTTTTACAAGACGGCATTATTATATTTGTCAGTCGGTTCCCTTTAGAAATCTCAGTTTGAAAAAAGAACTCAGCGATGTGCTCCGGTGGCTTTACGTGAGACGTCTGCATCCCTTCACACACACTAAACGAGCATATGTCCCATCTCACTGCAATCAGGATGGAGATGAAAATACAAATGCCCCAGTTCTTAATTTATTTATAAATGTCCTCACCCTGGTGACTAACCAGATGCTTTGCTCAGGTACAAAACAAAACGTGCACATGCTTTTCTCTTAGTGTGTGTGTGCAAGTGTGTCTCACTGCACGCTTGTAACTTGTGAGTGCCAACATTGTGTGGAATTGTGTGTCTGCATTCTATTTTACCTGCGATGTTTCGTGCATGTGTTATTGTCTTGTTGTGATTTAGCTACAGTTTGAATGTGTGTGCATGTCTAGGTGCAGCAGTGTGTGTTGTGCCATGATACTTTTTAATTGACAAGTGCATCATGTAGTATCCGTGTGTCTGCATTGTGATCCGTGCGTCTTTCTGTATGTGTGTGTTGCCATTGTTTTTATCTTGCAGGAACCCCCCCCCACCACCACCTTCAAAGCATAGGGAGGTAACTGAGAGGGCGAGGGCTCATCCTTTTCATATGCCACTCAAAAGACCCCCCGAGGATTTGCTACAGCCTGGATGCGCTGAGGTAACATACTGTAACCACTACACACACGCACACACTTCGCTGTTTACAATGACAAGAATACAACTTATTACAATAGAGTGAGGGGAGGAGAAAGTGGAGAAACAAAGGCATAAGAAAGAAGGTGGAATAAAGGAGATCTTCACAGAGAATGGGAAACAAAGAGGAGATTGTGAAGAGGAGGAAGAGGAGGAAGAGGAAGACAAGTCACATGTTTCACTCTTTTAATGATGCACACATTGTATGATGAAGCCAAGTGTCATTTTATGTAAAAAAAAAAAAAAAAAAAAAAAAAACGAAAAAAAGAAAAAAAAACAGTTAAGCTTTGTCCAAATACCAATGGACAAGATTTATTATATCATGTTAATGCTCAAACTGGCAAATCAATAAGAGTTAAACCTTCTTTTTTGTTTTTTTAAGTCAAAATATATGTTAGTGACCTGTTTTGAAAGATTTATGTCATCATTAGGAAACTATGAGCTTGGGGTCAGACAGCCACAGATGAGGATAGGAATGTTAAGTATTAAGAGATGGACTTACTTTTTTTTTCATGGAGAAGAAGGAAAAAGATAGATTACCACCAGCCGTAGTCTTTAAACAATAAATCAATAATCAAACTTACGATTTTCTGTTGATCGAGTTGTTTCAGCTCTACGTCGTGTACAGTAGTTCGTTCCTGGAGCTGTTTCACCACCATTCAAATACATTACACATTTATTTTTTTTACAGCAGTGAATGTAGGACAGTCGTGAACATCAGCGGCACACACAAAAATCATGCACATATAAGACTGCTTGCTTATATTGTAGCGTATACTTAATGATGTGATTTCTTCAGTGTGAATGCACCACACAACTCATTAGCATTATGTAACATAAAACTGGGACATTACTATTGACGTTTTTTTGTTTTCATTTAGCAAGTGCATTCCTTCATTCTTCAACTTCATTCTTGAGTACAGTGACCTATCGACTCTATGAGGCTGTGAGCTTAAATGCTGTGTTATTATCAACGCAGCATTGCAGAGTAGAGGCTAAGAAGAGGTAGAACTGTTAAATGTAAAACAAAACTCTATTTAACACCAGCACTGCAGATAAATTAATGTTTTTCTTTAATTGTTGTTGTTTTCAGGGGCTGCAAAGAGATGATTTAAAGGGAATATTGTATTACTAAATTGAGACAGAGGAGCCTTTCTGATATGGATCTTTGATTTGTTGCAATGATGGTTGAGATTAATATTTGCCTTAAAATAGGATAATAAAACTGGAGTTCTAAAACTTGTCCACATGTGCTAGCAATCTATTTACATGCCAATCAGCACAGTCCAGGGCAGGAGGGTGGAAGAGAATGAATGACACACTCTGAGGTTCAGCTTGGTGCTTTCGGAACTGTTGCCAATTATTACATCCTCATCCACCAGGTGGTGTGGAATCTCCACAGGACACACACTCTGAGGGTTTCCTGCATGTCATTAAAGATGTCATTCAGATAAAAAGCAACATGTCCTAAACATGGAAACACACAAGCAGTGGACTGTTTTATTTTACCATGAGATGACTTGACTGAGAAGACTCAAAACACAAAGCTATATATTTTTCTTTGTGTGTTTTGAGCATGAATGAGAGGTTAGGTGACTGCAGTAGATTACAGAACTGTGGGTGGTATGGAGATAAGACAGAATTGGGCTTCTAGTATAAAAAAAAGCTCCTATATAAAAAGCTCATTAAGCGTTTTGCTGATTGAGAGAACATTTGACTGAGCGGTCACATGTGTGTGAGCCATGCTGTGTTTGACATTCATACAGTTGCAGCCGTTCAGTGGCAGCTGGGAGCTGCCCAGCTGGCCGCTGAGCAGCTTCACAGGAGGAATTGAGAGCTATGATCAAGGACTCTTCAGCAGTGGCTGTTGAGGAAAGAGGACATTATTCAATTTCTGTCTTGATGATCTTGTGTTTCCCATCTGGATGGGGACCGATGTCTCCCCGGTCTCTTTAGATGTGGAAACACTGACACCGGGTCTGTGAACAACAGTCAACAATGCCATTTAGATTTGGATGCCATCACAAAAACAACAAATTGTTTATGAACAGATATAGTTATAACCCTAACCCTAACCCATTATTCGTGATATGTAAAATTCCATATGTAATGGGATTACTTTACATTTGTTGAATATACTCTAGACTGGTTGGCAGCTTGAGTGTGCAAGTGTTCAGAAGCCACACAGATCAGTACTTTGATCTACTGTTACATAAAAAGTATAACAATAGTGCTGTAGTGATGAACTAAAGGTCATTGTGTCAGTCTTTTATTAGCATTTTTAATAGCTTTTGGACAACAACAGAGGTCTATAGCACAGAGGAATAAGATATACCAGGTTTTAGATACACATATAATACTTGTAAGTAGGATAAGTTCATTGGTGGTTTGACTCTGCACATGAGATTAGTTTAAAATATTCAAAAATTGCCAGCATCATCCTTAAACCTTTTATTCCATATGGAATTAAATCCAAACTGTTTATATTTTGTTGTTCATTAGTTATTCCTTGATGCTGACACAAGGATACAATGTTCCAACAAGTCAAATGAATGACATTAGGGTATGCAAAAGAAAAACTGCAAGAAGCAACACCGCTATCCAGACATTCAAAGTATTACATGAACACTCAGGGAGGATAGCATGTATGCAATTTTACAATCTGCGATGTGGATAAATGTTTATCCTCCACTACAGCCCTGATCATATGTGAAAAACAGGTGAAATGATCACAGGCACCCCGCAATACTCTAACAGAAAGAAGTTTAACTTTGCCTTAGCTAATTAGCGTCTGGATGGACAAGTGCAACTTTATGTACATAACTGCTTTAATTTCCCTAGATGGAAATACAAAAGTAGGCTATAATTATATAATGTAATTAGGCAGCAGAGGCACAGGAAATTAGACTGGTATCTTCAAATCTTGAGGGCAATGATAAAATGTATCTCATAAATTATAACCTTCAGTAGCACCTGTAATGTCATACATTATTTCCTTAGTGGTGAGACACATTATCTCTTCTTACAATATGATTCTGTGCGCATTTAATTGGTGGCATATGGTATTAATTATTGTTCTATATTTCTCTTCAATGTACAAATTGGTTAATTGCGGGATATTGCTGACGGATGTTTTCAATTTGAATGACCTCAACTTTCTTCCAGCATTTAAGAAAATGCAGACAATAAATCAAAATGTCATGGTATGTCTTTAAGTAAGCTTAAATGAAATAATGAATCAGAGATTAGGGTACACACTGCTTCGGTGACATCCATGCTGAGAAACAGATCAATCGTGCCAAGTTCTGGCTTCACAGAGAACTGGTATTCTCAGGCTGCGATGTACCAAACTCACAGCTCTCCTGTCTGCCTCCTCATTGACAACAGATCAGCATGGCTCAGAGAGGATCAGTAGCCTGGAAATGTCAAAAGTGTCACAGTGAATCAGTTCAAATCATCAGTCCCCACTCCATAAAGACCACAGCTTAGAGCCTCAGAAAGATGAGGTTCATGTCAAGGGTGGAAAGAAGTACTTTATTTAAGCACTTGACTACTTACCACTCTCCGAAAATTACGCAATTACCGCAAGTATACGTTTCTGCTTCTATACTGTAGAAGGTGACATGGAAAAGCTTATATACAATGAAACCTGAGAGCAAGAGGGATTCATCCATCTGAAACATCAACAGTAAATGTTAGGTTTTGGTTTTAGTCTCTCAGAATGAAAGCAAAAGCCTCATTCTGGAGATGCTGTTTGAAAAAAAGAATTTCTTCACAAACAGAATGATGAATATCTGATTCTCCTGCTGTTACATGCAAGGCACTGGTGGCTATTGGTATAATCAGCTGTCAGTCACTTGGTATTATTGAATTATTGTTGAACAATTCACAAATATGGCTCCTAGTTAGGGTCATTGTCCCTCCAGGTCAACAGTGTTTTCATATTTTATCAATGACCTCGACATTGGCATCAGCATGCACCCCCGTCAGCAGACACCATGGCAACCAAGGCATCTACCTGAATAGGAAGAAGTCCTAGGCAAAGTTTAAGTCTTCCTGGGTGAAAAGTGGTATGAGCTAGGTAATAAGACCAATAACTTATTTTTGGTTAGGTTGTAGAGAGGTAGAAATGGCTTTATTGGGTAATATTTGCTGCAGTGATCCAGCCAAAACATGTGAGTGTCTAAGGGGGTTATATACGCCCTTCTTCTGGGATAGCCTCAGATTTGGGGTTTCACTGGTCTGTTCATGTACAACATGATCATCATCATGTTACAACAGATATTTATGCAACATTATGCAGATGACACTCAAATGTACCTGCCTTTGAAACAAAAAGATGAAAGCTCTTTAAAACCATTGCTCCTATATAAAGGTCAAGTTCTTTCAATTTCAATTTACTGATTTTGAAAGGGTTATACATGCATTTATTTTGTCCCAACTTGACTACTGCAATGCCCTTTTTACATGTTGTTTTGCTGGCTGTTTATCTATGTCAACACTTTGGAAGTAAAACACATACAGAGAACAGTACACTTATAGTAAAATATAAAAATAATTACTTACTGTCTCATAAATAGGGGAAAAAGAAGAGTGTATGGATTACACAAATGAAACATGACATGCTAATTAATTAAGCTTTAGGACTTCCCCATTTCCAGTCTTTACGACAAGCTAATCCAACCTTTTCCTGGCTGTAGCTTCATATTTGGCGTGCAGATATGAAAGTGGAATCAATCCTGCAACAAGTCCTCCAAATCCAATGACCAAATATGTGGTTGGTCCTGATATGTGGTTGAGAACAACCACCTTCATTGTCATGGCTACAATAAAAACCTCAGGGTTAAGATTAGGGGATGATCTGTGATGACCACTGTTGAGTCATCTTGTGTTGCTCTTTGCTCAATCTACAGATGGTAATGTGACCTGGAGCACCTGAGGGTGTTCCCAGGTTCTTTAAGCCTGGATGCAGTTGGCAGCTCTCTCGCTGACTCACTGCCACTCTTTGTCACTCTACAGCCGCAGTTCTACTCTCCCCCACAGGCACACATTCATTTTGTTTATGCTGCTTTAGTTATTTGCTTTGCTTTCGTGCACCTTGCAACATTCAAACACACATAACATGGTGTGTCACCCTTTTGTTGTGGCCACATGAGCCAGGTCATGACAATCATAGTTACGTTTTTTAAAAACTGTCCTTGCAGTTGAAAATGGGATGTGATCATTGGCCTCCTGCGAAAAAGTCTACTATTGGATTAATGCCCCCATACACCTGTCCTCCTCTGAATGAGGAAATTTGTTGACATACATATACAGTACATCATCTGAACTGCATCACTGCTCCGGGTCATAAGTACTACCTCTGCTAGATTGCATCTGTCACTCAAACATAACTGTACAGTATGTTGTTTTTTGGTGAGTGACATTACACCCTGTCATGTCATTTTTCTTGGGAGGACAGTCTCCAATCTTTTCATCTAGCTCTTATCAAGAAAGTAAATAGGAACATTTCCCAAAATGTTAGACTTTTCCTTTAAGGATTAACTATTAAAATAATAACAACATACTTAGTCCTATAGTACAATTTAAGGATGTTCTTCTTCTCCCTTCACAGCATCAAAAAATTAGATCATTGTGCCATAACTCCTGTAGTTCATTTTAATGCACGTAAATCCAACTAGACAGCAGATAAATAGCTTGGAATTTTATGAATAATTACCTCCATATAAAACACTTTAACTGGAAATAGAATTTTGAATGAAAAAGACAATTGCTCTGCTCTGCTAATGCTGTGACTTCCTTCATGGTAACCTTTCTCATGTGCGATTTTACACTTCATTTGTTTGTCTTTTTCCTTTCAGTATAAATTAAGTGAAAAAAGTGCATGATTGCTGAAATGTGAAAAAAATGGGTGAATGCAATTTTCCCTGCTGAAGTCAGATGACTCACTATGTGACTCGGTAAATGACCAATTACAAGAACCTGTCTAATAAATACTATGCTAACATTTCTAGAAATGCCAAAAAGGATTTATGTCCCAGAGAGCAACATTGATTCTTTCCTAAGGTCTTGACACCATTAAAAACTAAAGGATACAGCTTTTCCCAGGGTTCTTCAAGATGATGGACAACCATTAATAGCCCACTAATGACACATTTGGACTTTTACAGCTACAGATGTTTAAAAAAGTGCAACTTAAAAGACAGCGGATCGACATAAAGAAAAGAATAAAAGAGCACCATCAGCACAACAGATTCAACCAAATCATCAGAACATCTGTACTGAAGAGGTACGTTCTTGTTCATATATGGCAACAGTATGAAGACAATTACTAAAACTCCCTCCTGATGCAAACTTTGGGTCATTTCAAGGAGAAGAAGATGTGATCAGATTCTGAAATATTTAATGAGTACATTTAAATATTAAAGCCATTAGACATTAATTTATGACTTGATACTTTATAGAATTGGAGCTAATGTAAAACTATTAAATATATATAATACATATATTAATATGACATTAATTCTATTTTAATGAATTATTTAATCTAATTAAAGAGCAATTTAAGGTTTCGAGATTCATATCTTATCATGACATTGCCATTTACAATGTTTTTTGAATAGCTCATACATATATTTCTACTGGCACATAATGGTATTGTACATACTGAAATATATTTAATAGTAGCATTATGTTTGTGAGAAAAACAATACATTCTCATGTACAACAGCCATTATTTAAAATAAATGAAAGGTCTGTCAATCTACATGAGGACATGAATAAAATAGTGTGTATTTAGTCTTAACAGTGGGGCTCACAGTATGTGCTTGATTTGACAGATATAACCATTTTTTTTCTTTCCTATTTAGAAGGACTTGATAATTTGTAGTGCTAAATATTGTATAACATATTGTAATCAAGGTTCCTTTACAATGCTATTTTTTGTTTTAAGCCATACAAGTGGCAATCTAATTCTAATATGTTATCATACTCTAATTATGGCAATGTTGGTCTACTAGTTGGTTCCGCACTTTGGTCAAGATTGAAATATATCTTCACAACTGTGAAATTTGGAACATATAGTCATGGTCCCAAGACGATGAATGACTTTGGTGATCTCTGGAACCTTCTTCTAGAGCCACAAGCCAGTCAGAGTCGCTACTTATTAATTGAAATATCTCATAATTTACAGAATGTATTGCCTCCAAATATAGTTCTGAGATCTTAATTTGTTTTGTTTTTTGGCATGTTGTTTTCAGGGAAAAGGCAGCTACCACCCTAAGGGTTTTTCAGTGAACTTTTTAGTGATTCCTTAACTTTTCATCTAGTGAAATCATCAGGCCAAACCTTCAATTTGTGTCATGCTTTGGTTTATGACCATATACTTGCAAAACTAATGGCATCCCCATCAGCCTCAGCTGTACTTTGTGTTTTTCTCTAATTAGCAAATGTTAGTCCTGAGTCAAGCCCCAGGTCAAGACCAGTCCAAGTACCATATTATTTGTAATTTGTGGATCTATGTTACATTTTTAATCCTCCTTCATTTTTTAACTACAGACTTTGGATATCAACTAACCCAAAGTCACGTTTATTCTATACACTAAATGACATGTAAACAGAACCACAGGCGCATTCACTCTCCATTCTGGTCATTGGTTGTCAAGTCAAATTAGCCTAACAAGTTTTTTTTTTTAGTTTTTTTTAATTGTGTCAAGTCGAGTCTCAAGTCATCAGATTCATGACTCAAATCTGACTTGACTCCAAGTCAATACCTCAAACCACCATAACTCCACTAAACATAGCATAGTTTAGTAATTAATCAAAAAACAAGGGCAAAAATCTGCTAGGTTGCTTTACAAAAAGGAGTATTAGATTAGACACAAACTGCTGCTGAAATCAAGCATGAAATCAACACATGAAGAGTAGATTTATGATGTTGACTAATTGTGGAGAGAATACAGTATTTATGAGGGAGTTGAATTCTCCTGGGGATTCATAAAAACACATAATTCAAGCTATTTTGACTACAATGTCCTGCTTCCAGACACCTCCGGCTAATTTGATAATGAGTCTACGCTGAAAGTCATAATAAGGTCCCATCCCACCTGGCCTGAAACCATATGTTACAGTTTATTCTTGTTGGGCTGTCCTCGTCCAGGGATTTCCACTCCTAATTAGAACGAACATTATCAGGGTTACCTAATATTTGGTCGAGTACCATCTGGGACCTTAACCTACATGCCTTTATTTACCAAAGATGGACTAATACAGCACCTACGCTCTTTCTGGACAAAACATCCTCTTTACTCTAATGTGTCCGCATTGTGTTTTAGTCTACATACATGCAATATTATCTATAAAATGCGGTTAAGGTTAAGCTGAGGGCTTCTAACAGTCTAAAACACCCACAACAATGCTACATTACTGCCTGAACCTGCTGACTCGATGACTTGATGAAAGCTGATTATTAAGTCCATGAATAGGTCTCATCGCATCAAAGATCAAAACATATGACTCCCCTCTGCCTGCTTGAACTAGTGCCCCAGAAGCACCAAGTAATTTCAGCAGATGACTCTTCCGCAAATGAGCTCTTTGATCAGGTTACCACTGGGCAATGATAATTACAGCAGTGACATCTCAGGCGGCTCGTGATTTAGTGTACAGCAGTGGTTTTGAGATGATGCAGAACTAGCTTGTTGAGTAATGTGATGCAATGTGGAATGAAAGTGACCAATGTTCTCATTTAACAGCAGTAATTTATCAAAAAACCAATATAGCAAGACATCAGTGTAGGAACTATTCACAGAGCCACACCGGTTTCACATTTTTCTCATTGTCTGTCCAGAGTTGTTACAGATAAATCACTGTGCACTTAATGGCATACAGCTGTTTGTTTGCTGTTTGTTTCATTTAGTTTCAACCAGTTCAGGAACCGGTTGCAACAAAAGTTTGTTAGGTCAAGCTTAGCCTTGTGATATTGGAAATTTTAACTAAGTAGAGATTTACAAGTTACTTAATCAACATGAACATGTACATGAATTGCATCCTGTTTAGATTTAAACTTAATTCAAATGGGTTGTACTAGATAAAATAGTTCCAATGTAGATATTGTTGTTACTTTAGATTTACACCCATTACCTGCCAGGTATGACTGCTAGGTACCTGCCTAAACCAACTGACTAAAGTGATGTTAACTTGCTAATATATGTTTGACTACATTATCAAATAGTATCGGTCAAGCTTGACATATTTCCCACTCATTTAAAATCACATATACTTTGAAACACACATATTGGCCATGCCTCTGACTAAACACCTCCAAGACCAAGGAGATAGTGGTGGATTTTCACAGGTATAAGCCATCTCTTCAGCCAGCCAGCATTCAAGGGGTGGACAAAGGGGTGGTGCAGACTCACAAATACTTAGATGTGCATCTGAACAATAAGCTGCAATGGTCCTTGAAAGCAGATGCCCTCTGCCGAAAGGGGCCTAACATACCTTATCCTAAAGAGGCTTGGGTCCTTTGACGTCTGCAGTAAAAGGCTGCACCTGTTTTATTAGTCAATGGTGGCAAATGTCCTCTTTTTACGGTGCTGTTTGCTGGGGAGGCGGCATGACAGACAAGGACACTATGCGGTTGGTCAAGCTGGTGAAAAAGGTAGGCTCAGGGCTTGGCAGGAGGTTGGACTCACTGGGGACTGTGGTGGAGAGATGCACATGGAATATGGTAGGCTATAGGTCATCATGGACAATGTCAGCCATCCCCTTCACAACACCCTGGCAGGCAAGAGAAGCAGCTGCAGCAAATGGCTCATTTCGCTGCACTGCTGGAATGAGCGGTTCAGGAAATTCAGTGTCCCCTCAGCCATCAGACTTTAAAACACCTCAGCTAATGGCAGGAGCTCATGACTTGGGCTAGGCTGTAAGTTGCCCCCTCTCTCTTCCTCTCTTACTCACTGTCCCTCCCCATGCCCACCACTCTCACCCACTGGACTCTGTGCAATAACCCGTCAAGGACACTGTGGTACTTTTTTATTGGCACCATTTATTTATTTATTCATACGACTCTTTCCTTATAAGTAATTTTGTTTTTAACCCTGTGCATGCTACATTACCTTCTTCTATTGTATATTGTCTCCAATCTATATTTATGTGCTAATAGAGACTGTGTGAGGTGACTGGACACCTGAATTTCCCTAAAGGAGGATAGATGAAGTCTATCTATCTATCTATCTATCTATCTATCTATCACAGACTTGGTAGGTAGGAATAAGACACCTATGTATTGTTACAGCTTGGGATGCTTAAGTGACTCCTGGGTTCCAAATTTGATTGGACAGTGCCACTAACTGTTTCTTAGCAACTGATTATCACATTAAGTGATTACGTGTTCAAACATTCTAGTTTAATGTTGGAGCACAGTTAAGCGAATCACTACTTTGAAACTAGCTGCTAATTACTAACAATTTAAGAGTTGTTCTTCTTAATTTGTGGCTCCCCTACACTCTGTAGTTTGTAGATGTCTGCTGTAATCCGGTCACTGGATATTTTTAATCTTCTTTTAGTGATGTATATCTCTTAGCTAAGCCAGAAGACTCTCCCTGACATGCTCGGTCCAGTAGAAATACAAAGTGAATTGGATGTGCATGGCTGGCCTGGAGCTGCGTTGCAGCTGTATGAAGATTTCGATGGGGTCCAATTAGGAGGTGCTGACCTCCTTGTCCTGCTCTTCCTCTTCTATCAAGGTTTTCTCCATTTTGACTATAATGCTTTGATAATATAATATTCAACTGCTTCAAGAAGCTCTACACAGTAGTATACTTTGCAGGATATATACTAGTTTCATTTTTAACAATTTTAACCACTCACATTGGTCCTGCGTATATGTATATGTTCAGTGCTTTATTTATGTGATTGTAGTTTGTCTTTATTAACATAGCTTTTGTACAGAAAGGTCTACAAAATCCCTTAGCTTTACCATTTTACTGTAGTGCAACACTAAAGCTGCCCCCATCCTATTTTAATTGTTTTAGACTTGCCAGCCACTGAATCACAGATTTCTCCCTCTGTCCCTCTCTCAGTTACTCTGTACTGGCTGATTGGCACTGAGCACCATGGCTAGTTGGCAGGCTCTGCCAAGCTGTGTTACTGTATGATGCTGGGTAACCTTGATCATGACTTTGAGGGACACAAAATGCAGAAGAAAGAGCGATTGAAGAGAGGCATTGAAGCAAACTATTAAAAACGTGTGTATTAAGTAATGTTGCTAAGTTTTTCTCTGGTATCGGTCAAAATGAAACCAAAAATGTATCGTTTTAATCAATGTTAACATGTTATTGACTATCCAATTTTTTTTTAAACGTCACTCATATCCCAATCACCATTGCAGGGAATGTTGGGTCACCTGTGTACAGTCATTTAAATGTTCTCAAGACTGGTAAAAGTAAATTTGGAAAAATACAAAAAAACACAAACACAAGTGTAAAAGCACAATTTCACATGATGGCTCCATTACCAATAAATAACTAAATTACATAAAACCTAAATGTAAAAGCCTGCAAGATTTGAACTCCCTGCTCAAATTGATACACAGGTACTAATAATAAGTCTTAGTACAGTACAATACAATAACGATATCTAATTGGACCACTTTATACATTTTACATTTAGGGAGGCTGACTCTCTCTAGAAATTAATTTTAGGTGTGACAATTGGCCAGTGTATGTGAGTATATATTAAGCAATCTGCTCAGTTAATTAGTGAAAAACTCAGAACACTCCACATAAAGAGGTTGAACAAATCACGAACACTGGTAAAATATACTGCAGTCCAAAGCATGAACCAAATAATGTTCAGTTTCCATTGAGAAAGTATCACTGAGGTGGAGGTTAGTGGTAGTTAAAGGCATAGTTTGTGGTGGTGTTGAACTGGCTCTGTGGTTAAAAAGTCAGTTTCCCTATTTTGGCATTTTCTTTCTCTTTCAGCTCTCATTTTCTCTCTCATTGTCCAGGACTTGCCTTTAACTCGGCTGATCATCCTTACTGTACCTCTAAGTCAAGCTGCTTTATTAACCTGTGAGGTCTCATATTCTCTTATTATTCAAATTTTTCTCCTGAGAACAATGCTATTTTAAAAGTCTAGACAGAGGTCAGAGTACAATGCCCTCCAAAGACAATCATACTTTTTTAAGAGTCAACTCACAGACTGGGAAGGGAAATGCACCTGAGGTCCAATCATATTAGGTAAAATTTCCAAATCATGAATCGCTTTGGGAGGATATTATGTGCATAGTGGATTGATTCATAGACTGGAGTCTAAGAGTTACTACTTTTAATTTCATACCACTTACCTTTAATTGCCCTCCTGGAACATCCAGACATGCTTCTGTGTTTCTTTCTAATGCTAAATCACATCAAACCTATCCATAAAGGGGCTGTGTGGCTGCAGGTTCTTCTTCTAACCAATCAAGAGCACACCAATCAGCTGTCTGAAGAGTGAGATAAGCTGATTAAATGAGCCACCTGGTGTGCTCCTGCTTGGTTGGAATGAAAACCTGCATCCACACGGCCCTTTGTGGAATAGGCTTCGGCAAATGTGCGTTAGCGGAGTGGACACGTACCAAAGGTAGTAGGTAGGTAGTTCTTATCATACTAATGTGTTAAAGGGATTATTTTTCCTGATAACTGTTTTGAATATATTAGTTGACTGGTGCGATGTCATGATTGACAGCTGTTGAAGGTGCTCTCAAACCTCCGTCAGGCAGCTGAGAGGGCGTGAACCTGTGTCATTCCGCCACCCAAATAACATCAAATAACAGATGGCAGCCAAGGGAAAGGAGAAATTTAGGATTTTGAATAGCAGTAGGTATGTACAGTAGTAGTAAAAGGGTACCCTGATTGAGTGACTATCCTCAACTGTAAATATTTTATTTAGAATGTTTCAGGCAACTTGTTTTTCTTTTTACTGATTTGCATTTTCAGTAAAATATTTTCGTGATGATTTGGAACCTTTTGTGAATGAGACACTATGTTTATATTTTGACAGTTTAAGACTGCATTGGTAATGTCAAATAAGACACTATTTAGATAGCAATGCATGCTTGTTGTTCCTCTTTGTCCTTTTTATTCTAACAGACCACCTTCTATATCGATATCTTCTATATCTATACCTTCTTTTTTTGTTTCTTTTCATGTTTGTGATCTTAATATTCACACATAAATAAACACAGCCTCATCAATCAGTGTTTTTCAAGTATTAAGTAAAGGTTGAATGAAACAACAATTGACATGATCTTCAACGGCAGATTCCAAGCAAGGACTTTAACATCGAGAACTTAAATCAAGCTGTCTACTATCTACATTGTAGATGACTGTGGCACGGGTGGTGGGAAAAACCTTCAAACTCGCCTTTAAGACCTACAGAGTTTTACTTGGGATTGCAGTTTGAAGTAGGTGACCCATACGCTTTATCCACTGCTGACCTTTTAATATAACCTCCAATTAAAGTTCTTCATCTAGGCTCTTGTGTTAAGTATCTGTAGATATGCACACTTGCAGCTGCTGTCTAAGCTTGAAGTCAAGAAGTTCACACTTTTTAATCTCCAACAGTGTGAAGCTTTGTGGGCGCTCAAAGATTCATTTTACTTTTTGTATGAGAATTCATAAAAGTTTCCTCTATGGTCTATTTGAGTATTTGAGCAGTCTTATGATATATTATACTGATTGAATACATGCATTTCAATTGACAGAAGAAAAGAGCTAGCAGGATGTCGGAATAGCTCTTTGAAAAAGTCCAAATTTAAAGTCATACAAATGGATGAACGTCAGCTGCTGTATCTGATAGAGATTTCATGTTGATTTATGGTCTGAGACAAGATGAGTCCGACCTTGAATCTGGAACTGTAATTCAAAGAAGGAACCAGCTGCAAAGGAGAAAAAAAGTGGAACTTGTGTGATGATGAAAGTGATGGATTGAAGCTGATATGTTTTCTTTTCTTTTTTTAATACAGCTATGTTGTCATCCCAGTGGGAGTATTAATAAGACTTTTGGCAGACAGCAATGCACAACACTCATTCTTCTAATACACACAAACACACAGAACTGACCCACGATCACTGAGATGAATCTGCAAGTCTGCACACAGTCTGGGCCAATTACCACCTGGACTGTCTCATTTTCCCTTCCAACAAATACTAACATACATACAATTTATGTAGGCTACGGTAAAGCAATTGATACATTGGTATAGGGAAACCATATTTAAAATTGAACTCATTATCTCATTTCTCCGATCACTAATCAATTGTGAGACCTCACCATGTGTCCCTGTATCACCTGACTCTGCTGCCCTGGTACTGTCACTGTTGCTGTCTACATCTTTACTAGCAGGTGGATCTGGTTCAGTCTCCTTAGAACCAAAGCAAAATGTTACAGATTGAGCTTTTCCATAATATTCTCTACCCCCTGAGCTACAAAGGACCAAAAAAGCACTTGTATAGAAATGTGTTAACAAACTAAAAAAGGGAACCAAAATATGCCGAACATAATGTAGTATCATAAACACCTTCACAAAAACCAAAGGCTGAATTGAACTCTTACAATCACTAATCCATTGTGAGACCTCACCATGTGTCCCCGTATCACCTGTCACTGTTGCCCTGGTACTGTCACTGTTGCTGTCTATATCTTTCCTAGCAGGTGGATCTGGTTCAGTCTCCTTAAAAAACCAACCAAAACAAAACATTATTAACACATTTAGCTACTCTATAACATGCAATTTGGTGGACGTCTTTTTTTATGCAAAGCACCTTGAACACAAATCAAATCCCTGAGTCTAGTGGTGTCACAGTTATGCTCTACCCATCAAGCCACACAGGGCCACAAAAGCATTTAGTATAGAAATGTCAACAGAATGAAGCAGGGAACCACAATAGAATGTAGTATCATCAACACATTCACATAAAGTACAGGTTACTGAATGCTGACCTGCACTGTTATAAATCAGTAAGTGGTTGTTAGACCTCACCTGTATCCCTATATCACCTGTCTCTGCTGCCCTGTGAGTAAAAATGTCCATGTGTCCTCAATTTCCCTTTCCTTTTTTTCATATTGGAGTCAGTCACCTAGTAAAAGAAAGACAATTGACAATATCAAAACATGCTTGTGCACACAAGTTAATGTCACTGACCCGAGTTTGGTACTACGGTCAGGAACTGAAATGACTGAAATAACTGAGAATAGAGAGAAGATTTCAACGCTGGTCTGGCTTATTTGAACTCATGAGGAGACAAATACATATTTTAGCATCAACACTGTATTAAGATGTCCTCAGGTCAATTTTGACATGGGAAGACAAAGGTTTTAACTCAAAAATGATGTATACTTTAATTTAAATAATGCCTATTGACCATCAATTCCGAAAATATGTGTAAAACCTGTGGTAATAAGTTGTAATGAATTTGGCTAAAAAGGTCTAAGACATAATTAGATGAGAATTTATGCCGTATGCTTTATAAACGGTCAAACCAAAGGAAGACGACATGAGGGTTAAACGTAGCTGGTACAGTATACTCTGCTAGCTAGTTTGTTAGCTTCATGATCGCAGGTGACGTTAAGTCGGGTTTTTCACTAAAATAACATATAGAACGTGTTTGTATTGACACAACATGACATGGACTTATTCAAGAATACGTTACATTTTAATTAACAGTATTATGGAGATTCTACAGGTTTTTTAAACAACCTGAATTAATGAGAAATCAAGGTTAGTCTGTTGCTAGCTTGCCTTGATTTTTGAGGAACTGTTCTAATAGTAGCCACAGCCGCAACCTCTACCTGCTGTTCAACTACAGCACCATGTACTGTGTGGTGGGGTTTACTACAACTGAGAAGGAGCCAAGGGGATTTTGATTTAGTGGAACAGATATAATCACATGTAAAAATTTATTTCAGATTGATTTAAGACTTAAAATGTAGGTATAGCCTAGCGAGTGCCATACCTCGCCATACCAAAAAGTGCATCCATGCCCAAATCATACTTCAGCATTTTTGGCTTGGGAGCACATTTGTCTCTATGAGCCACAAAGAAGTGCACAAAGCACGCTACTGCAGTCTTTAGGGGGAAGATGAATGAGAGAGAGAAGAGAGAGAGGGAGGGTGAGGGAGAGGGAGGGAGATCATCCTCAGTCAAAATAAGAGTCACCCCAAGGTAGAGAGAGAGATACAAATAAAAGAAGAAATAGAAGTACAGAGACAGCGAGTGATTGGAGGGAGAGAGAGAGGCAGGCATGTGGAGATGTTGCGAGACAAAGAGAGAGCCATACCCACACAAACACACACATACACTAAAAGAGAGAGAGAGAGAGAGGGAGGGAGAGCTTTTGAAGGCTGGATAGATTGCTCTGAGGTGAGGATTGAAGAGAAGATGGCTTTTAGCGATGAGGGAAGCAGCCCAAGAGGTCTGCCCCAGAATCAGCCTGTCTGAGCTCCACTGTCAACCAGTGAGGGATTACAACAGTCCAGGTCAAGGAGAGCTCACACGCTCTCAAACACTGTATCTCTGAAAGCTATTTAAAAATATTAATAAGTTACAATTGATCCAGAACTGCCCGATTGCCGACTGAATGAGAAGATGTATATCACACATATTTTAAAGTCTTTACACTGGTCTCCTGTTTGATTCGGTATTGATTTTGAAAATTCACTACACCACGCTACTTGTCTGTTTATGCTTTTAAAGTTTGAACCAGAACACCCCCCAGGTCTTCTGGCACTGGCCTTTTTACTTGGACTGAAGTGCTGGATAAAAACCTCTGGTGAGGCTGCTTTTAGCTTGCGTGCTTGGACTGGTATGAACAGCCTGCTGAGTATCTGTGGGACTGAAAATCTTACAATGTCAGCATATATTATGGCTTTTGTATGTATTATGACCACTTTTATAGATTTTGATTTAGCGTTCTTAATATTACATATCTGCATAATTTGACTTTTTAATTTTACATCTTTGAGTCTGCATGTTATAACAAACTTCCTGTGCACTCATCTTCCATTGTTTGAAATGCCTTCATATATGTCCGTCACATATACAGTACTTTGAAGTGTACAGACCTCTATGGAAGGTCATATACTGTGTAGTTAAGGTTTGAAGGATTGATTTATTACTCTGGGATTTCACACGGCTCCAACTGGCTGTTGATGGACAGTCATACAGGATTTGTAAAACGTTTAATCACTGATTAAATCTACTGTCTACTGTTTAGTTTTTGTACTCTGCAGTTCATCTGCTCACAACATTGTGCAGTTCCAACATTTAACTGGAGCATAATTTGACTTTTTTTTCTGTTTTTTGACTCATGGCATACCCAGAACAAAACAAAGGATAAGCAATGGATCAGGCTAAAATCCTCTGATGGGGTCCGATGTGAACGGAAGGTTTTTTCCTGCCAAATTTAGAACAGTTTCTGATATTTCAAATGAGAGATGAATATGGCAATATTTCAATCAAAGTCTAATAACAGTTTGGGGCTGTTTGTTTTTGTTGCCAGGCTGCTTAATCTAATCTGATCCAACTGCACCCACACAATCCTTATGAGGGAGATCAACTTTGAAAACTGCATCATTTCAAATCTCATTCTTGTGCATGGACTGAGAGTTTGTTTTTGGAGGTGTCTGCTTTCTAACAGAAGACTGTAAATGTATTCTTGAACTTAGTGGTATTGAACTCAAACAAATTAGTTAAGCTTAAAATCCAGCCTTCAAATATGTACTCCATCAAAATCACTAAAAAAAAACACTTGAGTGCTTGCATAACAGTATTTTAAATGTATCATTCAGTATCTCTATTATTCGGGGTATCTGGCTGACGAAGGTGCGAGCAGTTTGTAGACCCCAGACTTGCATTCAGATGAAGAATGTTTGAAAACTTACTGTACTTTTCTTTTTTACTGCAGAGGCCAGAAGCATAAATGATGCATACACACAAAAAACATGTGTACGCCATTTCCTACACATTAATAGAACATGTGCAGTAAGAATGTGGTGCCTTACACATTCTTCAGACCAGGCAGGCACACATTTTTCTAAAGTGATCTAAGGTTGATGTTTCCCTTGGTTGACAGCTTAACATGTGCTGTTGATTTTACTTTATCCACCGTTGTGAAGTTGGTTTACATTGGAGAGCTGCAAACTAATCATTCATTACATTACTGAGATATCACTGCCGATGATGGTTTACAGTTCACAGTTTACATGTGATGAATTAATGATATGGACAGCATAAAGAGCTGCACCGCTGTGGAAAAGGTAAGTGGACTGTGCTTATATAGCACTTTTCTAGTCTTCCAACCACTCAAAGCACTTTTACACTGCATGTCACATTCACCCATTCACACACATTCATACACTGTTGGCAGGGGCTACCACCATCAGGGAGAAACTAACATTCACACATTCATTCACCATTGGTGAGCCATCAGGACCAATTTGGGGTTATGTATCTTGCCAAAGGACACATTGACATATATTGGAGGAGGCAGCAATCGAACCGCCGATCTTCCAATTAGTGGAAGGCCGCTCTACCTCCTGAGTCACAGCCATGTGTAATGTTCATGCATAATGACAGCTGTTCTTCTGTTGGAAAACCTCACTAGTGCAACAGAATAGGTGAAATTGTGCTTCTTCTTTCCAGCTTCATTGACAGATGTGCGGACTTTGATATGAAAATTGATATGAACATAGCTGATAACGGACATCTTCATCCATTTATAGATAATGGGAGTGGAAATAAGACTTGTGAATGAACACCCAGTTCCACAATGACTCAGATATATCAAATACAACCATGTACGTGCCAATATGAACAGAATCATTCATATGCTTTGTGTGTACAAACAGTTTTAGTCATGACTCCACACAGAGTTTGATGCATCTGGCCCCCCGGGTGACTCCACCTTCACTGTTGCTTTTTCAGTGCTACTCATCTCAGAACAAACCTTTCCATTAACCTCACCACAACACCACGGACCTCCCACCTGTCCAACACTTCCATCATTTGACTCGGTTTCGACAAACTCCCGGCAGCCTCTGAGGTAAATATCTTTTCAATTTTTCAGCGGCGACCTCGGAACAGAAGGTCCACTGTGTGTAAAAACTTGCAGAACCTACTGAGAACCTTTTGAACGGAAGCATTCCAGGGAGCCGCACAACAGCAACAGCAACACTGCGCTTTCACACAAATGATCAGAGAGCACCCAGAGTCCTAACTCTGCATTTCCCCCCGTCGTCTCTCGCTGAGCTGTCTGCTGTGATTGATGAAGTCACTTTGACCCTCTGTTTCTCTCTCAAAGCCTTCCTTCCCCTCTTAGCTGTGGGCAACTTCCCGTCTGCCTTTCTCTGTCTCTCAGCTACTTTCTTTGACTCCCCTCTCTCTTCCTTTGGCTGCGGGGTAACATTTTTTTCCGTGCGTCACTTCATTTTTCTCTCTCTCCGTGGCTAGAGGCGATTCCTCCCTCACGTCCCTCTCTTCCCTCTAATCTCCTCTCTCGTTTCAGTTAAGGGTGACATCTCCCTCTCTGTTTATGCCCCGCTCTCCCCACTCTCTCGTGTGACCGCTCTGGATGTCTTTTTGTTAATTTAACATCCCTAAGACAATACTGCTGCATGCTCTGTCAACACTGAGTCACGACTGATGGTAGCCCTCGGGATGAAAGACCACAGAGGGCGATGTTGTCACTAGTCCACTCACAATTGCACGAAAAAAATCATTTTAAACAGGTCAACTCATTCTTTTCTACTCTACCCAATTTTTCTGTCATGATTTTGCATTTAAAGTTTGTGCAAGTTGGAAAACAAACACAGGAAGGTGTAGACTATTGTGAGTTTCAATCAAATGTTATACACGTTGTACACACAAGAGCAAAGACGGACATGTACATTTGCTTAGATGCAGCCTGGAGAAACATCTTTCAAGTCTTGTCATACATAGAGACACTCACATGGGTAGATTTGGAAGATTATAAGAAATGACCCATTTTGTCATTTAGGTACTGAGAGCTTGTACAAATTATAGGAACATATTATCACAGGTATCTTAAACACCATACCATAATCATTCAAAAGCCTAGAACTCAACTTTTTATTATTAAACCAAGCTACAGATGACTTGTTGTACCACTGATATCAATTTACAGCAAAACCTCAGCTTTACCCTCTGAACAGTACAGCAGTTTTGCAGCAACTTCTCAGTGTGTTTAAATAGTCCGATTGAGGCTTCGACATCACGACAAATGACTTTTTGTCAAATGTGAGAGTGCAGTCTGACGTGCCTTTACATATTCTACTGAAAGAAATGTCACAGTGTGATGTATTGAGTTTAGTTTGCTAAGATTACCAAGTTTTATAAAAGTTGAGCTCTCTGTCAACCTGGTCTATTCAGTATTATACATGAGGAGAAAGACATAATCAAATTTAATTTTTTTCACTATTGTGAACATATTCATTATACTGATTTAAAGAGCTGTTATTTCAATAAGTCGACTTAGAAGAAGTGTGTGTCTGTCATACAGGCATTAACATTCGTGTGGCAATTTTCTTGTATCTGTTTTTCACAGGAAGATAATATCTCCATTCTTAATTCCACTCTCCAGATTCATTCTCAAAATGCAGGTACGAGTGGTTTAAGAATATTTGTGGCATTCATCACTTTCTTTTTTTACAAGTGACAGACCTGTTATACGTGTCATGAATTGATCATCTCTAACCCTATAATTATAATGTCCTGAATCTGAATTAGTGTGGAGTTTAAATATGTTAAATTAAAAGATGAATAATTAAAACAAACTTAATGGAAAATTTCCTATTGTGTTTACCACATCATAATAATCATGGCTGCTAATTTATTTAAAAGCTTTTTTTTTTGTTTTTAAAGATTTTATGATTTCTACAATTCAGCAGTTGTTGGAAATGTCTCACTCTGACAGCTTCCTCTGTGTCTCTGTCCAGTTTCATGTTGGGTTGCAGCTGACAGTGAAGCTGCAATTTTAGGGGCGTGGATTATGGTAGTATAATAATCACATCTCACTTCATTCATCAGGCTGAAACTAGCTATTTATGACAAGTTCAGGCAGTTATGTGTGAGAACAAATATAAGACTAAAATAGGAAAACATTAATGCATGAGGACCAATGCTCTGATTGATTTGGTTGTTTTTCCAACTTGGGAACAGCCATCAATGAGACTGTCCTACTGTATCTGAGATATTGGTGATTCAGGGTTCAGGAACCAGAAGCCTGAACTCCTTGGCATTTGATGACACTGATTTGATAACTACATTTGTTGGAATATTATGAACACAGGAATATGTATTCTCTGTTAATGCCTTGTTCATTCTTTGAAGCTACACTGGGACTAGAGCCTCAAACTCAAAGCTTTGTCACTCATAGCCAACAAGAGCACCTGTGCCAGTCAGCGTGCCTCCCAGCTTCCACTGATGACAACACATTTATGTGCCTTTGCTTAAGACTGTAAAAGAACTTAATTATAACTAATTATGTATACACTAGTGCAAATTACTTTCCAAAGCATACCATAGGAGTTAGATTGAATGTGTTTTCTGTAGCCTTCAGGCAAGCCATTGGTTCCAGTTCATGTTGAAAAAGTCTCTATCTAGGACTCAAAACTTTCTTCAGATATAAAACACAGTGTACATTGTGTAAAAAAAAGGAATAGTTTGGACTTATTCCCTTCCCTTTTTGACAAAAGTTGGCAAGATTGGTATCATTCTCAAGTCTGGACTACCGTCTGGACCATTTCTAGACCAGGACCACTTGGCAAACAGTGGAGAGTCCAGGAAGTTTCTGTTCATGGTCAAGAATTATTTGGGTTTTATTTGCGTATTTCCAAAAATGTCCCCTCACTCCTTTAAATCTCTCACAAACTGTTGCATTCAAGCACTCGGGATCCATTGTAAATTGTATAATGTTTGCATTCATGGCATCCAGAGAGAAGGTTCTAAATCATGCTCTGGTCATTAACCCACCCTGCATGATGTATATTAGAACCACTGCTGAGGGAATCAGACAGTTTTAGCCAGAATTTAACTAAAGTTGGCCTCTCTGTGTGATATCTGTTCATCTTTTCCACTCTCTCTCATTATGTCTCTAACTCTGCTCCCCAATGAGGACTGTGTCCTTGCTCTCTACTGGGAGATTAACAAGGGCGTTTAAAACATATTTCATTAGTACAATCAGGCATTGGCTATTCCCCTGCAGCTCACTCACTGTCTTTTTGTTCAGAAAATATAAAAGTAATCATCAGCAGTGTAAGAGTATCAAATCTCTTGCTGTCATTTTTGATTTTCCTCCTGTGGGGTAAGTAGTTATTAACCCAAATGTGGTGCAATATTCATATAGGATAATTCAGGCAGTTGACTAGAATGACAATGAAATATACACAATGAAAGCTAGCATTAATTATTCAACAGCCCTGGATACAGAGCATTTATTCAGTATCATTCTGAAAATAACCTTGATAATATTTTGGACTGGATGTTTGTGAAATGAATCCATCACAGTGTAAACTGTTAATTCTCTCTGATCCTCTGTCTGGGTTTACCCATTCATGTATAAGTTCTGTCAGATATGAAGCTGTTAATATTTTCTACATATTTTTATGCAATAGACAAAAGATCAAAAAGTATGATAAAAACATGAAAATGGAAATTGGTGCCTTATTTTATTTCCTTCTCCCTAGAAAAAGGAAATTTCAGGTGCTTTAAGTGGGTTTTTTCTGACAATATAGACAATAGAATTTCAAAGTTCTGTACTTTGGGAAATATGCTTTATCTCTTTCTTTCTGAGAGTGGGTATTAAGTGGTACCTAGAGGCAGGACGTGGTTAGCCTAACTTAACATAAAGACAGGGGCAGACATCTAGCCTGGCTCTGTCTAAAGTTGAAAAACCCAACAACCAACATCTTAACAGTTTGCCCCTAGAAATAGATGATAGATGAATAGAACTGTAAACTTTTGTTACAAATGTAATGTATCAGCTGAATACAAGACAACAAATACAAAAAATACATATTTTTTGACATGTACAAAGGAATGTTTCCCCTGTTGGTCTTACCACACACTGTGTGCTATGTATGCTATGAAGCTATGTGTGTGTCAAATCAGTGAAAAGGGACTAAATAACCATTTGACATGAACATATAATGGCTTTTAAACAGCATCTTAAACCTCTGGAGGTATTTGTCCCAGTTGTCAGATTGAGTCTCTGTGCAGGTAGCAGTGTTGCCATCGTGGCCTACAGGTTTGTTGTGTCTCATTCTTTGATCTGGTGTTTAAAGACTTTGCTCTTTCTGTCTCTGTTCAGTGTCCCTAGCTGTGCAGCATGTAGTCAGGTAGTTCTGCAACACAAGAGCCTTTGAAATGTAAATCACACTTGTGTATGTGTGGATGCGTGGATGCGTGGATGCGTGTGTGTGTGTGTGTGTGTGTGTGTGTGTGTGTGAGTGTGAGTGTGAGAGAGAGAGAGGAGAATTTTAGAGGCTTTGGATGAAAATGTATTTGGCAAGCGGGCAGAGCCAATGATTGGAAGAAGTTAAAATCCACAAGGGCCCACTTTCTCAGGAGCCTCTATTCTTTTGAATAATTGCAATAAACACGTTTAATATTCATTCAGCACCATTATTCCTTATCCTATTTAGCCTGACAGCATGAAGATGCAGTCTTCCATGCTGGATTTTACCTTTGGGAATGAAGGGTTGTCCTGGCTTGACTCTGACACAGTGGTAATCTTGGTTACATAATGTGCAATCCCTCAAGCTAAAGAATTCTCAATGAAGGTTAATTGGGGTCTAATTAAGGTTTTTCCCCCTTGTTTTTTTACTCTGTGTTTCATGGAAGGTGATTATTAGGTCTGAGAATAGACATATGCTGATGATCTGGTCTGACACTAGATTTTATTACGAACTCTGTGTTTTAGGATGATGAGAAATGGGACAGGGACATCTGCTCGGGGGATGTATAAAACACACTAATACCAGTACAGCTGCTTCACCTTATCAGGATTCTACATACACACCTTTATAGGAGAAAGAGAGAGGACAGCAGATCGCATGGGAAACCATCTCCATTAGGCTATATTGAGATTGATAAACTAGCATGTTACACAAAAGTGCAGTACACAATAAAAAATACATGAACACACTGAATAAACATTATGACAACAAAAACAAGAATTTGTGACCTGTAAGATTTGTGCCTCTTTTTAAGATGCTATTTGACAACCTCTTAAGGACAACTGATGCAAAATGTGAAAACCTGGCCAAGGTTCACTGAAAAATACTAAGCTTTACCATCAACTGTAGGAGTCACCTTCTCTGTAGGTTCAGAGAAAATATAAGAGTAATCAAGCCTTAGTCCCTCTTCGATCAATATGATGGCTTTTACTCCATATAAACTCCCTGCCACTGTCAAACACATAAAGCATACTACATGTGAAACCCTACATTGGTCACAATGACCCTCATATACATATTCACAAAATTACAAGAGAAACCAAAGATATGTTTGTCCCCTAGAAATAATATGAGAAGTGACTGAGAGTTTCTGCTAACTGAGCTTGCCAAGTCCCTGAAGCGAAAAGGCTTCTGACCCATGGATTCAATGAGTCAACTGACCTTTTACTGACCCTGCCTACCCATGTCCTGACCACATGCTCTGTGTCCACTGACGAGTGCACTTGTGTGCATGTGTTATGACCTACATCACTGGGACGCACCTGGGTATCTTTGTCATGAACTGGGTCTGCTAGTTATAATTGTGTCTCTGTGTCACCATCTGTGTCCACTGGATGTAACTAGGTGTTTGGTGCCCTGAAAGTACATATGACATGAGTGGTGAATCTGAGTCAGGTTCTGCAACTAAACTGTCCAGGTCACTGCCTCTGTTTGACTGGCACTGATTATTTGAAGAGCACTAGATTTGATTGTCTACAGACTGCTCCTCGTAGTCCAACTCTTGAGTACTCTGACTTGACTTGTCGCATTCAACACATCCTTTACTCAGAACCTCCTTACTCTGAATGTCTTCCAATCCACTCATTATCCATGCACTGGTTCTCTTCCAAAGAATCCAGAGGGTCAGTTGCAGATAACCCTTCCTCTGATTCAACATCACACAATTCCTCTCAAGTTGTCACCATAGGAAGTCAGCTGATGTCCAGGATGTCCAGGTTACAGCACACTTCATTTGTGTTGCCTTTACTGTCTTCCAGCTTGTATGTGTGAGTCTGCAGGTGTTTGCCTTTGACTGTGTATGCTATTGCATTCCATTTGTCTTTTGCTTGTTTGTCTTGTTCTTTAATAGCATGATTTTGGGCAATACTGGTTGCTTTTAGAAAATGTGACATGAGTGTTTTCACAATGCTTTTGTGATCAACAGCAACCTGGTCATGCAGCACTTGTTTGAACATCATATCCACAGGAAGCCTTGGGATTTGATCAAAAAGTAAGCTGGAACGGTGCGTGTATCCTGGGGTTTCATGCACTGTTGCATTATAAGCAAATGTCAGAGTTTGTATCTATTGAGACCATTTATTTTTCTCTTTGAGGAGAAGAGGCGACAGCATCGCTCCAAACGCACGTTTCAGTTCAATTCCGTTCAATACTTTATTTTCCCACTGGGGGAAATTCGGCTTGCAGCAGAGCACAGATAAACAATGGCAATACACGCAAAGAGAACAACAATAAAATCTGTAAAAAGATAGATTTAGTCTACGTAAGACTGGATGAGACAAATTACTACGGTGCTAAGTGTGAGCAAAAGGTGCATACAGTAGGTGCAAGGTAACGATGACCTTTTCGGCAAGTTAAGCATGCATATTGCACTAGGGACAAAGGAAAATTGAAATCTATTTCGATTTAATCTTTCATTTCCTCTATTTCCCACGGGAGGGCATGCTGTATTGTGTGATTTGGAGAGTCCAGAAAGTCTGTTCAGTTCTGCTATGAGCTCACTTTTAAAGTTGGCTCCCTAATCAGAGAGAAGACATGATCTCCCAGCCTCTGAGCTATTTGTTTTTCAGTCTGATTTGTACATGGGAAAGCATGGGCTAAATTAGCAAAGTGGTCTGTCAAGATAAGAACATCCAAAGAGCTGCTAACTATCCTCTGAACTCCAGAAGTCCAAACACATTAGCTCTATAGGGGAAGAAGCTATGATGCTCTAAAGTGATGCTCTTTCTGATTTTCTGATGGCGTGCAACCATATTTCTAGATATGAGAGCTGTCCACATCCAAAGTGGGATATATGTCATCTCTCCTACTGTAATTAGATCAGAGCTTATCCAGAAAATCTGCCAATTATTTATAAAGCCCAAGTTGTTTGCTGGATACCACCTTAACAGCCAGCATTAAAACTTGACATGTGGCTGTACATGTCATCACTGGTCAGGTTTGGTAAGGACCTAGAGAAGTCGGAGGCTGACATTGTCTTTGCATATGAAAACATCAACTCATCATTCATTTTAGTGACTTTCGATTGATATAATCTGTCATTTACAAATTGAGAGAATTTTAAATGGGACAATTTTAAATGGGATTCTATGTTGCACGCTCTGGCCCTAGGAATACATTTGACTATGGCCACTGGTGTCACCAGTGGTTTCTTAGTGGATGTGTTGCTGAGTGGGGAGATCTGTTAGAATCATAACTGGTTAATCGTAAAACGGGTGGTTTCCCAGCTGCTCGGGAACTACTGGGGGAGTATGAGCTACGCTAGGTCAGCCCACACCATCTACCAGGGGTTGGCTAACTGCAGTAAGTAATGATTATTTTTCCATGATGCTTCCAATTCTCTGAGCCTTGCCTCCAACACTGCTGAAAAACTTGATTACAGGTACCATTATCTCTAAAGAAGGCAGAGGAATAGCTAAAAATATGACATGCTAAGCAAGAAAGAGCAGGAGAAAAAGAGACCCCATCGCTAACTGCTAAGGCAAGTTAGTGGCTAAGCCAACTGCTAAGGGATTCCCAAAAAACGCACTAGAAACAGAAGAGCCAGGAGTGCTTGAGCAGAACTAGTGTAAGTTTAAATGTACAGCTGGTCATTTTCCTTAATAATGAAGAATATAGCTAAATTAACTGAGTTTAGAGCAGCCAAAACACTCTTACCAACACATCAGCACGTCAGTCTTTCCAGTTTAGAGATATTGTCTCTCATTCAACCTGTGTTAAGTGTCATTGTTCGCAAAAGCAGCCATCTGCAGTTCCTGGAGAGCTGAGAGGACAGTGACCAGACAAATTGTCTTCACCAGAGTAAATGGCAGCAAAAATTTACCGAGCCAAAATAGTTGGCCCCCACGGCAAGAAATCGACCGCATTTGTATTTTTTGATTCATTGATATGGTTAATAATTTCAAAACACATACAGTACAAATACCAAATTAGAGGCTTCAAAACGGGAGTCCACAAACCAGTGGGTGACTTCAAGGTGGCTACATCCATTATTGTTTTTTTTTGCACTATAAAAAGGAAAATAATTTAAAAAAATAAAGAAATAGGTAATTGATTATTGGGGAAATATACACCTATTATATTATATTGCTTACACATACACAAAGTTTCTGTTTTTAGCTGTAGCTACACCACTTTACTGCCAAGATTATTAGTTACAATATGTCTGTAAAATATGCTGCAAAAAACCCCAAACTTCAAATTATCTGAATTCAGACAAAGACCCACTGATTAGACTGATCCCATGTACCTCTGAATTGGAAGCAACTGGCCTCACAATACATTTCCAACGTACCCATCTAACAGCTGAATGAGTCATTCCAACACATTTGTTCTGAAGTTGCTTGTAGCAGCTAAAGTTGGACTACAGTACTGTCACCTGGTGTGCCAGGAGGATGCAAACCAAAGCTGGGAGATCCTTCAACATGTGCTTTTTGAAGCCATTCATCAATGACTGTCAAGACGACTGGCAGAGCCTACATAGGGAATGTAAAACTGGGTTGTATTGCGTGTGTTGTGTTTGAATCAGAAGAAACTGAATTGTTTTGATTTTATAGTTGAATTGATGACTGCGAGCCAAAGTTTCTCACAAGTTTTTCCATGTGACAACAGTGAATTACTAGCGACATACTTTCTAGTGACCTAATATTGATTCGATTCGATTTTAGTTTGTTTGTTTTTTTGGTTGGGTGGATACTGGCCAAAAATTGGACAGCTCAAAGCACTGGAACAAGATGGCACAGGGACAAAACTGACTCATCTACATCAATTTAATCATGCCTTAGCTGTTGGCAGGCTTTTACAGCTCTCTACTGTAAATACTTTTGTATTTTGCTGTTACATTAAGCTGAGTGGAGCCTCAGCAGTCAGGCTGTGGAGCTACTAATAAGCACAGCGATGATGTGAATTGTTGTACCTCTCCAAATGAAGCTTTTGTGTACGGTTTTGGACAGCATTATATTCCTGGACTTGTTTGTGGGTAGCTGTAATTTTCTTCATCCTGCAGAGATAAACGCTGTGACAACTCAATATCTATGCATGTTCCTGCTTTTACTATATGAAGAGGCAATCACAGATATGCCATTTTATTCAAATGGGTTTTCAATGAAGACATTAAAGCCTGAGTTTAATGCAGAACAATGCCCTTTTCAGACAAATAACTAGAATTCAGGGTGACATTTTAGTCCAAAGTTAACAGTGTTTTCGCACTAAAACATGAGCAAAGGGAAGCATTTTGTTTGTTGTTAATTTATGGGTAAAACATGACACCGGCATTGCAGGAATAAGTTTAGGGTTGAGTCACCCTGGGGCCACCAATACTGAAAAGCTAGCTGCATTATGCCATTTAATGAATGGGTATTTTTAAGCGAGAACACACACACAAGCACCCAAGCACACACACACTTATATATGCTCTCTAGCTCCGTAATGTTTGCTATTTTAGAGCATTTTTCTTTGTTATATAACCCTCACACACACACATATACACACACTGCAGTTATCTTACCCGTCTTGCCACCCAGACTTGTGCAAAGTGAACTTAAGAAAGGTTGAGCGGACACCAGCAGCAAGTGGGCAGACAGATCTGTTACCATCAATAAAACTCATTGTAAAACTAATGATTTTCTCTGTAAATGCACCTCAAAGTGTATTTGGCTAATCCAGGAGGTTGGCAGGTGAGATAATGAGGAATAATGTCCAATATGGACTAATATTCTTGGTCACCTTTAGTAAAAATTACTTACAAAAGAAAAGCATGCATACTGTCAAGGGCATACTACATATAATTCACTCAAAAAAGTGAATTTATTAAGTTACTTCAAGACTTTGTATTTTGACTTAAAATATTGATGTTGATTTGTTTGATAGCCTCTTTGTGCCTGGACACAATTATTGTAACTATAATGACACATCAACGACAACTACAACTAAAACGTTTAAAAGCCAATCAAACTTGAGCTCCAATTTTGTCTTTTTAGTCATATTCAAACTAAAATTGCAGTAACAGTGTTTTCTTCTATGTGTACTTATAAACTGAGAGCTCTTTTGAAGAATCATTCTTGCATCAGGATGTACGCATGTGTACAGTTTCAGAAGTTTTCTTCAAAGTTGTGCGAGTAAAAAAAACAATAAATCAGAAAGCAGAAAAGATCGCTAACTAGTTCCCACAAGACACACTGAAGCAATAGATTAAATGTTTCATATGACTGCGGAATACACCTTGGATAAATCAGACTGTTAGACCCAAACAACACCTTTGTAAAATGCAAAGTGGAAGAAAGTAGATAGTGGCTCAAATCAGTGTGCTGCAGCTGTGGCTATTTACAAGAGCAGAGTCAGATCAATGGAATACATCAGCGTGATTTTCCTGTTGTTTTTTTTTCTCAGGGCATGTTGGGACATGATGCAGCAAAATGCAAAGTAGCTTTAGATATTTAGATGGCTTGAGACTTGTAGCCACTGCCAGGAATGGTAGTGGTATTGGATTAACTGTTGTGTTAGGCCGTGTGCATCATTACTAAGCTGAACAAGAGTCGGCACACATGCATCCAAATGTGTCGAAAATATCAGGGTAGTATGAAAAGGTCTCTGAAAGTCTACCCATGTCAGTGACAGCATCTCTGTTTTTGGCTACATTGATGACACAAATGAGGAACATGGAAAAGTTTCATTTTCTACATCCAAATCAAAATATAAAGAATCTACATATATGAACAAAGAGCAGTCTTGAGTCATAGGCAGGCAGGTAGTTGTGCTCGGTCTGGAACTCTAACACTGCATTTACAATTCACCTCATGTGTCTGAAAGATTGGATAGTTATCTGATCTTAAGTATAAATGTATCTAAGATGCATTCAAGACGGACTGAGATCTTAGTGCCACCTTTGGAGGGTAGGTGATGATGTAATAGTGGGCGTAGCGTGCTTCAGAGGGTCGTGTTGAGGGTGTAGATGTAGGTAAAGACGGGGGTTCTTGGATGTTGTAACACACAGCCAAGACTTCTTTGTGTTGTGGGCCCAACTAAAACAAACACCAGTCATTGGGATGCACTCTTACACTCAACTATAATCATAACTTCTTATTGATGCTGGTCTAGGCAGACAGCCACCCACTTAGAGCCCGGTGCTGCATGAGTCTTCTTCCCATTAAAGGGGAGTTTTTCCTTGCCACTGTTGCCAAGTGTTTGCTCATGTGTGAATGTTGAGTCTCTTTAAATTGAATTAAATAGTACGGTCTAGACCTGCTCTATGTGTAAAATGCCTTGAGATGACTTTTGTTGTGATATGGCGCTATATAAATAAATATTAATTGATTGATTGCTTGATGCCATTTTCTTTTTTCTCTTTGGTACGACAGGTCAAAGGACATGACTCTAACTAAACATTTCTCCATACCAGATGGGTTGCTAACTAGTGGCTACTGGTAAGGCTAACCCGACTAAATAAACAGTGGTGGTGGCTGGAAAACTGAGCAGGCTGTGTGATTCAGATGACACTGCCTATAAAGCCAGTTGGGCTGGTCATTGAATCTTGGCCTTAGCAGATATAATGTTGATATGAAGCTGGATTATGTAACTGAGTAACTGCTTCTTGTTTGGGTTAGGGCAGAATTCAAAGACAGATAGATTTCTTACATTAGTGGTTATTTGGAAAACCAGCAGAGCTATCGTTTAACATGATAGTGGGCCTCCATAGCAACGCTCACCGATATTCTGACACATCTTGCTGTGTATTGTTGAATGGTTAAACCTCTGAGAGCTGTTTCATATGAATGGCTCCAACATTGGTTTAACGTACATTCAATATACCTGCATTATTTTTTGCACCTCCTGTACAAAAAGGTTGAAACTGGACTAATATCAAACATTACAAGATACATATACTACTTTACCTTGGAGCAAAAAATAAATAGGCAAACCCTGACTGGCTGTTTAGAGAGAAAACAGTCCTGCATTAAAACAATGTAGAGCATTGTGTTGGTGGTATTGGGCCACTTCATGAAATACTCAAGTCAAGTAATTGTAGTTATCTCAGGCCACTTTTCACATAGGGCAGGTCTAGACTGTACTCTTTAAAATGTTATTTACAGAGACCCAACATTCCCCCATGAGAAAGCACTTGGCAACAGTAGCGAGGAAAAACTCCATTAAATACAATCCAGGAAGACCACCTTGAGTCACATATGCATGAGTTTGAAGGTTCATCAAACACTAAAACACTAAGTGTATAATACTCAGAGATAGGATTTTACAACACATTATATATTTTTACCATGACGATTGGATAAGGTAAGCAGTAGAAATACGCTGTTCCCATGCATGTGTTTGATTGGCCCCTGCGGCGCTTTATCGCATGACGTTGCATCTCAGTCTGGCCCTAAATCTGAGCCAGGGTTAACTTTTTGCTGGATGACCTTGCTTGTTTTTCGCTGTGGAGCCGTCTGTGTTGGCACCCCTGCAGCATCACTACACTGGCCTCATTTAAATTAATGACAGGGGTGCGCTTTTTCACAGCGGGCTCAAGTCAAGTCTGAAATAGGAGACTTTACATTATTCATTAGAGCCTTTTGGGGGGGTGCCCTGATGGCCGTGCAGGGCCTTCAGCAGCTGCTTATTTTTGCTTACGCCCTTGGCTGACATACAAACACATTTAAATACAGTATAGGACAAATCAGAAAAACCTTTCCTTTTGCTTTTTCCTATCCTAATCTTATTTTTTGTGGTAAGAATCAGGTTAGCTCCATTTTATGAGCTTTGGCATTGGCTGCAACATGGAAAGGTTACAATTTCAGGGTAAAAAAAGGCAAGCTTTCTTACCACACTCAATACAGCCCAGTGATTTTTTTTTATTTCTGTCCACGATTCACGATTCCACGACAGGTGAATTCAATTTGAAGATAGCATTTCTCTTTTGAGGATGTCAGTACTGTGAATGACACTGTAATGAATACTTGTGTCTTGTATCTCCATAAAGACAAGACGATTTCTTCTATTGTTGATTTCAAATCTCTGCTTTGTAGAATAGGTTTCCATTGAAAAAACAAGCTGTATATTCAGCGAGCTGTGAGTTTGTGGCTCCCTGCAGAGTTTTAGTTTTGGAGACCCCCCCCACCACCCCCTCCAAAACACACACACACACACATATATCCCAATTGGTCCTAGCAGGGGTTGAAACTCTTCCAATGTGCCATATGAATGATAATGTTTTTTTTTTTCCCCCTCCACTCTTTTCTTTATGGGCTATATCATTTTGAAGATTATTTGGGAACAGTATGAATTTTGACACAGCCTAGCAAATCTGCATTCATGGATGTGTCCCAAGAAGCCATTTTTTTCTTCTTCTAAAAACCAATTTTTTCATGAAGGACACTGTGAGTATAGAGGTTAAAGAAAAGTAGGATATTTGTTGATTAAGGTTTCGTTCACACTTGTGGGCTCCTTTTTCATCTGCCATCACTCCCTCTGGTTCTTTGAAGTTATCATTATCTGTCTCTCTTTGCTCAGATGAATACATTTTATTTTTCACCTCCTGAATACCAGATGACAAATCATTCAGTCATTGCTATTTTTTCCCCCCACCATATTATTTTAATTCTCCAAACAGATCCAAATCAGAATATAAATCAAAGGTAAATGTTAGAGTAGGTCTGATGATGTTAATACACTCAGCATGTTACTGTGAAGGAAAGAAAGATGAAAAAAGGGAAAGGTGGCTTCTTCACACCTAGCATTAACTTCTATGTTGCATTCAGTATTTCAACCTAGACTCACACAGGGCATAGTGCTCTAACATTAACATCTGCATTAAAAATCAGTTAACATTATAGAATTGGAAATGATACATTACTCACAGTAGTAAAGAGACGTGACATTTTATTTCATTAATTACATATTTTGTAAATGACAGCTTTTGTCCTAATGGGTTTTTATGCCTCTGTGCTGGCAACAGCTTTGGCCAGAGGCATTTTGTTTTCAGATTCTCCGTCCCTATATCCATCTGTCTGTCCCATTCTTGTGAATGCAATATCACAGGAACACCTTCAAGGAATTTACTCAAATTTGGCACATACGTCCACTTGGGCTCAAGGATCAACTGAGTAGATTTTGGTGGTCAAAGGTCAAAGTTACCGTGGCCTCACGTTTACCCCAATCTCGTGAGCATAATATCTCAGAAACGCATAGATGGAATTTCATTACATCGGCACAAACGTCCACTTGGACTAAAGGATGAACTTATTCGATTTTTGTGGTCAAATGTCAAAGGTCACTGTGGGCTCAGAGAAACACGTTTTGGGCCATAACGCCATTATTCACACATTAGTTAATACAAAGTTTCACACAAAATAGGATAAAATGATGAAGTGATGATGTTTTTTATCCAAAATGTCATCTTCACTGTGACATTATAATGTTCTGCAAAAACACTTTTCTGGCCATTATTCAACACCATAACTAAGGAACAGGACACAATTGTCTGGCTATTGAATAGGTGACATTAATCTTGGGTTCCCACCTTGAAACTATGGAGATTGTAAAGATCTTCTTTGCTGCCAGGTTGGACATGTATCTGAAGCATCTGCACGCAATTCTTTGAAGAATTTGTAGCTTCTTTACTGCATCAATCATATCTCAAGCATTGTCTACTGTCATGAATTCAACTTTGTCTTCTATCAGAATCAGCTTTGATGGACAAGCATATGAATATATACAAGGAAAATACACAAAACAGCATTTATTAAATTCCTTCAAAGTCCTCACTATAAAATAGCTATTAGATTAGTCTGGACAGGCATGAATGTAAACTGCAACTTGACTGGTTGGCAGAGGCGTACAACCGTGAGATGCCATTTTTTAGTTTGCAATTATGTTATGATGTTTTCATACGCAGAAGAAAAATGCGTAATGTTCTGCACAGCGGTGCATTTGTCACCTAATTTTGCTGGGTGCTGTGACTTTCAGTGTGGACATTTTATGGGTTATTTCAGCACAAACACCAGTCACATTATATATAATATATTCTATCTTCACGCAGTGTTGAATTGTGTTATACCTGTACCCAAGCCAACAAAAATGCCAAAAACTCCTTTGTCTGCACTTTATGAACTGAAGCTCCACTGTGTAGAATGTACCATTGTATTCTGGTTACATACTGTATGTTTACATTTGTTTGCAGAAAAATGAGACGATCTCTGTTATTTTGACACCGTTTCTAGAATTCACCAAAGTCAGTTATTTTTTTAACACCTTAAAATCTACTTTAGTCAAAATCTGTACAAATTCAAAGATATAAGTGAGAGCGCTCTGACAGCTTCAGTGTGCAGGGATGAACTTTGAGTGAACTTTAAGTCTAAACTATTAAGTCAACATGGATGAGAAGTAAAAAATTGGAAATGGGAACATCATTACATAACAACTGGGTAAACACTGCTAATGAATACCAAGTAATGTGATTGAAAGATATAGAACAGCTACTTACTGCAATGGACCTTAGATTAGATTGTATGTGTTAAACTAGGGGTCTCCAACCCTGCTCCTGGAGAACTACTGCACTGCATGTTTTAGGTATATCACCACTCTAACACACCTGATTCTAATTATTAACTCATCGTCAAGTCCTCGACAAGCTTCAGCTGCTTGATAACGAGGTCATACTTAGAAACAGGTGTGTTAGTGTGGGGAGATACCTAAAACATTTAGGACAGTAGCTTTCCAGGAGCAGGTTTGGAGACCACTGTGTTAAACAATAGTCCTATACTGAAAACCAATGTAATGATTTTAGTTAAAAAATGCAAAACGTATATTGCTGGGTTTTTTTCTTCTTTTTCACCACCTCCTTTGGCAAAGAAGTGGTTCCTTCCAGTTATCCAAACAGGTCATCATCATATAGATTGACAAATATCAGCCAACAGTACTTTAACACAACTTCATCGATCACTTGTGTGTACAATGTAGCATCAGACAACTTCTACAATTGAGCTCACAAGCATTTAGACTCTCCAGGGTTATATAATTCTTCACTTCTGTGCTGCGGTTTGGCATCAGATAAGCCTTCAGTGCCATGAATCCACTACTCAAGCAGGAACTTGTTAGTTCATATTAATTCTCTCACCAATTACCTGCAGCAACACGCCCACACCCACAGAGCCCATGAAAAACTAAGGGCTATTGGCATGGCAAAAATCTCTAATCACCAAATTCATTAAACCCATGTTCTGTTACTAGTGGCACCTGTGACTCCAATTTAAACAAATCCAAAAGAATACAATAGTTATGTGTTAGTTTTGGTAGGTTAGGAGTATACGCATAAAGCAGTTCATGCAGGTTATGCAGGTCATGGTTCGCCCCCGATATTAAAGTCTAATTTGATGCCAGATTTGCTGTAGTTCACCTTATTCCAGCGTGGAGTAAGTGGTATGTCGGTTTCAAAGCAGCTTCCCCTGAGCTGTGTCTGATCAGTTTCCTGTGAGTACATTTTAGCCACAAGAGCCTGCTCCAAGCAACACAAATGCACCGCGGATTAAGCGTGATCTGGAAATTCTCACACACACACACACACATACACACACACACACACACACACACACATATACACACACACCACTGCCGGCGCACCAGGAGCCCTTCGCTAATGACTAGCAGAAGCACTCCCTTTATGGACCATGATCTTTACAAGCCCAAAGGTCAGGACCATTAAGTAGTGGATGTCTGGGGAGGGAAAGACAGAACACCAGTAGTGGGAAAATGGGATGGAGAGCCATCAATAGTTGGAAAAAAAAGTCTTCCTCGTGATCAAGTGGCATCTTTTTAAAAAAACGTGCTCCCGATTTGTGGTAATGTGCTGCCACTGTTGGGAAAGAAGAACAAAAGGAAAGGAGAAAAATAGAGGGGTGACGGATGAAAAGATCATGGATAGGAGGGAGGCTTTAGAGGAGATGGAGGGAGGATGAAGGGCAAACCCTTGGAGTATTTCAGTTTTCTACACAGCCTGGTATCTGCACTTAGAGAGAGAGAGAGAGGAAGAGAAGTGGAAATCGAGAGGAGAGATCAAAGAACATTACATTCCTGTCCTGTTGCGATGCAGCGAGGAGGAGAAGCAAATAGCCGAGGCCTCGGTGAGAGTCGGAGACGGAGGATATCTGCTCTCCCATCCGTCCGTCCAGACTTTAAAGCCGGAACCGCCGTAGCAGCTGTGAGGCTACTTAGAGAAGAGCTGCAGGACGCTCGGGTTCAGATAATCCCCAGGAGAAATGACAGGAGGAGACAGCGAAGGTAGAGAAAAGTTTCGGATGCGGGAGAGAGAAAAAAAGGGGAGGATGCAGGATGTCAAGTGTGAGAAACAAGGGAATAAAGTGTGAAGAATTTAACAAGCAGGAGAGAAAATGGTTAAGGAATACAAGAAAACAGTCCGACATCTTGGCAAGGGAGGAAAAAATAAATGGAAAAGGCAAAAATGCTGTGTTTTTTTCCTCCTGCAAAAGAGCTGCAGAGACAGTGATGGCAGGCTAATCTGTTTTGTTTGTCAATCAGAATCCCTAATGCACTCACATCATCTTTCTCCTCCCGTCAAATCTTCTCTTTCGCTGTCTTAATCCGCCCGGCCCCTGCCAAGATGCCTATATTCTCCCAATCCTATATAAACTGACAATCCCAGCCTTAAGGAAGTCAAAACAGTTTAGAGGAAGCTTTGTGTTTCTCTGCTCGAATGTTTTACTTAAAAACAAACACACAAACTACACACTCGCACATATAATATGCAAAGCCTTGCCAAGATGCTATGTACCTCTAATCCTCAAATTGCTGCCTTCTGGAAACTAAAGTAGAGTTTAAGGATCAGGCTTCAATTGTTTGTTTGTTTTTTTCTTTTCTTCATTATTTAAGATGTGTTTTCTGCCAGTATGCATGCAATAAAAAACTACAATGTACACACTTAACCTTAAAGTTTAAAAAAATGAGCCCTTTAATTCTTTATACTTCTTCATTACTAAAGTGGATTTGATAGATAAAAGCATTAAGGGATCATAGCTGTCACTTACTTGCCAATTCATTCCATGGAGAGATAACATTACAGAGAACAGGTGGCTGTTGGAAGAAAAAGGTTGAAACAGATGTTTGCCTAGGTGGGCTCCAATAGAGCAACTGGACTCCATATGTGCCCTCAAATCATAAAAGGAAGGGCAGAATTTGTATAATTGTCCTTTTTTTCTATCTCTTTCTCTTTGAAGGGAAGACAATGCCTTATCTGGCATTTGTGCTGATAATATGAATGTTTGAATGCTTATAATAGCCATATTGGGAGATCTTGTACTCCCACAGTTAACTTTTATTGTGTGGTTGGTGTCATCCAATGAGGCAATAACAACAAAGACTCAATCAAGCTCAATCAGCAATGAGAGCCATTCTATAGCCAGAGAGTGATTTGAAGCGTATACAATGGAGCTTCCCAACTAAAGTCAACAATTGTACTTTAAAGATATGAATAGCCAGGAATCGAACCACCGATCTTCTAATAGATGAACGAAGGCTCTACTTCTTAATGTAGGCACCAGGTTTTTGACAAGGCGTGAAAAAGATACTATCTCTGTTTCTGCTGCATCACTGTTGATCCTATTTTTTCTTTTAACCTGCCTATTGTGATTATTGATGAAATTTGAACTACAATGGCATTTTTTTTTTGTATCACTAAACCTACAACTTCTGAAATCAAATGTGAAGTTAATCTGATGAATGAGCAATGGGATGAATTCCTCTGCAAAGGAAGTGCATGTTTGGAAGAGAAGTGAAGTATGATGTGTCATAAAACATAACGTTACAATATTGATCAATGTCCACCAGTCTGCCGAACTCCAAGTGAATTGACACACTTGAATTAATCTGCTTGTTCAGCCTTTTTGTACATGTGACTTACACTGGGCTACAGGGGTTGAAACATGGCTAATACCGTGTAGTGAGGACAACCTGCCTTTTGAATTCCATGAAAAGACAAAGGTTTGTATTGTTCACAGACCTTCAGATCTGCAGCATCGGCCTTTCACCTCTCTCAGTGGGGGTACCGGGATAGACAATGGCCAGACCAGACACCGGTGCCCTCAACCCCTGAAAGATCATGCTTTGACAAGATAACAAGATTAACAGCAGGAAGTGGAGACACTTAAATGAACCCTTGGGTAATTTTAGCTGTGGAAAACATGAAAGAACACAAGTCAAGAAGATTCCACATTCATGTGGTACAAGACACTTGAGTTTTAATAAATCCACTTCACATCAGAACAAAGAAAAATCAGATTAAACAAGTAACAACTTTCTTCTCTCTCTCTCTCTCTCTCTCTCTCTCTCTCTGTTTTACACACACACACACATACACACACACCTCTTTTTCTCTCTCTCTCTTACACTCTGATATGGACTGAGATAAGACATCTACCAGACCCCTGCCACAAATTTTAGACACACTCCTGGTGACTTCACACTGTATTTTCTCTTTGTTTAAGCCCAAAACTGAATTAATGTGAATTAGCTGTCCAACTACTTAGTAATCCAGCTAATATTACTCAGCCATTGTTTTCATGTAAAATGGTTCAACTCCCATATCTGTACCATACTATATGAATGAATTATTCATTCCTAGATTTAATGTATTATTTATTTTATAGCCACACTGCCATCTAGTGACCATAGTTAGTAGTTATCTGTAATACTAAAGCATCGTGTCTTCCCCCTGCCCGAATTCTCCACGTTTGTCTGCAAGAACATAAAATAACTGACTGCCTTTGTCTAAATTTCCATCCAGGTGTTCACCACGGCTTTGCTACACTTTACCTTAGTTTTATTTTTTGTCATCTAGTCATTTTTTCTCCTCACCTGAAATATGTGCGCTTTTTCTAAAACAAGCCTCAATTTGCATTTCGGTATATAAAATGGAATGAAATGTTTTGTTAAAGAGTGTTGTATCGCACAATGTCTCACATTTTATGGTATGTAGGACATTTTGTTGTCCAGCAAACGGAAATACTCTCACCGCTAGTCAAGGAAAGTGAGTATAGCAGAAGAGTTCTATTCAACTTCAGCCAAAGAAGACCATAGGGTTGGGTATCGCTCTTCATCCTCTTCTTCCTCCTAATCAAAACTTCCTAGTCAATCAAAACAATGCATTGCACTTAACAAAGTATTTCTCTCACCCCATAGTAAAAACACAATGCACATTGCACGTAACACATATTACACACACCCCCGAATAAAACACCATGAGACAATTGCACAATCCCTATAGCCTCAAGCAGCATTGTTTAAAAGTTTGAATTGAAGTACTTTATTAATCCCTTGGAGGGGAAATTGAAAGTCACCTTCTCACAAAGACAGCCAACATACAGCAAGGAAACATAGATAGAGGTAGGCACCACCTACACCCACAGCAGTAGTATGTTGTAATAGTAGGGACAGCCAAGATCATCTCACTATCACCAAATTAAGTGAGTTCTTACCATTTAAAAGATATCTCTATGCACCTGTTTGACTCCATTCTTCCATTATATGCTCCTTGTTAATGCCTCATTTACTCAGTTATTGATAGAATCATATGGATTGATTCATTTGATTTTATTTATTTTCCTTCAACTAAAGGTGGTGCCCCAAGTATTAAGATTTTTTTAAATTTAAATGCTAAGTGACGTCATTACACTACAACAAAATAGATGAGGGGGTTTCTATGAGTAAGGCCATTATATATGCTGCATTAAAATGGCACAGTTCAGGGGCCGAGGTAAAGTCATAGTTTACTTGTGGGGGAATTTTAATGAGGGTGCATTTTTAGAATGCTAATCGTGATCTAAAGCCTGTGGCAGACATTAACTATAGTGATATTTTCAGAACACTGTATATAATTAAATTGCTGGCATGGCTTGTTTATCTGAGTATACGATTACAGGACCAGTATTATGTTCTACTAAACAAACAGGCTTGAATGAGGGAGAAAATGAGGGAGAAAATTCTGATGAGCCAGTTAAAAATACTATAAAGGACCAAAGTTAGCATGGCTGAGACTCCTCCAACTCTCTCAGGTCTTTACCAGATGTGGAATCTAGATTAATAACCTCACTTTATAATCAGGCCAGGTGTGGTCACCTCTATTTCGGGGGCCTTTAATTAGGTGTCTTGGCGGAATAGAGGAAGCAAGGGATGGGTACTCTTATCAGCAGATCAGAAGATAAGTTATCTCTCTTTCCCTCTTTCCCTGTCTTTACCTGACCTTAGTCCTCTCTTTTCCAGTCATTTTCTCTGCTACCGCTACCTTCAAAGATCTTATTCTCTAAAGGCCGTGCCGCCAGAACCTTTTAATAATCCCAAAGCAATATGCAGGGTTTTTTAGTTCAACTAATCTCCAGGTGCGGATACTCACAGGCCCTTATTCCCTTAACTTCACGTATTGATTTTAAAGCGAGACTAATAGGGGCGAGAAGGTCATCTTTGCTCTATTTTTTGGGATACTTTTGTGCACTGTATGTAATTAACTTCACCCAGATCAATTAAAATGACACGCTGCAGTTGCGGTACGTTCAGTTAATGGATCCTAAAAGGAAAGTGCATTTAAGTTAGAAAAGTTATTATCCATTCATGCATATGATGTGTGTAATTATAGCAAATCACGTGTTTCAGGAAGTGATGTGATGCATAAAAAGAGATCCTCATAGTCATCTGTATAGCCCTTCAATTCATTGTCATTAATGGCACCATAATGGCCGGAAGATCAAATAAAAATGTACTTTCTGTCATAGTCTTCACAGTCTGACTTTTACAATAAAGTTCTGCCCCAAATTGGTGTCATTATATCATCAGTGTTCACATTGTGCGTTCAAAATGTAGAGAAGAATTTAGCAGTGATTCCCATTTCATCATTTTCATTGTTTAACGCACGATTGTTAATTTGTGTTACATGCATCCAAACTGAAAACCCAGACAAGTGTGCAACCAAAGAGAAATCTTAATAGATCCCTTTCTATTGGGATTCCAATGTAAGAGATGGGGGAAAAAAACACAGTTGTCCTTCAGCTAAAGTTGATATGAAGTTTCAGCAGACTGAGTCATTCAAATCAAATTTAATCAAATCCTTCCTTGTTCAGGGAAAAGGGAGTTTTGTATGAAAGACTGGAAGATACCCACTGAGTTTGTCTAACTCAGAGGCAGAGGAAGTTGCTCCTCCTCTATTTTTTAGAGGCAAGAGGGAGATCAAAAGGGAAACAAAGAGTAATTGATTGAAATAAATCATTACCAAATATCATTAACATTTATAAAATAATTGTTCTCTCTTCTTTGGAAAAAACACTGTGCACACTCTATTCATGGAGCATGTCCATGGAGCGTCCACTCTGTCTATGGAGCATGCTCACAATACCACTAACTTTTAGTTTAGCCCTCTGGCTAATTTGAATGGGATAAAACGGTTTAAATGCTAAATGGACTGTACTTATTTAGCGCTTTTCTAGTCTTTTTTGACTACTCAAAGCACTTTTACACCACATATCACATTCACGTGTTCACACTCATTCATACACTGCTGGCAGGGACTACCATGTAGGGTGCCAACCTGCTCATCAGATGGAGACTAACATTTACACACATTCAACACACCATTCCACACAGCATTGGCACAGCCATTGGGAGCAATTTGGGGTTAAATGTCTTGCCCAAGGACACATCAATATGTTGCCTGGAGGAGATGGGAATCAAACTGCCGATCTTCTGATTGGTGGACGACCATTCTACCTCCAGAGCAAACAGCCACACCTAATCATGCACCTCTTCTAGATCTTACAAATGTGATCAGACGGAATGAATCAAATTCTGATAGTGAAATGAGTAACTTTGTGGGTGTTGTGACACATCCACTGATTTACAGATGTCTCTTTCACAATATTGGAAAAAAGTATTTTTGAGCCTAATAGCGTCATGTGATGTTGTATTTACACAGTTCGGCCTCTATGTCAACTTGACTTCAAATCCCTGTGCTCTTCCTGCAGGCTTGGTGTGAAGTAGTGAGAGGACAGCAGAGGAGGACTGGCTATATAAACTAACTAACTTAACTTTTTGTTTTGTTTATTTGGTTAATTGATTTATGTGCAGTTAATTTATCAAGTTAATAAAATTTTGAATTGAAATCATACATTTTGGAAATGGAACCCAAACTCTTATAAAAGTTAAAGTTTGTGAAGATTCTCAGTCATCCAAGTCATTGTAAGCCAAGGGGGATGAATGGATTTAGTTGAAGATACTTATGAATGTTTCATCTCTCATCCAAGATGTTTCTTCGGTTCTAACTGAACAGTGGGGAGTCTCTGGTAGTGATACCACTTGGTTGGTTAGTGCTTCTGGCTGTTGTAATGACAGTGACAAGTGTAAATGACAGCAGTTGGAGCTGTTACATGAGGCCAAATGTCAATGGTTAAGTCTCTTGAGAAAAGATGAAAGGACAGCATTGTAATGGAACATGCAGTATCTGTGTCAAAGTCTACTGTCGGGTGATACCATCCACCTTCCGAATTTTTCAACATATACAGATGTTATCTAAAATGGGCCTGCCCTATAAAGTTGAGTAGTAACACCAGTACTAGGGTGGTTATCAATACTGCACCTCAACAAGAATCAATATGCAAGCAATAGAGTAGATATAGAGTGTGTCATTTCCAGAGTGAAATGTTTGATTGAATATATGTGCAGTGATAATATTGTAAGGTGCTATTGGATGAAGGAGCCAATGAAGAATATTAATGATTATCTCTTTGATTGAGGGTGGAGATCATTTTTTATTGTAACTGTGAGAGAGTCACTCAGTTGCAGCGCCAAATTACGACTCCCCCAAATCAATTGAATCGGTCTCATCATGAAAAGTTCATTTGGCAAAGCCACTGTAACCGTCTCAACTGTCAAATAGGCCTTTATGATACAGTCAGGAGTGAGCAATGGAATCCGATCTTCATCTTCAAACCAGTTACTTCTGTAGATTCTGTGGTTTAATTTCTGTGTTCTTTAATACCAAAAACAACAGAAAATCACCATCATGTCATCATGCACGTCTTACTATTGAGGATCAAAAGAAAAAGGATCCTGTGGAGTTTCAGTAACTGTCATTGTTTGTCCAAGACAGAACACTGTTAAGGTACTTGAAACAGATGGGCTTGGTCAAACATACTGGTGAGAACATTTCTCCTTGAAGGCTTGAAAACCTTTAAAATGTATTCCCTAATGATCATAGTTATGGATTTTCTTTTTCTATTTCCCTTTTTTATTTTACTACAAACAGGTGTGCTGGAAAGTGTTCCACAGCGCTCTGCTCAAATATCTCCCGATATGTGAAGGAGAGAGCGGGCTCATCTAGCCAATGAGCAATTTGAGCACAATGAAAACATTGTTAAAATGAGGGATGCCACAACCAAGACAGGTGTGCTTTTTAAATTACAAAATCTCTGCAACTATTAAAATCCCAATTTTCTAAGTTGGCTCAGTGACCGGCTTTTGATGAATGTTGTACTGAGAGGGGATGGACATGGAAGTATGTAATTTGATTGATTTGCTCTAGGTGTCTGCTTTTTCTCACTGTATTATATGCTTTAACAGATTTTAATATTCTAACTTACATGTAACAATTCCTTTCCTCTTGCAGGAGATTCACCTTTCACTCAATTATATTGTAAGAGATCCAAACGGTGGGTGTTAAATCCACACACCACAGAGTTCATCAGCACACTCATCCAAAGTGTTATTGAGAGGCGACCAAGCCCAAACATTCCCTACAAGGCACCGACATCATCACATGCCCTGCCCCGGTCTGTGCTGCCAGCCAACATTACACCGATGCCCAAACCTTCAAAGGGAGCTGCAGTAATCCAATTCAAAAGCTGCTTCTGAAGCAGACAGGCTTCTGGGTGTAAGGGTGGACTGAGCAATGATTGTTATTGATTTTGCTGAGTCAGATTTAAAATATCCTCATTGACACGTTTTCAATATTCTTTTTAAACTGTTGATTTAGCTGCAAAAAGAAGTGGCGGGATAGACTACAAAATTAAGTACTTTTGGGATGATGTACATTTGATGTCTTGGATGGTGTGTAAATCAGCAGCTGAGTATCTCTAGGTTTTGTTATCAACATTTTTCCACAGTAAATAAATCAATATTTCTTAGTTTAGTACAGTATTTTGGTGTAATAGCACTCTGGCTATTATAACAATGATGCAGGTGAAGAATGAATCCATGCCAACAATAGCTGTGTGCAAAGAGAATATTTTGCAAGAAGCACAGACCTAATATCTTCAGTAACTTTGACAACTGTGCTCACTAACAAAAATAATTCTAATTCAATAGATAGCTAAAGTTTTATTCATAAAAGTTTAGAAAAAATCCCATTTATGAGAACCTGCTATGATTCTGTGAGCTGAATGATGTAATGATCTTGGGAAATACTGAAAAAATGAATAAAATGAGTTCAACTTTAGCATCTGTTTATTTGAATCTGTGGTATTGTCTGTCAGCTGATGGAAACTTTGCTCTAATGGCCTGCAATACACTGACCTGCAAAACTAGATGATTGTTGCCCTGTTGAATCCACTCAACGAAATGGTGATAGGTTGTCAGGAGATATTCTCTGCAAAAAATGAAAACAGTCTTACCAAGGCAAGCTTATGTACAGCACATCTCATACAGAAGGAACTTCAAAGGGTTTTACATAACCTATAAGACTGCTAACATTTGATGAATGTAGAGCACACAGCAGCAATAATATCACAACATGTCCCTGTTAACCCTTACAGTATGTTCTGAGTCAATGATAAAGATCATCTGCAGTGTGTAGTATCTAGTGGCATCTAGCAGAACATACTTGGCAGAAATTGATCATTGTGTTTCGTTATGTTAGAATGAGTGCTTTATATCTACATAGGGAGGAGGTCGTTTTCCAGAGAGCCTGACATGAGAAGGTCTTTAGCGTTCTCCTAAACATTCGTAAGAGGAGAGTGAGGGGAGTTGCAATCTACAACCTCACCACTAGATGTCACTAACTCCTACACACTGGTCCTTTAAGACATTCCATCTACTCATTCTCCCTCATTAAAAAAAAAACTCCACAATCTATGAATATGCAAATGTTCTTCCTTTTGACAGTTTAGCTGCTGGACACAAAGATGTCTCCTACATCACTGAACAGTCTATTCTCCAAGTATGTGGCCTGGAAGCTTCAAGTTTATATATCACACTTGTATTAGTTGAATATTGTTCTAGGATTGGCCTCCAAACTCATAGCCTCACCCCTGAAAATTAAAAATTCAATTAGCAGATGAATGTAAAAACAGCCTTTCAGTGTAAAACTCTGCACAAAGGCTTCATCATCCTGCACAGTGAAGCTCAAACATTCAATTCTAGGAACAAACACACATTTGAGCAGAGGGGAACTTAATGGAACTGTTTTCTAGAAAGTTCTTTGTAGACCCAAATGGTTCAGTACAGAACATCTTTAAGTTATTTTTTCAGTAAATGTTCTGAGAATTTAAAATGATAACCACACATGTAGGGTGAAACTCAAATGCGTAGACATAGTTGTTCACTTTAACTATCGATTTACTGATATTTATTTTAAAATCAAACCATTTCAAAATAACAGGCATAACATTTGGAGAACAAGACTGTTAAAAACACATGGCCCTCTTTCTGGAAATGTATTACATACATACAGAACATACTGTATATGAATATACCAGCATAGATAAACTAAGTTCAAGTTCAGTTTGGACAAATGAAAATATTTGACACATTATAAAGGTTAAAAAAAAGAGATTAAGAGCAAAGCCTGTAATATTATCACCATTAAAATACAAATATACCCATGAATGACCCATCTAGTATATAAAGATTATTATTAGTTGAGTAAAAAGAATAATGAGCTACAGATGAACACAGAGGAGCTTTTTAGTTTCGCACTTCATGGCCAAAATCTACAAAAATAGTCATTTTAAACCCTTATGACACTTTACCACACACTGGCACATTGGCAGTCAGAGTATCAAGCCTCTAAAACTTATTACTGATATACAAATATAAATACTAATACTAAAATGAGCTGCAGCTGGTGTCTGCTGCTGCAAGATGGACAATGATTGTAAAGTCTTTTGGTATTCTGTTGTCAAAACTCATAATAAGATAAGTCTGGTTTGAGCTCGACACAGATACACATTGATCCAGACCAGGTCCATCTGACAACCTCTCAAACAACAATGGCCTTTTGTGTTCCAGTGATGTTGATAGAGTGAAGTTCTCTTGAGGTCTGTCACTGGGTGTCATTCACTGAGACCTGGGTTAGCTCACGCTTTCACTCTGTCCAAAAAAACGTTGAGTCGGACACATACAGGGTCAGCTTTCATTGCCGTTCCCACAGCTGAGAGCTTTGAAGAAAGAAATAAAGAAAAAAAAGGCTGGGAAAAGGAAAAATGTTTTCAGCCAAATTACAGATCTTCTATTTGTCCTCCTTCCTTTTTTTCATGTTGATTTCATATCGTCCTTTTCTCTCGTGCGCCCTTTCCCTCTCTTTTGGTGCATGCTTTTTACGCTTGAAGAGAACTTTGTGTCCACGTCTAACATCTCAAACTTGCTGAAAAGCCAAAAATCTTGAAAAGATGTTGCTGCCATTCGCATCATCTCCAAGATAAAGAGAAGTCAGGGTGGATGTTGAAGGAGGAGGGTCGATATTTAAATGTGAATGGATCTTTGTCAGGTCAAAATGCTTCCTCTTGACATGTCATCCAAAGCCAAGAAGCGAGAGGAGAAAAAAAGTGAAAAAAGGGGTCAGAAAAAGCCTCGCACACCACGCTTTTCCACCATGAGATACAAAAGATTCTCCACCAGGTCAAACACATTTTGTTTATGTCAGTAGGAGACTCGTCAAAAAGCTTTCACACGCTCGCACCTCTATTCAGAATATTCTTTTTGCCTAAAACATGTTCCCAGATGTCAAAACTGTATGTCCCCCCCCCCCCCATTATTGTGTGTTATTAAGTGCCACTTTTTTTCTTAAAATGTTCCAACTCTTTATTAGCTTTGTTGACTTTGAAAAGTTGTTTTTTTTAAATATTTGAATTAGTTCATGTGTGACCATTTACGCTAAACTGTATGTGTGTCAGCTGGCGAACATGAATAAATCTGCATGATCATTTACGTTGCGTTTTCGCGAGGGTGATCGGAAGACTGTTCGGTTTTTGAACTTTTGAAATGTATGTGTGCAGATATGTGTGTGTGTGTGTGTGTGTATGTGTGTGTGTGTGGTATTTGGAAGGCCATTTTCATTTGACTGAGGTGCTGATTTATGCAGCCACATTCATATTTAAAGTGCTGCTCTTTTGCTCCTTGTAACCACTCAACCGTTCGGCTATCTTCCAACTGCAGCCACACTGTAAAAGTTTTAGCACTTTGCTATAGAATCTCTTTCCTGTAACAAGCTCAGTCCTGGAAACAGCCACAAAAACGCCTTGTTGGAGAAATGGAAGATTTCATGTCCTCGATCTTTTTCTTTCTCTTCACTTTTTGCTGATATTTCTTCCGATTATTGTTTCCCTCTTTCTTCCTTCTGTCTTTCAACAATGTTTTTTCTATCTTCTATTCTTTTACCTCCTTTTTTTCTTTCTTTCTTCCATCTGTCTTTCTTAAAATGAGTCTCTGCTTCGTCCTTCAATAAAAGCTGGAATGTTTTTCTTCGTCAGACTCAAGTGGACCTCGAGTCTATTCAGCACCAGTTTCTTTTCAAGTACAGAGGACTTTTCTGTTCTGCGATGACCTGGGTGGGAAAGACAGACAGAGGCCATTCACAAAGCTTTTTTTTTCTTCTTTTTTTTTTAAAAGGCCTATTAAAGAGAGTCTCTCTTTTCTCTCTTTCTCTTATTCTTACTCTCTTTCCATTTTCTTTCTTTCCAGCTTTCTTCGCCGCTGCTCCTTCATTCAGCGCAGCATTTTTATAGGGCCCACTGCTCGCTGTCTCCCTCGCTCTCTCTTTCTCTCTGTGAATGAGGGGCCACCTTCCTCTCTTCCTTTTCTTAGTCAATGACCTGCTTTTGTATTTGCGATTTTTCTGAGGCCTCCATTAAAACTGACCATGCAGCAGGAAAAAAAAGGCAGAAAAAATCTCGTATGCACTTACTCAAAGCCTTAAATCTAACATTCCATGGAAGCAGAATGGTGATGTGATTCTCATTGGTTCAAACTGAAGTGCAGCTCCTTAAATAGCTGCTTGAATCAAGTACTTTATTCTAATGAAGCATGAGAAACAGCATTTGCCAAATCAGGCTGGTTCTTTAGAAACTGAATGTAGGAGGACAAACTTTAAAACAATGTTTAAATGTGGCATACACATGCAGTCACCCACACATATCTTTGTGAGGCCAGTGTGATCGATCATTTTTTCTCATTTAATCATTTCCATTATACTGATTATTATTCACCATGGCAGAGCTACTCTGGCAGCTCTCTTAAAGAGGCCTACAGGCTACAGTCACACTGAAATTCTTAATGTTTGGTTCTCATTTCTTCTAATCCTTCTGTTGTCCTTGGGTCAATGTTGACCTGGGAGGACAAAATGAGGTATAATGTCATTTAAATGAGGCCTATTGACCATAATTTCAAAGAAACCTGTGGTAATAAGTTAGAATGAAGCTGGCTAAAAAGGTCAAACGCAGAATTGGGTGATAAATTATACCTGATGCTTTATAAACAGTTGAACGGTCGATGGGAAGACAACAGGAGGGTTAATGCAAGTTAGTATGCCAGAAAAAGATTTAGTATGCACTGATAGATAGTATGTCATACAATGCAGTATGCCGAAAGTACCAGGATGTCCAACTACATCCAGTCATATTTTGCAGTATGCAAACCAGCATGCTTTTCTGGCTTTACCCACAATCCTCTACGCGTTGGAAGATACATTCCATCCACAGACAGTGCAACAATAGAAGCCACAATGAAAGATGGAGCAACAGTAAGGGCTTTGTAAGGGCTTCAGCAGTACAAACTGAAAGTCAAAAGCACAAGTATGTGAATTGGAATGCAGCGATTGACTTAAAGTATTACAAAAGAAAACTGAATATATGTTATGAGGAATGCAAGTTGTACATTTGGTAGGCAGTGTCTGTATTGGTTGTTAGTCCTTGTTTGATGCTTTATTATGTGATGTGATATTGTTTATTTCTTGTGTATTGTCTGTACAAGGTTTAAACAATCTGTTTGTATCATTTCCGCCCTGTTGACAACATGAACTACCTGTTCAAAGTGGAATACCAAATTAGATTGTAATCGCACTATTGAAGATATTCAAAAGCTAACAGGATCCTCTCCAATCAACCAGGATAAAGTGGTTGGCGTTTTAACCAATATGTCTGACTACTGTGAATAAAGGCTTTTATAAGTGTTAGAGGGAAAGTGAGGCAGTTTTATTCATATTGTAACAAAAAACATGATGCTTTAGTCGCTTATTCGGCATACTGCAAGAGCTGCTGTAGAAGAACTAATGAAATATGATGTAATTGAGTATTTTGCTGATACACTCAGTATCAACATTCTGCAACTTGGCAGATACATTAATTAACAAAGTTTCCTCTTTATGTAGATAGAAAACGTAATCTTGGCAGCATTGTATTTCTTTCAAAACCAATTTGCTGTTGCAAATGATTTGCATATAAACATCATTTCATGAGACAGGGGCAAAGCTGAGGAAGAAGATTTCAGCCACACTCATCTTCAGTGTCAATTTACCCGAGGTAATGATGTACAGGTGCTGCTTCTGTTGTTTCAAGTCATGCTGCGCTTGAAGTTGAAAAAAAGATATTCCTCTTCTTCTCTGACAATTGTCTGTTCATCTCTCACTTGTTCTCTCTGATAGATCCTTCTTCTTTATTTTAGGAGGATCGTGTGGAGGCCTGTCATTTCATTAACCATCAAAAACACTAAAGGTGAAAAGTTCAGTTTTAGAATATAGAAATACCTCTTTTTTAAATCTAACTATATTGGTGTTATGATGGCTATAGGCCTTATGTTTTGCTATTGAGCCATGGGAGTCCTATCTATATGTCCGTACATATTTTGTACATAAGTGTATATATACATATTAACATTATATTTTTTATGCTAATATGATATGCTATCTAATATGATATTGGGGCAGGCGTGGCTCAGGAGGTAGACCGATTGGAAGACCGGCGTTTTGATTCCCGGCTTCTTCAGTCCACATGTAGGCCTTGTCCTTGGGCAAAATACTTAACCCCAATTTGCTCCTGATGGCTGTGCCAACGGTGTGTGAATGTCATTCATGTATGAACATGTGTGTGAATGTGACATGTATAAAAACGCTTTGAGTGGTCAAAAGACAGACGACAAAGACATAGAAAAGCGTTCTATAAGTACAGTCCATTTACTATTTAATGTTTTCTTTTTTTATATATAGTATACACTATTATGTGTTGCATTACCTTCTCCACACTTCTCTATGTACACCTGTAAATATGGAAGGTGATTGACTGTCAGGTGACCTGAGCCTTGATCTATTTAAGATGGCGACTATACATTCTTGTTTTAGCCTGGAGAAAAGCATTAAAACTACACATGCATTGGGAGCTACAATGTATAGACTTTTCTGCTGCCCATTATAGATTTGGCTCTTTGATCCAGCACGTGGGTTCATGTTTTTTGTTCAGGACTTTTACAGATTTCACTGGCAAATGAGCAAATTAGAAAGCAGTATTCACAATTATCAACATACATACTCATGTGTGAGTTATAGATTCCAGATAAAAAGATTGAGCTTCATGGGTAATTAGCTATAGCAAATAGCCTGGATTCATATCAGTATTTCTCTACTAGTTGGTTCTCTACTGTAGCTTTAGTAAGTACAATCAGAATTATCTGCATGAATTATCTAACTGAAAAAAACATTGTAGTCATTGATATGGTCTGTATCTAATGTAATGTACTTATTTTTGGCAGTATAGTTTGTTTTTAAGGCATACAGAAATCCTCTTGGGCTGAGCAGTCCTAACTTTGGGCGCAAATATTGTTTTATACAATATTACATTATCCCTCGCCTGAGCTCCCAGCCTTGGAACTTGCAGAAGTGGGAGATATTCTGAGGGAGTGCTACAGTGCCCGCAGGGGTAGAGAATGGGGACGTATTCCACTGATCAAATGATTTTATTATTGTGAATCAAAAGAGAATAATTTAACATCTGCCTCAGTCACTCAGCGCATGTTGTACTGTACTATCACCCTACATTTTTCTCTCCCTGTTTTTGTCTTTTTTTCCCACTCTCATGCCCCCTCCCTTCATATCTACATATCTTTGATTTCAGCAAATTAAAAGACGCAGCCCCATGAAAACTGTATGATCTGAGTCCTCGTATGTGTGGTCACGTGCAGATTACGAGCCTGTATGCAGAGTTTAGTGTGACGGTGCTGTTCAAAGTTCAGCTGCTGTGGTAATCAAACATTGTTCCAGTAAACTTAAGGTTCAACTCCCACAATGCACCAGAAGAGATTTTACTATAAGTGTGCTTTACTACAATTGAAAAGTGGGCACATGATGAAATTTCATTTACAAATATAAGAAACTAAAATATATATTAAATCAGTATTACCTTGCAGTTGTATACCAAATCACAGAAGTTCTTGACCACAATGAACTTGAATCAAAATGTTTGCCTAATTAACACAACTGCATGTGTTGAGCATATATTGGAACCATATTGGAAATACGTGTTTTCACTTTCATTTGTTATGTCTGGTACACATAAATAAATCATATTACCAGTGAGACAAACTTTATGTATAATTAAAATGCTCATGTGAAACAGTATTAAAGTTCACTAATGCAGATCTCTGCCAAGGCTGCAGAAATGATCAAAATCAGAGAGAATTAAGGCTATGAACAGTGATGAATTCTGCAAGATTTGTGAGAAAAAGAGAGTCACATCCTTAAAGTTGAGTTAGAAGCATTTCAATTGATAAGGTTGGTGTAGCAGCACATATAGGCAAAGTCTGTCTGTGTATCTGCTTTAAAATGAAGCCCTTTGATTGGCTGTATGGGAACAAGGTCTCTATCTATGTAGATGGGGAACAAATGTTAAATGGACTGTAGTCTTTTTGACCAGTCAAAGTACTTTTACACTACATGTCACATTTACCCATTCACACATTCATACACTAACATGGAGACTAACCATTCAGACACATACATTCACCGTTGGCATCAGGAGCAATTTGGGGTTAAGAATCTTGCCCAAGGACACATCTACATGTGGACTCGAGGACCCAGGAATCGAACCACCCATCCTCCAATTGGTGGACGAACCACAAATCTTTGGGGTGCCATAATGAAAACAAATATAAAATATACACAGACTTTTTTTTCCCAAAGGAGAACACAGGAAGTTATTTACAGAGCAGCTATGTATAATGCAATAGAAAAAAATTATTTATTTTCAGTTGAAGAATTGTGGTGATTAAATATTAAATACTTCACCACCACCAGGTATCCACTCTCTCACTCTCTCACATGCACACATGCACACACACACACACACACACACACACACACACACACACACACACACACACACACAGCCAGAAAACACTGAAATATCAAAAGAGTTACTTTTTTCTGACGATAGTCTTATGTGTTAACAATCAAAAAAATCCATGTCCACGTATCCTTTTCCATTACAACCACTCAAAGACTCAAAAGGCTTCCAGCAGTGTGACATGTTGAACTTGAAAACTTGTTAAAAGAAAAAAGAAAGATGTTATTTGATGTGTGGCAGCAACAACCTGGAGATAACCAATCTCACTCGTTTAGATTCTCTTGTGAGATGGAAGATATTTTCTGCTCCAGCTCAAATACAGAAAAGTGCTTCAGACTTAATTGAGGAAAAGCTGATTGTTGCACTCAGTGACTCACCACTTCTCTGTAATATTACTTGAACAAGCAACTGTAATTTCAAAGAAATACTGCAGGAATACACACATTGCTTACAAAGTTAACTACTTTGTGTGTTTGCCTTTATGACGGAAAAAGAAATATGAACTGCCCATTCAGAGCGGAATATGTCTCCAATAAATTTCAGCGCAATTTGAAGCAACTTCCAAGATAATCGGAGTAATTTACAACAAGAAGGCAAACAGAAACCTCTCCAATCAACCAGGAAAAATCTCCAAATTGGAACTCAGCATCAACCCTATGCATTTAGTTTACCCCATCATCAAAATCATTGCATACGCTCAAGATTAGCTGCCTACTTTATTTTTCAGTGTCGAAAAAGTTGTATTTTATTATTATTATTTTGAAATCATGGCCTCTATAAGAACTAGATTAAGTGTAGGAAACACTTTCGGGACAAGAACACTGTCATACTGTAGTTTAAAGAGTCTCTATTGGCCCAAATATTAACTTTCTTAAAGCAAACCCATTCAAACTGTGAACCTCTGGAGATTAAACTCAATATGTGGTAAAGTGGCTAACATTGTATTGAAAATCAAATGTAATCATCAGTCCCCACAGCCATAGTAATGAATACTGATGAAATACGTGCCTGAAAGACGACTAGATTGATGACGATCTAATAAGTATAAATATTAACTGGGGAATTGAGGTTTTCAAGCCACAAAAAAAATAAGTTATTTTAAAGTTAGCAATCAATTGTTTGGTTTGCATCAGGACTGTTCAGCCCAAGAGGGAAGCGTCTAACAAACACAGACATCAGTCTTTATTTGTATGAAGTATGAAAAGCACCAGGAGGAGAAGGTCCCGAAAGAGATGTGGGAATCCCTAAGAGAGGTAGGGGGATGGCTCTGATTCAAACAAAGAGACTGAGTTGAAAAACCAGACAGAGACCGTTGTAAGAGTTGCTTCTTACTGCCACAGATTACCGTCAGCAAGACAAAACAGAGAAAGATTAAGATGGAGAGGCACTGAAGACTAACAGGAGCCTAAAAAACACATCCCTCTATGGCATGAATTATATTTTCTTTTGAGAAAAAAAAGGTTTCACCTCACTTTTTGGGAGTACCTGTTGATATATCAATCATAAAATGTGCCTGCCCATTGTGGTCCTCAATCCTGGTCCCTGATCCTATTCCTGATCCAACACAACTGATGCATGTGGGCTAGTGGGTATTAACTGCAGCTGCTTGACAACAAACTGATGATTTGAACAAGGTGTGTTGGAGCATGGAGGGATCTAAAACATGCAGACTGCTTTAACATGACTGCCTTAACAACAGTGGTCTAACTGCATGATGCTGTCCTGAAGCAACAAATAAAAAAACACAGTTTTAGTGAGTACATGTAAACACAATGTATTCAAATAACTAAATACACCTCTGTATATTCATGCACACTTTTATTTATTATTAGTAATTTCAATTTAAACATGTAAAAAACACAATATTAACAATTCCTGGCACTGCATCTCATGTGACTTTGGTACCTCAAAGGATTTCTCTACAACCAGGACAAAGGTCAACCCAATTCTACCCTTCATTTTGTAGGACGAAGACATGTCTTGTGACATTATACTTAAAACATATTTAAAAATTCAAAGGGACCGTGTAATAATAACACATTTGGCCATAGAGGGATATGATGCAGATGTGTGCAGCATCATATAGAAACATGGGGTCAGATATGGGGAGAAAAGACAGGTAGAACAGACACAGCAAAATTAATAGAAGTTCTTGTAACTTTTAGAAAGGACAAATATAGCGAGAAAAACCATGAACTCAGTGATACAAACAGATTTTGTCCCTTTGAGGAAGGCTATTCTTAAGCTGAAAGCTTTAAACACACAGGGACATGTGTTGATTTTGTGAATTAGTCATTTGAAAAGCTCAATTTTCGGAGCAATTTACCATCTAAATTGCAAAAAAAAGAGAGGTCCATGTAAATTATAGTCTTGGTAATTTCAGTTGTAAAATGCACATAAAAAACTGTATTACAGGGAATGAGAAATGAAGTGGAAATCTATGATGAGGGGAAAAGTTTTTTTTCTCTTTATTTTCTATTGGCAGACAATCATTGGAGAGTGACAAATTGCAAGCTCTTGACCCTGAAGTGCAGCAGCTACGCTTTCAGAGGATTTCATTAAGAACTGAAAATGTGTTTAACAAAATTATGTTAGCCATGGTGTGCAAAAACAACAAAAAAACCCCACAAAAGTTCAGATACATTATGTGGAGTCTGAGAGTGTCAAGATATTTCAGTATTATAGTAAGAGAAGAAAAGGTAAAATGAAGTAACACATGATGATAAAAGCCTTTCTATATGGTAATACATGTAGAATCTCCCCGTCATGCTGAATAGTGTGCATGTGTGTTGTTTGCATGCTTGTATTAATGTTCGGATTTTCATTGTCCACTGACCATTTTTGACAACTATGAGAATTATTACTGAAGGTGAAGATGTAGACGCTGAATTAGGAGCATTTTTTAATATAATGCACTGTGGTAGCTTTATATATAGTATTAATAGCAGAGCTGCTATATCTGATTGTTCAGATTGTGCAGGTGTTCCTAATAAAGTAGCCAGAGAGTGCATGTTCAATATTAAAGCTACATGATGCCTCAACAGGTGTCATTGCAAAATGGGGCTCGTATTACCGAAACATACTTGCAGTTACCACCAGTGGCCACCAGGTGTCACTAAATCAACCAGAACGGAAATCTTAATAGTTTGACATTTCAGGAAATATGTTTAACAAACACAGATGTCAGTTGTCTATATTTTTTATAAAGTATGAAACATCCACCGGGAGGAGCTGTGGGTGGATTGTTAAAACCAGACGGAAACTGACAAACTCCGAGAGAGAAGGTCAACAGAGATTGAGATAAATGTAGATTGAGAGACAATGAAGGTATATTTCATCGTTATTTTATATTAAAAGGATCCTAAAAACACACACAAAGTTTGAAACAGCTTGTTTGCAGCATATGTGGATGGAGTTAGATCGAGGCAGGAAAGAGAGAAAGACACTATAAGATCAATATAAATTCTTAAATTTGAGAAATAAATAGTTTGACAGTTTAGTGAATATACTTATTCTCTTTCTTTCTCCGAGTTAGAAAGGAAGATTGATGCCACTCTAATGTCTGTGCACTAAACATGAAGGTATAGCCAATAGACAATTAGCTTAGTTCAGCACAAAGACTGCCCAGTGTTTAACAAGTCCAGTCCAGTCCATTCCAGTACTTCTAAAACTCACTAATTAACATGTTATATATTGTTTGTCAACTCCATACAAAAAAATATGACAGGTTGTATTTTTAGGAGGGGTTATGTGGTGGAAGTGTTTTTTGGATGGTTGCAGTGACTTGCCGGAGTCTTGCCATCACTGTGACATAACTCCCAAACAGCAAAGACTCCAGGAGGTCAAGGATTATAACCTGATGTACAAAAAGTGCATGTCTGCATATGTGCATGTGTCTTATAGAGTTTGTGAAGTTCTGACATGAACCGAATCTGACAGAGTGACCTTGTCATTCTTGTTCAGTCACAGTGACCTAAAACACAGTTTGCTCATCTATCGTTGTCAGGACACTGTCAGGACAGTGTTTTTTTAATACTTGCATGTTTTTTGTAGTACTTATTATTTTAAGCACTTATTTTACAAAAAATATTTTACCACTACCGATCCATGGAAGGTATAGGATGTATGGATTTAATGAGTTTTATTATTTCTATTTTATTTTGGTTAGTCCTTATACTTTATATTTACGTATTATGAAATTTATGTATTCTATTTATTAGAAATTTTCATATAACATGCCTCACCTTTTTTAATGTAATGGCTGGGGGAGAGACCGTGGAGGATCGGATACGTTTTTTTAAAGATTAAAAACATACCTGTTTTTAGGGATTTTTTTCATATTTAGGGTAAAGTATGGACCTCGAGGTCACAGTTAAGGCAGCATTATTATCTTAGTAAAGAGACATACTGTATCTCTCCTTGAGGCAGTGAAGGCAGCTGTCTGTAGTGTTTTGGGGAAAGCAGGAGTCACTTTGATAACAGTGGTGCAGCATTGCAGTGGCACCCAAGATCAGAGGATATGACTGCCTGACTCTCTAAACCCACAGATGGGTAACTGTGTTTCCTAGTTTGAAGCATAACAAACAAATGGACAAATTCCATTACTGTAGATGCATTGAGTATGACTATTTATGAGCGTAGAACATTAGTGCTACTATCTGTGAAGGATTAAAGACTATCCACGGAGGACTGTTTCCTTAGAATCATGGTGGCATCATACATCAGATGGGTGTATTGGCAATACTTTGATTCTCCTTGGCCAACACTTCAACACTTTCAGCATAAGACATCCTGCACTCCTGTACACTTTCTCCACTGCTGAGGTTAACCATTGACAAACAAATTCTCCATAACACCTGTGCCTATGGTCTTTTTTAAACCTTTTATTTTATTTTATTGTAAGGGATTTTATCCATTCAATTATGATTTCTTTAAAATGAACTTTTAAAGTGTTTTTTTTTTTTTTTTTTTTTAAATCTTAGTCCCAATTTGCCATATAACTAATTCATGCTTAACCCTAACCATAACCTAACATCAGTCCACACCTTACCCCTAACATTAACCAGCACATCAGAGATGAGGTTTTGTCTTATTAGGACCAGACTTCAGTCTCCATGAGGACTACTAGTCCGAACAATATTGGTGTTTCTAATGGCAAAAGGTCCCAATGAGGTAACACAAATGCACACACAGGAAAAAACTATCATGCTGTTAAAAGTTGAAGCCCAAACACAGCATCCACACATAAACTCATATCACCTACCAGACCATATACCCCCTTCACCCCCTTCACCCTCCTCCCACACATACACACTCACACAGAGACTGTTTTGACAGAGCATGGACTAAAAGACACCTTGGTCAACACGGCTTAATAGGAGTTGCCTCAGCTGTTTAATGCCCTGTCATTATCACCATGACGGGTTTAATATACTGTAATCAACCAGGCTGATAAGAGCTTGAATAAAGCCAAACAAACACCAGTTACTAATTACTATTCCTATACAAACATTCTGTACCAACAATCTGGTCTTTACCTAAAACATGAGCTGCATTAGTATGAACTCAGTGTCTTTAAGCAGCAAGAAGCTATGTGAGCTAATGAGGTTCTTCTTACTGATATGGAAATTCATGCAGAGAGGGACGCTAGAATTTAATCAAATTACTGGCATTGTAGGGGGAAGCTGAGGTGTCAGTGAGAAGTTAGTACAGACCAAAAATGAGTGCACAGTCAGGAGACAGTCTGGTCATTTCTGTTTGTCTGAAGTGCAAAAATAGTTCGCAATATACAAGCTGTTCCTCTAATCTGACCATCAAATTTTATCAATTTACATTATTTGTGTCATACCTTTGTTGTCCGTGGCGCACATTGTTATCCACCGTGCTTGTGATCCACATTGATCCAGTCACATCAATCGCAGTCCCCCCCCGCTGAAGACAATATTGCGCCTATACATCAACCTGTAGGGCTTTGGCCATCAGGATAGATGGTGTGAAGACTGTTGGAGCGCACGTTGGGGGGATTTGTGGAAAAACCTTGAAACGCTGTCAGGTCGATGAGACGCAGCAGCAGCCATCATTCAGCTCAGAGGGCCCTTGGAAGAAGAAGAAAAAAAGTAGAATGAAAAAAAACCATCATCAATCAATACAGGGTCCATCACAGTCGGTCGGAGACACATGGAGAGAGAAGTCATCTGTTATCACCTTCAGGATTGGGGACACTGTAAGAGGACTTTTAAAAGTCTGATTTTTTTCAAAATGTATCTGGATTCAGTCAAAAGGGTTTGTCTCTGCAATGAAATTTTCTGACACCATATGATTAGACAAAGTGATTACTTTCAGTTCATCATGTAATTCCAGCATAATGTAGCTCTGACGAACTTCAACCTGAGCAGAGGTATAATCAGGAACAGGTACCGTGCAGGGCTTTTATATTTAACTGATTGCTAGTTGTGGTTCGTGGTCAGATTTTAAAGTAGACTATTAATTTATTTCTTGAAACTTAATGCATTTTCTTTGTTCATGCCTCTCAACCAGAGGTCATTTGTTTGAATTTCTGGTGCAGCATTGAAACGGTCTTCTCTAAAGGAAAATAAGTTGATTTTGAATAACTTAATTTTCATGACCATTTTGTATCAGCATCAGCTGTAAACTCATTCATGTGTTTTGAAATGTCGTTAGAAAAATGACAGCTTTAATTACAACAATTAAAGTTTATGTTTGTTTTTTCTATCATCAATGAATCCTTCTGATTGTTTTTTGGATTCATCATTAGGTTAAAAACATCAGAAACAAGTAAATTAGAAAATATAAAAGACAAAAAAAGTGTTCAATCATAATTTACAAGAGCCAAAAATGATCATTAATCCAAACACCAAAAATATAAAATTTAGCATCTTGTAAGATGAGAAAAAAACAGCATCAGCAACATCTGAGAACCAGGAACAATCAAATGCTTGGTGTTTAAAAAATATATATATTTCATAGCAATTAATCAAATTCTAAAATGATTTCAAACTAATTTTCTGATAATTTCTGATTCTAATCATACTCCTCTAACATAAGTACTTCTTATACTATCTATCCAGATTTTAACAGATCCACCTCTGAGATTTCTAGCTTTACCCGATGCAATGGAGGTCAATGGAATTGTGTTTGTGGTGCTGAAAACTAAATATAAAATTAAATTTTAAAAATAAATAATATTCAAAAGCAACATGTCTTTCCACAAATCTATTTCCTGTTACTTATAACTTATATTTGACAGCTTTGTTGTCAACACTTATTCAACAGACTATTCATCCAGTAGAAGTAGCTGCAGTGAAAACTGTGGAGGCAAGAAACTCAGCATCTTATAAACTGGGCACATAAAACAGCATGTAGAACAATCTGCTTGGCAAGAAACCAAGGTGTTTTTTGGAGGGTTTTTTGTGATTTTGGTTAATTTGGATGAACGGGCATTTATGAAGCAATTACTAAAGGTGAGCACAGCCTGAGGTAAAGCTGCTGTGAAGTTCAGCATCATCGCACTACCTTTGGGAAATAATCTTTAAAGTTGGCCCAAAGTGATTCTACTGATGATCCCATGTCAAGTCTCTAATGGAGGCTCTGTGTAGAAATATTCAGTTTAAAACAGTTTAACTTAATATATTTCCTCTGAGCATGAGGCCAAACCAGTGCCGGACTTTGATGAGATATCACACAAACAGTGTCTGGAATCAATCTCTCATTTTATTTGAGGTTCATTCTGAGCATTTACCGCCCTAATAATCCCACTACGGAATAGAAAATGTTCTTTGCTTTTTCACTAAAAGTCCTACAGGGCAATGTGTCACTAAACATTTACATTTATGTGACACTTTACCTGTCAGCGATGGAGCAAAATGATGATGATTGACAAGTGTGCTGTGTTAAATTTAATTAGCCGTTCACTCTGGATGAAGCTTTTCAGGTTTTATTATGGAGGAAATCAAAAATGATGTGATTTCAGACACAGTCTCAGTGCTGTCGAATGACCTTTGTGACAGAAAAATAATAGTTTATGGCAAAATCTACAATTTTTGTGCCTCAATGATCTTACGCTGTTTACACCAGGACCGCCAAAACATCCAATCTCACAGGAAATTGCACTCTTATTGGCTGGCGGAGGTTTGTGTTTCTCACTTTGGAACTTTATCAAGAAGCATGCAGATGTCTTGTTGTAAATATGTTTGATATCATCAGGTCATCATCATTTTTATTCTCCTGTGTTGGGGAAGATGTAACTCATCACATTAAACTCTGCTGAGTGCCAACTAAACAACATTAAACTTTCTTTTCTGTAGTTTTTTTGGCTCAAATCAGAAGAGGCCAATGGGTCATGATGAAGTCAGACTCAGAGGTAGGGGTTGAATATGGAGAGAGAGAGAGAGAGAGAGAGAGAGAGAGAGAGAGAGAGAGAGAGAGAGAGAGAGAGAGAGAGAGAGAGAGAGAGAGAGAGAGAGAGAGAGAGAGAGATAGAGAGATAGAGAGATAGAGAGAGAGAGAGAGAGAGAGAGAGAAAAGAAAAAGACAGTGTTCTGCTAGTTAGACACGCTTATCCCAAACCAAGGCTGGGCGACTGAACACACACATTGCACTTAATGTTTTGGCTTTGGGGCGTTCTGCTGCCACCCTTTTGATCTACGCTGTAGTCAGGGCAAGGAAATAAAAAAGAAACATGAATAAACTAAAAGCAAGTCAAGTTAAGTAAGAGAATTCACACATTCGCAGCTCATGAATAGAAATCTATTCTCTTTCCAAGATGCAAGTCTCAGGTCGTCAAGTTCAGGGCCTACAATGAGGTCAGTGCTCTACGACACCGAGGTTACCCAAGTATCATATTTGGAGCAAGATTTATGATGTTTGTGTCATCAAAAAGCTCTGTTATGTTTGTCTACTGTGGTTGTCAGTATAAAGAAGTGCCATGGATTAAATGTAAAATTCTTCAAATAGTACTCTATCTACAAATATGGTCACCAAACGTGCTCCAAATTAAAATCTAGAAAGGCTGTTTGTCCAGAATGATGCATATTATTACTCCTGTCAACAGTAATCTGCAGTAAGACGTCATTTGTCTGTGCTTTCCAAAACTGCCACAAATCACAAACATAAAAATAAAGTTTTTAAGTCGATATGACTGTGGCTGTGGTTGTTTAGTTTTCATTTTGTTTTCCTTAGGGTTAGGAAAAAGTTAAAGTGATCGTCTCGTTAAGGTTACGAAAAACTAACCTTGGATGACTTCCGTTGGAGAAAAGACCTTCATTGTCATGGCTACAATAATATCAGTGTGGTTAAGGTAAGGCCACGATCGTGGTTGTGGTTTTCTAAAAGCCAGGATCTTCCTCGTCATCTAATTTTCTCCTTTGTTCTGATAATAATTACAACTGCCGCTAGATGGCACTGTTGAGCATTAACACGTAATTTTGGAACACCTGCATCAACAACTTATCCTGTTGTTTTTCATGGCAGGGCAGTCCTATTGTCTCTGTGAACATATAAAGCAGTGAAGACTTTGATAAACAAAAGTAAACGAAATACAACCAGTCTAGAATGTAATAAAAAGCTTTTAATATTACATCACAGCTTTGGTGTCAGCGATGTAATATAGTGGTAACTTTTAGCTTAACTTTTGGGTGGGAAAATCTCTAACCCGGTCACCGATCTCTCTCTCTCTCTCTCTCTCTCTCTCTCTCTCTCTCTCTCTCTCTCTCTCTCTCTCACACACACACACACACACACACACACACACAAACACACATTTGCAGTTAAGTAGAGCAACATGACAACACTTCATATTCTCACTGGACTGAAATTTCAATTCAAAATGGCTTTAATTTAGTCGGGTCATCTCAAATCAAGAGGGACTACAGTACAGTACACCCACACACACACACACACACACACACACACATACACACACACACACTCACACACAATGTCTGTCAGCATTGCTAATGGCAGCAAATATCTAATCTTGCCATAGTGCGTTATATTAAATACTTAATTAACCCTTCGTAACCCACGATAAATTATTTGTGCATACATAACTTCTCTCTCGCTCTCTCTCTCTCTCTTGCTCGCTCACTCTCTCTCTTACACACACGTGTGGTTTCTTTATGAAAATGCATAATATAGTCTGTGACCTTGTTGGCTGATTTGGACAGGAAATTAAATTAATGTAAATGACTGCAGTCTCACTGAATTATTAGTTAAATGGGGCATTCCAAATAAACTGAGAGGGGGCACAAAGAGAGATTTAAAACACGGCTGCTGATTTGGTTCTGAAAAACTCATTTGAGAGACATGTTGCTGACATCTCTTCAATGCAAATGTTATAAAGAGTAATTTTTCATACTGTGCATGTTGCAGTAGGTTTCATTTATATACAGGATGTATAATTATATCATTTAAAGTACCACTTCATTAATAAATCTATAGTCTTAATACTGTATTTAATTATACTTACTCAACATTATACAGCTTATCATTCATTCATGTTAAAATAAAACATGCTTTACAAGTTATTGCATGAACTGACATTGTTCATCAAATGCCTTTAAAACTCTTCATGTTGTGTTATATAACCTTTTTTGATTTGTATTTGGATAAATGTTTGTCCTTCTCTCCAGTCTTCAAATGTTACACTGTAAATATCCAAATTATTTAAAATGACTCTGTGTCCCCATGCTTCTAATTATTCACTGGGGCACTCTGGTCAAGCTTGCAGTCATATTCAATCTCTGACTATTTTAAAATGTATTTTTGCCTTTTCTGAAAATGCTTCATTGTCCAACTTTAAAAACTCTCTGATGCTCTCACTCATAACCTTCTGATTGTTGTCTCAGAACTGCCTGAACATTCTTCTTCTTGCATAAGCCACTTTGTGGGCATTTATAGTCTCTATTTGGACTGCACGTCATTTTTTTGCCTGTGCTGATTGCTTATTGCCATGGCATCACTGTGTCGGTGTTCAAGCAGTTTTTCCTGATACAAAAGATGAAAAACAAAACAGGAAAATATTTGTCCTAAATATTTCAAAGAACCACACACAAGGGAGCAAATTAAAAACCGACTAAAAAAATGCCACTTAATAATTTAGCGGCATCTAGTGGTGAAGTAGAAGATCGCAACAAACCCCCGTCCCCCGTTCTGAGTGTGTAGGAGAACCATGAAACTTGTGAAAAACACTCATATATCCTTTCTACAGCTAGTGTTTGGTTTGTCCCTTCAGGGCTACTGTAGAAACATGGCGATTCAACATGGCGGGCACTGCAGAAGACCTGCTCCTTATGTAGATATAAAGAGCTCATTCTAAAGTAATGAAAACAATTATTCTTATTTTCAGGTGATTATACACTAATTAAAACATACTTATGAGTATTATATTCCATTTCTATCAAGTCCGTTCTGCTACATGTAGATGCCACTTAATTCTACTTACTGGACCTTTGAGTAATGGGGCAAATGTATCTTGTACTTCTAACAAAACAAATTTGTTTTCCCTGCGGGCTTGCTGTGGACATTCACAATAAGGCCAAAGTGGGACAAAGAGAGACAGGGATGAAGAGAGGGGGAGAGTAATCCCATAAGCGTATTCCTGTATCAGTACACGTGTGCTGAGTAAATATGTGTGTATTTAGATTTAATTGTGTCCGTGTCCACCTGAAAAGCCTATTGGATGTGCTTTGTGTGTTATGTTGTGATGTTCCCTCTTTTTCCAAATGTGTGTATGTGTGTGTGTGTGTGCGTGTGTGTGTGCGTGTGTGTGTGTGTGTGTGTGTGTGTTTGTGTGTGTGTGTGTGTGCGTGTGTGTGTGTGTGTGTGTGTGTGTGTGTGCATAGAGCTGTGCCAGCATGAACATCAGGCCTTCCAGCAGGATCCGACAGAACCAGGTCACAGAGAGAGTGAGAGAGCCAGAATAGAGAGAGAGGCAGAGAGACTGAGAAAGACTCAGAAAATAAAAGTGAGGGAGCTAAAACTCAGGAGGGAAAGGTTCAAAGGGGTGTTGAACCCCCCCCCAGAGCAAAAATTCAAGAGAGTCAGGAAGCTGATGGTTTACCTGAATAGGATGAAGGTGGATGAGGAGGGGGGAGACAGGAGGTAGAACAGAAAAAATAGGTGATTAAAGATGTGAGAGAAGGGAAGGGAGAAGAGGGTGAAAGAGAGGCAGAAAGAAACAAGGGAGGTGAACAATGAGCAGATAGAAAAGAGAAAATAAGACAAAGGAGGAAGAGAAATAATTAATCTGGGTAGACGGGGGTATAGGATGGATGACAATGGAGATGGAGGGTAAAATGTGGATAGAGGAAAAGTTAGAAGGCTTTAGCGCTGTTTGGTGGCTCTCAGAACACACAGTCGTGGACCACTTTGAAAAGGACAACTAACAACAAATCTCCCCAAAAATCGAGTGTATTCCACTGTTGCAGGACCCTGGATCTCTGTCTGTTGACCTGGATAACCTCTCATCTTCACACAGCAGGGTAACAACTGAGAGTAACTCAGAAAATAAAAGGCTACAGTTAAAGTTAACAACTCGGCCTCAAACTCTGATTGTGGGCGACTTTGCTATAAAAGACATAAGAAGAATGTGCAGTAAGAAGACCAAAATACTCTGCTTTCCTAAGAAGACTGAGAGAATCCTGCATATTGTAGCTACACATTCAACTGTGAAAAACATCATAATGTACATAGGCACCAATGATGTTGTCAAGCAACAGTCTGAAGTACCGAAACAAGACTTTATTGATGTGTTGAACACAGTCCCATGCTGACATTCAGCAGATTGCTGGCACTGAACACATGGCTCTCTACTGCATGTTCCATCTATTCCCTGCACTTTATTGACAATTTCAACTTATTCTGGGAAAGCAAACATCTTATTAAAGCAGATGGACTTAATAAGTCAGGAGTAACCTATTTAATTCCTCCATCAACCATCTGTTCTCTCTGCAAAGGAAAAGAGGAATTAAAACAAGACATAACACAAAGCGGCAGAAACCTTGAAAGAAAGACACCTCAGCCCCCGCCTGAAGAAAGCTTTAACCATGAGAGACATCAGAGCTGCGAGGAAGAGGAGTCTCCTCCCCGCTCATCAACAACCACCTGTGAGGATTCACCTTATTCAACCTCCTAAATCCCTTGTCACCCTTCTCTCCAGTCACCCTTTCTCCCTCCTCCATCTCACTGCTGGAATCAATCTTACAACCTGCCCAACTAACTCATCTCAGCAGGATTTGGAAAAACCTGACCTTTACACTGGCTTCCTGTTTGTCAAATAATTTACTTTTGGTGAATGATTTAGGCACCAAAATTCATTTTGGGTTCAGATTTCTCAGGTGGTCTGGAACAGGTCTGCATTCTGTTCCCAGAGTCAAAACTAAACATGGTGAAGCAACATTCAGTTTTTATGTCACATATCTGAACAAACTCCCAGAAAACTGCAGGTCTGCTGCAACACTGTTCTTTTAAATCAAGGCCTGAAAACGTTTCTGCTGCTGCCTTTTATTTAAATAAAATGAAGGCTTTTGATTAATATCTTACATTGCACTGTAACATACTCTCCTGTTTTATCTGTCTTATTCTATTTAAGCTTATTTTTATTTTCCATTTATCTCTCTTTAATTATATATCTAAATGTCTTTTTATATTGCCTAATGTTGCATGTTGTTGTGATGTTTTTTTATGTTTCATGTAACGCTCTTTGACTTGTTGGAATGTGCTATATATATAAACGTGACTTGCTGTGCCTCAGTATAATTAAAAGTGGATCATGTGTAGCTTTAGTTTCCATCTAAATGTAACACACATTTAAGCCTGATTTCCAGACATTTGCCATAGTAAAAAGCAAATTAACATTATTGCCATCCACTTCTGTGAATAATAGCAGTGGGCTGCATTAAGATACAGTCTTCACTGCCACTTTTTTATTTAATTGGAAATGTGACGGGTGAATCGGTTATATAGAAGAAGGCAGTTTAACTTGAAAGGTGGAGCAAGATTGTTCAGAGCTGTCTGATGGTTTCATTGGACTAATTAGACACGAGTGTGACTGATCACACACAAAAACAGCAGGAGCGCAGAGATGAAAGAGAGAAGTGAATTGTTGTAAAAGACATGTGGAGCAACCTGTTTGCAGCAGCAGCAGTCTGGCACATTTTGGAAAGAGAGGGATGCTGTTAAAAGCTGGTCAGTGCTGCTGGGGATAAAGACAGTGAACATGAAAGGTGGTTTGTTACAACATTAGGAGGGTATGCCCTGTTTTCTGTATACAGCCGGTGTGTCTCAGGGTAGGGGACATGATGATGGATACTCTTGAGGAACCACTAAGATATGCAGGGCGAAGGTCACTTGACAGATGGGAGACAGCTGAGAGTATGTTGACTACTTTTTGGTAGCCTCGCTAACAAGGTCAATAATAGTCTAAGAAAGTAAAGTGAAAAAGACAAACAAACTTTCTAGAACTAGAGGTACCCTGAGGGTCTCCCGAAGCCTTGTTGCCCTACGGAAGCTACTAACTTTTCCTTTGCAGAAGAATGAGTAATCTGTAGGCTTCTGGTAGAGGCTTCTGGTAGAGGCTGAGTTAGATGACCTTTACTACTAGCTGTAAATGGTTATTGTAAATGGCTATAAATAAGGTCTATGTCTTAAGTATGCCCTAATTCGTATGTTCATATTTATGTTGGTAGTAGTGAAGGAAAGAAGGAAATCTGAAGAGGAGGTGCCACAGGCTCCTGGCAAGGACATTCAAATGATTCTCGCGTAATTTCAAGTGACATTTAGCTTCTAGATTGTAATTCTGATGAGTTTATGTGTGAGGATGTGAGCTTGCTTGTGTTTACATGATATGATCTAAAGCTAAGGGTTTAGCCTGAGTGCATTGCCACACCAGAAAGTGGCACAGTGAGAATAATTTGCTCATTCGCACGAACTAGGTGACATAACGACTACTTGAAAGCTGTGTCACAAATTTGGATATCACCAAAGCTGAAGCCAATTTTAAATCATAAATACTGGGTTGACCAAGCACTTATGCATAGAGTGGTGGTTTCTATATTTTATGACAGTATACATCATTGTCTCCTGGTTTGGACGTTGGTTGTTATCTTCCTGACTGGCTAACTGAGCTTTGCTCCAGTAGTACGATTGTGGTAATTATTTAACTCAGACTATCTTCATACTTTGTAAAACAGTGAGGGTGAAATAATAGAAAAAGCTCAGACATTAGACATCATTGATCTGCACTCCTTTATTGGCCAAATTTGGTTTAGCCCAGATGTATTACTGTATTTACACTTACTTGTACAGCGTGAGGTCATCATGCTACATGTTCTTTTCCCAGAGAGAACCATTCTCTAGGAGGTTAATGTCTTCATGTGATTGTACAGTCAATATATGAGTGCAATAAATGTACTGCATATGAGTACTTCAGTAGAACCCCCAGGAGTCATAATTATCCCATCAGTTTTGTGCCTCATGGACCTCAGTGCGGCCAATTGGACAGTTCAAGGTTTTGTGTTGAAGGCATATTCCAATAGTATTATTACATTGTTTTGGCTTTTATATTTAATTCAGAAAAAGTTCTCGATAGTCTCTTAATTATATTCAATTTTAACTTGATAAAGCAAATCTAACACATTTTATGTACTCAAGAATCTGTCCAAATGGTCTGTCTTGGTATGTCATGTAGTATGTAAGTATGTGATGCTGAAAATTACACGTTTTCAGGGCATTGTTGCTCTATATTGCTATTTAATCCCCTGGCAAACCAACAGGACCTTTCCTGGACTGAGTCACATCACCACTCCAAACCTCACAGGACATCTGAAGCCTTTTTGTGAAAGCAGAAAACAGAAGCACAAACAGTTTCACAGTGTGGAAAGAAAATGACACGGAAGAAAAATATTCCTATAACTGCACACATTTGTAACATAAACAAGAAGGGAAAATTCAGTCTTTGTGAAACTGAAGCTGATGTGTGCACACCTTTACATAATCACATCACACAGCCAGCTGAACTGCAAGCTCAGTGCTGCATCAATGAGAAACACTGGGGATAAAGAGAAATAATACATTTGAACACCATATAATATGCGCACATTTTTACAGCCTAATATCCACATATATTGGGAGAGCAATAGTAGGTCAAGAATTATAGCCTGTCGTTGAAAAATGGATGACTAGAAGCTTATGGCAAAATCTGAACTACATGACTGACATTACCCTGGATGTCTGACATTCTGCTAAAGTGGCGTGTTGTCATCCAGCAATAGATCAAGCGGCGTCTTTGCCAAAAGCTTGGTGTATTTCTTTAAAGAACACAGAGGAACAGTGGAAAAATGAGTTAGATGGAATAGGGCCAGCGGTCAGTACATGACCTTGTTCTGGTCCAAATAGATAGCTCTGTCATCTACTGTGTGTGTTCGCTCACGTGTCTTTGTGTGTGTTTGTGTGAAGGTGGCGTTATCCAGTGTCCTCACACCACCTCTTCCTCTCTTTCTTTTACACAAGTTTCAAACTAATTTGAAATAAAATGGACAAAGTGGAATTCAATATGTTTTGCTCAATTTCACAAAGTCGTTTCAATGCTCATTTGAGGAAGAGCAGGTTTGTGTTGATGGAGAATTGATGGTGGTGGAAATGCTTTTGTCGAGTACTTAATCACACCGGCTACATATTATTAGCCCAGTGAAGTGTGGAATCTCATTGAAAAGTGTTTGAGCACCTTCAAAATGGCTTGAAGCTTCTACCTTTCTGAAAAGTAGCATGTAACATGACTTTTTTCACTCTCAAAAACAGCATGAAATACCCACAATTCGGACATGACAACTGACAACATGCCAAGGAATCAACAGCTTGGCGTTGGTATTATGAGGATGGAATGTCTTTTGGTTAGAACACTGAATGTAAATGTAAATGTTGTGAGAATAGAAGTTTATTGCTGAAATTTGAAAGCAACTCTACAAATACCAAAAGTTATCATTTGTCAGGAGCGCCCTGGTGGTCGAGTGGTTAGAGCGCATGCTACATGATCGCAGCATCCCTAGGGACCTGGCCAGGGACCTATGCTGCAAATCCCCTCTCTCTCTCTCCCTGTTTCCTTTTGGCCTTTATGTCAACTACTGTATAAACGAATGCAAAAAAGCACACAATAAATCTTTTTTTTTTTTTCGTCATGTGACGATACCTGAGTCAGCTCAACGTGCTGAAGAACATTGTGAGATATGATTGAAAGTTCAGAAACAGCTGGACTTTTGAACCGTGTTACAAGAAAACTCCACAGGGTACATTTAACTATAAAAAGCTTTATCAACAGCAGCACAGCTGTGCATTCAACTCTTGCTGAGTGCAACATGAGCCCCCTGATGAGATATGATTGCACTTTATGTTCTATCTCTAAAGTATCAGCAATTATAAAGAGGCTTTGATTTTTGCAGTGGTGACTTTGCATTTTTGATATTATGAAATTCATTTGAAATGGTTTTATAAACTTCACGGGTTACAGTAGTTTCTCACAGCAGGTAGACATATAATCCTGTTAATGAAGTTGAGGAAAGCCCATCCGAGACGCTGCAAAGACATGCCTCCTAAAGCTCTTCCATTCTGTTCTTTCTGCTGTCAGCAAGCCAATATTAAAGGATAATTCCAGTTTATTACAACCGGGATCATGACTCTCCTGACCCTGGGCGGTCAAGAATGAAGTTGACAGCAGTTGTCAAAAGGCACAGAGGTCAAGTTACATAAAAGCAAAGGAATAAATGACTTATTTCTTTGCACTCATTGAAAGCGAAATGAAACTTCTAGAATAATTACCCAGCATTAGAAGTACTTTCCATTCATCAGCCCACTGCCTTCCATCAACTACAAACCCTCCACACCATCTTGTCAAATCTAAAATATTGAACATGTTGAAAAGAAAAACAAGACGTTGTGGTTTAAGAAGCAACCAGCCCACAGTTTGGGGGTATTTACTGATCATCAGCTACAGCAACAGCTAGCTTCTCCCAGGCTTACCGGCTACCACTAAAAATACGTAAATAAGAAAACTAATTTGGAGTTACCAGGAAGTTTATTCCTCTTATTGGAGAGAGGCAACTTGTCTCCAACCCCTGAGCCAAGCCCACACATTTCAGACCATGGAGTCAGAGTAAGTGATATCAAACCTCCATCCTACTCCAGGTGGGACAACAAAGATGATGACACCCAAAAATGTTGAATTAATGGAGTTTTGAAGGGGTTATAAACTGTCGTGTGCTGTGACTGCAAAATTATTCAAATAAAATCTGTTTTTATTTTTAAATTGAAATCCTTCACACACTTCGACTGCTTGTTACTGACAAAAGTAATCACATTACTCTCAGTGTTTGACAGTGATGAATCACTGGTTACAATGTTGGATATTTTTACTGCCTTACAGTCTGTTCATAGATAAATCCTATTTGAAAAAGGGCAATAAATTAGCTGAATATATCAATTGTAAGATTTCCACACCGAAAATAATCTCTCTAAAGCTTACAATAGTTTATGCTCAAAAAATACAAAAAATAAACAGAAAAATTGAGACGAAAATTACCAACAACTTTACCATTGAAAGCATTGTTGGTTAGAAAAAAGATTGGATGACAAAAAATAAAAATCAGTTTGACCAAAAAAATAAAAAAGGAGCTTTTTAGAGGAGCGTGACATAGACTCTTAGGATTATCTAAATCGGGGAGGATGAGGTTCAATTTCATTTTTACTTTAAAGGTCTCTGGATAAATTTAAACAGTTTGAGCCCTGAATTTTAATCCCCTCCTCAAAAATTAACCTGTGGGCACAAAACATTACACTCTCAGTAAATGCTGAAATAACGGCTAGAAGCTGGCTGCACTGGAGAGCTCTTGGGTTTTTGAAATCCTTGAAGAAATATGTGGATAGCGTTGATCCATGCATGCGACCTCTGAAAGCTCTAAACGTGTCTTACTTGTTAAAATCTGTGGTATGTTGATGTGAGATTTCCTGTGTGTTATATCTGTCGTGGGGGCTGTACATGCTGCAAATTGAATGGCATACATTTTATCTCCCGATAATGAATTCAACTCATGACATTTCCATTTCTTCAGCATATGTTAAGGGATTTAGCCTCCGGTACTAAAGCCACTGAGATCATTTGCACCGATTTTGTATTCATCTACCATATATGTATATATACATAAACAGGAAATCAGAGGCTATCTGGAAAAAAAATGCAGTTTTGTTTGCCAATTGTGCTCGTAGCTGTAGTTTCTGTTGTCATGCCCTGGGGAAGAAAAGAAATTACATACATTTGAATACAAAAGTGGCTAAATTGTATTCATACCTATGCTGTACATTATGTATATTGTATTCATATGAAACTTTCATTCGGATATTTTAATTATCATATTTTGGGCAGTTTGCTCCAATGGACATAGACTAACCATTTAGGCAAGGCAAGGCAAGGCAAGGCAAGGCAGTTTTATTTATATAGCGCATTACATACACAGTGGCAACTCAATGTGCTTTACATAAAACAAACATTTAACAGAAGAAATTGGAACTTTAAAAAAAAAACAAAAAAACATGGAATTTGAGAAATAAAAATAAAACCCAATAATAGTAAACACATACAGTATTATTCACAGTTGGGGCTGATTTCAGTTCTGCTGGTAGTTTGTTCCAGTTGTGTGCAGCATAACAGCTAAAAGCTGCTTCACCATGTTTAGTCTGAACTCTGGGTTCCACTATCTGACCTGAGTCAGTAGATATCAGAGTCCTAGCGAGAAAGGGCTTGACGATACCCTGCAGAATTTTTTGGGTTTATTGTACTATAAAAATAAACTTGAACTTGAACTTGAACTCAGCTGACAGCTAGAACTGGAAGTCAAATTTCTCTCTGTGATGGTACCTTAAACGGGGCATGTACCTCAGGAATTGGATCTATCAATGAAACAGAAGGTTTTTATGAAGTCTTTTGGCTTCCAGCTATTCCACTGATAGACAGTTGGCTGCGCTAACAGGACAAAAAATACAGTAATGCATCAACAAATGACGGATGTAATCGAGGCAGTTTTCGGAATATACACAGTAGCAGCCAGAAATGTGGTACTATATAAAAAACTTTGATAGTTTATTTTAAAGTTTCATGCATTAAACTCTACTGGGTACTATTGAAAACTTAAACAATAGTTAAAGCTTGTCTCAACAGCACCTCCTGTCTGCATTATGTTCAACTCTTTAGTGCAACATGAGCCCTCTGGTGAGACATGATTTGGACTTAAACGACACAATCTCAAAAATATCAGCTTATTTTCGGACTGGTGCCTTTGCAATATGGAAACGCGGGTTTATAAGCTTCATGGGTTACTGTATTTTCTCACAGGGTAGAGATATAATCTTGTAAATATAGTTTAGAGAATGGCACCCGAAAGCATTCATATGTGCTGTATTCACAGACTTGCCTCCTCAAGATTTTCTATTCACTACCATTCTGCTTTTTCCGCTGCCAAAGGGCCAGTGTATAGGATAATTTCAGTTTATTACAGCTTGGAGCACCTTGACCATGAGCCCTCACAGATGCATTTGACAGGAATTGTCAAAAGGTACACGTTTGCACTTTTTTTCCAGAGCTTTTAACAGCATCACACAGCCGATAAAAAAAGAGAAGACTCAGAACTGCTCAAAATAATGAAAAGTTTCCACGGTTCCATTATGCCCCTGTCTGATGAATACCACACTTAACGCTCAAAATGAACTCGTTTGGAGACACAGCATACAAACTGCCACATCAGGGTGAAAAATTCATTTCAATTCAGCATGTTCATCTTGAGTATATTTTTAAAAGGATATGAAGCAGAATACACACACACACACACACACACACACACACACTACAAAGTATAATAAGAGTGTTGGGCGCAATGGTCTTGAGTATTCAGGTTGGACGTCACATATTTGTTGTATTGTTTATCTGTAACTTTAGTTTAGTAGTTTATGAAGAATACAAAAATAGAATTGTTAATAGGGTAGTTTAAAACCTGCATTTCCTCACAACCCTACACATCTGGCCAACGAGAGTATTTAACACTGTTTGGATGAAGTATACTGAGTCCTTTATATAAGTGATTATAGGCAACATTTGAGATTTGTTTACTGTCACCTGTGCTGACTTTTACCTCCAAGTAAAGCAGCTTAAATAAACAGGCTAAATTGCTAACTTGTTTGCAACCTGATCATGTGACTGCTCAGGTTTTTGCTTGGTTGTAGTGGTATCACCATGGTTTCAGATATAAGCGATGACCCTGGTGAGTACAGTGTGTTCATATGAAATAGATATAGTCGGCAAAACTGAAGGTTCCACCATGCTCCTTCAGTAATATGCTTAACCCTTGTAAGACCAAAACTTATGCTGCTGCATTGTAAGAAAAACTCCTCACAATACCAATATAAAGCAACTGTAAGCAGTCCTGTTCTATATGTAGGAGCTGTTCTACAATTCTCCACTTGATACCTCTGCATTACATCTCTGCTACAAATGAAATACATCAGTCTCCAGCTCCAACACACCACGCTGCTCTGTCTGTAAGTATTGTCTCCCCGCAGTTACACATTCATCTCGTTGCATTATTACACCTATAGCATGTGTTGCATGATAAAGCCGGGAGTGCTGCAGTCGGTGCTGTTGTCGGGTTCACATCATGGTTCGAATTTCAGGGGAGTTAAGGGGAGCTCGAACCCCATGAGAAGGACGTGAGCTCTCAACTTTACTTTGAGGCTCTCAAACCATTGTGTATTTTTGTGTCACGGGTCATATATTTGGTTTTTTGAAGCATAGGTAGAGGTTTTTTGTTGTTGTTGCTTGAATGATATAAAACCAACAATGGTGGATGTTTTTTTTCTATCTCTTTGTGGTACCTGCACTCTCTGTATGTAGTGAAATGTTACTTGCAGTAACCACTTTATGTAGTAACCGTAGACTGTTTGATTGATTGTTTAATTGACGGCACACATGCAAGTTTAGCAGCGTGACAGAAAATAGGCTTCCCCCAAAAGCCGCTATATAATTTGAACCCTGGATCATTGCTATTGGATCCAGCTGTCAAAGGCTTCTCCAAGCGTTTCTATTCATCATGTACATGAAACTTGCTCCACCGGTGATGTATTCAGCCCCCTGCTGTTGTGTTTATGCAGTGTTTGACTTCACAGCGATTTCAGATTGCCGCTTTCTGGGTGTCTATCATAGTTGACAAAGCACAAATAAACCGGATTGTTACTCCTGGCGTAAATTTCTCCCTGACGTTATCATCCCGCCGCTCTACAACTGCTCTTGTCTCTTTCATATTTCGGTTTCTCTCCCTCATTCTCTCTCTCTCTTTCTGATTCATGTCCTCTCCTCTCTAACTCATCCCTTTGACACTTCTCTTTTCGTTGCTTTTTTAATGTCCTGACCTCTCCAACTTCCCCCAACATGCCTGCCTGCTGCCACCGCGCCAGGGGGATTTAGAGGGATGATCAAGTGAAGATGATGTGCTTCGCAGCTTTTTTTTCCTTCTTCTTTTTTTTTCTCCACCCGCCTGAATAATATCTTATCCGCAACAGTTTAGACGATGCGCTGACACTCACCGGCGCCGGCTCCTCATGATACAGGGCTTGTTACGATGTTGACTAAGCATAAAAAAAGAGGCTAACATCGTACCGGCGCACTGGAAAGAAGAAAGACTCGTCCTGCCGTTGAAAGGGATGACAGTGAAGGAAATGGGATGGGGGTGGAGAAGGATGGGAGGGAGGGATTGAGGCCTCTGAGGTAAAAAAAAAAAAAAAAACAATAACACAAAAACAAAAAAAAAACATCTGAGGTGAGTTTTGAAAATATGTGATTCAGGGACAAGAAAAAACAAAGCAAAGCAGAAAAAAAAAGTAGGAAAGAGAAAAAGGCTTTTCTGGGTGAAGTGTAGACTCGAGGCGAAAGCTGTGATCCTCTCTCTCTCTCTCTTACTCTCTCTCTCCCTCCATGACACACTTCATGAGTTGCCAAATTAGATGTGGAACTTATGAAAAAGCACTTGAACAGGCAATTATTCTCCCCCTCGTGAAAATCCCTATGTTAGTGTCAGCTTATTAGGAGATGAATGCGACTGGCATTTAGCTTGTTGTTTGTTGCACAAATGAATGGAGAGAAAGCAAAGCATCAGAGGAGACTTTATTAGTCTCTGGCACACATACACACACACACACACACACACACAAAACACACACTGCGGCAGAGATTAAAGGGTGTGAGAATTCTGTAAGCTCATGAACACCTGAGCCTGTGCATGTGTCTCCCTAAAATGCATTTATATAACACTAATGGAGGAATGTGACTGCTGCCTCTCTTCACTGGCTACATTCCAGGCTGCCAGACACCGGAGGCAAGGGTACACATCTCATATGTATGAGATGCATGCTGAGATGCATATGATTGTTGACTTATTGGTTGCTGCAATAGGTGTGACGGGGGTTGAAACATTCGTACTCTTCTATATATTGTGTGTGGAAAGATCAATGTAAGGAGTGGTGCACAAAGATGGACTTCTTATTTATTTGCTGCCATCAGTGGTTTTGCTTGCGGGAATGAAGTAAATCCACACAATATTTTTTGCATTGAGTTCAATTTTGGTGAACTTTGACCTGCAAATTTGTGCCATCGCCCAACAGAAAGCTCTTTAGGGGAATCCAACATGATAAGTGGTAAATGGACTGTACTTACACTATATAGCTGTTTTCTAGTCATTATGACCAATCAAAGCGATTTTTACATTACATGTCTCATTAACCCATTCACACACTGATGGCAGGAGCTACCACACAGGGTGCCAACCTGCTCATCAGGAGTAAACTAACCATTCATACACCGTTGGCACAGCCAAGGACACGTCAACATGTGGACTGGAGGAGCCAGGAATCGAACCGCCAATCTTCCAATTGGTGGACGACCGCTCTACCTCCTGAGCCACAGCCGCCACAGTGGCGGAACATGGAGGAAGCAATCATAGCTTATAGGTGTGTTGGACTTTTCGTTCTTATTTAATCTATTCTATTGATGTAAATACTGTTCCAGAAAAGAGAAATGGTTTGACAGTTATGATGAACTAGGAGTCAATGGCACATACGTCTAGCTCTCCAGCTAACCCTGAGAGTGGCTAATATGTCACTCTACATTTTCTTTAATGTCACTTTGTGATGTGACCGCCGTCTAATAAAGACATAAAGCAGAAAGGTTAATGATTGTGGTCAAATATTGCAACGGTCAACACATTCTGAGTCGAGTCAGTGTAACTTACACTTCTTTGACTTTTAAATGTGCTGAGGGGCGATTGTGGCTCAAGAGGTAGAGCAGGTCGTCTACCAATCAGAAAATGAGCTGTTCGATCCCTGTTTCCTGCAGTCTGTATGTCAAGTGTCAAGTGTCATTGGGTGAGATACTGAAACCCAAATTGCTCCCAAAGGCTGTACCATCGGTGTATGAACGCGTGTGAATGAGTATTAGATTAGATCTCCTGATGAGGAGGTTGGCAGCTTGCATGGCAGCCTCTTCCTACACTGTATGAATGTTTGAATGGGTGAATTGACATGTAGTATAAAGTATTTTGATTGGTCGGAAGACTTGAAAGCCATTTAACCCTCCTATTGTTCTTGGGTCAATTTTCAACTAAAAAATGAGGTATAATTTCATTTAAATGAGGCCTATTGACCATCATTTCCATAAATAAGTGTTAAACCTGTGGTAATAAGTTAGAATGAAGTTGGATAAAAAGGTCTAACACAGAATTGGATGATAATTTATACCTTAGGCTTTATAAACTGTCAAACCAGACCGAGTCAATAATGACCCAGGAAGACAAAAGTTGCACAGTTGATGGCAAGACAACAGGAGGGCTAACTAAGATCTTTCCCTGACCTTAACTAGGTACTTCAAGGTCCTAAATATCACCCTAAAAAGCCAGATGGAGTTAACCAGATTGGTTATTTTAAGGACAATAAATGAGCGTGGCCATTATAATATTAGTTCAGATTAGGTCAAAATAAACATTCCCTCTTCATGTTAATAAAAAATGTATTCCAGGTAGTCTAATGTTTCCACACACACACAATCAGATTAGTACAATCAGAGAGAATCTATTACTGAGTCACTGTCTGGCTTTGTATCGGGGTAATAGTCTCGTTGGGAAGTTCAAGCAGAGTTCATTATGGTTCAGTCTGGATAAAAATCCTGTCCTTAAACCTTTCAACACAATATTGATTGGCATGATACAAATTTAGCTGGAGATTAGAGCTTGGTATTATTATTATTATTATTATGATTATGTCCTGCCAACACTATAAATGTCTCTTCATGCCTGCTAAACCCTTATCTTGTTGTTGCTCATGTTTCGTAGTTAAACAAAGGTCTTTTTATAGTTAATTGGAGTGTTTGTTGAAGTATTTTGCATAAACAGGTAAAACACGCTCTTTTATCATAAAACACACAGGGAACCTTGTCAGATAAAAACTGTTTTTTGGATTATTTTTTCCTGAATGATCATTTTGTATGTAATAAGCCTCCACCAGCAGAATCAGATGTTTCACTGTGTGATTTCGGCCCACTTCTACTTATTCGTGAGTTTCACTTCTAATCATTTTGTAAAGAAGAGCTTTTGCTGATTCATTTCATTCGTTGCAAACTGAGTGGGTCGGAGACGGTGAACCAAAGAAACCAAATTAAGACAGCAACGGGGGTCTAAAATGATTCAGCACAGGAAATGTCACGCAATAAAATTGAAATAATAAATGAAAACTGCATAATGATGAAAATGGAAGACGACATTTTGAATCAAGTCTTCTATTGGATCACTGTGGGAGTGTGTGTGTGTGTGTGTGTGTGTGTGTGTGTGTGTGTGTGTGTGTGTGTGTGTGTGTGTGTGTGTGTGTGTGAGTGTGTGTGTGTTTGTGTGGTCCAGGTACCAGGTAAATATTGTGGGGTCTCCCCTCCTTTATAAGGACAAAAAGCAAATCCTCTAAACGTAAATCATTATTTTTAGTGTTAAGACGTGGTTTAAAGTTAAAGTTAGGTACGTTTCCAGGAAATGAATGTACAGTGTGTGTGTGTGTGTGTGTGTGTGTGTGTGTGTGTGTGTGTGTGTGTGTGTGTGTGTGTGTGTGTGTGTGTGTGTGTGTGAGTGTGTGTGTGTTTGTGTGGTCCAGGTACCAGGTAAATATTGTGGGGTCTCCCCTCCTTTATAAGGACAAAAAGCAAATCCTCTAAACGTAAATCATTATTTTTAGTGTTAAGACGTGGTTTAAAGTTAAAGTTAGGTACGTTTCCAGGAAATGAATGTACAGTGTGTGTGTGTGTGTGTGTGTGTGTGTGTGTGTGTGTGTGTGTGTGTGTGTGTGTGTGTGTGTGTGTATGTGTGTGTGATTGTTGAGTTGGAGGTTTACTGTATTCATAAATCTCATCTGGGGAACTCTGTCTTGTAAACATGTTGAATGAAGAACTACTTAACAATATTAAACATGGAACTGTGGACTGATTCATTCAAATGTTGCTGCTCTTTGGTGTTCTTTCCTTTCTCTTTATTTGCATCTGTTTATAAAAGATATTTATAATATATATTTAAAAAATCATTTATAGGAAACAGCACAGGAGGGGCTGGCTGGCTGGGTGAGTGGGTGGGTGGGGATGGTATGGTATTGGAGGATGGACAATGGGTTCCTCCTCTCATCGTCCAATCCTCTCTCTCTCTCTCTTGTTCTTCCCTTTATCTATTTATCGTTATCCCAATTTCTTTCTTGGTGATCTGGTGATGTCGTAATCCAGCCTTGCAAAGTAATAAGTGAGGCTACAATTCAAGTTTATTACTCGAAATACAATGTGGGAGATGTACAAACACGTGTAGCTGACGAGTCTGTATGAGTGAGGAAGTGTTCACAATGGTGTTAGATCTTTGTAATACCTGTCTACACGTTTGTATGTATTGGTGTCTTCTCATGGGCACTTACGGTATTTCCTTATGAGTTTGTGTTAGGTTCCTTTGGTGACCTCTGTGGCTCCATCTCTAAGATGCTATCATTCTTGATTCTGATATAGAATATGGCTTATAAAAAATCCGAGACAAACTCTTCCGATTATTTTTCAAGTTGCAATCCGGAATTCGGTGAAACCATCCTCCGATATTGTTTTTCTACATAAACTTCACTTCAAAGCAGGACAAACAGAATACCTTAAGAAGCAATGGATGGTGCAGGCATTTACTTCTAGGAATGGGGGCATGGGAATATTAATCAGCTAGAGGAAACCATTTAACGTTGGTCTCCCAGCATGTAGAGTCCTAATAAAAAGTAAAGTAATATTCAAACTGTGTTAGATGGTTCGCCAACAGGAGGGACCATATGAGGGGGCCACCTCAACAACACAGGACAATGAATCCACCATCCACAGGATACATGGAGAACTAGTTAATAGATATTTTTCACACCCTGGAAATAGTTATTGTTGAATAGATTACTTATTTATATCTAAGACATGCTTGAACATGGTACTATCGAGTAAAATGAATGAATATCGGATCACGTCACGGTTACATGCATTACTTCCCCGAAAGAAATTACATTGTCTCATAGGATACGGAGAATAAATAGGGAATATATAATGGATATTGAATTTATGAAGCATATTAAAAGACATTTAGATTTATTTATCCAAACCAATGTAAATGGTGGACCCTGAGGACAGGCCGGAAATAGATAGAATTTGAGATGCATTCGAGGCACATAAGAGGAATAATGGTCGAGTTTTCAGGGAAAAAGGAAAACAGACTTGGATAATGAAATCGAGGGAACACATAAATATCTTAGAGAAAAAATCACAAGATACGAATCAATAGTAGGACATTAACCCAATTACAGGGATGATAAATTAGTGGATATTATAAACCATAACTCAGTACTTTCATTTCAGGAACTAAACAATAAATATACACTAAAACACATGAACAAAACTGGATGACAGAAATGACATTCAATGATATAGGGCAAATTCTATATAGATATAGAAATACACATATAACGCATGGAGTCATGATATTGGTATGGTAGATGCAAAAGAAGAAAAAGGGAAAAAACTAATGGAAGGAATGGTTTCAACTCACATAAAATGATCACTAATAAAAGTAGAGTTGTAATTCCTCAGATAGATGGTTAAATATCCCCCATACATGACTTTTTTTTAGATAGATTTGAGAGAAAATTTGAATCGGGAGAAGAATGAACATCAAAAATGTATAATAGTAAAGTTGCATTTTCAGCAATGATTTGTCTCTTTCAAAATGATGGGACAATCAGATACGTAACTGGATGCTAAATCCTTTTTTCCTGTCTTTAGTTTTTAAGTTAAGCTTACACTGCAAAACTGGAAAAATCTTTATCTTTAAAAATCTTTATCTTTTCTTTTCACCAAGGACATATGGAGGAAGGAAAGATGCAGTTTTTGCTTGTGTATGTGTTAACTGTGTGTGTACCTGTGTGTGTATGTATGTGTGTGTGTGTTTGTGCGCTAAAGCACTGTGACATATTATTCAGCAGCTTTGCTGTCTACTACAGCAGCTTGTTCACCAAGGACGTATAAGACAAATACTGCATTTTGTTGATGAATGTTCATGAGTGCGCTGCATGTGTGTGTGTGTGTGTGTGTGTGTGTGTGTGTGTGCCAATAAACATTTGTTTTTTTTAAAATAAGACATATTAAGTTGTTTCAGCACTAAACAAAGTTAAGAAGGCCACTTCCCAAATGAAATATCTCACAAATTACGATTGTTGCGTAGACAATTGAATTACAAGTGGAACTGAATGGTCTCATTTGACTTTAATACGTTTTTCTTTATAATATCAGCAATTAAAATGAGGTTTTAATTCATTCTACTGACTGAATTGTATTTTCAGAAGTAGATAAACTGCATTCAGCATTCAGATGAAGCTGCTTGTCAAGCCAGTCTACCCACAGCAGCTTTGCCTCAGCAGATGTAATTCAGGAAGGAGTTAAAGGTGCATTAGTGTAGTGTAAGTGTCACAGTGTGGACAGTTTCCTGATATAAGTAGCAGTCATTGTGACTAGTGGAGCTACATTAGCAACTTGAATTACTTAAACTTTAATTAGCAATTGAAAAAGCTTGTGGTGATATAGTTTAGTCAGTTCCATGGCTTCAGTTTAAGAGAATACATACTCTCTATATGTTGCCTAGCGATAATATGACCTGGTGACGTCCCTCTGTGTGGGCTGCTGCTGTCACCACATCATTCATGCTCCTGTTATTTTCAATGTTGTAAAGTGCGTTACATATACAATGTATTATTATTATTATTATTATTATGGGCACTCACCTAGAACCCTTTACTGTAAAAGAGAGGCTTTTCCTTGCCACTGTCGCCAGGGAATATTGGGAATTAAATGAAAGAGTACAGACTAGACCTGCTCTATGTGAAAAGTGCCTTGAGATAACTTTTGTTGTGATTTGGCGCTATATAAATAAAGATTGATTGATTGCAAAAACTACACTGACACTGCAGCTGTGACAGATCTAGTAATATGTGAACAACTTTCACACATATGGGGGGAAATCGACATATTTGGCAACACACGTTTCACCAAAGTGTAGTGTGAGTTATGTTTAATTCTTCTCAAGCACTGGAGTTAATTCACAATGCAATTCATATATATATGTATATGCATGTATACAGATCCTGAAAGAGTATGAAAGCAATCTATAACAATAATTAAAGTCGTTATAATGACAAACCTCCAGTCACATCACAGTGTTACAGGAAGGACATTTCAATTTTTCAACACACATTTTCAGTACTCACTTTACCTTGCTATGACCCATTCTCATCTCTGCAGTAAGATGCATTACTTATCTGCAAGTGGTGCTCTTGCTTCTATAATACACACACGCATAGAAAGGCACACACGCTGCTACACGCACGTGCACATCCATCAACAAACACTGCATATTACAGTATTTGTCTTATACGTCCTTGGTGAACAGGCTGCTGTACTAGACGGCTAAGCAGCTGAATAATATGTCACAGTGATTTTAACACACACACACACACACACACACACACACACACACACACTACAAGCAAAAAAACTGCATCTTTACTCTCTTCGTATGTCCTTGGCGAGCAGGCTCAGCTGGTAGAACTAGATCACAGGGCTGCAGGATAACATGACACACAAAGCCTTTAAGCCCATTTAAATGTTCATAGGGCGTCTGACTGTGGATAGATGGTGTGTGTCCATGCGCCGGCTGAGTGTATTTACCGTAGACTCGCGTGTGTGTGTGAATGACAGCGCATGCGGCGCGACAGCATGTCGTCCTTGTCTGAGTCAGCGTGCGAGAATGCTTGGGTGTCGACTTTGAAGCTTAGACTTTATATATTCATGTGTGTGTGTGTGTGTGTGTGTGTGTGTGTGTGTGTGTGTGTGTGTGTGTGTGTGTGTACCAGATCTGACTGGAGTGTGCAGACCCCTGGCTAAGTCTCAGTTTAATTTTTAAGCGTTCTGAGCCACTGGAGCCAGCGGTGTGTGTCAATGGAACAGAGCGATTTGAAAGCGTGTAAGTGGGTTGTGACTATACGCTGGCGCAAACACATATAGAAAAAAAGCGCACGGCTGAGTGTATAATGTGTGTAATAGCGAGCGACGCTGCACATTTGTCCTCTGCGACTGTTAAGACAGAGGAAGAGAGAAGATACAAGTGTGCGTGTTGGTCTTCCCCTGCTTACAGGGAACAGCAGCACTTACTCAGTCAGCCTGATAAAGAGAGCATTATGGAAGCAATCCATTTGCCTGAAGAAGGCTCGCAGATGAAATAGAATAGTCGGGCTGCTGGGGGAAAAGAGAATACGATTTGATGCATTACTCAACATGTCAAAAAGTATTTTTCCAATTTATTCCGCGTAACTTTAGGAGAGTTAGAGGGGCATTTGTTTTGAGAGGAGCCAGTGGTGCTGAGAGGGATGGAGGATGGAAAAAAGAAGAAGAAAGAAAAAAAAAAGGGAGAGGAGGGTTGAGAAAAACTGGCACAGACATTATGCTTTAAAAGTTGCACCAGGCGAGCTTTTTCATGTTAAAAGAAAGACTCATTTTAGTCTAAATCACAGACTGAGGCTATTAAAGACACAGTAGATTTACCTAAATTAAAAAGAAAAAAAAAATGAATCGTTTATTTTCTCACCACTGCTGCAGTTATGACTGTGATATCAGGTGTGACGCGCTTTAGTACATTTAGATGTTGGATAGCCACGAGCAAAGTGACTGAATCAAAAGTGCAGAGGGGTAAAATGTGAAGGTTTTTGTAATGTAGTGAGTAAGCCAATAAACTCTACCTCACCTTCTTCAGGACTACTTTTTTTTCCAAATTTTCAATTAGATTCAGAGATCCTCTCTGTTGGAATTGTTTACCAGATCACATTAGAAATTCCACCAGTCTAAAAAAATCCTTGAAGAAATTAACCATACTCTTCTTTATGGACTAGTTAAGTAACATCTTAACCTCTCTCACCATCAAATTCCATGTATCTGTAAATTGTCGTATTTCATGACACATCGTTTTGATTAGCTTTTGTGTGTATTTGTCTGTATTTCTATTACCAGTGTTGGATGTACCATGTTACAATAATCGTTATTTTAATCACATTACATTTACCTGTAACGCAGTAATGTAACGTGTTACGGTGTCTACAGTCAGTAATCACATTACAGTAACTAAACAAACAAAAATGGCGTTACATAATTTCTTAAATTATTATACATAAATTGGCCAGATAAATAAAATAAAGATGCCTTCCATGCAGGCTTGCGCAACAACTGCCTGACCTCTGATGCTAACACAAAGCAAAGTAACGAGACACTCACCGACCCACAGTGATGCTCAATCTGAGTGTATGCAGACCCCAACCAAGCAGCCAAAGCTTGTGTGTTTCTTGTTAATCTCAGTCTTTCAGAAACAAACTCAGGAAATTCCCGATAATAGTGAATAGCCGTCAATAGACAGGAAAACTTTGGTGAGCTATCTGGACCGGTGTTATGTCGGGATGGAAACGCCATCTAGTGGACCCATGTAGAGGCTCTTCAGCCCCGCCAGTCTAGTGCTGACTCTGAGGAAAAACAGGTTGTCTATATATTATTTTGAGGCAGTTATTATTTGTACAACATGGTGTTATGATGTAACAAATAATTGATTACTTTCCACAGGAAGTAATTAAGTAACGTAACACATTCATTTTTTTGAAAGCAGTTGAGTAACAACCCTAACACTACACCCTACAAGCCCTTATGGATTTTATTGGCTCCTCCTGCACCCCTACGGGCCCCTTGGCACTGAGGCTCATGCACCATGTGCCATAATTAATCAATGTTCCAACCTCCTCTTCTTCATTTTTAGCCTTTTCAAAGAGGCTACTTATTTGCAGGACACTTTTTTGCTGGGCTTTTGGTTATCGCCGATTATTTCTCACACACACTCGTTGATATGACCTACCCACAGTGCATTGTGCCCTAATGACATCACTCACCCAGGCATCAAATTGACAAAACAGCCAATCATGAGACTTAACTTTCTTGGAAACAGCTTTTATTTAACTCTGATTGGATAACACTGCTGTTGGGTGGAAACCTTGTAACTCCACATTTTGTTTCATACAAGGTTTCCAACAGCGACTATCAGCATCGAGAGATTGGGTCAAGCCTTGGGTCATACACAAATTTTTTCCTCTCATCATTGAGGGCCCCTTTTTGCTCGAGGGCCCCTGGGCACTGGTTCAGATTGCCTGTATGGATGATCTGGCCATGGGTGTTAGTTATTGTTCCCTTTTCCTTATCTCAATGTCCTGCATGTATTGTGTATATTTCTTGTATTATGTATTTTATTCCCTTATGAGCAATACATTGAAATAAATACAAAAATAAAGAAAGCTGGACTTCATTTTAGGACTGTGCAATTGACTGATATCATGTATAATATTGCTGAGTAATTCTTTAAAACATAACATGCTGTTCAGCTTTTGAGTCTATAATATATCCTTTTTTATCTACAGCTGGGGGGTTTTTTAAACCAAGGATCTACTTTTAACAATGACCGAATGTCTTGACTAAACTGCTTCTTCGATACAGGACACACGAGAGGACGGATTCAGCGACCTGCTTATCCAGTGCAGGGTCACGAGGGGGGACGGAGCTGACAAGACCAGAGGCGATAGACCCTGAATAGCTCCCAACAGGGCTAACACATATAATAATGTTCACACACACACATGCTCACATCCACATTTATTTCCAGTTGACTTCACCTTCATGTGTTCGGACTGTGGGAAGAAAGCCAGAGAGAGTTATTACCCATCTCTGCGGTTATACTCAGTTCTGAAGAGTGTTTTTTTGTATTATTTCGGCTACTTTTTTGGTTTCTCATCATCATCACCACCACAAAAAGCTATGATAAATCCACTGTGGACTACCTGCCCAATACCAAAGAGCAGACAGACACACTTTAGCAGCTAAAGAGATGGCTATTTCTCTCTGGATTTGGTTGAGACCAAAAATGAGCTAAAATATTGAGTATCAGACTTTGGACATTAGATGAGGCAACTTAAAAAATATCTAATAATGCTCTGTGTCTGCTGGATGTGTGAATACGTGTCTGCTAACCAGGGTTAATCCCAACAATAGGTAAGGCCCAAATATGGCTGGGTTTATATCCATCAGAGCCACTAGTGACTACGTCTTAAGACACATTTTTGCAGTTCTTGTTGTCCATTTAGGTTCAATTTCAATGAAACGGGCCATGCCAGGTTTGTTATCGATCAACGGTCCTCTTAACGTAACATTAATGGAAGATGAGTACAGTATATTGTGTACACAAGCTTGCCAGATATCATACATATCTGGGTACAGCTGTATATCCATTGACAAGATACATAAAGAAGTATGGTATTCAAAGAGCCAGACGAAAAGTCAAATCTGCAAACTAGAGGTGAATGTAGACAAACACAGAAATGTAACAATATGTGTTCCTTATTTCATTTCGTTTCCTATCAGCAGGCAGGCCCAGAGCTGTTGCATCCCAAATATCAAGCGCATCTGATGAGGACTTATCTCCCCCTAGATGCGACTGCAGCAGTAGGGAACAGCAGGGCACTGACCTTCTCGCAGCAGGGTGTCGATGAGGGGCTGCCGACATGTGGATTCTGAATATTACGACTCGAGCCCATCTGGCACTCCTGTTTTATCATTTCAGAAACTCAAAATCATAAAATCATGCACTCAAGGAAGGCGACCCTCTAATGAAAAGCATGTGGCATTCAAAGCAAATGCTACCTAGCACCTGATTTTTCGTCACCTGTATTTAGCTTTTTGGTCTCTGTAATGGTCTAATGATTGGTCTCTGTAATGGTCTAATGATGGGTTTTATTGCTGCACACATTTGATGGAAATCCTTTGAAATTTTGGTGAAATATGCAGTGCCAGTCAAAACTTTGGACACACTATTGCACGTTTTTTCATAATACAATTACATTATTAATCAAGCAGAGGTGTTCATTTTCTTCTCTTGTGTCACTAAACCATTACAATGAGACCCAATGATGCCGAATAGCGCTAATCCATCCTTAGACAATGGAAAACCATGATAGAAATATGAAAGTTATATATGTTTCATCTTTTAATTTGAGGAACATTACAGACTCTTCGCCGCCCACACAGATCTGATGTTTTTAGCTGCCGCCATTTTTTTTCTCTTCGAGTTTGAGTTACTTAGAAATCACATGCTTCATTTACGTCATCATTTAATCAGTTTTTGTGGCTTTTGTCGCATTTTCTTTTGCATCAGTATACTTTTTTGGTTTGTAACTGTTTCTAAAGAAGAAGAAAACAAGGACATGTGATTATTTACTGTATTAAGCTAGACTAAACTTAGCTAAAGTAAACTAAACTAACGTTAACTTAACACAACTAAGCTAAATTAAGCTAAGCTATATTATATATGTATATGGAGGAAAAAGTGTGAGCTGCATGTCCCAAAATTGTATAGTCCTACTGACCAAGTTCGGCATTGTTTCACACAATTTTTTGAAAATGGAGGAAAGAGACCGAAAGTTACAGCCAGCTTAAGGTCAGAGTCCTGAAACCTGATTCTGAACTTCTTTTTTTTGGCTTTTAAATATATTATGTTGTCTTGCCTGCACAATCATTTCTCTACATGTACAAAAAAAAACATATATTGCTTAATATAACTCTAATTAATATAAACATAATGTGTCTCAAATCACATACTTCTGTAAGTACACTTCTGTGTATTACACTGTGTACACTCTGTACTTGTGTATTGAGCACATTTGACAGCTTAGTGTTGTCTCAAATCAAACACGGCTGTTGCGCACTCACCGAATGATTAGCTAATTAGCAAGCTAGTGTTAGCGAGCCAGCGTTAGCATTTGCAATATTGTTCGCAGTACCAAATCATTACAGACTGCTAAATGAACCCAATAAACCTGCTGACAACAGTATAGCGACACGGCGACCATTGAGGGCAAGAAGTGTCCATAGTTCCACACTCAACGACTTTTTTTAAAACAAACATGAATTCATTGGAAAAGCTTTGTGCATGAGACTACTACTTTGCTGGTGCATTCCACCTCGCTCCTGTCTGTAACAGTGAACAGAAGCAAGACGATCAAGATGTATCCAGCATTAATGTGTCTTCTCTTTTTTTAGATATGTCGAACAGAAAGCCTGTTTTGTGCATCATACAGACATCCTCGACTCAGCTTCTGGTTAATAAAGCAATTTAATCCTTCAAAAAAAATGTAATTATATAAACAAACAAACCTTTATTACTTAAAATACACATAAAGACAGGTGAATGGATGTACCCCTCCACAGAATACAGTACAATGAGTACTTTTGTTTTTGCTCCGAATACCACTTAACCTGTTGTTGTTGTTGTTAAAGCTGCTTTTGCTATCACCGCCCACTCATGGAGCTCTCATCCAAAAAAAAAACCTTCAATAATCACAGAATGAAACAGAGTTCAATGAGGCAGGTAGATTACAAAATGATGCTGATCCACCGCCGAACAATGTAAGAACGCATATGATTAATTCCCTTTAAACCAGTTTACATTTAGTTTCTCTTTCCTTTTACTCTCTCTCTCACACACACACACACACACACACACACACACACACACACACATCAAGGCTTCACATATAACACCCTGTCATGTCCCTGACGCTCGTTCTCCATCACCCGCACACACTGGCGCTACGAAATCACGGCATACCACACCTACACTTATCAGCCTCTTATCATTTAAAGTGGTGCGCTGCGAGCCCGAGTTGTGATATTAGTCTCATTAAAGCGGCCGCTAATTACCGAGGCCTGAGAGACAACAGGGGGAAATAATAATAAGAGGAAGTCTGTATGTGAAGCCCATAGAGACTCTGCTGCTGCTGTTTTCTGCACCGGAGTGGCAGCTGGTGAAGAGGGTCTCATTACACTCACACATCATGCACAGGGGGGAACGGGGAGCTTACACACATACATATGCTTTGCATCCAAACATAGGCACCACCATACACGCACACACACGCACGCATGTTCCGCATGCAAAAGTAGCACACGCCTGCACCTACACACCTACACACATTATTATAAGGCACCCGAATACCCTAAAACACACAAATTACACACGTTGCACAATCTCACAAGTATGCACACACCTCGTCTGCATGCACAGATACGGACACACATTGTTCAGCTCTATTATTTTTCTCCCTGCGTAGAGGTGGCGTGTTATTTGAGAGAGCTTTGTCAGATACGCGCACACACACACACACACACACACACACACACACACACACACGCTCACAAGCACGCACATTCACACTCTGTGCAGCGTCTGCTAATTATGAATAATAAAGCGGAGGTTTAAATAATTGCCACGGTGGTCCTTTGGTGCCTCTCCAGCAGCTAAGTGGGTCACACTTGATGGAGCGTTTCCTTCCGATCCGTCCAGCTCTCAAGCTCTCAAACACACACACACGCCCCCCCCCCCCAATAATAGCGAGGAGGTCTGGGAATTCAGTGGCACGACATCACGCGGAAATTATCCAATATAGGCAGGAAGTATTTTTGGCAGGAAGCAAAGGTCTTCAAGCTGGGGAATTCTCTGTGTGACATTTCCTATTGTGTGGGGAAAATAAATCAGTTTCCATTACATGTGAGGGCACACGTCATATTGGGAAGGCAGCAGCGCTGTCGATCCAGTGTGACTTGGGGAATCACTGGAATGGGAGCTTTTTCAAAAATGTATCCTCAACTGAAAGCCAGAATAATGGGACTGGGAATACTGGGAATACTACGGAAACCCCAGAATGCTACTGATTTGGCTTTTAACTCCATAATATTCATTAACATACTATTCCCTGTGTTACCCCCCCCCCCCCCCCTCTCAATTAGATCATGAATGAAATTTCCATAACATATACATATGGAATCCTCCATTATCCTCATTCTGAAATCAGTACCACTGGCACAAGCGCGCCAGTCTCCGCAGTGGATTTCAACTTCCAAGACATCCATATGTATAGAATTAATTTGGAGTTAAACTCTTCATCGTATATTCCCATCATCATACCCCCCTGCTACGGGTGGGAATTATTTTTAGAATTAAGTGTGAGCCTTCAGTTCTTGGCAGTTGAATAGCAGATAATGAGCCAATTTTCTGTAGTCACATGTCACAACGCGCCACTATATGCACATGGATGAACTGGTGCTGAAGTGCTGAAGTTCCATTCCCTCCCAAGACAACAATCAATTATTCTGTTAGTGGTAAAATATATATATATATATATGAAATAAAATTTTAAAAAACACACAAAGACTGACTGTACTATTCCATATATAGAGTCAGCTCTCCGGATGGTACCAGTGTAATTTATGCATAAAGTTCAATGTATAATTATGAAGTCCCCCATGGTCCACGAATTAGATTTTATTCATGTGTTATATCTTTAAAAAAGAAGTTATTTCATGTTATTAAAGGGACATTTTAAATTCATATGCCTTTATGAAAGATTTCCTGTGTAAAATAAAGAGTTCATTGAAATCTCAACACGATAAAAGCAGTTAAAATGACGTAATTAGGTTTAAATATTCTTTTTCATATCAGGTTGTATGTGAGCAGACGGTAAAGACGTGTTCAGACCTGCATGTTTCAGTCCGGTTCAATCAAACTCAGGTTGGTTTACCCTCTTGGTGCCATTTGTTTGGACGATCTGAACTCAGCGGTCGCACTTCGTTGCTCAGTTGAGTTTTGCATGCTGGAATGTGGATGAGTACATTTCACCGTTGCTAATAGTTACCCAGAGGATAAATTGAGGTCCAACTTGGACTAGCATTAGAAATAACAATGTGTTCAGCTCATGCATGTATAAAGAGAATAACTCTTAGAATATATCCATGATTTGACCAGAGGAGCTTCTTAAGGACATGCTTCCTGGGTGTATGTTCTTACTCTTGCCCCAAACACATTTGACCAATGAATGGAGTGAATGTTCTCACATGACATGTAGAGATGCAAGTTTACCAGCTCAGACATTCAGTGAGACTATAGGTTTGAAAAAACACCCTAAAGAGTGTGTGTAGTTAAAGAGGCACAGCACTTATCACAAAGCCTACAAACTGAGCACATGGAATTTTGAAAGACATGATTACACATTACTCCCTTAAAAAAGTACTTACATTGCTTTACTTATTACTCAGCAGCAAAAGTAACACATTACATTACTGATTACCTTACTTTAGTTACTGAGGCATCAGCTCTGTCAAAGTCACCCTTAGACAACTCAAAAACCCTCCAGGCCCACATGCTGCATCATTTGTACTTAACACTAGAGACATTTGTGGTTTACCAAGCAGGCAGGAATCAGTTTGGAAGGATTTACCAAGCATCCAAAATCTAATGCACAAAGCACTCTAGAAGTCCCAACCTCAGCTGCACAATTCACACACCCTCCAATTCTGAACTAAACCAGCTTCTGGTGACTATTGAAGGTAGGTTTTACGTGTAGCCATTATTTATACCTCCATTAATCCCAGTAAAATAGCGAGGCCCCTAATGCCCAAATGTAAAAGTAATGGAATGTTAATGGGACCAGGAACTGTAATGTGACTCTTACATTACAACAACACGTTACTTAGTAATTACTGCCCATCACCAACAGAATCTACCAGGCAGAGAGGGTATACTGACATATGCTATTCAGTTGCATTATGGGAAATGAAGGCCTAAGCATGAACCATGCAAACTCAACATTAGCCTCTGCTGCTTTGATCTTGACCATTATTTCTGCATCCCCGACTTTATAAACTAACTGCTGAGATCATGGTAATACTACAGTCTCTTGATAAATGATTTTAATGCATTTAAATTGAACTGAAACTAATATATAGATTAATGTATAGAAAAATAAAACAGTAAGCATGATAATATGATAATATAATAAGTGCACTAACAAGTAGGTAATTACCAGGTGCGTTAAAGTTATCAATCAAAAGCATCACCACTCAAAGATGTATAAGTAAGATTAATGATGCCATTAATGATTTCTTATAAAACAAAACAAAAACTAGCCAGAGTAACTGGAGCATCAAGTTTTTGATACTTGAGATTTGCTCATATTGATGAAAAGTTACCAAAGAGTGAAAAGAAGAATTTCACACTTCAGAGCTTCGAGTCCTGCTGTCAGAAATCAGCAGAAAAAAAAACCCCGAAACAGCACATTTAGCAGTGTCACTATGTCAAATTATGAGACTCAACAATTGGAAAATATTAACAGTGCAGTCAACAACACGTACCGGCAGTGAAGTGTGACAGAAATAAAGAGGGAATGCTTTGACATGAAGTTTGATGTTAAAAAAATGTCCTTCTGAAGCAAAGTGCTCAATGACGAATATGAGAGGCTGTTATGTGACAGTCACAGAGATACTAGAGGAGAATATTACAGCCTGCAGCACCGTCAGCTGCAACACAAGATGATACTGGACAGACACCTGCAGAGAGAGCCTGAGGCAGCTGAAATTTAGAAGCTGATGTGCTGAAATATGTCAGTAAAAATACACATTGAAAAAAAAAAAAAGTAACTCAGTAAAACTCAGTAAATTGGCAGCCATGAGTGAACAGAATATCAATTTTGCACGAAGTGTGTCTTTTATATTTTATTTTGGTCAATTTCTGTATCATTTTTTAACTCCACATTTATTCATGATTTCAGGTCTGTCCATTATTTATGTGTCAGTGACAAATAAGGTTTGTCAAGATTCAATACGATCTTAAAAAATAGTTTTAAAAGCAGCATCAGGTTTGTTAAAATGTACATTTAGTATTTTTGTTGGTTTTATGTCATTTAAAATGACATTTACACTATTTTTTAGGAACAAAAGACTGAATGCTCTTGAAAATGTCAAATGCTGTAACCACAAAAGAATCATAAATATTACATATTGTATCCACCTATAGTGTATTTAAGTGTACTTATACAAATATTCACTTCATTTAAATAAAAAACTGAAATGGTTCCTGATCGACATGATTCCCCAGATTAAATGTAATATTTAAAACAAATGTATCCCATTACCTTTATTTAATATAAAAGTTATAATGTAAGATTATGCCAAACTAGTTGATATGATGTTTTATTGACAATGTAGTGTTTTTAAGCAAATTGAATTATTTGGAACAAAGTTTTTATGGTTACACCACTTAGACATTTTTGCCATAATCCTCTAATATATTCTCTCTAAATGGATTAAAAGCAGAAATTTGATGCTGGGTCCACAAAAAAAAAAAAAAATGTGTGCAAGTTATTCATATGTTTATTTTCACATTTTAACCCCTTTAAATTTGACTAAACCACATGTACACAAAAAAGTCATTGACCCTTATACAGCAGGTCTGGAATACTCATGACTCTCATTACCAAAAGACAAAATCTAAGCATGAGAACAAATTCTCAAAACAAACATAATAGCTGCAAATTCTCTGTTTGTGCACCTGCATGAAGCAAAGCCCTGGTCATGTCACCCTTGGGCAAACAATCTAAAAAACGCAATATAATCTATTTCTCTCCCCATCACCTGTGTGTGGGCCCTTTCTAAATGTCAGGGACAATCTGCTAAAAGGACTTGTGTGAGGCAGATGTGACACGGTGCCAAACCGTACCATTGAAATCATATGATGACCTGTGGAGAGAGTGAATATGGACCTTTCCACACTCATGAACATGCACACTTAAGACATTTACAGAGAAAATGACACCACTTATAACCATGGACATGACACTTGGATAAAGACCTATTCATAGCATGGGCCTTCTTTCCTTCACTCTCCATCTTACACACACACATACCCAGTGACACCTTTGCCATCCCTCAGAAGACATGAATATGAATTCTTGCCCATCCTTGCCATCTTGTTATTTGTTTTCATCCTTATAACTGCCTGCAGATTGCTCTCCCTATTCAGGAACATGGAAGAAAGTGCAAACACACGCCCACGCATATTTATATGACTGTACACACACACACACGCACACCTACAGTAAGTGTGTGCATGTGCAGTGTACTGGTGAAATATAATCCCCACGCACACATACACACACACACCCACTCATCTCCCAGGTGAATGGCTGACATTAGCGGCTAAGCCTCCCTGTGGCTTCCTGACCTTTATTGGCTGTCAGAGGCAGACTCCAAGCATGGGGAACACAGCTTTAATCAAGACCGAGACACTTCCTTCCTGTCCTTCAGTCACTTTCAGGTCTTTCACGATTCAATGTCTCCATTCAGAGCTTCTGAATGTCTTCTCCATCATCCTTTTATCAGTATTCTTTTGTCCCCCCCCCTTTTGATTCTGTCTTTTGCATACCTCATTTATCTTTCCATCCAGCCTAACTGACACATGGAGTTGACAGATATTACACATGAATAGATATTATCTGACAGAATCAATGCACCTGCTGTTCAGCCCCTGAAAATGAACAGTCATATCCCAAATACAATCACAAGTGATATTTTCTAGAAAAGTTGTACTTGGAAAAAAAACTGATAAGAAAAGCAACAAATGATTAAATAGGTACTGCTTTTATCAATATTGTATTAGTTGTAACAACACTAAAAGGTGGAAGTTTGATGCATACTTCAAGTCATGGCTAAATGGCTTGATGGATTAAAGGGCTGGCAGGGTTTCCATCAGTGTATTTCAAGCCCAGCAGCCGGCCAGGCCTGAGTTCACCCAATCTGGGAATGTTTTTAAAAAAATCTATTGTAAGATGTTTTTCTAAAGTGCAGTGCAGCTCTTTTAAAGAATAGCTCAGTATGTAGTGAGTGTGTGGTCAAGGCTGGTGTGACTGGAGCAGAGTATGAAGTTAGCTGTGAGCAGTGTGGTGTGTGTGTACCGTTTAGGCTATTTGTCAGTGAATAAATGCTACAATTCCTCAATACCTAAGACAAGTTCTTTAGCTTGTCTTGCATGTTTTTGCCTTAAAAAAGTCCCAGGGAGACATGAAAGCAGCTGCTAGCTAACAGCGACGTATGTTTACAGCAGAGGGCAGTAGGGAGGACAGACCTCACACTCCTCTGTATTACATTATACATTTCTCAGGTAACTTAAATGCAAAGTTAAAAGGTTGAGATTCTGTTTTTAATAGTTGTCGGACAACAATGTCGGTCTACGGCACAGAGGAATAAGATATATCAGACTTTGGAAACACACATTACTTGTAAATAGATCAGTTCTTTGTTGGTTTGGCTCTACACTTGAGATTTGTTGACAGTAAGAAAAATATAGAAAATCTCCAACCGTATAATCTACAAATCTAAAAGTGGAGAAACGTCGAGGAAGAATTATTTTTGACAAAACTCAATATGAGAGCTCATATCAATCTCTCCAACAGTCTCTCTGCTATTGCCAGGCTGGTTGCTATGTCTATCGGTTGAAACAGACTGGATCACGTAAGGTGTCACGGAACTTGTCTAGTAGCTACATTTTCACACTCGTCATGATGACAATTAATCAAACTTAATTCACTAATTGAGTTCAAGAGATGTGTTGAAAGCACCATCACTAGCAAATGGATATCAGGCTAGTCTGTTTGTCACGTTTTGTCCAGCAATGGCTCCCAAAGTCAAGAATGTAATTTAATGAGGTAATTGTCAAAGTCTTTAGAATATCCATTTCAGTGGCACTTCATCGCTGCCATTACTACAGGGGTTTGATGTGAGTGGCTATTTCCACAGAACTCTCAGTGACACAAACAGTTTACATTTACTTATACTTGGGAATAAAGATTATGCGACTTGGACAGACAGATAGACCTTTTGAACATCTGTCTATTATGTGTAATCCATCGGATTTCCTTAATCTTGAATGACTCTTAGATGCATTTACACTTGGCTTTTATGATGTCGGATAATTGTTCAATCTGCCCAAGATACTGTGTATATTATGTTACTTGTTGCTGTAATAAAATGTGTAAAAAATGACAGCGCTGAACAGTTAGAGCTTAAGGGCTTTATTAATTGCAGTTATTATGTCGTCTTTATTGTTCCACTCCATCAACCATGAAACAAAGAACAACTCATAGGATTTTATATGTGATTCTATGATAGAACAGTTTCTCTGCTTATTTATAAATGAATGATAATCTCAATATACTGTTTTTATTGCACATCATCCATACGGTATCTCTACTTCATCAGCTAAGAATGTAACTGATCATTATTCCCATGTAGAAGGCTGTGGTTGTTCTTGTCAACTTGAATTCTATTTGTGCGGCGAGAGCATTGTTTGAAAAGAGCATGGAGCCCAGACATCTTTACACCCATGAACAAAGTAGAATGGAGACTGCAATTATGTTGGGGGTGATAATCATAAAGTTGGCCAACAGTGGGCTGCAAGGCTCTACAGTGAAGTCTGTATAGTGGGTGCCAGCAGTATCAAGGACTTTAGTTATTAAGCAGCTGGTCTCTAGACATTGTTTTGCACACTTATAAACAATTAAAATGCGCATCAAGGCAATTAGAAAGCATTTAAAAGAGTCTTGCTATCTTGGGGGTGTTCATAATAGCAGAGTCAATGAAACAAAACAAGGGTTTTTTTCTTCTTAGTGTTTTGTCTGAGACGGGGGTTGGACCCAGTGTTGCAGAACTGATGAGAGTCCTGGCAGTTGTTTGGTTGTATAATCCTGCCAGCATACTGGACTGTAGATGGTCAGTGAGCTGAAAACAATTCTGCATTTTCCTTTGAGATCCCTTTATGACTTCTATCTATCTATCTATCTATCTATCTATCTATCTATCTATCTATCTATCTATCTATCTATCTATCTATCTATCTATCTATCTATCTATCTATCTATCTATCTATCTATCTATCTATCTATCTATCTATCTATCTATCTATCCATCTATAATATATTAGTAATGCAGTAATTGTGCTGGAACGTATGCAGGCCAAACATACTCTTTTACACTGCTTCAAGATTTGGCAGTGATCCAGGTAAGGAGTAGTGTGTATGTGTGTTATACAAGCTCTCTAGTTTAGTATATTCCCAGCATGAACTGTAAGTGCTGCTTTAGTGCAACACCATAAAAAAACACTAACTGCAACTAACACTTTTATTCCAAAGTTTGTGGCTTAGTGGTGATGCAGTAAACTACTTTCTACTCTACTAGTTTATGAGATAGAAATACTAATTTAACAGAGTGAAAGCTCCCACAAAGCTATTGTTAATACATTTCGGTTCGCTTGAAATTTTGCCTGTGTGAAACCAAAGCGACCCAAAGGCAAAATGCAACAAAGTAGCAATTCCTCCACTGATTTGCACCAAAGGGAAAAAAAACTATAGGTGTGAAAACATTGTAACACTACTGCTAGCAGCTGGTAAGAGAACATATTTTAAGAGTTTAAGAAATTCAATTTAGAGGGGACATATTCTGCACACTTCCTGGTCTATATTTCTTTATTTGAGGTTGTACTGGATTCAATTTGCGTGATTCACAGTTCCAGAAACAAATTCTTCATTTTATGATGGCCCTTTATGTACCCTCCCAAGGAACCCACTGTGTTCTGATTGATCAGCTTCCACAAGCTGCGTCACAGTCAACTTCTGGCTGCTCAAAGGGCTACAAACCAGGATTTCATCACTTTTTCTTGTTCTTTACTTGAAATATCAGATTCTCAAATACATCTGGACATTGCTTGAGACAGAATCCAATTCGTCGTCCAATGACATTGGACGATGCGAACAACACATGGAAAACCCTTTGTAACCACCCTAACAACCAAGGCTATGAAATGGACATCCATTTGTGCAAGTTAGAAAAAAACATTGCTAACGAAGCATTCAAGGCAGGTTGAAGCTTGTGATTTAACTTGCAGGGAGCATTTGTACAAACCTATTCACCTCAAGCTTTGGATCTTTGACCATGTTTAGCATTGATATCAGACGTCATAACAACAGATAAATATCATAAAACTACAAAAAGCATGGCATGTCCCTTTTAAGACTTTTTAATACCTTCTGTGGTAACAAACTTCAATACTTTCTATTATTTTTCAAGACTGGACAGATTACAATCAGAATAACTGAGAACTGATAGTAATTTATGGTTTTTATATTGTGGGTTGTACTGACCATTACCATCAACATGGCATATTGCTAGGCCTTGAGACTATAAATACGTTAGTAATGTCCAGATTTATTCCAGTTGATTCTAAGATATTTTTTAATGTCAGCTGTTGGGTTAAAGCCTCGTATATCTCAAATGTCAACTTTTCAGACACAAAGTAAAGAGGCCCAGTTTTAGCTTGACCTTTTCAAATTTGTCCAGTGGAGAGTTTTAAAGGCTCTGCAAGAAATCAAACACTGTGTAATCTTTCAGCTGGAGTTTTGGAGAAAAAAAAAAAAACATCCCAAATTTTTGATTTTCAGGAAACACCTCTGTGCATGTTAAGCATGTCCTCTGGATGATCTAATTGTTCACAGAATTATGAAGAGACCCGATGTCTGTCCATGTCTGTTTATTCTTACTGGTTCATAGACCGAGACACTGTTCACTTATCTCCTGCTGAGGACGTGGCCAGACAATCGAAACTTGACCTTTCCACTATTATCTTATCCTCAATTGACAAGCTGCATTCATGTCAAATTGAAAGGAGATGAATTTCTCTCTTGAAAATACTGCTCTCATCAGGTTTTTAAATGGTAAATTCTTAAAGGGTGAGGTCTGGCGGAATTAGATTTTTTTTTCAAATGCACTCAGTAACAAAGACCATTTGTCAAGAATAGTAAATGGAATGCTCAAATCAAATATAAAAAAATGAGTGATTTCCATCAGGTACCAATGTGTCTGTAAGACTCTCACAGCGGCTTTGGTAACTCAATGCAAGTTGTTACTGAGGGAATCTGTCTTTATGTCAGAATCAGTGAGAATGTTTCACATATGCTTCACATATGATGCAAGTACACAGCGTGATGGACATGTTCCTTTATGAAACCGAGATTGTATCATAAAGGATGATTCCTGGAGACGCAACTAAGCCCAGCACATTTCCTGCATACAGAACTAGCCAGACTGTAGTTTAAATGGAATTGTGTGTAAAGTGGTGGTATTATCCAAACATACATCTCAATCAACTCATCTCATCAATATTTTTTCCAGCAACAATGGATATCAGTCAACGCTAGAAGAGTCACACAGACATATGAACAGGTAGAGACCTGTTGCCATGTTGGAATCTTGGAATTGTTGTGCTGTATCTTCTTAAAGTCTTATTCCAAAAAAAGGAGTTGGAAAGAGTCATGTTATAAGTTGGATTTTCTTATATTCAGCCAATACAGTGGACTGAAAATTTGGTCCGGTTCCCCAGTTGGGCCTGAGGGGCTAAGGATATTCCTGTTTTGCCTCGCTGCTCTATTGCAAGTTTGTCATATGGTAGAATTGCTAAGAAAGCATTAAAATATGTTTTAAATGTATTAAATGGAAGATCAGGAGCATCACAAGTCTGTAGAAAATGAAATGAAATGAGCTTTAAGCTATTGGCACTTGGTGTGAAGTAGCTGTTTTTGACCATTACTGTGCATATGATTATTCCTAAATAAAATGAACAAAGCATTAGAAATACATCACTTCTATAAAGCTCAGCAGTAAATGTGGCCCCCCACGCCTCCCTACATATCTACCTCAACACCTCACACACACACACACACACAGAAACGCACACATACACAAACATACAGAGCACCGATCAAACCTACACGCACTTGAGAGTGCCAAATGCACAAGCCACTTAGCAAGCGTTGGCTTCCCTGCAGTAAATAAAGCCTTTTTATTCCACCTTCAATCAGCTCATACGGTGAGCACCTTGTTTGTCATAAAACCCCGATCATAAAAAAGCATTTTCTCTCTTTATATGCTTTAGCAACGGTGCTGGGAGCAGGTAGCACGCTGCCAGGAAACTGGGTCAGTGGCTTTTCACGTATTATGAGTTCGACCATCGCTTCATTAAGGAAAATATAAAATGAAAAAGGAGAAGGAAAACAATAGTGAGCGACCCATTTCTGCAAAAGCTTTCATAGTGATTGCAGGTATGTGAGTAGAGGGAGGGACACAGAGAGAGAGAGAGAGAGGGAATGAAAGAGAGCAAGCGAGACAGTGTTCATCGGTGTGGGTGCAATGAAAAAGCAGAAGGACAGAAGCAGAGAAGTTAGTGTTAGCTGTGCAGACTTATGTGGAGTGAGAGAGAGAGAAAAAAGAAAGAGTGTGTACATGCATCCCCTCCCTCCCTCCTGTGTTGCATGAGTCTAGCCAGCCAGGGTTATATCAGGTGTTGTAATTCTTCTGCATCATTCCCCCCTCGGGCCAATGCTTCATACCCACTCAACCTGCTCTAATCAAAGACGCCCAGTTAATTTATCCTTTTTGAATGGCAAATCACACCTCCAACACACTGAAGCAAGGAAGGCTTGAAGGCTTCCGTTCCTTCCTTACATCTTTCTTTTTATCATCGTCTTTCTTTATTCCAGTAACCTCAAGGGTTGGAAAGATGAACTGATACACACATCAGAAAACGTGATATCAGTGTCAGAAACTGTAGCTATATCGATATACAATCAAAAATGAGAACCAGATTGTGTATGAAGTTGTCAGAGCTGTCAAAAAACTTTCTTTCTGGGTGCATGTGCCTCTAAAGTCACTGTGTATCTGTACTCAACCCTCTCCTTCTAGCAAGCCTCTTGAAAATCCCACACTCAAAGACTTTACCATGTATGGTTGTCATAACTTTGAAGCCCTAGGCAATAAATTGTTGATGAAATGGTACCATTGTGACCAAATTTAGAAATATGGCACTGAAATAAACACTACCCAGTCACTAGCCAAAAGTGTATTTGCATTGTAGTAGATATTAGTTTCTGTAGCAAAGCCACATTTAACAGAGGGGCCCAATGGGTTGCAATCTTAGTAGTCTGGATGGTTGGTTTATTTGTTGGTCCACCACTTTGGTACACAGTCAGATATTTCCAAAGCTATAGTATAACTGATGAGTACACGGTACAGCTGTATTCCGTGTTGCGTGCTAAGTAACAAATGTTAGCGTACTAGCACACTAAACTTAGATGGTTACCATGGTAAACCTTACATGCTAAACATTGGTGCATGTTGTCATGCCGACGTTACCATTTAGCTCAACGCACCACTGAACCTAAGCACAGTCTCAACGAGCTGCTCGCACAAAGCACTAAACTAAACTAAACTAAACTTTTCCATCATAACAAAATGTTTGCACCACAGGGTGGCAGTATAATTCTAAACACAACGCTGATAACCAATGGTTACAGGATTAGATACAAGCTTTTTTTGTTCAGTTACCCAAAACTGTACATTTACAGGACAGTGACACTTATGTGGCTTACAGTAAGCAGGCAATAGAAATGTTAATGTTGTCCTTGTGAGCAGCCATGCCCGAAAGTCATATTTAACAATAAATCAGACAAAAACGTTCCTTTCCAACTGCGTCACCTTCTCGAATCCTCAACATGCCATGCTGTTGTAAAAAAAAGTCATTCATAGCCTACAATAAAGTATGGGAGTACTTTGATAATCTTTACTCAAAAAGGAAATACTTTGGACCTGTCATTTCAATGTGATATCATGAATTAACCAATTTACATGAACATGTACCAATTCACCTGAACAAAACATGTGTTGACTGGCTGGTTGCCGAATAGGAATGTGGCAATTATGGGACATTTGTGGGAATGCAGTGATTCACAATTTAAAAAGAATGTGGGAGGAGGATTAATGACCCCCTTGGACCCCTTCCCTTTGGCTCCCCCTTCGTCCTACTAAGACATGAAATAGATTTTTTTGCAACTAACAGAATCCAAATAGAACACCGTAATCTCCAATATTATTATTCATGTCAATAAATGTAATCTGACTATTATAATCCCTCTAAATGTCAGTTACTCCGTCTCTGCGCCTGGCAAACAAAACAACATAATTGAGAAGGTTTATAAGCAGATTGGATAGCGAGGACTGTCAAAGCATTTCAGGTATTCATTCATCGTCTCATTATTCCATCAAGTGAGCTTTTGATAGTCTGACCTTTTCAGTGCATTAAAAAAATGGGATAAAGCCCTGGGCTAGACTTAAAAGATGTGTGTGTGTGTTTGTGTGTGTCTGGCGCTTGTGTATGTGTGTTAGCTGAGAGTGTATTGGTCAGGACTTGTTTTTGTTCATTCATGTCTCTTGGTCATTGCTTTTGCTTAGTCATTGTCAGCCCAGGTTAGTCTTATTTTGTTTAAACTTGTGTTGAAGTTTTGTCCTTGTGCATCATAGTAGAGCTATTCATAACGTGAAAGGATGAAGGCATGGAAGCAGTTTTCCAAAAATGGAATCTATGTTTTACCACTGCTCGGCCCATCCCAGTGCAAAGGTGCATCCTTTTCACTTGTCATCAACTTTCATTTCCTCCCATCTGTGTTATCATACCACACTTAAAACTGTTAGACTGATTAATTAGTAATATCACAAAGATTAAAAATGTATCATGAATCACTGAGCTCTCTTTATGAAGTCAGTTTATTATTGCAACCAGTGAACCTCTGGGTCATGTGTGGGCTGATATTTATGAGAAAGGAAAGGTTGCACCTGATTGTTCATTTACTTTTAGTCTTTCTAAGTAGGACACAAGCTGTTCACTGTTTAGTAGAATGCAAGTGCGCAAACAGTTTGGATCAATATTTCTTCTTGTAATGGGACAGCTGGCATCAAGAGTGTTACACTGAACACTTGGGTTCTTCTGTTTAGAAGGGGATCGCTGTCTGAGTATTCTTGTTCTTTTCCTGCAAAACACTGACAACAATGTTCAATGCTTAGATAGTAGTGTTGTAATGTATCCAGATTTTTGTTTAAGGATTGTCACTTAGACTTGCTGTGGTCGATAATTTTGCTCATTTCGGAAGCGTCTTTATTTGTTTGGGGAGGTTCTGTTGAGTGAATTAATTCTGGGAAAAAGAGTAACAGGAACATTTCATTGGTATTCTTTTTTTTTTCTTTTGCTGTGGGGAAGTATTGTATGAAAATGTTATTAAAGTCTAAATTAAACTGTTACAAGAAACTTCTTTCTCTTAAAATGTTCTCATTTTTTGAAACCTGTAAAATGATATGCTAATGCAGAGACTTAAAAAAGCCCCCTTGACAAAACTGTCTTTTTTTTTTTTTTTTAAACAGCAGCTCTCACCGCTACACACATATATGAGCTCTCGCAGTAATCTAGTCCCTGAGTGCTTACCAGAACAGCTGGGGGTTAAATACTTTACTCGAGGGCATGTTGACAATAATTAGAGTCGGTCACTTACCTCTAGATTAAAGAGGTATCAAGCCATGGACATACTTCTGGTTTTATGTACCAAGGTTTTTAGACATCCGTGAGTGGGATTCCTGGTGGAATACAGTTTAGATAAAAGTACTGACAAGTAAAAACTGAAAGATCTCGACAACATGTCTATGCTCCTTTGGATAATTCATAGACCTTGCTGTAGAAATGTTCAAATAAAGCTACTTTCTACAAGAGAAAGTCCACCGAAACGACTTGTGAACATAACAGAACTTCAAACCCAAAGTTAGTTACGGTTAGGGAAAGATCATGGTCATGGCTTAAAAGAAACCAATAAGACCATTGTGCTTAATTTGCAATGAAACAGTGTTTCACGAATGAAGACTGGGAATACAAAATGCCACGACACCCACCATGAGGTCATGATATTATGACTCCAGTAGAATAATTGTAAAATCACAAATTTTCAACAAAGAGTAAAATGAAGAGCTCATACTGCAGTGTACTTGTTAAAGAACACTTACATAAGTGTCTAGGAAAGGCAATAGCACCTTTTTATGCTAACGTTTAAGGACTTGGTTACACAACAAAGGTATCATATCTCCCATGAATACAGAAATGCTTTGCTGAACAAATTCAAAGATTCTTTTTTTCCACTTTTTACCCAGCCATGTGGTTCTATGGATGACTATCTGTCCACCACTTTGCTCCAGACTTAAATATCTCAACAACTTCCCTATTGATTGACATGATTATATACAGACATTCATGATCCCTACAGGATTAATCCTAATATCTTTGCAGGTCTGAACATTAAATCTTAAGCACCACTAGCAGGTCAACGTTTGTCTTTGAATTGTGGTTGATGAACAAGTACTCTCAAAAAGAATAACTTTTCATAGCTTTACATGCATGTTAAGCTAAGATGATAAATGTGGCAATCAGTATACCTGTTTATCAGCATGTTACTGTAACTGTACATCGTCATTGTGGGCATCAGATCATGCTGCTGTTAGCGTTAAGCTCAGAATAAAGCCTCACAGAGACGCTACCATGTCTGCAAACTAGTTAGTCATGATATGTGATGGTGAGGTATCACATTAGTGCTCATGACAGCTGTTCAGAACTCATAGTTATAGTTTTGTCAGTTAAGCAAATGTAATTTAATCAAATCAGCATTAATAGTTTGGTATTACATCTTGAAATCCCTTTGAAAGCATGAACTGGACAGGCACAGCTACACAACTACACAACTACACAACTACACAACTACAATTCTACATAAGGGTTCTTTTACGGTTTTGTAGACAGCAGACTTTTTTGAGAAATTAGGTTTTCATCCCACTGCAGAGTCCTAACTGATGGATGAGGGAGGTCAAAATAACTGTAAACTCTGCAACAAAAGAGTTTTGTTGGGGCTGTAGCTGTCTCCCAGTTTGACACTTTAGCTTATAATCACTCTCAGGAGAACTTTAGTCTGCCTGTGTGTGTGCTGCAGAAAAAAATAAAAGCCTATTTGATTTACACCTTCGACCACGTTTGTGCCAGAATACCTTCATGAAGACTTTAATTTGTTCTCTAAAAAATGGTATTTGTCTCTTAGTTATATGAACTGATTATCAGATTATCAGGTTCAAGAATTCTATCATAAAACATTTCAGATTAGATAGACACCTTTGTATGCTACAGCATAGTACCAGTGGGACTGAATAGTGGTTTCTTTTGACCTGATGATTGCTTTATTTCATATGTGTATGAATGCTACAAAGCCACTTTCTTTTCTTTATTATTTCACAGTTTTGGGCGTATATATCTACTTCTGTACTGTTGTAGTAAGTAAGTAAAATTCATTATCGAAAAAGTCTATGGGAGGAATCTTTTAAAGTTGGTATCTCAAAAACTAAAAGTGTTAAAGTATTCATTCTTAATTGACAGCTGTCCCATGTGGAAATGCTAAACATATTAAAACATGGCACACATAGCGGCACCATGTGGTCAGTTATCACATGTTTTATGTGTTGGTGAATAACTCATGAACCGTGAGGCATAGGAAAACAATATTTGCAGCGTGTCCCCTGGATGATGCTGATTCGCCCATTTGCGCCTAGAAAAATTCTCGCCATTTTGGATTTTTTAGTAATCACATTTTTTGCTTTTTTTAACAAATGTTTCACCTACAGTAATATTCTCCAAACTTACCACATACCATATTTACCCCAAACAGAACCTTTGAGTTTCATGTTGGATATCATACCATTTGTCTGTAGTTGATTACCAAACTTTTGGGGTCTAATGCCCTTAACAGACCATAACTCTTCAATGCTGAACCCAATTGGGAATGTTGTACATACAACTACATGCAACTACATCACACAAGTTTGTAACATTTGATACACTTCCATCCACAGTGGGCTCTACTATAATATTATAATATTATATTTCTAACAAATAGGTTGCCTTTAATAACAGGAAACTTGATACACTAGTTCTCCATAAGCACAACAAGGCATCAGTTGCCCCACCTTGTGGCCATTAGTGAAACACCAACATACTACTTATACTTTTATTCACTGCCATATTTCCTTAAGAAAGTAATATTCCATGGTAACCAAATTCAGCAAAGTTGTGGATGGGAATGCTGAACAAGTCTGTAGCACTTCAAACAATTTCACTTCAAGATTTAAAAAACAACAACAAATAAATAAATAAAAAACTGCAGCTGGAGGAGCAGCAGTAGCAGCAGCTGTCTGCAGCAACAGCTGGAAGAAGCAGCATTCTAGTTCCTTTTCTAACTTGCCTTGCTGTGTTTTCTGAATTTTACTTGATACTTTGCTAGTAAAATAACTTCTTTGCCAAAGCAATATTGTTGCCAGCAGTAGTTCTGAAATTCAACAATATTAGCTTGATAAACTATGTGTGACTTGTCCAAGTGTGCCGTGGTTCATTTTCCCTCAGGCTGTACTTATTTGCTGATATGACACAGTGTTTCCTCCACCTGCAACTAAGTCTTATATGAGTCAGCCTGTCTTTGTTTCCTTATTCTGTTCCCACTCTGCAGCCAGCTGCAGTGTTCTGCAACCTTTTTTTAGATTCAGTGCTAGGATTCTCTGTGGTTACCATGGCCACTGGCAGAATGCAGGAGGAAGATCCTTGCCTGTGTTTTCTGCTCACCTTTAACAGTGTTAGCCTCGCACCTCCACACTGTGCTGCATCCCTTGTTAACTGCCTGTTCCCAGAGCGGACTCATACATTAAACACTGCATATGAAACAGGTTTGATTTGAAAAGTTCTTCAAAGATGAATTTCCATTTGAACATTTAAAGAATGTATGTGAGTAACAGTATACAAGGAAACTTCTTGAATGGGAATGACATTTCAGTCTAACCCAATTGCCAAAACTTCATTATTAAATAGTTCTGATGCTTCCTTGGATATCAATCAAGGGAGCATATCATGTTTTTTTTTTATTTTCTGCGTTATAATGTTGGACATCTATGTTAAACATGGTTAAAGTTACAAAACTTGAAGTGAATGTATATTTTAAAAAATGCCACCTTTAAGTCAAAAGCCATCAAACTGACATCAGATTTTTGCCCACAAAGAGTCGGTTGTTCCGCCAAGTAAACAATGGGAAAAAGAAACAAAATCCGACTGCTGAAGTTTGTGGATGTAACATCTGGAGTTGGCAGAAGTCTGCCGAGGGACTAGGCATGTGCCGGTTACCGGTTTCAAGGTATACCTGTAAGATAATTCCTTGATAACTTTACTTTACTAACTAAAGTTAGTAAGAGACCGAGAACAGAAGTAGTTGAACAGCCGACTGGGATCTTTATTGAAGATGCGGTAAACACAGCATACAACAACGAAGACTATCGAAAACAGCTCACGCCTCAGCCCCTCTCCAGGCTATTTGCCTTTGGCATTTTGTGTGTGCCAGGTCAAGCCGACCTGGCGTGTCCAGCTAGGATCTGGTTTCCTGGAAGCCTAGCAACCTTCCCATCATGTTGACTTCCTAACCTCCTTTTAGGGATATGGATATGGCAAAAGTTCCCTACACAGGCTTGTTGCGACATCCCAAACTGGTACAACTATTGACCTTTCATCTCACTTGTTGTTGTCTTCTTTTTTACATAATGCACACAATCTGCCACTACATACCACAGTATGAAAAAGTCACGGTTTCAAAACCGCTAAAATTTTCAGTCATGCCGTTCCTGCGGTATGAGCGGGTTTCTTTTTTTTAATGTGACGTTTGGTCAGAGAGAAAGTGGCGGTCGGTCAGGTCCCCCCGCGCACCTCCGATTGCTGTTACAAGCAGGTAGCTCTGCAGACTGTATGATGGCTGAAGGAGGCGAGCCCTCTGAACTTTTCCCCCCCGTCTAAACGGACCAAGTTACCGTAAAAAGACAGACGGCCACGGATTGGAGGAAGAAGGTTGTTTTTTTTAACTAAAAATAATTCATTTATGTCGTGACTTGAGTTGCAGGTTTAGCCTCAGTTAAAGGACTGCATTAATGATTGCACTTATTTTTTATTTAGAAATAATAATAATTATTATTATTATTTTAAATACATGTTTGCTAATGTTCCATCATGTTCTATATATTGTTAAAAAATAAAAGACTGTTTAATTGAAAAGTTTTCTTTTTTTGTTTTTAAATAGACATTTCAAAATAACACATTTTAGAGCTGTAATCATAATACCGTGAAACCGTGATATTTTTGCCTAAGGTTATCATACCGTCAGAATCTCATACCGGCCCATGCCTACGAGGGACAGTTTCTAGAAGTTAACCAATGAGAACAGAGTAGGCTCATCGGGAGGCGGGCCTTAAAGACACAGAGGCTAAAATGGCCTGTTTAAGACAGAGGCTGAACTGAGGGGCTGCAAAAAGAGTCAGATAAGATAAAGAGTTTTACACTGGAAATCATGCAAATATATTCCAGTATAGACCCAGAATATAAATATGTTTGTGGAAATCTACACATTTTTTTAACAAGCATTTTTAAAATTCTTATTGTCTACAACGTCTAATATTGAGAAAAGAAGAAAAAGAAAAGGCAAACCTCAGTTACAGCTCTGTGATGGCACAAGACCTGGTTCTCCTGCATGGAAGTCATAGAGTCTTAGACCACTCGGCCACACTACATCTCCCTCCTCTGTCATTTACTTTGACCAGTGGTATCTTATAGAGAGAGATAAAATCAAATTCTAAACAACAGGGAACACTGCTGCTTTCCAGGTCTATTGATAGTTGTATAGCACCTTTCAACAACATGACAATCCAAAAGTGCTTTACATTAAATAGGTCTAGAAAAAGGCACCAAGACAAGATGTAAAAGGAACATGAGAAGAATAAAAAGACATATTTAAATAGAATTTAAAAGAGTTAATACAGAATAATAAAAAATCACAGTGCATCACACTAAAAAACGTCTAACTGGGACCGATGGGATTCAAACAAATGCCTCCTTAGTCCAGCACCTTAGACCACTACTCCACACTACCTCACAGTGGCTCTATCAAATCATTCACCAGTAAACAAAGGATGCAACCATGATGGAGACCATGTTTTCAAGTAAATAGGTGGATGAACTCAGTGTGAACTGCACTAGCACTGAGCATAGGTATTGAATGTTAATAGTAAGAGGTGGGATTGTTCACTATGGACATAATTACCAGGGCACTGTGGAAATTGTATATTTCTTTCACTAGCCTTACCCACAAAAAAGCAAGTGAAACGAAAAAGGGGTATTATCTCACTAGTAGCTGTATCTTTTCTACCAGGTCCCCAGAAAGCTCTTAAATTGACTCAGGTGAGGCCCTGTGCAGAAACCATATGTCTACAGCCTGCGTCCACAATCTCAATGTCTGGGTCAGCACCCAGAGCTCCAGACCACAAGTGAGGAATGGAATAAAGATTGATGATTGAATTGAGGAGTTTGGCTTTGTGACTCAGTGCTCTCTTTACTATCACAGCCCAATTCAGAGCTGCTTTACTACTGTTTGGTCTCACTTCTTCTGAGCGACTGGTCATTCCCCATCTTTATCTCCATCATATCGCAATTTATTCGGGGCAAAGACATGAGGACAGCAAACAGAGCGTAACAGCATAATAGTGATGCAATAGGACAGGAACAGTGCAAGACATACTACTGAGAACATTAGGTATAAATGTCACTGCATCACACAGTGAATTGAGTCTTGCGTGGTAAAGAAATATCCTTTAAAGGCAATTTAAAGACAGCTGAAAGGAGAAAGCTGTGGTGCTGATGTTTTTGAGGCTGTGTTTAACTAACCACAAGCACACCTCTGGAAGTGTTCAATAATTCATGGCAATGTAATTGAAGGCTGAACATTACGGGCTCGTCGGATGGGTGGAAGGCAGTGGCTGTAACGGACGGACAAATCAGTATGAGAAGAGTCTCAGATGAGCAGCTATGTCTCATTTTCTTAAGGCTCCATGAAGAGCTGCAGGAAAGGACAAGAAGACAAGAGAGAGAGAGAGGAAAAAGTAACAGTGGAAACCTGAGACAGGAAACGGGGCTGGGGAGGAAGTGGCAAAAAATTGAAACAAAGAGGAAAGTCAAACTGGCTTTAGAAAAGATAAAGAGGTGGTTTTCTGATTTGTTCCAAAGCGAAACTGGTAAATTGTCGGATAATGGCTTATAGCATATTCAGTATATTATTATCAGTGTATATGACTCACATGATATTTCATAATTGCAGTACGGAAATGTCAAACACAAGTTTAAGGTCATTAAGATCATTATTTCTCAATTGTAAAATGTCCTGCTTACTATACTAATGGCCTCACATAAAGCTACTATCTGTATCTCTTTGTGTGCCAAAATATCTGTATTCAGAGTTTACTGGAGGTGGATGTGGCTCATACCGGATTCATTTTATGCACTGAATTGTGCATTCTACTGCCATTTATCCTTCTCGTATAGATACATGTAGATAGGTAGCAGCCAGCAAAATAATATTTTAGCCCCAGCTGAATTCATCTCATTGTAAAACATATTTGAACACCAAGTAAACTGAGTCTGAATAAAAATGGGAATAGAATTGAAGTTTGTGGGAAAATGTATGGGGTCATATTTCCTTCATCTTCATCTCGTTATATACATAATCGTCTGTCTATGAAGAGAAATAAGAAAGCTTTTGACAAAAAAAACCCAAAACAAACAAAAAAGGAAGTAATATATCATGGGGCCCACAATGAATATGTCCAATAAAAACTGATGAAAACGTATTAAGGATGAGCATTACTGAATGTCTGAGTATTGAATTTAAACCTAAAGAGCATCTCCCTGGTTTACGGTGATATAAACATCTGTATAATGAAAAATGAACTGATGAGCTTGATTGACTGATGAACGCCTCTTTTTTTGCTTATGATATTGAAACAGATTCATGAAAATCATAGACACAGCTGTAAAGAGTGGATTTTGCCGATTAAAGCAAGGAGTATGATGTCTGTGTGTTTACATTTGACTCAGTTATGACTCTAACAAAAATCAGTGATGAGTTGTGTCAATCAGGACACCGAGTGGGGTTGGTATGCATGCAAATATTGGTGCAAAAAATTTGAATGGATTTTGTGTTCAGAGCACATCATCAGGTCACATCCAAATCACGTATTCATATTCAGGTACAATTCTATAGAACACATCTTGGTCATAAAATTGATATAATAATACAACTTAAGGTATCATCATCAAAGTTTTGCACTTGTGTAAAAAATAATATATACAGTCATTGGACACTGATCCACATCACCTTTACGAATCCAAGATTGTCAGGCTATTTTAGTTTATTACATTCATTAATGTTGATTTAAGTTGATTGGTCTTGCTGCACATTTAGAACATCTGTAAGGTATGTGCCTCTACATATTATTTCAGTAAACAATGTGTAGAATTTAAAAAAATATATCCAACTTCCAGTCCCTAGTGGTAGCATTAAAAAAGACACTGTTGTAGATAACTATACACACTGCCACCCTTGAAAGTTGGTATGTGTCTCTGTGAGTGTGACTGTGTGTGTGGGGGTTAGGTTATTTCTAGCCATTCATTACTTTCCAAGATATGAGTGCCGTTGAGCCGATAATACTGATATCAAGTCAAATATCCTGAACACACAGGACAGAATGTTTGACTCTAAGAAGCTGCATGAAACAAAGATTTCATCTCATTGTCACAGAGGTTATTAAGAGACATGGAACCTTAAAAGTATATATGAACAACATAAAGTGTGTTAGGAGAGAATGGCTTCAAAGCTCCTCGTCATTGATTATTTGAGTGTGTGGAATGGTAAATGTACTGCATTTATATAGCACTTTTCTAGTCTAGCGACCACTCAAAGCACTTCAACAACACTTGTCAGCATTCACCCCTTCTCACACATTCATACACTGATGGCAGGGGCTGCAATGCAAGGTGCCAGCCTGCTCATCAATCGGGATATAGTGCTTTTTATCCAAAGCGCTTCACAATGTGTCTCATGCTCACTAATCCCTTCTCTCTCTCTCTCTCACACACACTAAAGACACTGATGGTACAGCCATCAGGAGCAATTTGGGGTTCAAGTGTTGCCAAACAACATTTGGATGTGCAGATTGGAGGAGCCCTGAAACTGTGGACATAGCCAATAGTAAGAGCTGCTGTTGTTGGTAGAAGACAAATGAGATATAAAGATTTTAAAGCTGTGTTAATTGATTTTTGGCCACACGAGGGCAGCAGAGCAAGCTGTACAAACAACAAGGACATATTATCACTGTTTCCTAATGGAAATAATGTATTATTTACATGCTAAATGTCTGTATTGTTTTGTTCTTAACAGATGGCGTGCAGTTGAGTTTTTTGGTTCAAAGCTGCTGCCTGCTATGAAGCTAAAGGAGGCTGAAAAGAAACATTGTTATTTGATTGATTGTTAATATAAAAAATATTGATTAGTGCAGCTATGAGACTAGCAAATAACTCCAACATGCAGGCACTGCAGACCTACACTCTACAGTGTGATTTGTCTGTTATTAGACAGTAGTGAACAAATCTCATCCATGTAACATTGCAATATAAAATATATCTATATATATATATATATATATATATATATATATATATATATATATATATATATATATATATATATATATATATATATATATATATATATATATATATATATATATATATATAATGGTAGGAAATCAGTCAGACATAATGGTAGGAAATCAGTCATTGGATGACAGAAAAGTAATATGAAGTATGAGCATGTGTTTCAGCAGTAATCATCATAAAACAGATTTGAAAGTCTTTGAAACAGGAAGGGAAGTGTGAATTTAAGGCGCTCTAGCTATGATGTAACCATTTGATATAGACGTGTACACTTGTGTATCATGTTTTAAATATTCACTTTAATCAACATAGGATAAGTTGGGATGATAGGGAAAGTGCTGCATCAGCAGTTACTGGAGTTTTTACTCAGAAACATTAACATTGGGTCACTGCTTACTGATGAAAAGCCAAACTGTTGGAAGCATTCAGAAGACTGTTAGTGTGTGTGTGCATGAGAGAGAGAAAAAGAGAGGAGATGTGTGTGTGTGTGTGTGTGTGTGTGTGTGTGTGTGTGTGTGTGTGTGTGTGTGTGTGTGTGTGTGTGTGTGTGTGTGTGTGTGTGTGTGTGTGTGTGTGTGTGTGTGTGTGTGTGTGTGTGCATATCGTATGCATTCACTCATCAATATGCATACATTCATCACTCACACAGCGTATAGGGCGTATGGGTATTTATTTATGTATTAATTTTGGTGTGATATTCTTCGGTTTGATATTCTTCGGTTTGATCCAAGTTTATCATGTTCTGCATTTACATACTATAACTGATTCACTTTGTGTTTACATATTTACCAGAAAAATACAGTTTATTACAACTTTAGACATATTTACTCTTTAAATTGAAACTATCTAACTTTAGCTGAGCAGCAGCAATAGTGACACCTGCTGTCACAAGTGGTAATAACAGCACACTTGTGCATTTAATTCTGTTGATATCTGAGCGGCGAACATTATTCTAACACGAGGGAAACGAGATTTGAAGGGGAACAAACTGTGACACAAGACCAGGACAGCTAGAAGAACAAAAACATGTCTTCAGATGAGCTGAAATTACTTTAATACGTTTAGTTCTGCTTATGGCTGATCTTATTACTGTGACATCAACATCTGAACATCACAACACATAAGCTGTATGCTCACATGTAGCTGCTTACCAGAGGTGTCAGGTTTATTTTCAGAAGTTCAGGGGCCAAAAAGCGTGTGTGTATGTCTGTATACAGGGCTGCCAACTTTGAACTTCAACTTGGAGTGAGATTTGTTCCCGTGGGGAGAACAAATTCTATTGTGTAGTAGCACAATTTGTATATACTTTTGATATACTGTGCTCCTCACCATGGCGCTCCAATTATCCATCACTTCCAACTTTAGTCTCTCAGGTCTATCCAAATAGACGTACACTGGCACCTGGTTATCTAACTATAAAGGAAGGAATGTCTGTTATGTCTGTATGTATGTCCTTTGTGTATCTCAACAAACTTTCGTCTGATCGACTTCACATTTGGCAGGTGTATTACTGAGGATCTGAGGAAGTGCAGTGTTGAGTGTGACTTTGTTTTGATGAGTGCTTCTGGAGAAATGTTTAAAAAACCTGATTAATAATATTGATTTATTACTTTTTCTCCATGTGCAGTCAATGAGCAGAAATAGACGGTGCCACTCTGCCATTGTGATCCACATTATGGTCAAAGGTGGGATTACATCTGTAGTGTTAATGACTTAAAAAAGTTTAAGAGACGCAGGTTCTACTATTGAACTATGTGCTGTGAATGAAACTTTGTATGTGTATTCAAGGCTTACTGCAGACACATTTTGAACGGGCACTGCAGTTCATTTAACTAAAAAGCAAGAAATATCTGTCTGTCTGTCTATATTTGTCCTGCATGTCTTGAGAGCTGTCCATCGGATCAACTTCACATTTGGCATGTGTATTTTTGGGGACACAAGGACACATTTAATATTAATGCATTTTGAATAAACAAGCAAACAGCAAGCTGTTTAGCTCTGTCTTTAAGTGCAGTGGTGCTGTTTGGTATGCACTGTAACATCACAGGGGGCTGGGCTTCTAGGCTTTGACTTGACTTCTTGTCTGAGCGCAGGGCCTGGTGTATTCAGAATGTATTAATATTTAACGTATTGGGTGTCCAAATTGCACCAAATTTGACACTGCACTCCCTTGGGTCCCTAGCCATACATCTGCCAAGTGTGGAGTCTATCGGATGAATGGTTCTCAGGATATGTGAAGGACATACATATTTCAGAAATACAGCTAGGGGCTTCTCAACTCTCACTTGTTGAATGGGACTAAAAAAAACAAAGGCAGGGCCAATAAAACTAGCCAGTAGAAGCACAGATACATTTTAGTGGCAGCAGAATCAACCAATAGAAGACCGTTAAATGCTTCCAAAGTTCAACATCAGTTTAGTCTCACTGGTGAATTTCCTGTCTGGATTAACATTCATTTAATTACTTAATTCCTTGTCATTTGTAATTGATATGTACATATGCAGTTCTCAAGAAATAAAAGGGCAATCGGTCCATTCTGTACAGGCGTGTTTTGAATGGGCTCTGCACTAGTGTTTCAAAATGGGCAAGCAAACTTGGAAAGCTATATAATTGGTGGTGGGGTCTAGAGATCCTCCCCCAGAAAAAAAACAATTTTAAAATAATTGAAATAGAAATTATATTAGTCTATTTGCACTGAGCAATGCAAATAGCACAATTCATGCACTGCAAATACATCAAATTTGTAAAATGTGCCTCATTTGCATTGATGCCAGTTGTAAGTATCTAACTTGGGTGTAAAAGTTGCCAGTATATCGGAACTTTGCAGAATGTTGTGAAGGGAGGATGGAGCTGGAGGACAGCAGCTGAATGCTGGGAAGGTTTAGAGGAGAGAGCCTGAGAGTCTGGAGGAATAAACACTGGATTTTGCTTTGGTCTGGAACTGTTTACCAGTGGTAGGAGGACTTTTGAGATTAAAAAGTGGATTTCTCTTCCCTCACACTTCTCAACCCATCTATAGCAGCCAGCCGCTGAGGTGACAACCACCATTTTCAGGTGTCAATTTAATTAGTCTCTCTTCGTCCATGTTGACTGCTGACTGGATAATAAATGTACTTTACTTCATGAACGTAAAGAAAAGAGAGGGGGGAAGAGAAGTGAGATGGAGGGGAAAGACGAAATAACAAGAGTCCCAGTTTGTGTTCAGTCAGAGGCTGAACTGAACACAAACACATACACAGTCATTGCCTGCTGTTGCTGACTTGTTTACAGCCAATGTACAGTAAGGTATTCTGGAATTTTGGGGCTAATAAACACAAACAATGAAAACACTGTAAAGTATTTGTTCCTTGGGAAGTGGTCATACTCAGACAAAAATGGAAAATTGGATGGCTGCTGTAAATTATTTTTATTGCTTAGAAATCAAACTTTTTTTCTTTTTTATGAGAAATATCTTACAATCTTACTTTTGCAAGTTTAACAATTATATAGTAACTTTAGTTTCAGTTTGTTCAGTGCGACAAAAAGAAACAACACAGATTCAGAAGCTGATATGAATCTATTAACAGTAAATACAGCCAGATATATGCTACTAAAATGACACTGAACACACACCATCTTATTGAGCAGCATACCACAGAACACGGCTGCCAAAGATATGTTGGCTTATGTTATTGTGCATGATAGGTCAGTGAGGATGTTAACCTATTCTATTTTGTGTGCATTTGACTCTGAAGTTGTGAATGTGTGTGTGAATATATATATATATATATATATATATATATATATATATATATATGTGTGTATGTGTGTGACACCCCATCCTGGTTCTGCAGCGTCATCACTGCAGCCCTCCCTGCACAGCAGAGCTCGTTTATAAAAGAACCAACCAGGCCAGATTCGTGTGTGTGTGTGTGTGTGTGTGTGTGTGTGTGTGTGTGTGTGTGTGTGTGTGTGTGTGTGTGTGTGTGTGTGTGTGTTTGTCCATGCATGCACTTGTGTGTCCAACCATTCCAGATTTACAACAGATCCCCTCATTCATCATGAGAGATAGAGGGAAATCAGTAGAGGAAGAAAGAAAGAGAGAGAGAGAGAGTCAAACTGAGCACTGCACCCCCTTTCTCTCTCTCTCTGCCTCCTCTGCTCAGAACAGTAAGCACACGCATTAGAATAACTAAGCCACTAATTTGGTCATCTTCAGTGTCTAATGCGTAGATGAAATGTTCCCTCTGCAACTGTGTAATAGTGGAGGCTGGGAAGACATTTGGTGCAGAAAATCAACCAGTGCATGCAAAAACCCAGTCTCAAGTAACAAGATTTCAACGCTGAAGGAACATTCTGCTTTTTGACACTAAATTGGAATCAGGTACAGTTCCTTCTGTGACACTGTTGAAACATTTCTTAGCTGTGTTTCCAATCTAGGTGTCCTGTGTCCTTCACAGAATCTAAAAAAAGTCGACAAGTCTCAAATGACCCAGAGAGCATTATGAACCTGGTCATCTTCCCCATATTACAGCATCGGCATGCAATTAAGTAACCAGGTTATTCAGGGAAACCAGGTTATGTTGGTAACATATTATAATTTTTTACATTTCCATTCATATTTTGTCATTTCGCAGATGTTTTTATCCACAGCGACTTACAAGTGAGGCAACACATTCAAGTTTTAGAGGACAGTGAATCAAAAAGAGCCGTGGTACCAATTCTCAAGTAGATGAACAAGCATAATTGTAGTGATGAACAGCTGGACTCACAGGGAAGGTAAGAAGCTCAGTCTTGGACAGTGTTAGCTGGACATGATGGTCTATCATTCAAGCAGAGGTGTCAGCTAGACAGGCTGAGATGCATGCTGAGACAGTGGAATTGTCTTTACCAGAAGGTAGGAACAGGTGAGTGTCATCAGCATAGCAGTGGTGTGAAAAGCCATGTGACTTTATAATGGAACCCAGTGAGGTGGTGTACAGAGCAAAGACTTGAGGGCCAAGCACAGTCACACCTTTAACTTTGTACTAAGAGTTTTTGAGAAATGTACAATGTACAGTGTAGTACTACGTCAACGGGTTGTGATTTCTACATATCACAACAAACTTTTGAAACACAGTACACGGAACTGGTCACAAGTGCTTTGGAACAGTTTCTTAACAAACGTTCCCAAAACTCTTCTTAATGAAGGAACATGTCACCCAGTGCAACGATGTAGCACACTGATGTATTTTTAGTAGGTTTTTGGACAACTGCAGAGGTTTGGATACACACAAAATACTTGTATGCACATCAATTCATTGTTGATTTGGCTCGGCCCATGAGATTTGTTGACCAAAAGAAAAATATACAACCCTCTGATAGGCAGTTCTGATGGAGTATACGGGCCCAAACCTTCGGTACGTCAAACCTCAAAGTATAAACCGCTATCGTCTGGATTCAGCACTTCAGTGTAACTGAGTGGATGAGACCAGCATAGCACAGAATACCAGTGATTATTAAGCAGTTTTTCTATATGATGAAGCTATAAGCTGTGAGTCTCAGTGAGAAGCTGCAGTTTCAAGTTATGAGTCTGTGTGCTCTGAAGCCTCACAAAGCCTTATGGATTTACATTCACAATATCAACAACACCTGCAGGAAGCACCTCGGCTCCCTGAAGCTAAGCGTATGTAGGTATGTGTGTTAGTTACAGCATGCTTGTACACTTCCATACACACAAACACATACCACTTTCCTTTCTTTCCTTTCTTAGGCACAGGCAACAACACATTCAAACAGCCCCCACGAGATAGCGGCATGTGTGCGCGTTTGTGCGTGTGTGTGTGGGGGTGTGTGTGTGTGTGTGTGTGTGTGTGTGTGTGTGCGTGTGTGTGTGTGTGTGTGTGTGTGTGTGTGTGTGTGTGTGTGTGTGTGTGTGAGAGAGAGAAAGAGTGGATGTATTGCAGTTCGCTGCATTATTGATTGGCCAGTTCCCCGGGGCATGTGATACAGACTGGCCATGTTGATTTTCCACTTCTCACGCACAACACACAGACACAGATACACACTTTCGCCTCACTGGAATTGTGCACAGCAAGATTCAAGACCAAGTTCACAGGAAGCTTTAGTGTATGTGTGTAAGTTTGTGTGTGTGTGTGTGTGTGTGTGTGTGTGTGTGTGTGTGTGTGTGTGTGCGTGTGTTGAAAGACAAAGATACAGGAGAAAGAAAAATAATTTCCGACTCTCCCCAGACTTATATACACACACACATTTACATATCTGAAACAATATATTTATAAGTGTTGGTGTTCTTATTGTGCTTCCTTATGCTCACAACACGACACCCACACTAGAGTCATAAGAATCCTTCACTACCTGACTACAGCCCTATGGGTCCATATGGACTCTGTAGGAGTGTCTAACATCAGTATCAAGTCACAGTGTCAGCTCCGCTCACCTCCTGGGTCACTGAAGTCATCTGAAGACATATAAAGTTATCGAGTTGCTTTCGGAGTCATCTGGAGTTCATTCAGGATCCCTCTATAATTCATTTGGCTCACATCGAGCTGTTCAGAGGGACATCAAACTCATTTTCATGTAGGAACAGTACAGGGTTAAGTGGAGCTATATTGGGTTATATTGATTTTACTGGAGTCATTTCAGGAAGGTCATAGAACTTGATATGATATCAGGATATCAATGAAATTATGAGAACACTTTCAGAGAGATACATTATGGTAAATTCACATGGATGTGCAGTTTATTTGTCTGTACAAAGGTCAAACTATCTGCTGTCATACCTGCCTGTGAAGGTGGCACTGAATGAAATCAGGACTATGTCAACCTGGTGCAAATTTTACAAATATGTTTAAAGTTATATCCCTTCAGGTGACATTTCAATAACAAGAGTTGGCAAAGAGTCTACACCAATGATGGCAGCTTTGTTACGTTGTACTTGAGCTTAAGGCTAGCAACAACACATCCACTGTCCACTGTGCTAATTTAGCATGTTAGCATGTAAACATTAGCTAATTAAGACTAAATATACTAAATTGCACAACGTCATCTGAGAAACATGAATGTTTTTTTTGGGTTGTTTTTTTATATACAAATTTTGTGTCAATCCATCAAGCAGATGGGCAGATACATAACAGCACAAGTGAAAACTTGTCAGAGGATCACCAAAGTGGTTAGAATATACTGTATCCTGTAGGGACTATGAATGTGTAAATTTCATGCCAATAGATCGGTTGTCAAGACATTTAACAGGATCACCAATATCCACACAAAATTTCATAGCAATTCATCTTGAAGTTGTTGAAATATTTCAGTCAAATTGTGGTCCTACCAACTGACCAACAGACTACCTATAGAGTCATGCCGCTAGCACGGCTTAAAGAAACCTTTCTAAGAAAGAAGAAGGTCAACAGTGTCAGCTGACATGCTAGCAGACCTTTTTTTTCCTAAGCAGTCATCTTTACTTGCCATAGTAGGCAAAGTAAGTGTCACAGATTCCATCAACAATGACTCAGTTGCATTATATGTCCAAGTTAATCATCTCAATGAGACTACATGTGAAATAGCATGGCCATTATGTGGGAGAAATTATCATTTTACTTTATATATTGGTCACTACACATTACTCATTACACCATCATACATTTCCATTACTACATGTATCCAAAGAAATCAATATTAACATTTTACATTCATATTTGCTGTATATTGATTGGAAATCTAACTTATTAACACTAGAAATGTAAAGGCTTGCCGTATACTGTGTACCTGGCTACATTTCTAATACTACAAAGATCTACTGTACTGTCATTGTATTAAGGTATTTTGTTCATAAAATAATGTGTAAAGTCACAAAATGAGTTGTGTAATCATCAGCTGTGTTTTGGACCTAATCTAATCTTTAATCTTTAAGAACACTAATTGCTTTTTATGGCCATATAAGTTAGTCTAAAATTACACTGAGAATGGCTATTAGAAGGAAATATTTGTATATTTGTGTAGTGTGATATAATATAACCTATGTTATTTCATTTACCAAAGCAGCGTATATACCCCAGGTTGACAGTACCGAGCCACAATAATAATAAACAGCCACCATACTTATGGGTGATTTAATGTCAAGCGCACAATTTCACCGAATCATTTTTTAATTTTGGCTTTTCAACAATGTGTGAATAAGAGAACATCACCATGAAACTTGAAGTAACCATTAAAGCTTTTTTATTTTTTATTTATATCATCATAATGCAAATCTATATTTCTCTTTTGGTTTCATTCATGAATACAGAGTAATGAAAAGCCAATGAACAACAAACAGTGACAAGGCAAAAGAAAAAAGAATGGATACTCAATTAACTGAAAATACATTTTACACACAAACGATCGTGAGGCTGAATTATCTTCATTTGAACAGACACTTGGTGAAGGTTTTTTTTTAAAGGTTATTCTCAGCTCTTTTTATAGTTTAATTATGACTTGATGTAAGCTGTGTCTCAATTCAGGGACCGCATCCATTAAAGCTGTGTCTGAAGACCAAATAAGTCACAGTGGCACAATTGAGACTCATTTGGAAGGCTCCTTCAAATACAGCCAAATTCGGAGGATCCAACAGATGGATCACACATCCTGGAATGCATTTCACACCAAATGGCAGGGGCAATGGTGGAAAGCTTGAGCTGTAGAATTACTGATATGATAACTAAGTTATAAGTTTTAAGTTTCTTTCAGGTGTGAAAATAACTGCTGAGATGATCGCCTGGGAAACATGTCGTCATCCCGGGAAGAACATGATCCGATGAACTAATCAGTGCAGTTCTTTGGTGATTTACAGCTGGCTCTAATGTGTCTACAGCATTTTCATATATGATATAATTCCTGCTGGAAGTACATTGGTTTGACAGATGAAATCCAACAACTGTTGCTGCCACATTAGTTTGTCTGAATGTAAAGTGAAGCTTCTATATGTGGAGCTCTGTATGTACAGATACCACCACATTTACATACATATAAATGTATTCAAATGTACAGATCGTTTTATTTGATTAGGCTACATATCATTTGGATTTTTATTATAGACTGATTTGTTGTGAGAAACGGTGTTAGTGGAGCTTTTAGTTGACATGATTTTGTCAATTGTTAATTACATTTACAGCAGTCTTTACAGCTATTTACAACATTAAATTCAATGTTATAAATATGAGGCCTTACAGATGTGTTTATGTATATTTTAATTCAGCTGATCAAGGAGTCCCTGGTGGTGGTGCTGCTGGACCTGGATGAACTGTCTCAATGATATTAAAAGTTCTAAGACACAGCTGTAGTTGCAACATCACACATGCCAACAAATGCTGTTGTCTAGTCACTCAGAAGGTTTAAACATGAACTGTGTGGGAATGAATGCATTTCATACAGTGGTAAGTTTTACCAGGTAGTGGTTATACAGTAGGTATAAATGCCCCTGCTTGTAAAATGAGTTAATCTTCAGTATTTTTAACAATAGGGGGCGCAACACAACATCATTTTTTGAAAAAGTCAAAGACTGGAGGACATGAATATTTTCTGCATGAAAGGTCAATGGACTAGATGTTACATTCACTCATTCACACACCCAAAAACACCTGTGGACACCATGTGGACTGGAGGAGCCAGGAATCAAGCCACCAATGTTCGAATTAGTGGATGACTTGGTCCTGAGCCACAGCTTCCTTCCTAGTAATTGTATATAGTAATGTTGAATTGAAATCTCATGGCAGTTCTAGGGGTTAAGTTACATACAAAATATACATATATAAAATATACTACAGTATACTATATACTGAATGGTCTATGATGTTATTCTGCTGTCACAAGCTAACTGTATTGTGTAGAGTGTTCTCCTCTCACGATGGATAGATGGATAGATGGATAGATAGATAGATAGATAGATAGATAGATAGATAGATAGATAGATAGATAGATAGATAGATAGATAGATAGATAGATAGATAGATAGATAGATAGATAGATAGATAGATAGATAGATAGATAGATAGATAGATAGATAGATAGATAGATTTCGTCAGCATTCAACTTGTTGGTTATTTGCTCAGGATTATTACATTGTATTTAGGGATACTAAATGATACAAAATAACACATTTTCAGGTGCTTTAAGACACTATGCACTATGCAGCTATAGCAACAAAAGTTACACCACAGCATGTTTTTCTTTGTGTGTTTTTGACCGCATTTTTATCGGAATCACTTGGTATTCAATTTTACAGTCAGGACTTCCTGCAGGATACTACAGCTGATGACTCACCTTTATATAAAAGGAAAACTGCCACCGCTAAAGTTAGAGAAAGTTATTCATTCTTTATGAAACATTAACCTTCAGGCGACGGTTAACCCATCATCTACTAACTAAATTGATCAAGAGATGAGACGCGCCGGATTCAGGTCAGCGGTAGACGTTGATTGATCAATACAATCGCACAGTTGAAGAATGAGTTTTTAAAAGCTGGAAAAAGTAGAGAAGATTGCGTCAGTCACCCAACAAAGTCTGCATCAGGCCTTTGCATATTTCTCCTCTTGTTTTTTTTCTTTCCTCTGACGTCTCGAGCAGTGAGAGATTGATGGATTCATGTTTACTTGACAGTCCTTTCATAAACTTCTCCATGGTTTGCAGCTTTGGTACCAAAACGTCTACTCTTCATACCCTCCTGTCCTGACTCCACTATGTCTACAAAGGCCTTTAACATCAGCTGTAGTTTATGTATTGGTTTTTGCCAGGTGAAAAAAAATGATTAGCACCATAATTAACATTCTCACAACCCCCCTCGTAACTGACCTGATTATTTAATCGCCATGCGGAGAACAAACATGCAAAGCTCAAGCTCATGCAAAGTATTCGCTGAGGGAATTGGGACATAAAACAGACCTTCGGAGTTCAAAGACTGATCATCTGCATGTTTGACTGAAGGTCCATCAGTCATCAAAAATACAGATTTGTAAGAGATTACTCCACATCAGCACACATCAGCTCCCCGTTTGATCTTCACTCCTCCTGAGCTGCTTTCAAAGAATATCTGTAACCCCGGCCAACATCGTACATGCTTCTTTCTTCCTGATATGAACAGTACAAGTCTTACATACACAGCACTGTGGTGCATTGGTTTGAAGCGTGAACTCACCTCACTGGGTTTGAGCCTATCAGTTGGCAGGGGTCCTTCTGTGTGGAGTTTATACGTTCTCCCCATGTCTGCGTGGGTTCTCTCCTGGTACTCCAGCTTCCTCCTACAGACCAAACACATACAAGTTAGGTTAATTGGTGATTCTGAATTTCCTGTAGGTGTGAATAGGTTGTCAGGATGTACCCTGCCTTTTGCCCAATGTCGACTGAGATTGGCTCCAGCTCTCCCATGACCTCTCTAGAGCAGGCCAAACTATTCCACAGACGTCCACGTGGCTGCAGGTTTTCATTCCAACCACCAGGACACCAGACTTGACTCATTTAATCAGTTGATCTCAGTCTTCAGACAGTTGATTGGTTGAATCATGTGTTCTTGATTGGCTGGAACAAAAACCTGCAGCCACATGGTCCTTTATGGAATAGTTTGGACATGCCTGGTCTAGATGATACGCAGTAAAGAAAATAAATGAATGAATAAATGAAGTAAGTCTCACATAAGGTTTGGTTACATTCAAAGGTATGCTATAACATATATGGGCCTTCTCTGTCCGGGTGTCTCAGTTGTGGAACTCCCTGCTTGGGTATTGGCTTTTACATCACTTCCTGAGACTCATACAAAGGCCTTTTTATAGTTTTTATTTGATTTCATGTATTTAACTATTTTTGTTGTTGTTGTTGTTTTGTTTTGTTGTTTTCAATTCTATATGTTATCTCTATTTAATGGTTTTGTCTATTATTGGTTTTACTGCTTTATGATATGAAGTTATATAATCTTGATTGTTCTTTCTATGTTTTACTTCATCTTATGGAAAGCATTTTGTAACGTTGTTTTGAAAAGTGCTATATCAATAAAGTTATAATTATCAATATAAAGTTGTTATTCTGCAACTAACTGCAATATCAACTCCTTTCCCAGAGCAACAGTCGTTCAGTATGTTGAAAGCACCGTGCAGAAGCAGCAGACATTAATTGAAGAGACGTTATCCGGCCTCGATAATTAGTACACATGAAGGTCTCGAGTGATGCAGACTATAGGGTTGAGTGCAGACGCACGCTGAAAGAAATGTTTGCAAAAAAATAACAGAGTTGAATCAACTAAAAGAGAAGCTATTACATGAGTATAAATAATCCATTAGTCCTTTGTGTATTTCTGCTTTATTAGTTGGCAGTGTGGGTCCTACAGCAATGAGAAATGTGTTTAGTTAAATGTTTGTGATGAACTATTTGACACACACACACAGACAAACAAATTATGCATGATGATATTTTTGTAGTGAGTGCACTTGATGCTTTATCCACGCAGGTTTATCACCTTACAACTGATCTTAATAGGTAAGAGCGTCATGTTTTACAGCGTCCTATAACCTCAGTTTACCTGCATGCATCCATTAACAAAGCATTACGGTGTCAGCAACGTGCACCGAAGCAGGCTTTATTACTGCGGCACCACTGTAGGAAATGAAAATGTTACCAACAGTTATACTGCAAAGTTAATAAAAATGCAATTATCTAAATCAAGAGTCTGATGCAAAGTCTGACATGGGTTGCACATTGTATCTTTCTAATCTTTATAAGAAATAAAGGTCAACTAAAAAAACAAAAAACCTGCACTGCCAGGTCAATTTGCCTATTTATTCATGTTATCCTTGCTTAGTTGCTAATGGAGGAAATTTAGTCCATTTGCTCTACAGGCCTTTTCCAGAAAATACATAGTCATACATTCAATCAGTCAGAAGTGATTTTTCACAACCTAGCAAGCCAAAATTGACTTTTTTACTAATGGATTCTAAGGTGTGTGTGTGTGTGTGTGTGTGTGTGTGTGTGTGTGTGTGTGTGTTTTTAAGCATTAGTCAGTCATGTATTCACCATTAATAAAACCATTAGTTACATCATGTAAGTCCTTTTTAAAAAGGATGCCTTATCCTAAAAAAGTGGTACTAATGTGACAGTATGGAAACCTGACAGCCCCACTATGACATAACAGAATCTGTGACAGTAACAACGCCATCAAAATTATTCCAGAGGTGCCAATCACATAAAAAAAAACACTACATGAAGGTACTTTAGGGTCGTCAGTCCTGTTAGCAGTAAACAAGGGTAGAGAGGCAAAGGATCACAGAGCTGATTGGATGGCCGCCTTCATGTTCAGTCTCAATCGGCACAGACGGATTGCGTTTACACTTGGCCGACTCCTGATATCTGATCGCCTCCAAAGGTTAGCAGGCAGATCCAATCACATGCATTAGCGTGGCGCGCTCCGTGCATTAACACCTTCAATTAACTTGCATTTTCTTTACCTGCTGATAAGACGCTCGGACGGTTTAATATACCGAGTGAAAATAGGGTCAACGTCATGAGAGCAAACATTAAAGTGTCACATTACACGGATTTATACATAAAGACAAGAAAAATCCAGCAATGAAGACATATTCTTCATAAACCCTGTTACAAGTGTGTGAAAAGCCTGCAAATTATTTTTAAGCATGATCGTCACTTTCCACAGTGCAGCAGCTACGCTTGAGCTCTGCTTCCACTGAGAGGTGGAGGAAAAGGTAAAGTGGATGTGACAGATCATGAATCAGGAAGTCAAACTGCGCCTTCCCATCTGGAACCCACAAACTCTACATAAGCCGTTTAATACACACTCATTAAGGAACGCGCACACAAACACACACACACACAAGCGCAGGAAACAGGGTTAACATGCCAGACAAGAACATGAGAATGAACACACACACACACACACACACACACACACACACACACACACACACAGTAACTCATTAATGCTAAATTATACTCAGCACATTCTGCTGTAATGGAACAAGATGGAGAACTAACAGTTCTTCCTCTCCACTCACTGAATGATAAATGACAGTGTAAGTTGAACACTGTAGAATGATAAATGAGGAGAAAAGCAGGTGAGGTAATGTAACAGAATATAAAGCATGTGTAGCAGACTGTGATAAAAAGCTGTGTAACAATGTATTTTAACTTATTGGCATGAAAGTGTCACCTGTCAACAATTTAGGAGCTCTATTAAAACAGAACAGATCGGCTGCTTATATTTGGTTATTTAAAACTTTGAAGATAATTCCTCACATACTTGGTTGTAGTAAGAAGTACTACAACAGTTCTGAAGGCCCAGTCATACATGTGATTATCATAATGATATTTCTATTGTATAAAATGTTAAGAAAACATCCAGATATTTGATAGACAGTAGAGATAAAAGTGAGATATGCAGGGAGAGAGAGAGAGAGACATGGGATGTTCTGGTTATGTTATGTGTGTTAAACACACAGCTATTGGACGACACAAAGAAGTTGACGTGTCATCTCTGCCATATATATTGGGCGGCTGTGGCTCAGGAGGTTGAGCAGTCGTCAACCAATCGGAAGATCGGCAGTTCGATTCCCGGCTCCTCCATTCCTCATGTAGATGTGTCTTTCAGCAAGATACTTAACCCTAGATTGTTCCCGATGGTTGCACCGTGTATGAATGTGTGAGTGAATATTAGTCTCCATCTGATGAGCAGGTTGGCACCCTAAGTGGTAGTCCCTGTCATCAGTGTGTGTGAATGGGTGAATGTGACTTGTAGTGTAAAAGTGCTTCGAGTGATCGAAAAGCTCTATATAAGTACAGTCCATTTACCATTTACCATCTAATCCTGATGAGATATAAAGAGCCCAACTGAAAGCAGAAGTTTCAGGTTCTGTTCCTGTAGCCAGAAAACCTCATTCAAAATCCCATTGACCCTGTAATGTAAGTAACTAAAAATCCTGCTTTGGAAGAAAAAGTCCTTCATGTTGTTCACTCCATGAGTTTAGACAGTAATAAAAAAAAAAAAAGAAAGAAAAATCTAACATCATTATTTCGTATTTTTGTGCTGCTTTAGCAAACAGCATTTCCCATAAACATCAGGGCTCGACAGATGCGCTTAGATCGCGGGTGAATCGAGGGGTCGCCGTAAGTTCAGATAGCAGCGCGGGGAGGTTTGTAGACAGCGGAGATTACAGCTAGAAAAGGTGTGAGAACGACATCAGAGGACAGCGCTTTGTCGATTTTAATCCACAGGTACCGTGACGTGGATACTCACACTGCTGTGCTGGTACATTTCATGGGGCTGTGGTTTTTTGGATGCGAAAATAATCACTGTTGTTAAAATCATAAAAGTTTCAACTAGTGGTACATGGTGACAGTGCTGCAAATCCTCTGTGCAGGGCATTTGATGTGGACGACAGATTCTGAATTGGTTTAAGTCATATATGACACTGCACTACAGGTGTGTATTAAAGTTAAATTGACAGTAAAACATCATGGATCATGAATCTAGGCCTGATTACAGCTTGAAACTCAAACCGGCCTGGGTGCACGGGTGTAGCGAAAAGCCCAGTCGTCTATCGGTCGCGGTGCAATCTGGGGATAAGCGGCTGGAACAGGATGAATATATTATTAGCGGGAGGAATATATTATCAGCAGGTGAAGCTGGGGCCGCCGTCAGTAATGGAAGAAAATCATCAGCTCCTCTCATCCCCCCCTGTTTAAAAGCAGCAGGCGGTTTCCTAATGAGCCAGGAGGAGAGACCAGGACCTGCTTCTCCTGACAGAAAAACTGCTCCTGTCCAGAAGGCACAGAGTCACAATGTGTTATATACAGAATTAGAAATGTACTCAGCTTTGATTATGAATATGTAGCTTAGTGTTTTAACATGCTTCAGGCCTGGACTTTTATTTCTCAAACCATCTGTTGTTCCTGTCCCTCATGCACGCATCACACATCATTTCCTTGCCGTCATCAGCCTGTGCGTCAATTAAGGCGTCATGCTGTTATCTATCCAATAGCACGTTGAGACACCTTCATTATCAGCCAATTGTACTGCGGCTGTCTTTTTAAATATGCCCCCCCATCACCCACCGCCCAGTCCAGATTCATCAGCGCATACGTTCATAATCGACCAGTCATCAGTAGACATCACCACCAGTGTCTAGACACCACTGGGGAGGTTTATTTCGCTGCTGCTCAGGACTGAAGTCTCCATGCAGCATCAAAGACTTTTGTCAATCACTTAATCATCAGTATCATCTGCATAATAAACAATTATCTTTGCTTCATTCGCTTGTCTTCCTCTCATTAAAATACAGGGCTACCTTCCACAGTGCATGCTGAGATAGAAAGGTTTCCCTGTTTATGACTGACAGTGGAGGTGTACACTAGAATTACAACTGATAAACATTAAACCCTCCTGGTGTTCTTGGATCAATTTTGACCCAGGAGGACAACAGACGTTAACTCAAAAATGAGGTATACTTTCATTTTAATGAGGCCTATTGACTATAATTCCCAAAAATACATGTTAGACATGTGGTATGAAGTTGGAATGAAGTTGGCTAAAAAGGTCTATCACAGAATGTAGCAGCCAATAACATAATAACGGCCAGAAACGTATTAAAGGCTAATAACGTAATAATGTTGCCCGTTTTAAATGTAATAAAGCTGATAACGTAATAACTTGCCAATAACATAATAATATTTCTGAACCAATAACGTAATAACTTTTCAATGTAATTACTTTTAACAGTATTGGCAAAAATTATTACATTATTGGCAAGTTATTACGTTATCGGCTGTTATTACGTTATTGGCTGCTACGTGGGTCAATTTTGTCCCAGGAGGACAAAAGTTGCCTGGTCAATAGAGGGTTGAGGGACCGTTTCAGGGTTTTTGTTTGCATGTTTTAACAATAACAAAATCACATACACATTTCTAAAACTACACCGCTGAGTTTGACATACCAACTGTTTTCCATTCACATCTCTACAATATAAACTTGTTTCAGTTGTCTGCATAAAGCTTTATCTGAGTTACATTACTGCATGGCAATAACATTTTATTGCAGATTATTTTGGACGCATTACCTCAAAAATGATAATGTCACTTTGACAATAATTTAATCAAGAATCGATGTTCGGTTTGATGGATTGCTGCATTTCAGCTGTTTGATGAGCGCGCTAATAGATTTTCATAGTGTACAATCACATTAGCTGGAGAAAAAAGCACACACGAACACACTCGCCAGAGAGCCTTGGCACCGAGCGACAATATATTATCTCTTATATCTGTATGGATTCCTATTCAAGACTCCCTGCTGTTCTGTACGGACCATGAGAGAGAATGCTGCCATATTCTCACTTTGGTGTGGAGCCAAAAGGATCACAGTGTGAACGGGTTATGTTTAGCGGAGATTAGGCTGCTGGTGTGCTTAGTGTGAGTTCAGTGAGGGGACAACGTACACACACATGAATGTTTAGAGTCTGATCGATAAAAGTGTCACATTGACATATGAGCTGATATTAGCTCATCACAGATATGTTGGTATCAGTGTGCTGTATGTGGACTGATACATAACATGTAACCACAGCCAAACAACCAAATATATGTTTAAAGTGATATAATCTGCTAAATTCCATGAAAAATGAATGTTATTATTTCACTTTTGGACATTTCCTTTGAAGTAAAAAACACTTCAGCACTTAAAACTTGAGGATTATTTGTGTTATGTCTGCTTTGTTTTATAATGTGAGATTAAAACCATCAAAAAATAATGCGTCATGTCAAAATGAGAATGAGCCTGAGAACTGTTTCCAACGCATGTTCACATCTCTCTAGATTCAGATTCCACTCAATATTTTTTAAGTAATTGTGTGGTGTGGAAATGGAAGGTAATAGATGTTGTCTGCAGCATTATTGAGAAGGGTCAGGTTGTTGTATGTGTTACATATGAGAATGAAGAACAGCTTGCAGGTTTTGTGTTGGCTGGGAGAAAGTAGGCCAGCTGGAATGAGCTGACTTCCACAACTAATTCAAAGTTGCATTGTGGTCCATGGCTTGCTGGTCCAAAAAAACCTACTGCCAGCTGATTAATGCAATGTTTTCTTTTCCAATCCTTTGCCCCACTTTCCGTCTTTATTTCATTTCTCATATTCCCCATAGGCAATCAGTGTTTCATCTTCTGCCAGACGCCACATTGCTTTCTAGAAATATATTTTTGCAATGAGCAAGAAAAAAGAAATAAATCTGCTCTTCCCTCCACCCCCCCCCAAGCAACGACTCATTCAGATAAGCGAGACGCATCATCACCTCCACTGTACACACAACGAAGCAGCGCTGAGCGGTCCGAGTGATGGTGAAGAATGTCATTGTTCACTGTGAATTGAATCCCGTAACTACCGCGTGACACATTGTTTGTTCGACACTTTTAGCGCCTTCGTCATGTCTACCGCGTGACACATTGTTTGTTCGACAGTGAGAAACAGTTATTTGTCCACTTTGCATTGGAAATACTGCACAAAAGATAAAGGCATTTTCACTTTTTGTGGTGTGGTGTGTTCCTACACCAATGTGAATTTGATTTTTTTTTCTAAATCCAGGAAACCACACATGAGACTGCAAGTGTTTTAAATCTGACCACAGTTCAAATAGTGTAATAGGATTAACATGAGAGGAATCTCTCCACTGATGTTCCCCACAGTTCAAGTTGCCTTCATTTTCTCTCTTTTCTCCGTTTCTCTCTGCGGATTGTTTTTTTCCTCTGTCTGGTTATTATTTTATCCAACCCTACAGGGGGCGAAGAAGCAAATGTCTGCTGCTTTATTGGCGGAGATGTATTTTCTCTGAGAAAACAGAGGCTCTTTACAACATTTGCTGCTTTTTTTTCTTCACCCTTCTTTTCTAGCTTTTGTAATTTGGTTGGAAGTTGAGGAAGTAATATGTTTTAAATCGTGTCCAAGGAATGGACACCACTAACTCTTTCACTATTGCTCCGTCTAACAGTTTAGGTGCAACCTCATATGTCTTATAAGCAGATTTCAAAGAATAAAATAAATACAAAAATACGGTTTTCAAATCGAAAGGGGGAAAAAACAGTTTAAAGGCTGCTTTAGATGTTGTATGAACAATGATGGTTGCATGTCAACATTTTTTGTATATTTATCCTAAAACACTCTTTTCTCTCTTTTCTCTGTAAAGTTTTCTTGTATGAGTGTTCCAAGTCTTTCTTATCTGCAGAAACTTTCAGGCCAATGAATGCCACCGGTTCATGAGACCTGCTCATCAGCATAATCACCACCCCAAAAACTGCCATACAGGGCTCCACATTTGCTCGTTGGTGTTCATGTTTCATTCACAAAAATCTTGCCGGAGAGTTAAATCAAGAATTTCAGTTTTAGGGGATCTGAAACAATTATAAAATATCAAAACACTGAATGCTAGAATGCCAACAACGCTAGAGATGTGTCTATTGGATGTGTAAGTTAGCAACTGTTTGCTAACATGTTTTGCCATGTGGACTTTATAAAGGGAGAAGATGTCAATGTTGTATTTACAGTTTGTTCTGTTGCATTTAAGTGGCAAATAAAGAAATTAAAGGTAAGAAATGTAGCTTTAAGTTAGCCTACATAACTGGTAGTTTCTAAGTTTTAATTATGTAACTTTTCGAAAAAAAATACATAACACAATGTTCTTACAAATGAAACATTGAATTCATTAACAATAAACCATCTCTTCAATTGTTAACCCTCAGAGAATTTGCTCCTACAGTCTTACTTGGTGTGGTATGGCCAGGAGCTAATGCTAACGGTTGTTAGCTTACATTCGCAAACTTTAGCTATATTGCTGTGTTTCGGACACTACTGAGTGCCTTTCTTGACTTTATGACTTCATTACTTGCTACTAATTTTACATTACATCATAGCATGTCACAGTTAAAACATGTTGTGTTTTTTTAAAGACCTTTTTGTGGCAGGAGGGGTGAACATAACTTTCAATAATACAATTTGAAAAGCAAAGTGAATAATACAAGAGCACAAGTGATACCAGAACAGTTGCAACAACCAAAAACATTTCACCAAATATATAATAATGATAATAATAATAATTTCCTGTCATAAGACTCTGTATAAGTCATTTCATACATATACTTACATCAATTATGGTAAAAGAGAAAGAACAGAGGACGGTAAAAACTAAATACAGTCAGTACAGTCAACACAACAAAAAAGTGGTGATTTGCGACTGCTATGAGACGCTACACATGAAGTCATAAACAAAAAAAGGAAACAACAGCAGGATCGAAACATTGGAATATATATAGCAGTATTCCCTTCAGGGTCCTTAAAATATAATTAAACAAGAAGAAGTGAAACATTCCATAACTTACCAAGAAACTTTTGTTGTTTCCTGTGTGTGGTCCCATTCCACCCCTCTGTAGCTACTTGACTAATGATCATCTTGGGGATTAAAGGGGTATTCACTTTTCCCTAAAAAAAAATGTAAAAAAAAATGGGGCAAAACATGTCCTCAAGACGTTCTGACAGGGATCGTGACTTTTTAAATGTACATGTAGCTTTTAGCTCTCCTCAACCCTGCAATTTAGTTTTTCATCTCTTATCTGAAGGAAGAGCGTGTTCGACTATTTTCCAGACAATGTCTGACAGTCTGGATTGGACATGACGAACACTTCGACAGAACAAATTGGTCTCAACGCTGTGCTGGATCAATTTGAATCAACATTGGCAGGCTTATCGACGGCTCGCAGTGTCTTTCAAAGTAAAGGGATAACAGTAAATCCTAGATTTGATCAAATAATACTAATATAAAATATAAATGCGATGGCGCGAGAAGACTTTTCCTCCCCTGCAGCTGAGCTCTGGTCTCCTGCCTGCATACGAAACACAGTGAACAAGGGAAATTACTAATGAACAAGCTCATGAGTTCATGTCATAGATTGATGTGAAGCCTCCAAATACTATAGCTTGTTCACTTGCATCAAACCCATTAGTCCATAGCAGGTCATACACTGTAGCCTTTACTGAAGTAATGTGTAGCAATATAAAAACCTGCGTGAATAATCCTACTGAAGTTAAATGTATTAACAGTAAAATGTACATAAAGTAAAAGTACTACAATAACTAATATATTTATTATATATGACATCATTAGATTATTAATAGTGAAGCATCAGTGTTAGAGCAGCATGTTACTGTTGTAGCTGCTGGAGGTGGAGCTAGTTTACACTACTTTATATACAGTTAACTAGTTTAGTCCAGTGGTTCCCAACCTAGGAGTGGGGCCCCTCCAAAGGGTCAGCAGATAAATCTTAGTCTGAGATGATTACTGGGAGAGGAAAGAAGACCAAAAAAAGAATGTTGGAAACAGTTTTGACTGCATTCTTGCTTTGTTTTGTGGCATATTGGATTGTTTTATCTATTTCAGTGTTGAACAAGTATTTGAATGAAACCATGAGGAATTTAAGTTAAAATCACTATTTTGATGTCATTTGGAACAACTCATAGATGTAACTATCATCAATCTTTAACAATGCGTTGTATTTAATAAGCTTTGCATATATTCCATCCAAAAAGTAACTAAATATAGTGGAGTAAAAAGTACAATATTTCCCTCTGAGATTTAGTGGGTTAGAAGTATGAAGTAGCATCAAATAGAAATACTCAAGTAAAGTACATGTACACTTACAAGTACTGTGCATAAATACAGTACTTGTAAATGTACTTAGTTAAGATAATATAAGAAGTACTTTATTAATCACTTAGAGGGGGAATTGAATGTCACCTTCACACAAAGACAGCCAACATACAGCAAGGAAACATACAGACTCAGGCAGTACAAGATAAGTGCAAAGCACCACATCAACATCAATCAAACAATCCACAATGCTCAGCAGTCAACAACAGTGTTCATTAAAAAACCTCTCTGCACCAGGAATAAAGGATCTTCTAAATTTTTCTGAAGAGCAGCTTGGCTTCGATAGTCTGGCACTAAAGGAGCTCTTCAGTTCACTAATAATACCGTACAATGGGTGGTCCTTATTGTGCAGGATGCTGCTGAGTTTCCTACCTCTTGCCTGTTATCCACAAGGACTCCAAAGTACTTGTAGTAGGGGACCACCTCAATAGGCACAAAGTTACTTTCTACCAATGTAGAAAATGATCAACAATCACAAGACATTGTGGAAAAGAATGCAAGTTCCTTCAGTCCTTAAAGGGCCAACTTTCAAAAATTGGAACACTTATGATGGCAGCAGAGAATCACTGGAGGGAAACTGCTGATAAGACAATGAGGGTGTGTTGAAGTTACTCCTGATGACTGTAGACAGTTTACAATACAAGTACAAGTACAATATTTTTATAGAAAATTAGATGAAAATATGCTGTAGGAAAAATAACATGGAATAGTTATATAGTCTCTGCACTATTATGGGGAAGTTACAACAGCAATTATTTTATAATATACTAGAATCATATATCACATTATATTATGTATGGTATCACACATAAGTGATAAATATGTGTATTGTAAATATTGAAATATTTCTGTTAAAAAAGATATAGTATTGTCTTGTAGGGTAGAGTGTGAGTGTGGGTGTGTGTGTGTGTGTGTGTGTGTGTGTCTGATGGTGGGCTTGGGTAAATGAGTCACAGAAAAAGAGCGAGAGAGACTCTGTGTGTGTGTGTGTGTGTGTGTGTGTGTGTGTGTGTGTGTGTGTGTGTTATATATGTTCACAGGGAGTTTTTATAATTATAAGTAATTAATGATGTTCCTGCTGCTGTGTTCCCTACAGGAGTTTATTAACTAGACTTATTGAGAATTTAACAAAATCTGGGATTACATTAAGTGCATGAGGGGTTGAGTGAGTTTATAGGCTGTTTTTTAAATGTTTTTATTTATTTTTTGTTAAGGGGGAGGGGGTAGGGATTTACCCCAAAAAATACCCAGAATTTTCTGGATTTTCACCTCCTGACTTACAATAAATACATTCCCTGCATACGTCATGCTTTCATTAACAGATATGAAGTGAAAAATTGAAAGAAAATGCAAGTCAAGTCTTTCAAAGAAGGTAAAAAACACATTTAATCGTTATTTTTTTACTGCTAATGATGTGATTGAGTATCTGATTTTTACTGCTGTATGTTTGAATCTAAATAAATAAATGAAGATTAAAATGATTCTCCTCACAATCCTGTTTTTTTTTATTGGGTAATCAGCACACTGTGGCCTCCTCCATGACTTCCTATGACTCAGATCTTGCAGTTCTACAGTCTATAAAATATGTTTTTTATCATTATGGGAGCTGTGTGGCTGAAATGCAGTATTTGGATGTGTTGTCCTGGGATTGGGCTGCAGCCTCCTCCTCCTTCAATGACCCTGAATTGGAATAAGCCAGAATCGAACGGGAGATACCGGAGTGGATGTTTTGATCATAGCCTGAATCACAGTGTTATTTTCTTTGCTGTCCTTTTGCAATTCAATACATCATACTAACAATCACCCTACGGTAGTACGGCGAGTCCACTGCACCTCAATCTAAAAAAACACAGCTGAAAAAAACAGAAACATCACTGAGGATGTAAAGAAAATAAGAAAGAGCTGAATTTATTTGTTCAGTGCAAATTATATATTTAACACTTTATTTTACAGTAATCATTATGTCATGGCTTTTACAGACTCACTACAGCCTTGATGTGTAATATATTAATTCGGTATGTGCATTAATGGCTTACTGTATGACTCATCTAGAGGTGCTGCTGTTATTTTTAAACAGCCTCTTAATGTTATTTTTTCCCCTTATTGTCAATATGTGGCACTGATTATACACATGGAGTCATATTTACTCATTAAACAGACAGAGTACTATTCAGCCCACAGAAAACCACGATGCCTTCAGTGACTCTGCTAGACGTCTGAGAAAATAACCTTGATGATGTGACAGTGATGTCATCAGGGTTACTTCAGTTTGGGGCTTGGAGACGACAGATTTTAGAACAGAAAAGCATGTGTTACAAACTGGGGCATGACATTTGAAAGACAAAGGGAATATATCAGGCCTGGAAGTCTAAAGATGAGATATAACTGAGTTGCATTATGGGAAATGTATTATCTCCAGCAATATTAGGGAGTAAAATTAGACTATTTGGCTTTGATTTTGATTTTTTTATATATAGCTTTGTCTCCCGCCTCTTTAAACTTGTTGATTCAAATCAAAGATCACTTTCAGGAAATGTGAGATTTCAGAGAAGACTTCAAAACCTACAATAATGTTCCTTCACACACACACACACACACACACACACACACACACACACACACACACACACACACACACACACACACACACACACACACACACACACACACACACACACACACACCATAATTAATTGATTAATTCAACAAAATTTGAAAGACAACTGGAAATGTGAGCTATGGTGGAAACAAGAGCAGGTCAATCAATCACAAACCCAGTAAATATGTTGCACTCCACTAAAAAGATAACTGCTGTGTGCCTCATTGTTATGTCAGAACTCCTCCAAAGTATGAAAATCCTTTTTTTTTTTTTTTTTTTTTAATCTCCGTGTAAAACATCTTCATTTAAATATGTACAACATACAATAAATACTGGAACTGCCTCCTGGGAACAGAAGGCTGTATCCTCTTTTCAAAGCAGAGCAAGATGATACCCGTAGATTTAGACGTGATGGTTGTCAGAAATGTGCATCTATTCTTTGCTGTTAAATCTCTCCATTCCCATTGTTTACAGCATGAAAGAGGCCTGATTACTTCGAGGTCGCAGCCGGTGCAGAGCGTCATATCAACACGGGCTGCAACACGAGATGAGAGATTGGAATCGCTGAGAGCGACGTGTGAGGAAGAATGACATATCGTAGGCATTCTCAATTCAGAACAACGTGTAGAGGCGGTCTCGTGGAAACGTGCCTCTTGCGCTCGACTTCAATGAGGAAAGAAAATGATTTCTTTACGTGGTCACCGACTCACGCTCCATACATTACATACATACTATACAAGCTGATGTAGAGCAGTGAGCTTTGAACAGTGGGGTGAAAACTCCTTTATCTCTTTCACACCTACCTCTATGAGTTGTTGTGTCTCCTCTGTGGATGCTTATACACACACAGACAAGGCAGGATGTGCTTCAGCATGAACAGATGTTCTTTGTTTCTCTTTCACGCAGGAACACGCTGTTCAGACGCACCAACACGCTTTCTGTGACTGTCACCGAGCAGTTTGAACCTCTCAGAAGTTCACACGAGCGTTTTATACATATTCATACAATCGTTTCCTCTCACAGGAGTCTTGAATATAAGTTTCGTCGCTGTCTAATCCTGATTAATGAGCTCAGAGGAAGTGATTTTCTTTTAACCTTGACGTACATTTAACGGGGAAAAGCACAAGCAGGCGCTCAGGCGAGCACATTCATATTGGCTTTATACATTCACACAGTTCTCCCTCGCCTCATCGGACTGCAAAAATCAACCTCTCTCGCCCACTGACACACACACACACGCGCACGCACACACTCACCGTTTGATATTTTCTCCTAAGCAGCTTGCATAAAGACAGTTCTGCCTGCCTTCCCTGTGTGACTCACAGTTACTGGGGGCAGCAACGAGACAAGACCAAAGTGTGTATATGTGTGTGTGTGTGTGTGTGTTAGTGTGTACGTGCAGCTACTTTGAAACAAACTTGTGATGTTTCTCGCCCTTGCTTATATGGTCGCTTCGTCCCTAACGTTGTCACACAGCGACCGGGAGGAAATATCATCTTCTGTTCAACTCTGACACTAACCGAGATAAATGTCATACAATCACACGCGAGGATGCGCACGAAAACACACACACACACACACACACACACACACTCAAACACACACACACTCAAACACACACACACATCACTGTTTTTGTTTTTGTATCGGTGAAACCATGCCCAAGCAGTTCATCATTATAAAATAATACAGAAAAACACATACAACATGAGTGAAGAGATAAAAATACATTACAATACACCACACACAACAAAAGGGTCCTATTTTCTTGAAATAGGGCGTAGGTGCAGATCTTAATTCCTAGCGGACGGCCCGTGTGGGTGTGACCAACATATTTTTTCTCGATCTTTAGAACTGGCTCATTCTGGGCTCAACAATTTAAACATTTAAACCTACACGGACCAAGAAACCCCTGGACATACTTTTATATTTTTGAAGATTCTCAGCTTATTCTTTCAGTCAATTTCAAGTGTTATACATCATTTGGTTCAGGGGAACCTAACCCCTTCTCTATTGTGTTTTGATTGCAAAACTACAAAGTCAACCACGAAATCTCTGTTATTTCAACTTGAAATGTTGTATTGCGGAGTTTTGAATCTTCATGGAGAGTTTGATGTTAATACAACTTTTAGTCAGTGAGTTACGGCCATTTATTTGAATATTGTTTTCAGAGCTTTTATAGTAAACAATGTGACAATATATATAAATAAATAAAAGCAGACATATCTCACTTGATGGCTGATGGGAGCTGATACTTAAATTAACCTCACTGAACCACATCACTACAGCAGGGAACAACAAACACAGCTGAACACAAAGCTCAATGTTAACACTGCAACGCTGTAGCATCAGACTGTGCTTACAGTGGCTAATTGAAACTGACGGCATTAAATAAACTGCTCCACAAAAACATATTACTGATTGTAAGTATCTTTTTACTTAATGTTAAAGCTAAAAAGTTTAAATAAATATTTTTTTTAAAAGCAAAAGATTAACAGATTGTTTGGAATAGTTTAAACCCCAGGATGAATGGACAGGCTAGACATGTGCTGTGATAAATATTAAGGTTTAAAGTTTGCCTTTTTAAAGAGAACATTGCACAAGCATATCTCATCTGTTGGAATGCTTAAACACATTTATGACCGTGACCTAGCAAACAGCAGCTTTATCAGTTTTCGTGTTGACTCTTGGTATTTTTAAAAGGCCAAAACCAGAACACCTGAGTGTCCTGATTGCCTCATAACTGACAAACATGTTGGAAATATATTAAGGTGCCGGACCACTGAGAGCTTTGTAAAGTAGAAGGACCCTGCAATCAAATCTAAAGTTCACCGCAGGCAGTGCAGTATTTTTTTTATAGGAAAGATTATCATGAATGTAATATGAATGCTAAATGTCAAATCTGTTTAGATTTAAACAGCTGAACAATGAGGTCAGTATTAGCAAAGACGTTTTTGTGCTTTATTGAGGGTTCTGATTTATTACAGTTGGCAAAAAACTGGAATTATTAGAAGTCTTCTTCCAACTGGCCCTGCTCAACTAATCATCCCATGCTAATAGGGCTGTAATCAACCAAAGAAAATCTTGGTCGACTGAAGTCCTGAAATTTCAACATTTTCGTTAGATTAATTAGCTGCGCAGTACTTGGTAGCCTTGTCCGCCTAAATGAATTATAAATAAACATAAAAAACTAGTAGGCTATTTGCAGTATATTAAATCGTTTTTGACCTAATTATTTTGCACTGAAATGACACACTGGAGTCTGTCGGCTCTGACAGCGTTGCATCACGTGCACCTGCGCAATATCATAGCCTATGATTTCCGAAAATAGTACTATGTCAACTAGTGATATCAGCACAAGAACTGTTGAGGAATATGCAACATCATTTAGACAATTGTTTTTGTCATATGTTATAATAACTGACAGACACTATCATTTCAGCCGCTCTGTGCATAACCTCGCACAGAGCGAGGCTGAACATAGGAGCTCAGCTTCGTCTGTCTGGGGATGCTACCGTCGTTGCGGGCGGGTGCGCCTGCAGTTATAAAACGATTATTAGACAAAACATTGAAATATGCCAATTCTGATATGTTCATATAGCCTACTCAAAACAGACGGGGCAACATAATGCAGACAAGTTAGCTTACCGTTTTTAGGTGATATGCCATGATGTTTGTAGTCGAGCTGTGATTTGCAAACTGTTGCTTGCAAACTTTGCATTCGACTTTTTTCCCGTTATTGTAAAATGCTGCCACACTGCCGATGTCTTTGACATGGTAGAGGAGGACTGACCGTAAATTAAACGCTCACAATTCAATAAATATTCAGCAAACCACCAGACCAAGGCCTTCTAATACTTTCTTCAATCTGTCTCCAGTGGGTTGGGCTAATCCAAAAAAAATGAAAACAAGGGGTGTGTTCTGAAGACAGACTGTTACCTGTGAAACAGGGATGCTCTGAAAACACCCCCATTAGCAATTAGTGCTTTCCACCGGATGAAATTAACAATCGACCAATCAGAATTTTGGTCGAGCCAGAACGTATCGACCAATAAATCGATTAGTCGACTGGGAGATGACAGCCCTACATGCCAATAATCAAATGTGATGTTCTGCTTTGACTTTTTAACATTGAAGGCTTGTACCAACTGTAGCTACAACAGATGCATGATAACGTTTGCACTGATTTGTGTCAGAGTTAATTTTTCACATCTGCGTCCCAATTCCCAAATTATATTCCCAAACTTTGTTTCCCAAGTTTGAGGTTAACACATCTGATGGAATGAAATGGCTCTTGTTATTACCTCCCTGTCACACAGAAGCTAGTTTATCTATAAAACCTTTTCCCCTCCTAACCTTTTGATTTAGTTTTCTTCATCATTACTCAGTCCTTACACCATAAGTGAGATTAAATGAGAGAAATTGATTGTGTCTGGGTGGAAGTATTCCCACTGCCTCTATGAGAAATTATATCAAACTTGCCTTCGTCTTTGTTGTAGTATTCCCACTACTTTCATTTTATTGGGCTGAAGGATGACACATTTTACATGGACCGCCATGACAAGTGGTTTCTCTGATCGTCCAGGTAGCACACAAGGCGTCAGATTTAAAATAGGATGCTCTTTGTCAAGTATGTTGGCGAAAAAGAAAACAATGCATCAGGAACTACTGTTTCCATGGAGTGCTTCTTTTGAAATAAGAGCTGAATGCCTTTTGCCTATTTTTTATACTTTCTTCATAAGTCATTCCTGGTTGGATTCTGCAAACCTTCCTAAAAGCACAAACTGCTCATTTCAACCCACTGAATGCCACGTCAGCAGGTGCACATTCGTGGGATTTTAGTCACATTTCTATACAAGGCTAGCAGTTAAATGTGCTCCATGTGCTAATACCATTTACAAAAATAAGTTACAAGAGTAGAAAAGTCCTGTTGTTGGAAACCAAAAGACAAAAATGTAACAATCTTAGCAGTGTCAGTAGTGATAGTGATATTGCAATAAACCCTGTGTCAAGTGGTCCATGCCGTAGGTCTATAATTCGTAAAGTCACAATGAAACAGCAGTTAGATCATCTTTAGCTTCAGTAATGTAACAATTTCCAATTAAAAATTACATATGTGTGCAAATAGATTTACAAACAGGATTGAAATGAACCATCAGATGTGATCGGATTGTTAAAAACTGCAAAGCGTAGCAAACAAGGCGCAATGCAAAACTGGAGCTGTCGACCAATGCCGAGTAGTAGATTTAGCTTAGGTAGATCAGGAGGAGGAAATCAAAAAATAAATGAATGAATTAAACCTTAAGCACATTCTTTGTAAATGTAAACAAAGGTTTTGCCCATTGCTATCCAAACACACAACCTACTAGTCTGCTGGCTAAGAACTTCTGTCTGTCAGTCCGGGTACTACAGCTATAAATGACCAAGCGCTGTCTCATGTGATAGGACAGTTAGTTAGTTACCCCAAACTACATTTGATTGGATAAGTTTGTGCATACACTCCCGAGTTTAAGATGAGTCATCAAAAATATGATAATGTTTCACAAGGAGAGAAAATAGAGGGATTTTGAACATTTTGAATGAGCAATTTACACAGGGTCATCGGTTAAGAACTTGGAGATTGTTCTTCCCCACTGTGTCTTTACCTCAAACAAGAGTGGACTCTTTGTACCACAATCAGACAGGGTTCATGACAATCTGTAAAAGTCCAATCCAACATGCCACTTTAGAATGATTCAGTACCTATGAGTAGATCTTGAGTACACTCTGATGGAATAACAAAACAATTTAAGACTTGAGTATTATTATATAGATACTATAGCATGTATATGTGCACACAACAATTTCACATACATCTTTGTACCATTTGACTACAATGATGCCTTAAAGTGCTCAGACTGCAGTTTTATGACTGTGCTTAGCCAGGTACACACAGTCCAGGTCATTACCTGGTGTATGCAAGCCATGTAATCCCCAGAGGACTAACTCTACCATGGATCAAGCCTACTGTAGATCTGAGAAAATGAGCCATATTGACAACATACAAGACCCATGTGGGCTCTTCCACAACTCAATTGCACATTAAGGAGGAACACATTACAGTCAGCAATCTGCTCGCAATAAAGCACAGTGAAGAAGCAAGATTGATGATAAAAATGATTGTGGGGATCTCTTGAGAATTGCCTGGCATGTGCCATGAGAAAAATCAGACATGGTCGCAACACAGAGAAGACCATTATATTTCTGTGGAGTAATGTGTCCCTTAAACAGAATTTAGTGGGATGTGCTAAAGTGAGACAGCTGTGTCCTTTTCCAAAGAAACCATCTCTTTCAGGATATTTATCACTTTATGGATTGATTTTCAGTGTTCCAGGCGATAAGAGCTTAATTGTCCCCTATGAATTTGTCCTAATACTTTGGTCTTTTTAGAGTTTAACAATCTTCACAAAAATGAGCACACTACCAGGGCCCTAATTCCTCCTTACCTGTCTTCTTTTTTTAATTTTTTTATTGTGGATTTTGATATTATGAAACAGCCTAGCATGTGTGCTGGCCACTGCGATGAGGAGGGAAAGGCTTGCCATATCAACAGGGACGCCTATTCAATCACCTTAGACAGAAATACATTAAGGCCACTGACTTGGAGAGGGTCAAAACCAGGATTACCTCGATTATGTTTCGATTTTAGCCGCTGCTACCTTGAGCTAGTGGGATTTGATTTCTTTCCCTATACCCACCTCCCATCCCACAGAGAGAAGGGAACCAGGTATTCTCACCGAAGAGTTCTGAAGCCAAATTACCACCAGGCAGAAAGCTTTAATATAGTGTCAGGAACCTTGATAATGAAAATCCTGTTCCTGTAATCATTTTCCCACCTTGGAACTGCTGATCAGTCAATGATTTTAGCTGTGTCATTGGTCAGTTTTCAGTATTTTTTTTTCAAACTTGGTGTACATCCATTGGTCTCTTTACCTTTCCTCTCCCTCATTTCATTTGCCCATTCTCCTCTCCACCTGCCTGCAACACTGGCTCCTTTATCTCACAATAAAACACACTGCTACACTTTCTCCTGATATAAAGGATTGTATATTCTTCATTAATTCTATCAAATTATATCTATCAAATCATGTTGTTTGCTACATTTAATAATCAGAGTCTATACACTGATATTCTGACTGAGGGCAGCATCCAGTTTCCCCAGTAGTCCCTAATGTAGCGATCAGATTACATGATATCAGCTCGACAATGGCATGACCTGACAGAAAGGGCGTTCGGAATTAAAATAAGACTGGGACACAACTATGTCTCATGTGTCCAACCACATTGAAGCCCACTAGTCTCTTGTGAATCAGACCAGCATGGTTTCAACTAATAAGTATTGCATATATGCTTCCAAAATGGTTTGGTTTAAAGGCATGCCTGTTTAATCTGACGAAGTTCAGTAGCTAGAATCCAGTGTGCCTGTGCTACGTATTTACTTCTTAACTTCCTAACATGATATGCTACTATGTGCTTTGATCTACTTTGCTTAATGTCTAACTAAAATCACAATAATTTGAATGTTTTTTTAAAAATGTACTGCTAATGGGTTTTGTATTGTTAAAATGAAGAAAAAAGGGTTGAGCATATTTGATTGGTGACAGAACAAATGGACAGAATTAAACTGCAGACTAGCTTTTAAGTGTTGTGTTAACAGGAGGAGAATCTTGAGGAGAAAGGACCACACCAGTATGCCAACTGAGTAAAATGGCATTTGGAGAGAAGTTCAGAAGCAGTTTAACATGCTACAGCTGAACAGCTAATTAGCTATCTAGCCTGCAAAGTCATTTTAGCAGTACATTGTCCCTGGTAGCAACAAGCCAAGGTACAAGTCATGTTTCATGTTAGTTAGATAAGAAAAATACATTGGCAGGAAAGCCAATGTGAGTAGAGGTTAATGGTAGTGTGACTGTCTTTGATAGAAAGCTTGTGTTGCTACTTAATATGGTTTTAAATTGAGACTATTTGATCGGTTGCACCAAAAAAGTTCTCTATTTACACAGACAGGAAACAAATGCAATCCAGACTGCATACAATTCAATTAGTTTGGACTTTGAGATGCAGCTCACACTGTAAAGTAGGTAAAAACAACATAGTATTGTATAGGAAACTCTGCAAAACAAGCAATAGTTCTAATGAGAAAAGCATTTTAACCTTACATCACAATCAATACATTTAGTCCATCCCATCATCCCTCCATGCAACCATCAACAGATTATATTATCCCTTCTTTGTAAAGCTTTACATTCCTCTATTGTGTTACTTTGTGAAAATGTGTCGACTATACCAGAATGTATTCAGCTGTGCTGTCATTATCCCTCCACTGTGGTTTCCCTGTAAGACTTTAAATAGAAATGCAGTATGTGTTTAAGGGTTTGGGGTTTGAATCACTTTTCAACACTAACATGAGTATGAGGGTTTCAAAGCTGTGCTCTTTGTCCTCCTTTAGATGTCAAGCATTCAGCCAATCTGTGGGTAAGACACAGCATGACAATCTATTTTCAAAGGTCATCTTAAGATAAAAGACACTCAATAAAGCCTCTCTCAGCTTTGTCATAGTAAACAAAGCAGTCAGTTCATGAAGCCCTGTCTCTTTGGCGCCTATATAGATATTGACCAGTCAGCAAAGGACATTCATGTCTGTATGATTCCAGACAAAGAGGTGAGTTATTGCTGTTTGACCTTTGACTTCTCAACTTGGACCCCATTCAGTGGCTTAATGACTTCCTGCTCCTGTGTATTTGATGTGCTGTACTGGCAGAATCACATTTCCCTGGTGTAAGCTGAACAACAAGAACCATATTGTTATTCATAGCTTCATAGCTGCTGGGGACCAGCTGATTCACACAAGAGTTTGCTTTCAGTCTCTGGTTAAGCACTGTTGGGTTTTGAAAATGATTTGTTTTGGAAATCACCCTGTACAGGATAGTGAGTTTCATTCATGTGATAGTTTGGTCTACTGCCCTGCAATACCAGCACATTCTTGTATTGTATTTTGTATCAATGTAAGTATTGAAAGGTAATAAATAATATATTTTCAACTACATTCTTGATTGCAACATTTTGTGATTTTATAGACAATTGTGTATTATCTTTGCTTTTTAGACATTTGACATTCTGGATAATACATGTATGCTTATTTGCTGTCTTTCAGAGAGAGTTGCATAAAGCTGATACCATTTCCATTTGGTAGATCCAGGAATCTTTGCTTTGCTTTAATACACAGTATCCAGCTCTCCATAATACATCTGTTGAATGAACCATTTAAACATAAATTGCCAACCACCACCTCTAAAGGCCAGTTCATGGTTCCGTGGACAGCTGTGGACCTTGGTTGCACAGTTGATTGAATACCTACTACAGTCGGGGGTCCGCATGCACAGAAACATTCCACATGTGCACACAGGTAAACAAAGTTGAAGCGTGATAACTTTCCAGAGTTGTAAAATCCAGGTTGTTAAAATTACAAACTACTGTGCAGTGTTTTTCTGATCAGCCTTTGACGAAATATCTCCTATCAGATTTGCTGGAACGTATTTCATTGTCTCACCAGCACTTGAAACAACCCACCCACGCAGACCCTCGCAGTCACACAGATGCAGAAAGCATGAATGGGCCATATAGATGTATAGATTACTCTATAGAGATTAAATGTATTAATTAGTGAGCTTTAGATGTGTTAGTAGGCTGATTTTTTGAACGTAGGCTGTCCTCAACCTGCTTCAAGTCTTTTTTAATGCTAAGCTAGAGTGGAGTATAGTAGACTTGACAATGGTATTGACCTTCTCATCTAAGTCTACAAGAATATTTCTCAAAACTTTTTATTTAAGACAGAAAGTGTATTGTTAACTTGATATCTGCATTGAAGGATAGACAGTGTAACCTTGTCTCACTGCTGATTTGTATGTATTTTCTCATCAGTACAAGTGTAACCCTGGCAGCTCTGCAAACAGTGACCTTCTAACCAAACTCAGTATCCACAAAGGCACCAAATTGATTTGAGGATCTGTGTAGGACAATGTCTGGGACCTTGACAAATGGGATTTTTTATTTTATTTAAACTTGCCGTCTAACAAACTCTAGAGGCTTAGGGGGGCAAAGCTTTATGCCAGCACCCCATGTTATGATGTCTACATAATATAATCATTGGGGCACAATGTACATCACCAAAACAATCTAACTGATCATACATATCTTAGAGGGAAGTCACAGCACTGCACTGTACCTAACTGGAGATGGGCTGGGGGCCCATCAAAAACCATCACATCCTTGATCCCTACTATTAGAGATACAGTTCCATAAAGGTCAATAGCAGCCACACTCCAACAATCATGGTGAAAAGGAAGTAGGTATTAACAGACTAGCCCACTCTTTTTCAATTATATTGTAAACATTTGATACCTATATTAAACAACAATCAGAGAAAGATGGGGAGGTTGAGAGAGTTTCAACAAAAGCCCATGACCAGATTCAAACCAGACAAATTGCTGTTAACGGTTGACGTTACTGATTGTATAGCCCCTTCAGTTCCAGCACCTCATTCGAGCAACAAAGGCCTCTTTGGAGTGTAAAAGTCAGACGCCTGTAAAGGAAGGCCCTCGGCAACCTACAGAAAACTGCTTTACCAATAGTGGGGAGACGGTGACATTTTTACAGTTTCTATTATGATCAACCAGCACAAATGTATAAACCTGTAATTCACAGAACAGAGAATTCAATCCCTTCATGGAGTCTTGGATAACAAAGCTATGGTTGTAAATGTATAGTCTACAATACAAGAAAGTTGATCCCTGATAAACCCTTGGTTGGCTTAATTTCTCTTCACTAGTCTTCCCTCCCCATGTATAAAGTTTTTCAAGTTTCTCCAAATAAAGACAGTGGCATACGATGTATTTCAAGGCCTTTTGATGCTTTCAGTTAAGATCTTTTCATTCTTTATTTTCAGGGAGTTCATTTTCAGCTCTAATTGTATATTTCATTATCTGTCTTTAATATCTTCAACTGAGCTTAAAGGTACCCCCCCCCCCCCCAAATGCTCAGTTTTTAATGTGGATTATGTTGAATGTGTCTTCACGTTCTAGAAACACAAAAGAGCTAAGCCAAACTATCCCTCACTCTCCACAATCAGTACTGTATTTACTAGATCCAGTTTCCTCGTAAACTTTGCTAGGCTCTGTTTCAAAATTGTGGGTTATTATTTAAAGAGCCTACACAGTACTACACAGAGCAGAAACTGTTTTTCTATAAAGTCGCAAGTAATTTCTGACACATTTTGGAGTAAATACTGCGTAATTCAGAGCTAATTTCCAGTCTTTTTTCATCTGTTATCACTCACACTGACTGTGTTTCATATTAGTTCTCTGATATTCCTAGAGTTTATTTACTTTCATTAAAAAAAGGCCCCGGAGTAACACTGACTTTCTGTTTGCCCCGTTGATGACCATATACCACCTCAGCAGGACACATCATCAATAAAAACAAATCCTCTCAATTGGACTGTTCTGCTCAGTAGCAAGCAATGGCAGTACGTAATGACAACTGGTAATGAGATAAGCAGAAGAACCAGGAAATCAGATTCTCTGATTCCATGCCCAAGGTAAGTATTTATTTCCCCAGGGTGTATCTAAAGAGGAAATGTTTGAGTAAATCAGACCTTGTTTTTTCCTGCAGATACACTTCTCGGAGATCTACTTTAATTAACCAGAATTCAAGGACATATCCACTTTACATTTTACTGCTGTCAGATGAAGACCATGTTTCTGTATAAATCAGCCATGAATGTTCGGTGATAAGCAGAAAATGGACGAAATCTTAGTGCATCCTTGTGTGCTGCTACATGAAAAACTTTAAAGACTCAGGCTTTCCAAACTTCTCACAGACTCCCTAATTAAAAATAAGCTCATAGCCAAAATTCAACTGCAAGAAAAAAATATTTAACTTGTCCACATCAACACTTTTCTCTTCCAAAACCGTAAAAGCCGTTGAAGGAAGACTGTCAACATGGGTTGGATAAAATAGTATCAGTACAAACCACTTTAACACACCACATGAAGCAAGTAAAAGATCTAAGAGAAAAGTGTGAAGACATGGAAGGGAGGATGAAGAGAGGGAACGTTCAAATTGTGGGAGTCGCTGAGCAACTAGGATCAAGTTCTGCTACAATGGTTTCCAAACTTCTTAAGGACTCCAGATGGACAAATGTGTGAAGATTGAACACTCATACTGCACCCTGACATAGAGAAAACTTGGAGATAATGATAACGACGTCATGGACATCCTGAGAAAAGCCAATGACCATGGTGGTCAACTCAACTATTGCAGCAATGCAATCACCATATTCCTGGACTACATAGACAACCTCGCTGTGAAGCCAGAGCTTTGACCATGAAGTCAAAGAGGCCTTCAAAGACATCAGGAAGATGCCTTGAGAAAGACTAGGAGTCCTCTTTACTGCCAGATTTGGTCTCCCACAACAACTAGGAGGGGGAGTTTTTCTCTCTTTTTTAGATGCTACCAAAGCCATTGACTGAAGAAAAAGGTCATCCCAACAACTGAGACGGATAATTGACTGAACATTCTGCAGGAACCGTTGTTCTGTTCTGTTTGTTTTTTATCCAAAGGTGAGCACTTAGAAAGTCTGTTAACACAGCTGCCTGTTCTAACCTCCAGCCTGGAACTTACCCTAAAGATAATACTTCACTTCTTTTTACTTATCACATAAACATTCATCATCATTAATCTAACATCAACCCTATTTTTACCCTCAAGGTAGAGTTACACAGGATAGAAGACACACATATTTTTACTAATTACTGCATGTGGTCATGCATTATCATGGGATACAGGTCACAGTCCAACAACTAAACAACAGAGAAAAAAATACATCATTTTTAAATAAGGAATTTATCACATTTGTAACAACTGAACTAAGTAAATATCTAGAGACACATTTCTCACCCAAAATATCACAATCTCATTCTATGAGACTGTGCTTAAGTATACATTAGAGGTTACTTTATCATATTTACAAGCATGAAAGAAAAACAGCTTGAGCAACAACATAAAAGAACACTGCCCTCCAATCTACCCATTGCTCTCAAACAAACATGTAGAGATCTAAATAGACTCATCACTGAAAAACTTGAGGGCAATTTTTACCAACCAATACTATTAAGTGGTAACAGGTCAAGTTGATTGTTAGCAATAATACTTCAACAAACAGCAATCATCATCATCTCATAATCCAACACTCACAAAATATGGTCAAATAGAGTCTTTTGCAGAATCGTATAGATGGATACATGGATAACTTGCACAGATGATAAATAATTGGCACAATTATTGAAAGATATCAAATAAAAAAGAGTAATCTGAGCCTATGGAAAAATAATTGGATGTACCAATTAATGGGAATGGGAAATACATCAGGTTATATCTATACTGAAAAACATTAAAAGTAGGTATAGTAGGGAATTGTATAAAACATTTACAAAACAAAGCGACAGTATCACCTTTACTGTTAAATGCGTGTCACTATGCTTTTATCATAGATAAGGGAGGGGGCCATGTATGGTTGAAATACATTAAGAAGGCAACGATTCCACCAAATGCCAATCATATAGGTCCATATCACTGCTAAATGCAGACATATATATATATCTTAACAGCCATTCTAGCAAGACACATCAATAAAATGATCAGAAAAATAATCCATCCTGATCAGATCGGTTTATTATGGGAAGCTATTACGGGGACAATGTCAGAAGATTACTAACTTTAATGAATCATTCAAAAGTCAAGTAGGAGGAAGCTATGATATTATCCCTCGATGCCCAGAAGGCATTCGATCAAGTATCCTGGCAATAGCTATTTCAAACATTGAAATGATTCCAATGTGTCCTAATTTCATAAAGTGGATACAAACACTATATACTGATCTACAAGCTGCTGTTAAAATGAATGGGTTTTCTATCAGACCATTTTGCACTATAGAACGCAGCTGCAGAAAGAGCAGCTGTTCAACATCAGTACTGAACCATTAGCACAGCTTATTAGAGATGACAATAACACAAAGGGACTGACAATAAATTAAGAACATTAATTTTCATTGAATGTGCTTTTATGTCTAGCTGAACCCGTAACAACAATCCCATACTCAAATGATCTTATTTCCACTTCTCAGGTTATAAAATAAATGTGGTGAAACAAATGCTATGGATGTTGGTGGTAGAATTTTACAAACGGTCAAACCCCAGAGTGGGTTTATATGGCTTTAAGATGACATTAAATATCGTGACATTCAAATCCCCTCATTCCATGCAAATTACAAAAGCAAATTATTATTAAAGACTTGGACTGATGGTCAACGTTTTCCCTGTTTCTGTTAAGCCATATTGAGAGCATATGCATGAATGTGCTGCCTAGGCTTAGACAGGCTCATTTCATATTTATATGGCAAGGAAAGCACCCAAGAATTAGACTTAAAACATTGCAGCTATGTAAACCACATGGAGGGCTCAAACTCCTCAATCTAAGATATTATTTTTGGACCACATGGTTAAAACCTTTAACAATATAGATCCAGGATTTTCCATGTACTTTCTGGCTCAACATTGAAAAAAAAAGTTGATGTGTGTGGCCCCTATAGACCTTGCATTTCCTAGACATCCCCTTAAGAGAAACTAGGTGGATGAACTAGTCACACAAAAAATAAAATAAAACAAACAAAACAAAATAAAATAATATATGTTGGATTCCCTAAAGTAATTTCAACACTAACTAATGTTAGATTCATATGGGATTTTGTACCCTCCCATATAGATTCAGGTTTTAGAAAATGGTCAGAACATGGACTCACTAATCTATGCCAAATCCACAAAGATGGCAGTATTAAATTATTTGAACAGTTAAGAGAGGAATGTATTCTTCCTAATGCAGAATATTTCAACTTTTTAACAAAACATTAAGAATGGGATAAAGTCTTGGTGCCCAATTGAAGAGTTATTGATACAATTACAAACAATGATTGGGGAAAGAAAGAAAGTTGTATGTCATTTTTAACCAAAGACTTTTAATAATACGCTGCAGATAAAAGGAAGATGAGAAACTGAAATGAATACATACATACGATAGGCCGAATGGGAAGAAATGTGGACTGAAGCATACATAGTAACCAATTCAAATACATGGAGGGAATTCAAATGGAAGGTAATTACGAGATTTTTTCAGACATCAGAAAGAGTGGCTAAAATAGGCCAGACACACTCAAATAAATTGTGCTACACAAATTGGCAACCCTACCCAATTAAGAACATTTTAGGAAGAGGTGTTTGAGGCCCTTACACAAGTATTAAAGAAGTATTCCACCAAGAGATCCAAAGGTAGCACTATTGGGAGTAATACCTGAAGGCAATGATGAGAGAGCAGCAGTTAAATACATCACAGTTAAGTGATTAAACCTTACCTCCCAACACGAAATATATGGACTGAGAAGATATGTGACATTTATCATATGGGCAAGTAAATGCTAAATAAGATGTATTGATGAAAAGCTGGAGCCCTGCCATGGCTATATTAAAAGAGTGATATGATCTAAATCCTTCATCCTTTCATCCTAAATTGGTGAAATTGAAATAAAAATTGAGTTGAAAAATGCCCTAAGTTTCCAGGGAACACACTAGAACTGCTAGATTTATAACTTCACTATTGGAAATAGTAGCCCTGACTGTATTTACACAAACACACACACATATATATATATATATATATATATATATATATATATATATATATATATATATATATATATATATATGCTGTGGGCGTATCTAAAATTAGCAACCTGAAGGAGGTTCAGCAGCTTGGGAATGAATGAAAGATGATGGCCGGGAGATTTATCCTCCGAGTTCATCAAGATGTAAAGCTTTAAGTGTTGCTAATGAGAAGGTTAGATGGCACATTAAATCATTCCTCATCATAGCAGCTAATTGGATTTTGTCTGTTAATCCAAGTTAAATGTTTGTTTCTCCCACACATTTCCCTTTCAAAGTAGTAAACTTCAGCAGGTGGTCGGCCTAAGGGTGACGGTAATAGAAACATTATGAAAAAAACATTTAAAAATACACACAAATAAAACCATAATGTTACATTTTCATAATGACTATCCAGTGTTAATTCAAAATTAAAGTTAAATGGTCAAATAAACATTCACGCTGGATTCACCATGACGTTGTGTGGTTAAAGCTGTAATAATTGAATCTTTGACTGGACAGCCAGTGATAACGTCATTTAATCCATTGTTAACATGAAATTACTAAAAAAAACTATACTAATATTTCTATGAATATAGTGCAGCTTTAAAGTGTGGTATTCACTGGTTTCATTTCAGAAAAAGTTCATATCTCTGGATTAAAAGAACAACAAAAACATTTAACTTTTGGACTTTGATGAAACGGAACGTCCAATCTTCTGCATAGAATTTGGATTCGACCTTGTTAAATAAAAGGTACAATACTTAGCAATGAATGTTGGCATTGGATGTAAATGGTGCAATGCATGCTTAATATATAGAAGCGCAATTTTCAAAATAATGGACTGATATGCCAATAAAAGGATTACAATGATTTTGCCCGAGTAATTCAGCATTCATCTCTTAACTGTGTTAACGTGCATGGTTTGTGATGTGAAGCTTAGACACGTAACTATAATGTTGGCACATGCATATGGCTTGGAATATATACTAACGTTATTATTTGTTACCTAATCTGGGGAGTTTTTAATATTATTTTTTGACTTTATTGAACAGCTGGTGGCAGAGAAGTCGACAGTAACAAGGGGAGAGAGAGAAATGGGTAAGACATGCAACAAAGGTCCTTTGCCAGACTTGAATCAGGGATGTTGCAGGTATATGACATACACTGTAACCAACTCCAACTTAATCATTTTAATAACATCTGAGACTAGGACCACATTTCAAGTCTCTTTCTATGCTGGGCATCATTGAAAACACACATTAACTTGTACCTGATAAATGAGTAATAATAATAAAAGTACCAGCAGGAAGATACAACAGTTATTGCAAGAAGAGATATTTGGAAGAATAAGGCAAAGCTATTCTGTGACAACTCAAAGCCGAAAATACAGTAAAGTAAAGCGAAGTTCACATAAATCTTTCCCCTCAGTAGACATGTATCTTGGAGGAGGCGCCACTTCCATCACAACAGTGAGCTTCTCTATTACATGTTTGACACAAACACTGATGGAATAAAACAGCATCAGCAGGTTCCTCTCAACTCCCTCCCAACCTAAAATCAATTCCTCAAATTCTTTCTTCTACCCTGTTGGAATCCTCACATCAGCAAGAAAACTACAGCAACCATAAATGTTAAAACGATAACAAACTGAGCAGATAAAAAAAAATATGAATGTCTTATTCCACGATTCCCCGCCAGACACAGTAGGGAATCTCCAGGAGAAAAACTGACAGAGTAGGTAGGGGGGTGATTGGAGGGAAGGATGAGTGTAAATTAAGTTGGTTTTGGTGCCTTTCTGTCGTTCTGTGTGTAGAAACCTCATTTAACTAATTGAGCATACCCATAAAACACGAGGTTTTCTAAACACTGGCCTTACTATGTGAGCAGAAACCATTATCCCCTGCACACTGCGGTTAAATTCATGTAGATCACCCGATGAGAACACGATGAGTGAAGCAAAAAAGGGAAACATCGCACTCAACAGTCTGAAGCATCGATAAAACAGTACATAGCCCATATTCTCCATATTTTCCCCATCTTTCATTTGTATATGATGTGATTTCAGCGGCCCTCTACTCTATACCAACTCTGCTGGGGTCAACACTTTGTCTGGTGGGTCAACAGAAACAGTGATCTAGAGATTGCACACACTAATGAATATGTCACCATATGAAATTCACTCCTTGCAGCATTTATCTTCCAATTAAAAAAGGGGGGTTCTGCTGGATTACATGAACAGACCATGGCATTCAGATGAAACTGTCTATCAAGGTAGTTGGGCTAGGCAGTGTAATGTAGTGTGACCTAAGCAAATATAGTCTGCTGATATGTTCAAAACGTCATTTAACATCAGTTCCAGGGCTTCCATGGAGGCGATAATGCCCACCCAAAAATTGGCACATTTTATCATGTATATTGATGAATCTGTTAGCTAGTAGTGTGTCTGTGTTAAGGCCTTTTCATACTTCCTGTGTTCCACATCTTGTTATGTGCAGCACCATTTTCCTTCCCCTCAGCCTGTCGCTACACATTAAGTTCCAATCTATTACGTTAAAATACCTGTTAGGAGAAGCAGAAACATGCAGGGCTAGGTTCAAACCACTTGTGGCTGAAGCAGTGGCAGCCCACAGGACCTGCAGGACTGACCCAAGACTTTGGCACCGCGCTCACGGCTGTTGTGTTCACTGTTACTGTTGACATGAACACAAATTAAACGCAGGACCTATGTACTGTAAGTGTAGAGGCATTTGAGGGGATATGCAGTGATTCGTGACTTTAAAAGAATGTGGGGAGGGGTAAAGTGGGGTGGCCAGTGGCCCCTTGGCCCCCATACTTCTGGCACCAGTGCTGCTGAGCCCTTTTTCAACCAAGTACTGCAGTACCAGGAACTAAAAAGCACCAAGTCCTAAACTCAGAATCTTAATCAGAAACAAAACAGTTCCATTCCTACATTCACTTCCACTGCACCTGAAGAAAGATCATGAACCACTAATGAACCCATAATGGATTAAAACACAAACACTGTGTTTGAGATTTTTGTAAATGTGGCTGTGGCTCGGGAGGTAGAGCAGTCGTCCACCAATCGGAAGATTGGCAGTTTGATTCCTGGCTCCTCCAGTCCACATGTCGATGTGACCTTGGGCAAGATACTTAACCAAGGGTGTGTGAAGGTGTGTGAATGTTAGTCTCCATCTGATGAGAAGGTTGGCACCCTGTGTGGTAGCTCCTGTCATCATTGTATGAATGTGTCAACCGGTGAATGAGACATGTAGTGTAAAAGTGTTTTGAGTGGTCAAAAAGACTAGAAAAGCGCTATATAAGTACAGTCCATATGCCAAAGCAAAAATGCAGTTTTAGTATTGTTTGGTAATGGACAAAAACGACATACAAAAGCAGCAGGTTAGTGTTTCTGAATGGCTCTCTCTCAACATCAGATCTCTGTCCTCTCAGCGGTAATCTAAAACTGGCTTTTAGAACTATTACAAAGTTCATCACTCGAAGGCAGCATGTCTGGCATCGGTTTATACTCTTACTGTAGCACAAACGAGTCATATTTCCAGATAATGTGGATGGTTGCTGTTGCTTTGATGTTGTTTATCTGTATCTGAAACAAGATGTGCTGCAAACCAAGTGTAACTGCAAAATGCAGCCATACCGTCATCACATGCGTTAATGAGATTAAGATGAGGAGTGCAGTTAATTGATGAAATGAGCACTTGAGCCAATATCGTGTGTTTTGTCTGTGAATGTTTGTGTATGGTTTGAGACACGAGTGCTGGATGGCAACATTGTCTGCCTGTAGCTACTGGTTAAGTGAGGACATTACTGTACACACCCGTACTAAAAACTCTTTAAAAAACTTTAATATAACTTCTGCATAAAGCAACTAGACCTATGTTATATATTTTACTGAGTTGTGTACTTACATTAGACTAACTGTTTTCAACAATGTTGAAACCCTGAGAAATCTGTACTTTTAAATCATTTGATCGTCTGTCAATGACGGCATATTTGCGCATCAGCATTGCGGTTGTCTGCCGTAGATTGACTTTTTATCCAGTTTTAAGCCACATTTTTGAGTCTTGAGTTATCAAAGAAACAAGCTGAGCAAATGTTAGCAGCAGCTTGGCTTGAAGTTTTTTTTAATTATTTTTAATCATTGGGTCAGTTTGTTTTGGAGAGGAGGAGACCTCTGCGGATAACTTGCTACTGGTAAAAGACCTCCTGAACGACGAACACTGAAATAATCCTAACAGTGTGAGGCTGATTACAGTGACAGCAATGGTGATTGTTTAACAATGAAGACTACAACTCCCATGGTCCCTTGTTTCTTCATGATGTCATGAACCTCTGTCTTTGTTATTGTTTTGATTGAGAAACCCTTAGTGGCAGAAAATGATATTGAATATTAAAATATTGTGTGTTTAAACAAAGATGAATTCAACAACATTTTTATTTACTTTTGATGTTTTTGACAATTTCTATGCATCATTAAATAAGATTTAACTCTAGTGTGGAAGATCATTCGTATTAGTTATATGAAGTTCTGTGCGTTAAGTTACATGATGACACCTGAACATGTTCCACTCACTAAAGAAGAGGATACTGCCTGAAGCTTGGGGAATAGCTAACTAAGTGATTGATTAATTGAGTTATAACATAGAATTAATTACATACAATTAGATACCCCAGCTTGATACGTCACAGGTGATCCATGTATTTTTATACCAAAAAATGCAAAGGGTTCTTCCTCAGGGGAGTATGCGTTTTAAGTAAAATTTGCAGAAATTAGCTGTTTTCCTGATGCAATTTTCGGCTGGATGGTGGAACGTATGGAATAGTCACCAAACATTTTAATGCTCCTCACTGTGGGGACCATGAAGATCCAGAGCAAATGGAAACCTGCCCAATGCTATAGATTCCTTGTTTTGGACCAACATGATGGGTAAAGGGAAACTTATTACTAAGAGGGTTATCTCACTCATGAATATCTAAAATCAAATTCCATATCAAGAATGGTAGTTGCTGAGATGTTGCTGCAGAAAAAAAGTCTTGGAGAACTGATTGCCACTCCTACCTTCCCAATAATGTGGGAGACATGTTATGTCATTGTGACCATCTTGCAAAGCAGATTTATTGATGTTGTCATATAAATTAGTGTTACTCCATAGTGCTGATTGAGACTAATTTGAGAAGAAAAAATACATATTCTTGATTTAGTATTTACAAGAAAGACCATATTCAGCTCAAGTGCAAGGACTAAGGTATGACAGTATTGGAAGTTGGAAGCTACCTTCCCTTGGAAATGCTTAATGAATACAATGACCAAATAGTTACTTGTCAAAAGCTAAAAGAAAGCTTGGCACTGGAAAAAAACTCCATGTGTTATAGTCCCAGAGTACTCATTATGAGAAGTCATTTAGTTTCACCACATAATATGAAACTATGACATCCAATTTAAGTCTAATGAGGCCATTTCTTTGAAATGATTAAATGTCTGAGGCCACACAAATCAGAAATTTGCCATTGCTGTTCTTAGAAAACTACTGGTGTATGTGAGGTTATTTTTACCACGCCGGTATTTGCTCTACATTTGAAATGTAGATGGCCGCCCACTTTGAGCCTGGTTCTGAGGTTTCTTCCTGTTAAAACGGAGTTTTTTCTTGCCATTGTCGCTAAATGCTTGCTCATGTGGGAATGTTGGGTCTCTTTATAAATTAAAACTTGAAGAGTACGGTTTAGAACCTGCTCTATGTGTAAAGTGCCTTGAGATAACTTTGTTGTGATTTGGCGCTATACAAATAAAGATTGATTGATTGATTAACCTTTTGCATTACCTAAAGCACAATTCACACAGTTCAATTGATGAAGAATATATTGACGAGTATACAGTTACTGGAAGTCAACATTTTGAGAACTGAGTCATCAAAGCAACAATTCAAACTCTGTGTAGAACATTTAGAAAACCCTATAGAAGAACATGAGGAGAGAATTGATGCTTTAAAAAAATAACCAAGAACACATCAGTTTGGAAATCACTGCTTCTCAAAGGATTATTATTAGCAAAGGACACCGGTGTTCCCCATATCTGAGAGGAATTATGCGCTAGAATTCTCACACTTATAATGATGCAACAGAATTAAACAATTAAATTCACAGATAATCTCTGTAATTATTTCAAATCGCTGGATATCACATGCAAACATTAGTCCCATATGAGAAAAAACAGCTGTCTACACCCAAGCAGCCAAGTGGAGTTTGGCAGTAGAAGACTCACCATGTGGCTGGGTCTCCAGAGGCCCACTGTCTGGACTTGGAATTGGACTGATGATGATGGTGATGATGGTAATGATGATGATGATGATTTTGATGATGGTGGTGATCATTGGGGATCAGTCCTATTTTTGACTGTAATGCAAGAAAGGTAAAAGAGGAGTAGGGGCGGAACACAAACTGAGTTCAACTCTGTACTTTTCAGAAGGGCTTGGCTTCTAGTTAGGTCATAAAACATGAAATAGATATATGAAATTCACACATATTCTATTCAGAGCTAATAGAATATGTGTGAATCCTGAGTGAGGCTCACATCTGATAATTTCTTTGAATTATCAGTAATAATTCAAAGAAAATATGTCAAGTAATTATAGTACTAATGGACCACATTTTATGTGCGATAAAATGTGTCTTCTGCAGATCCACATGGATGGTGCTGGTCAGATGATATTTTTAGCAGCCAGTAGTACTTTCTTCTGTACAGCTAAAGGCAGACAAAAACAGTATCTCAATGGGCTCCAGGGTTTGGATTTGTCACTGTAACTCGAAAACTAAAATGAAAATAAATTAAATTTCTCCAGTTTTAACAGATTGTTCTTTGTTGACTATGTGAGAGAATAACAGGGCCTCAGCTGTCTCCAAGGTCTCCACACAAGCACTTCTTCGTGCCCATTGTAGCAGACCTCAAAGAGCCACAAACGGAATAAGAGAAGAGGAAAGAGAAACTACTGTAGCCAGCGCCTGTCCAAGCACAGCCATTTCTCATACATTTTTTAGTATTAATTAACTGTTAATCACTGTCTCTTTACAACTACAAAACGTCTCACTTATTTCTGCCTCAACTTCTTTTTGCTGTTTAATCAGGATATATGTCTGGATTAATGTCACAACAGTGGGCCACTTGAGGATTCCAAATGCTTCTCTGTTCAGGCCAAGTGTCCTATGGTCAGCCCAAGGTCCCTCATGGTCAGTCACTAACCCCCCAAAGAAGAAAAAGTACCTTTTTCCTGAACTGTCTCCATAATGTAGATCAAACACTTATCTAAAATGAACGCCAACCAAAAGAAAGATCCTGCTTCTTTTACACCCTAACCCAAACAGAATCTATGGACACCATTGAGCTTCAGATTTTTTCGATAGTTGGTTACTCTTTATGAACTAACTGGATAGCAAGAGATGTGAAAATACGACTTTATTAACATTAACATTTAGGATAATTATCCTGCTGCAGTATAAGTCCTCCACAAAGAAGCAAACCAGAGGTTGTAGTATGCCTCTGATGAATGGAGTGGCAATTCTTCTTGGTCAGGGTGTAGTCAATTCGGTGCAGGTGCTGAATTCCACAGTAGACAAAACACTGCCAGACTACAAAAATATTCCTACCACCACTGTCACTACTGTTTCACTGTCAGTTTGATACACAGGTATCATTCCCTCTCCTGTTTATCTTCTTACATACACCCTTCTGCCACCGCCATAAATCTTAAACTTGGATTCATCAGTAAAGAGGACTTTTTTTTACAGTCATCCACTTAGCCCCCTCTTAAGTGTTTGGCTTGTTTTTCCTACTGAGAAGTGGTTTAGAAACTGCTACTCTTCCTCTTAGACCACTACAAGACAACCTTCTTTTGACAGTACTTTAACAGATCAGAGCCTTACGTTCTTTATTTAGCAAATTCTGTATCTATAATGAAGCTTGATTTATTGATCTTCTGACGATGTGGCCACTTTTGAGCTGCTTGATCTTGTTTTGGATACAATTGATCCAGTTTATTTTAGAGCTCCATGCCTTCTCAATGTTAAGTCTCACCATGATTTGATGCTGAGAAACCCCTTCTTTGCTTAGAATAACAATTTGACTTGAGGGTTAGGGGTACTTACTTTGTTTCCCACTATCACATTGCTACTTAGTGAGCAATGATCTGCTGTTAACTTGAGGCACAGTCATATTTATAACAGGGGAACACTGGCTGCAATTTGAGTTACTTGAACAAGCCACTGATGGTTAGATCAAATTCACTTGAGTGTCATCTGAACGCATGCTTCAATGAAAGGGATACAACTCAAGGAAATCTGACCTTTCATACAAAGTAGTCAAGTTGGTCAATGCCAAAAAATGTGCTTAAATGGTGTAGTATCTTAAATATTTCTTCTTTACTTTACATGCTAACATCTTGTGCTTTTAAATGTTTCTGAATCCCCTATCACTGGATTATTTTCAGGTGTACGTGAAAATATTTGAGATTTCAGACGTTCACCATATTTTTACAGCAGTGATACAGACATTACACAAGGAAGATTAAGGAGGTTCACTGGTGTAAAGGCAGCTGGGAAATACCACATTTGGCACACAGTGAAAGACCATGTCTCTTTCCCCTAGGGTTGACTTTCAAACCACTGTGAGCTGGCAATTGACTCTAAGCTCATTATATTGAGATACATCCATGTCAACTGGCCAAATGCATCCAAGGAGCATTTGGCTTTGGATCAACCAACATGTGTTTCTGACTCCAGAGCAGACTTTCAGACCTCATGTTGGAATCTCATACTGTAAGAGGGCAGATTGAATCCTTTCTCACGCATTTCCTCGGTGTCTGAAAAAGGGATCTCTGCTATGTCAACTGGATAAATTAAATAAGACTGACTGCTGTTCAGTGATCCCTCTGTGTCTCTAAGCCTTCACGCTTAACTTATGCCTAATGAATGAATAAGTCGGATTGCTATGTAGACTAGATCCTTCTATGGTATCTGACTCTATTAATGGTCAACTTTAATTTTTTATGGCTTCTCAGTTATTCCTTGAATGGTAAAAGATTGAAGGTGTTACTATAAAATAAACTTAGACTTAAGACATTACTTGTCTTAGATGTTAGCTCATGGTGTGAACTCTTTGAACCAGTCGGCTAAGACCACATTCAGCATTGTGTCCCTTTATTTCTATCTGCAAATCTCTGATTAAGTTCTATGTAACTAAGAAATCCAAGTTTTGAATAATGGTCTCCTTATATCCAGACACATAAAAAGCTGGGATTTGAACTGAAAAGTTATGAGAAATAATCTTGGAAGAATATTTTACTCGAAACCCAAGTTTTACCTTCAGGTGTGAAATTCAGGCAAAGATTCAAGGGAGGCGCATGTCAGAGCAACCGTTGTTTTTGGGTGTTTTGTTTGTTTATCTGTTTTGAAAGCCCCAGTGTTGAGAAGATTGTCATTGTGGGTTGACATGCCAGTATTCCAGAAAAGCAGCAATTTGATTAAATTCGCTCATTTGATTCATAGGTTGTGACTCCTGCATCTTGACTGCTCTTTCTGTCCATACGATTTTCTGGTGTGTGCTACAAAAGCACCAGATCACTCACAATCAATGCACTACGTTGTGTTTTAGCCCAGAAGCAATCCTACCAGAACTAGATTGGTCAGGGCCATTGTCCAACCTATGAACTCTAACCATTTTCAAACCTCAGAGGTGAAAATTATAAAAACAAAATTGAAGAAGAAAAATCAAGAAATTGGCCTTTCATGACAAGATTGTGTTTTCCCCTAAGTGCACTCATGTCTTCTAATTACACCCCATTTGATGGTCTTTACACATTGTGAATGCCACATTTTTACACACATCAGTCCTAATAAGCTGATGATTTGTGCATTCACACTGTGGCATTTCAGTGTTCCAAGTGTGCTTTCTGCCTTAATTAGATAAAGAGAGAAAAGCATGTTAGCATAGTTGACATCTTAGAGAAATGAAGGCTGTGGCAAGACTAATGGCTGTGCAGTGCTGTTCAACAGGCCTGGAAGCTCTGCTGCTACTGCTGATGTTTAGCCTTTAATTGGCTCAGGGGTTCAGTTTTACTACTGACATTGAAAATACACATACACATGCATGTATACACACACAGCTAAACCACATGCCGAGCACCTCAGGCTCAGCTATAGGAACTGATGTATAACTAACATGGAATTGGAAACGCAGATAATAATGTAAGAGTAAATAGCTAGTTTGCTACAAAGATAATGTTTACCTAGGTATTTAAGATGATTTGTGCTAATTAGGCTGTTAAGCACACTAAGAATTTGGCTACTAAGCAAATTCACTATTTACCCACAATATAGTTTTAATAGGTGTAATAGCTTTTTCTGAAAAACAACAAAAAATAGCCAGTTCAGCAAAGTTATCAGACCAGCAGCAGCTAGGTCTGATGCTCCAGGTCCTCTTCCAGTAATTCAGCCAGGACCAAAAGTGCTTAATGTACAATTTACATTGTGGATATCTGATACAGATATCACTCGTTTCATATTTTGCAGTTACCGCAACAGCAAACGTGCCCCCGTGGCAGCAAATAGGGAGGGGGGAATTTATTTTATCCGGCTGATTTCTGTACCAGCTACAGTGCACACCAACAACCACCAGGTGGCACACATGAGCAATCTAGATGCATCCACTGAGTGGCAGCTTTAGAGTTAAACTTTAATGCTACAAATGATTATCTTTTAAAATTATTAAATTTACTTTTACTTAAGTAGGCTTACTACTACTATTGGACTTCGCTACATTTCAAATTACATGGGGGGGGGGCACAACTGCACATTCAGCTCCCAATAGTGTGCATTGAAGCAGCAAAGCAACTGTGTTTTTACACACTACAGTTCAAGCTACACATGAGCACCGATTTGATATGAGGATGACAGGTTCTGAATCCCAAAGCACTATCTGTACAACAATATGGAGAGCAATTTACAAACACTGACACTGATTTGAGAGTGTGGTTGATTTATCCTACTTGAGCAGTGGTCCAGCCAGATGCCACTGATTTGAGTAACAGTGTAGTTAGGTTGCTGGGGCAGGTTTGGCAATGACTTTCATACAATAAATACAATAATGTGATTTGTTAATACTGTAATGGAGGGATTTTTTCTCAAAAGGCCTGATTATGAATTACATGGAATGATGGTATCTCTGGGCAATTGAATCGAAAGCAACTGGACTTGTTATATGTCTATGAAGAAGTTTCACCTCTTATCCAAGGGGCTTCGTCAGTTCTTGTGTGTCTGACCAGTCTGTGCTAGTCTGACTCGCCTCCGGGACTTCACTATTCTCATCTTTTAAGTGGACAAACACCAACCAACACTGAACTTGGAAAAACCGTGCATTTTTTTTCAAACGTCTAAGAATATGATGGCTCTTGCCTTTCTGACGATGGTGATTAGATAGTCAAGGATCATGGTCATGATCACCGAGGCTTGATAAATAGTGTCCCTGAACTGGAACACATCGAAAACTGGGACAGAACACCCATGTTACTGTTGGGCTGTGTGACAACTCGCCTTTCCTCATAGACCTGTGACAGGCTGCCTTGATGCTGACAGCACCAGTCAGCCTGTCTTTGTATGTTACTGGTGAAAAATAAGTGATTATGTAGGTTTACAGCTAGCAATCAGAAATCAGAACTTTGCTGGCTAGATAGAGACACACTACATTATCCCCATTTCAGACTACTAACATTAGCAGATACATACAATCATAGTCACATATGTATGATGAAACATATAGCTTAAACCCCTTATCTATTTTGGTGGCAGGAGTTTTATATGCCAACATGTATGTGCGATGGACATTGGTTATACTCATCTTTCGTAGGTCCTGAAGGCATCTTGAGTAAAACAATGTCATATAGCTCATAAAGAGGACCTGGAACAGAGGCGATACAATCTGTTTTACAGGATAAGGAGGTTTGCTGCGCACAACACCCATTGCAACTACATTGTGTTCGGAGGGGGGATTATCCGAATATCCTGTGGACAGGATTCAAGCAATCTGCTGCTATCTGTTGTCTACAATTATCAAGTGCAGCGCCCACAATTACCAATGTCAATACCACCTATTTCACCTGAGAATGATTTAGCAGCACATTAGCAAAATTGTGTTACAGCAGCCATCTAAGGATGTATTGTTCTGAGGTGCTGTTAAAATACATGTTTTATTGAAACTTGTATGTAGCTTGTTATGCTTTGAATTGATGTGTAGGCGCTATTACAGAAAATAATCTCTATAATAGACTCCTATATAGACTCCTTTGAGAACATTTACTTATTATTATTAGTCGCAGCAAGAATCAGACATCTGACCTGACTAGCTTGTAACAGCCGGCTCAGCAGTTCAAAGATGAATGGGTTCAGCAAACACTCAGCTTACAATATTATGTACCATGATGGCAAGAAAGCCATGCATGACTGCCAACTTTTGATCCAATATCATTGCAGTGATATATGATATAGTATGTCTGCTGCCCCAGTCAATACATGACATTTTGACCTTAGCTGGTGTCTTTTTTTTTGTTACCACAATCAACAGCTGACTATCTGTTGGTGGTTTCAGCACCAAACAATCTCACAACTCTCTCAACACCACCACTGAAGAAAATAAGTGCTTCTTTCTATCGTGTGAGTGTCACAGAATAAGTCTGTGCCGAGTTGGAGGAGAACTGTATGACCACCTGGGAAGTATAACACTGATTCTGTGTGTGTGTGTGTGTGTGTGTGTGTGAGATATCTCCTGCAAACTGCCTCCCCAGGGGTCCTCCACCTCTCTCAGCCTTTTTATGCCTCATCCTAAACTGCACAAATTGCACACAGGGAAATGAAAGACACACACGCTTTAAAATACACAGACTACATCAACGTTCATACACACACATGCCCGTCAAATGACTGTACTTTCACGTAGTTACTTTGCACAAAATGAGAGCATTGTGGAAATGTCTACTATTACTGCCAGTACTAGTACTTTTTAGGTGATGAATGAATAGACCTTAAGATATTTTTTCATGGATTATATGTATGGTTTAAGGTGGGTTAAAGGTTCAATTTTACCAACATTCATGAAAACCACCACTTTATACGTTAAAGCCTGTAACTTTTTGGTTATGATAAAAATGTAGACATGGTTTTGGTGGTTTTAGGTACATTCCCAGAAGTTTTACCCTATAAAAATCCCTGAAACCATGCATACAAGCATTCAAAATCATTAATAAATCCATTATTCAGTCCACTGATTGTTCCCCTATATTTTATTTTTATTTTAAGGTACAAATGAAGGAATTCATTTAGTTTAACCATTTACAGTCCCTTAAACCATGCCATATAATTATTTTAAAACACATTTATATGTAGGAATCCACCTTTAATTAAATTAACATTTGTGGGAAAAGTGTAAAGAAACAGTTAGAGGGTCACTGAAGTGGATGGGGTCTCCACAAGAGACCTGAGTTTGAGCCCGATGACAGTCCTATCATAAATATTGTTTTTTTTACCATAACCCAGATCATTCTCTGACCGTAACCTGCTATTTAACTATCTAACTTCACTGTTGTCGTCATCCAGCATCATGGATGGATGACTGAATCAGCAAACTCGGCACAATGGCCGCCAACATTACCTATTGGAAAGTCAAAGAGCTCTGTCAAATTCCATAAAAAAAACATCTTCACTTTGAAAGTGTCACAAAAAATAGGCCATCACACTGTCATAAAGTCCATATACAAGATTTCAAATAACTCTACAAACCCATCTGCACTTGAAACTTGGAAGAGGGTGTCACTATTGGGAGAAACACCTGTGTAGACTGTCTTATGATATCATGGTGTACATAACATGCAAAGGTATAATTACATTTAAAAAGTTAACATATGTGATAAAGGTTTGTAGATTTGTGGTGACACAATATGCTGTGTATTAGATGCTTGACAGGGATACATTTGCATTTTATGGTTTTCTGTCATTTATATACTGTTACTGTAATGTTGGACAGCTATGGTAAACATGGTCAACGTTCCAAAACTTGAGGTGAACATATATAGAAATGCTCCCTGCAAGTCAAAACCCAGGGCTTCAACCTGCTCTCGGTACATTATTTCTAACTGTTGTCTTCTACCTTGCCTACAGGTTGATGTTGCATCCCCATATATGGCCGTCCGTTGCATAGCCTTGGTTACTAGTCTTCATGGTATGCTGATGTTGCCTCCTTAACAGCCAGACCTGGAAATGTGCATGATATGTCCCCTGTAATGCTTAACATGCGTCAGGCTCATGAGGGGCAAAAGAGAGCAAGAACAAACAATCAAACAATATAACCAAAGCTGTGCTTCTATCTGCAGTCAATCTGGAGACTATACTCAGAAAATGATGTACTCATGATGTAGGTAAAGTCCTCATGTACAGTAGTAGCATTCTTAAAGTGTAGTTTGTCTTTTTAAAGCGGTTGGATGTGGTTTGTGAGAACACTTTGTACATTTGCTGAGGATGATACATCACACAACCGACACAGCTGACTTCAGCAAAGTAAGCCAATCTGATAACTTTAGCAGTGATATGGATGAGAAAATGCAAAAATGTGTCATTTGAGTGCAACAATCCAACCTTCCTCCTTGCATAAAGCAACAGTTGTCCAATGTGCTTGATGTCATAGAGTGATCTACCGTGTTTAAGGCCCAGTATTGTTGGAACTGCATTAGAAACAGGCAAAGTTCTATCTAATCCAGTTTTAAATGTTTATTTATGGTTCTAAACTTGTACTAAAAGTTTATCGGTAACATTTTAAAGATTGGTAGTAGACTAAATTACCAATAAGCTTTTTTTTTTATAGTGCAGAAAAAATCCTACTCTATCAGCAAAAGCAATAAACATGTTGAAGGATTCATGCATGACCCCAGCTACAGTTTCGCCGCACGAAAAATGCTGAATCAGAGAACGAAATCTAACAGTCCATTGTATCACAGCATGACAGCTCAACTAAACACTACTATACTGTCCAGCTGAGGCAATGCAGAGCAATAAATTAACCCGGAATCTGACTTTATGAGAGATAGTTTATCACTTTGAATCAATAACTGCTTGAATTGCCAGCTTGGCTGCACATTCAACCGTCATGAAAATTTACTGGGTGCGAAGGGAACCATGTTAAGGTTCAGTACACAAAAGAAAATGAGTGCAAAGAGAGCCACGTAAAGGCTCAGTACACAACAGAAACCGAAAGACGCCAGAAGAAGCAGCGAGGAGAGAGATCTGTTCCGATGTTCATACATCGGAACACGGATTTAGTTTTTGAACAAATAAGTGAATATTTATATCCGCGTGGGTAGCTGTCAGATTTAGAAGTGGTGGATATCTCTTTCTATTTGTGGTTGCAAGTGTCAGCAGCTCTTTGCTTTATTTAGCCGTCAATCCAACGCAATGCTTATTTTGCTTTCAAATTAGTGAAAGCACTTTGATGCCTCTCATTTGGAGGCCTTTCAAAGTGTCTGGTGAGGTTGAAAATAATCATGTCTCTTACATTTTCTGCCAGGTCTTACCTAACATTTCATCAGAGCTCTCCACTTATTTTGACAGTAATTTAACTCACTTGAAATACAATTTTTAAAAAAGGGAGGGTTCGGTGAGGGGTGGGAGGAGGACTTGATTGCTTTTTATCCTGATTTTGAAAATGATGGGGTGGCTGTGCGGTTGGATATATCGCGACTTATGAATGATGACAGCGCTGTTGATGTTCAAGTGCCTGGAGTGTTGAAACTAGATGAAGTTTCATCTCTTGTTCAGAGGCTGGTCTGACTGCTTGAGTCCCTGGAGTTTTTAGGGGAAATTTCCAATCATATTAAAATTAATAGCCTTGCCAGAGAGAGAGAGAGAGAGAGAGAGAGAGACGAGGGGAGAGGGCGAGAGAGATAAAGACTGCATTTGATAGGGCTGTGTGACAAACAGAGAATGGCAGAAAGAGAGCTAAAGAGAAAGGATGGAATGTTTGATTTATCTAATCATTTACCCTGAAGTTGCTGAAATATCTGCTTTTTTAAAAACAGACTTAAAAAAATTATTTAGTAATTTCTGACTCATGACTCACTATGAAGCTTTGTTTTAAATTGAACTTGATATTCTGAAGAGGAATTTCAAAATGTAAGACATTATCTAATGTCATATCCTGAAGTCAGGCTGAGTGCCATTGAATGTAATGCATTTAGGAACAGGTTAGTTAAGTTGATCTTAATACACTACCCATGTGCCATATTAGAATAGTTATTTGTCCATGTAATTATCCCTCCCCTTCATAGTATCTGTGAAGCAAATTACTTCTTGACTACATTGTAAAAACTGATTGAGCCAATAGTTATGTAAAGGGTTATTGTGCTTTCTGTAGAACTTAAGGTTGCATTTTTTTCTCTCCATGGAACCAGATCGGTGTATTTTCCCATTTTATGTCTGTATGTTTCAAGGCCAGTATAACAGACGGAATAATTGGAGTGACAAAAATGTACTAAGATCCCAAATAAAGGGTAGCTAATTGCGTGCAACACATTGCACTGTGAGAAGAATAACTACATAAATGAAAACAGTTGCAACGGGGTGGAGGCAGCAGTATTTAAATGAGGGTTTTGGGGCCTTAATGGAGAGTTTGGACGAGCAGAAAGCTGCAAGCACAAAATGAAATGTGATCAGGTTCTAGTGGAAGAGGTTAACAAATATATTGAGTTATAACAAAACCAAATATTAAAAACCCGACATATGGGAGAGTATTTGTGACGAAGTCAATGCTGTTATTAAAACCGTGTCAAGTTTGCACAAGTTTTCACACACGCATAGCTTTAGTAAATCAGGCCCTATGTGCATATGGCATGTGAAAATTGTATCAAGATTGGACTTAAATCTACAGCCTATGCAGGGCTCTACTCACATTGGTGCTAAATACTATGCTTATACTGTGGCCACATGCCCATATACCATGAATGTATTACAAGAAGACAACTGTACACTAGAGGACTGCACTGGGATTTATATAGCATTTACTGTCCAAACATAAACTGCAGGTCCTGGGATTGATTCAGGGCTAACCAGATGTAAGGAGTCAACAAATGAAGTCGAAAAAGGATATCAAAGCCTGTAGTGGACATAAAGCGATGTGAAACTTCAAAACATGACATTGGACCTTGGTTTGGGATTGTCTTCAGCTTTTCGGCTTTTTTTTTGTGTGTGAATCCAATGGATCAAATTCTGATTGAAAAATGAGTCACTTTGAAGTGATTCTCAGGAAATATATTCATTGTTTGATTGTTGTTCCCATTGTTATGTGTGTGGGTAAAAATTGTAGTTTTGATTTGATACTGGCACAGGGCAAAAAGACAGGGGTTCACCATTTAATGATAATCCATCACAGAGATGGTGCCCCAACCTCAAAAACGCCCTGTAGAGTCTGACATTTAGGGCCACCACTGAATTGACTACATATGATTTTTTTTGCCAATTTCAGCATACTCTGACTCACTTATTGTCTGTTTGAGCTTTCTGCTTCAGGCCCCTTTGACTTGCTCAATTGAACGTGTTCAATTAACTCAGTTTGTAATTCAGTCTCTCTGGGCAATTGTTGTTTGGGATTGTCATCCATTTTTAATTGTCTACACCACAGCAGAAGGTACATCATGCAAGATTTAGAATTGGTCTGGAGGATATCAAGTTCTTAATCAGTTTCATTTGACCGCATGTGGAAAGAACCGCAATTACAAGGTTTGTTGTGACTGTAGACGAACGGGTGACAATGTGCCCTATTTGTCTATTCATGTTTAGTCTTATATTCATTGTGAATAGGAGGTTTATACATATCATTGTATGTTATGTTCAGTCTCATTTAAATTCTCCAGCCTTCTGAATCAATGTATGTAATTTTCACCCCAGAAAATCCACTTTTACTGGTGTAATAGGTTGCATGCATGTTCAAACTCACCCTATGAGACAGAGAAGAATTACTTGAATGGGGGTTAAGGGGTGGAGGTGGGGGGGACGACTCATGTCATGACTACAAATTCTATCCTCCCATCCCTTGCATCCCTAGTATGTAGCCACTCTTACCATAATAACCTTTTCGCTGCAGCCAATTTGGTAGCAGAGTTAAGATTCGAGGCTCCAGACCAGGCAACCGAGAACAATCGAGCACTTAAATAAGGTGCTGAGGATGCACTTTGCACGGCTCAATTGCTCATATATAGAGCCAATGCAGGTATGTATCATGATTACCTGTGGCACAGTACATGCAAGGTTCTGTATTAATCTGGAGAAATGCTTGACCTCGGGTTTAAGAGGAAGGCGGGTGGCAGGTACCTGGATTTATCCATTTTTTAGGTATCCAGTATAAGATGTGGAGGTTTTGTAGGCAGTTTGGTACTAAAATAATTGTAAATGTGAATAATAAACAAAATACAACCGATAGCTTTGTCAAACCATTATTCCCAAGGTGGAAAAATGAACATTCACACCTAAATTTAAAGATAATGAGTCTTTGATTTTGAATTATTTTTTCAAATTACAGTACATGATGTATATCAGTTTCTCCAATTTGATGCTATAGAGCAGTGGTCACCAACCCTGCTACTGGAGAGCTACTGCCCACCTGATTCTAATTATTAACTCATAATCAAGCCCTTGACAAGGGCAGTAGCTTTCCAGGACCAGGGTTGGAGACCACTGCTATAGAATATTAACCCTTTATTTATCATCATTATATCAGCAGCAGCCTGCTCACAGCGCTCCTGCATTTTATATTCATGTTAAACTTCTAAAATTGTTGCCTCAGTGTTTCAGGTCACAGGTGTTCTTTGCATGTTTATTTAATACCTGTATTCCAATTTAGAACTCAATATTAGCATCTTATTCTAATGCAACATCATCCGTCCTTCACATTAGAGGATTTTTTTTTTTTTTAGCTCTATGGACTTAAAAGCTTGAGCCAATCTTGTGACCGGTCTGCTCCAAATACAAGATGATTCAGAGATGGCTAAATCTTACCGGTTGGCAACCCAAAGCAACACAACAAAAGACTGTATAATCACACATTTAAAGCAATAGTAAGTGTTTATTTAAAGGAATGATCTGTTTAGCATTTTGATAAACGTCCCACTGACAGTATTTTGTCATGTAATCATCTCCACTCTTATCTGTTTTTGATGTGTTACCTCTGAAGTGTTCCGCTTAATTCAAAGTTGCAGCTCCGTGGCCCATTTTTATGGCACTTTACATAACATAATATCAGCCTTAATTCAAAAAGTCCAACTTCATGCATACTGTATATTACATCTTAATTTAAAGCAGAAAACCGCATTGCAAGCTTTCTTTCCTCTTTTTTTTTTTTTATTTAAAAAAAACCAAACCCCCCCACCACCCCTCCCCAATCATCATCTCCCTGCAGTGGTTCTTATTGTGCACACACTGCAACAGAATACATAAGCAGTCAGAGATCGCTTCTCTCGTTCGGGGCGCCACCGCTTCTCTCCTGCCCGAGCCCAAAAAAACGCCAGACCTTTAATCTCTCTGTTCGATTCGCATCTTAACGACTCCCTGGTAGAAACTTTGTGAGTAAGAGGAAAGAAATGTTATTTTACATCATCATTTAGAGTTGAATCCCAGGTTGCTGACCCGCCTCAGTTCAGCCTGCATGCGTAAACAAACACGGAGCTTCCAACTGTTTAATTCACTACCAGGTCTATTAAAGCAATGAACCCTGCTGTTCACAACACACACACACACACACACACACACACACACACACACACACACACAGACACACACACACACAATCACACTGCTTGATGTCTCTGTCTTTCATGACATCTACTTCTCACACACAAACGCTCCCATGCGCTCCTATTACCTCTCACACACACAAACTCCCTCTCATTTACATCATGCACCTCTCTCTCTCTCTCTCTCTCTCTCTCTCTGTTCCCCTGCAAGCGTGGCTGGGGCCAGATAGGACTTAATTTGTCCTGCCTCTGAGATGAAAACATATGCTACGCCTCCCCTTTGTAAACAGACCGGGCAATAGAGTAGAAAGAGGAACTTAAGCTTCAGAAAGACAGACTACGGAGACGGGCGTTGAATACAAACAGAGATCACAAAGCCGCAAATACAAGAGCTGAATGTGAAAAAGGTAACTGTACACATCAGCGGAATATAAGAGCGGATATTATCGAGGCGGGCATACATCAGCGAGACGAGAGGAGGCGAGAGTGTGAATGAAGTTTCGGAGGGGAGGATGGCGAGCGAGGGGGGGGGAGGGGAAGAGGGGGATTACAGAATTTGCATGAAGTTATGGATTTATTATTCCAAAAAGTGAGTGAAAGAGAAGGGGAGAGATCATTGGGATGAGGTTAGACATCGTTTGCGACAAAGTTTTGTCAAATGTTGGCTGTCGAGACAGAAGGAAGAAGGAGGAAGAACTATTAAATGAGATGATTCACTGGCAAATTAAAGCAAGCTGACCATAGATCACAGATAAACGCAGATCAAATAGAAACAGAAACACATTACACTGCTGTGGAAACAAGATAAAATGAAAGAGTTATGGGCTACACAGTCGAATCCATTTGAATATAAAAATGCATTTATCGATTTTTTTCCCCAAGGACACAACAAACAAAACAAATCAAAAGGGCAACAGTAGAGAAAAAGATTCTGCTTCTTACAACATCCTCACAAATATACACACGTACAGTCCAGAAAGAAAGTAACACAAACCTACATGTACCCTACAACCAGGGTTTCCACTAGAACAAAATTGGCACTGGACAACTTGACCGGCAAGTTTTCGATTTACCGGACAAATGTTTCAAATTCCGATCAAATATTATCTGAATTTATTGAGCTTAAAATGATAAACGATATGCAGGCTATATAACAATGATATCATCGGGCATGTCAATTTATAGCGTGATCTTTTTATTGAAAAGTAGGCTATATCAGATAAAATGAGTGCTGTCAGCAGATTTTACCAGTCAAAGTCCGGTAAATACCGGATAACGGAAACCCAGCTTACAACAGCTGTTTGGGGTTAACACATTACTAATTATCGTGTTATAGTACTTGGAGAACTTTTTTTGAAGTAATGAGTAATCTAACACATTAGGTCTTGCGATTTAAGTACTCAGTTGTTTAGTTACATTTTCAAAAAGGAAATCTACCATGAATTCCCACCATTACTACTTTTTTTGGCAGGCAGGCACATGGCTACTTGTTACAGTTATATCACTGATCACGTGTACAGCAACTCGCTGTGCAAGGTACAAAAATACTTCTTGGAAATATTTGCATCAATTTGAATTCGAATGGTAAATGGACTGTACTTATATAGCACTTTTCTAGTCTTTTTGACCATTACATGTCACATTCACCCATTCACACACATTCATACACTGATGACAGGAGCTACCATGCAGGGTACCAACCTGCTCACTCGGAGGAAACTAACATTCACACACCGTTGGCATAGCAACAGGATCAGGTTAGGGTATCTTGCCAAGGACACATTGACATGTGGACTGGAGTAGCCGGGAATCAAACCACCAATCTTCCAACTGGTGGACGACCACTCTACCTCCTGAGCCACAGCCGCCCTCAATGTATGGGAGGAAATGAGAGCAAGAACATTGCAGTTACATGCTAGTTGTGCCCAGGTAACAAGAGCCTGTTGCCCTGTTGATGTGATGTAGAGATGTGTTTGAAAAGCCTGTATGCGTTCATAATCTCTATCCAGGTATGTAATTTGAAATGTAGTTTTATAACTTGTATGTGGGCATATGTCTGAGAAGCCATTTTTACAGTTTTTTTGTAATGTAAGGATGAACAATAAAGAGCTGTAAATGGGAAATTGTGTCATTCCTGTTATCAGTGTAAATATTTACAGATTATGGGCCAGACATTATATTTAAAGGAGGTCTGGACTAAGTCAACATGCGCGAGGAAAGGGGTTTTCATTTTCGGTAACGCAAAAGTACTCTAACCAGTTCCGTTTCTCAGAAGGTAATGCTGTAATTGTAACAAGTTACTTTTTAATGGCAGTAATTTTGTAATGTAATTAGTTACTTTTAAAAGTAACATTCCCCAACACTGGTCATCAATCAATCAATCAATCAATCAAATTGTATTCATATAACAACTTTCATACAGGTTAATGTAGCTCAATGTGCTCCACAGTTGATTGAAAAGCTGATAATCAGTCATGATTTGGTTTGGTATCTTTGGTTCTAATCAATGCATTAAATGTCCCAAAATACCATATTATGTACCATATTAGAATATATGACTTTTTCCTTGGAAATCACATTTGAAAAAAGTGAGGTTGTCTCATATTCAAGGACTAGACATGTTCATAATGTCAGATGTTCTCTCTGAATCGGGAGTCTCACATGGAGTGCTGCATTCTGGGGTTGTTTAAAGTGGAGTCTGTTGGAGTTAGTCAGTGATATGATAAGTGTTTCATTACTCGACTTCACCTGCGGGAGTCTCTGAAGGCTTGCGTGACATGTTTTTCCCGCCGTTGGGGACATAACTTCCTGACGAGTGAAAAATAAGCCGTAAGTCTTCAGAAGTCTTCGCTGCAGAAACGGACCGCGGACAGAATCATCCGTCAGGCGGCCGATAATTGCCGATGTCACAGGACTGTCTGAAAAATTGTTAACTGCCAGAGGAAATAAGTTTGAAATTTGACCGCCTGAGAGGAGAGTGTGTGAGTGTGTGACTGATACACAAGCTGCAGAAATGTGGGGTTTACATGATGCTTTTTATGATATTATTTGATTTTAATTAGACCACATTTACACCAGGTATCAATAGTTGACATCAGATCCACAGACCTTTGCATTTAAAACTGGTATTGATCTTGATTATGCCTGCGCTGTGATGGGATCTCACTGTGGAATGGACTTCCATATATGATCTTTATTCATTTCTAAATCAATTTTGATGAGACAAGACTATTAAATGCAGCTTTTGCTTATGTGTATCAGAACTTGTTTTTGTCTTCTTTCCTCTCCCATTAATCATCTCACCACCCCTCACATTTATCTGCTGACCCTTTGGAGGGGCCCAACCCCCTAGGTTGGGAACCACTGGACTAAACTAGCTAACTGTATATAAAGTAGTGTAAACTAGCTCCACCTCCAGCAGCTCCAACAGTAACATGCTGCTCTAACACCGATGCTTCACTATTAATAATGTTCCTTTTATTTCAGTATTTAACTACATTTTGCAGATAATACTTTTGAACTTTTACCTAATTAGGGTTTTTCATGCAGAACTTTTAAATGCAATATTTAGTATTTTTAAATGGTTATATTGGAACTTTTACCGAAGCAAAGGATCTGAATACTTCTTCCACCGCTGTGGATATTATAGGTGCACCTAACATAAAATGTTTGACAGTTGATGATCTAAAGACTCATGCAAGTCAAGATTTGTTCTTGAATTCTGAAGATAAATATAATTGTGTAGGTTTCCCCAGATGTACTGCAAAAATATCTGCATGTGAACATGAAGTTGATTGTATAGTTTAACTGACAAAAAAACTATCCTCCAGTCTTTCCTCTACTTCCTTCTGTTTGTTGTCGTTTGAAGCATTTCTCCATTGAAGATATTTTGCATGTTTACTTATATGAAAACTGTCATTTGCATTCAGTAGGAAGTCTTCTTTAAAAAGCAGATGTTTGAGATTTTTTTTTTTTTCCTTTTTTGTTCACTCCGTCTGAGCTTAACTCTCCAGAGCTTTAGATTACAGCTCTGAAACAAAGATTGATGCTCTGAGATTTTGATAATACCATCAACACTCACAAACAAGGAAATTCATCTTCTATCCCAACTTAACTGAAATAAATGTGTTTCAGGCGCACGTATCTGAAACAGTTTAGCACGAAGTACGCTAATGACACGAGTTTGCTTGTTATTCGTGAGCTCGCTGTGTTCAGGTAGTGTGTGTACATGTATGTATTATAATAAATGATAATAATAATAATGATAATAATAATAGTAATAATAATAATGATGATGATTCCTGACGTGAGAGCTGTTGATGAGATAAAAGTCATTTAGGCCATTAAAGTTATAATGTGAGATATATGAGGCTGTCCAATCAGACTGATTTCTTTGGATCTTGGCTCTTCGATATGTAAAATATCGAAATCTAAAATCTAGAGGTTGAAATTTGTGTTGAGAGGCTGAATACCATCATGCACTCAGAGGCCTCTGCCATAGTTTCATAATGCTGTGTGGTTTGTTCATTTAATTAACTGATTTAAGGTGTGATTAGACAGCTAGTCTTGTTTGGCTCACTATTCATGCAAATTTGAGACTGTTTATTTGCCCATAACAGCTAATGTAGCTACTGTAAAGACGTTAGTTTGCAAGCTACTACATATGCACTGACCTGTGTTTGTGTGTGTTTTTTGGAGGGTAGCCTTTGTGTTCAACTCAGACTCTCACTGATGTGAAAACTCCCCAGGGGATCTTTCAGTTATTTAACTCCAGTCTCTCTTATTATTTCCTCGTGTTGAGATGAAAGCTGAAACATTTTGAACTTGCACACCCACCCGTCTCTTTGATTCTGTCCACCAAATGTGATTTATGTTACTGAGATGTGGAGCATAAAGACAACCTCTGAGATCATGCTCCAATTTAGGCTGTGTTCAGACTGCACACAATGATTTTTTTTGCTCATATGTAACTCAGATCTGGGTTGAACAGTGTGAACAGCACAAATCACCTGGAATCTGATCTTCTCAATTCTGATTTGGGACACATTCACACTTTGGGTCCTTAATCAGATACATGTCAGATTTTTTTGCAATGCGACCTCAGTCTGAACAGTCATATCAACTGGTTCCAACTCTGCACAAAAGACATAATTAAAAATGTGGCTCTCTTTATCATCATCCTCGTTATCTTGCGCTCCTGAAATTGCTGCCTTCCACCGCACAGCTGCTAATAAATAAAACCGTAAATGCTGAATTCAGTGGTCTGCGTATCATTGGTATTTTGTTCATGCAGGTCAGTTCAGGACCATGACCTGCTCACACTGGAATCAGATATTGGCCACATTTAATAACTAATGTGAACAGCCAAACAACAAACTTGGATCTGAGGAATAGATCTGAATCGAGCCCTAAGTCTTGTAGTGTGAACATAGCCCTTTAGATGCAGTATCGCAACAGTCATGATGGGGATTAGGTCAAAAGTAAAACTGGTTATTTTTATATATCCACTTTCCACCAACCAGTTTGTTTACATGTTTCTAATCTCTGTCAGCACAAACTCTGCTGGACTACAAGACTTCCTCCCTACTGCGTGCTTTCAAACATGCGAGGGGCCATACCGTTATACCATCACATCCTGCTAACAGTCTGGTGATTGGACAAATCGTAGTGTAGACAGTGTTTGGCGGTGTGAAAACACTGTTATCCCCACATCTGAGAAATCCAGGTCTGTAGTGCTATGGTAGGCTTTGAGCTTTTCCAACTGCCTCAGGGGTTCCCCTTTAAAGCTTGTGGGGCGATTATACAGGAACCACATCAGACCACATCAGAGGGACCAACTCTCCCAAAAACCAGCTGGAGAGGTAGTTGGAACAGTACTGATAGCTTAATGCAAGACAGAAAAAAACATCCCTTGGCAGCAGTATCAGGAAACTATTTTTTCTCTGTATGGGTTTCTTCAGGTGTAACTGTAGAATGTAGATTGTGAGTGAGCTCATCATCAATTCTTTGACCAAAAGGTGATATTGTTATATTTAAAGTGTTCAGCTTTATAGCCAGACATTGATATCAAGCAATTCTGCAAAAAAATGTTTTACATTTGTTTGTTTAAACACTTATTTCTACATTATCTGCTCTAGGCAACTACAGTAGGGTTGAGATAACATCTACTCAAACCCAAATCACAAAATACAGCAAGTCTCTTCTTAGTGTCCTCCAAAGCAACTCTCGCCTATGTTCCAAAAATGACACCCTAACCCTAAGATTGTGGAAGGCCGATGGTTATGGTTAAAGAAATAATACAGATTATTTTCAGCCTGGGTTTTGTTTTTGTTCAATTATGACACTGTAACCCCCTAACCCAGGTCTTAAATCCAACATTGAGAGGAATCGGTTGGTCCAATAGGGGAACGTGCACAATCGGTCGGTCATACAGGTTAAAAACAAACCCTAAAGTGAAATTTATTTGGAAAAAGAAAATGGAGCCAAACAATAAAACTACACCTCCAACTGTCCATTGTAAATATTCCCGGCAGTTTACAGCAAATGACTTCCTGTCCAACTGTGATCTACTGTACTTAAAGCAGTTTCGTCTCGCAGTTGTCCTCTGTGCAGTGAAGCTATATTAGTGTTACGGGTGTGCTTTAGTGAGCATGTTATAACTGCTGGAGATGATGGCAGGTTCTATGAAAACCCAAGTTTAATAAACCATCATAATTGTAGCTCTGTGATGGGAACTCCAATCTCCAGCATGAAAATCAAATACCGGCACCTTGCTTCTGGGGTCCTTTCAGTGTTTTTACATTACTCTAACTTTATTGGCAAAAAATCTATTAAATTCCCAAAAAGGTGGAAGGAATTGCCAATGCTAAAATGCTGCACTTTAAATGTATTGTGTCCTCAGCCCAAAAAGCCAGTGTTGTTGTTGTTGAAGAGCCTAAGTGAGGGAGGGGTATTCTAGGAAGGCTCTTTCCTTGTAGTCTGTGATTGTGTTGGCTGCCAGCCATCCATGCTGAGCCTGAGTCATTGTTGGCAAACTGGCTCTTCACCCTGACAGCCTTGTTGAGCTGGCTTTTGACCAGGCAGTATTAATCTCTGTTCCCCTTCCCATGTGCCTGCATTTTGAATTTCCACAGGGTCCTACCCTCCTTACTAATCCATGACTTAAAGCTGTTTGACCCTTGTGCGGTTTTCTTTGCAAGCCAGGTAACATAGAGAAGCAGGCATAATAGGGAGAGATACAGGAGAGGATATTTGTGGAGGTGTGAAAACTATCATAACCACATATCTGTCTGCAGTGGAGAGGCTGACTTCAAGCTTTACAGCTGCCTCAGGGGTCTAACTTCTGACTGGTGGTTCAAATAGCCATTTTTTTCATGTCTAAAATTGATTTATACATTTAAAGCATAGACAAAAATGAAAAGAACAGATTTGGAACAGTCCAAAAATAAGAGTATAGTAAGAATATGAATTAAAGTGTAGCATGAATAAAATCTGTCCATCTGGGACTGCGTTCCAAACAGTGACATCAATAACTGCCATTTCCTGCATCAGCTGTAACAAAAACCTAAACAAAGATGTTCTAGGCCAGAGTGTGCTGTTGCTACAATGACCCCCATTGAAACATCCCTGCACTTTATTGTCCTCCATAAGATCCAGGGCAGGATCAATGCAGTTAGCAGGCCTCTTATTTATAGATTTTATAAGCTGTATCAGCATTTATTTAATCAGTGAGTCAAGCAAGATACAATTTTTGCTGTTATCAGGTAAATGAGCAATGCAAATGGGTCAGTGACAAATAAGAGTTAGCAAGATGAGCAATTCAAAAATATCTTTAAAATAGTTTTGAAAGCAAAACTTTGTTAAAATGTACGTGTTGATATTTGTGTTGGTTGTATGTCATTTGCAATGACATTTGCACCATTTTTTAAATATTTTTTTGAGAAGGGATGAATGCTCCTGAAAATGTCAAATGATAAATATTTTATCCACCTGCAGTGTATTTAAGTGCACTTGTAAAAATAATGACTATAATAATTACTTAAAGAACATTTTTTGTGTGTTTCTACATTTAAATTTTAATGCATTTGGTCAATATTGAGCAGGACATATACTGAAAACATGTTTTGACAAATAAAGAAAAATGTGTTGCAAAAGTGGATTATATTTATTCCACATTTTAGTTCAGTTTTATGAAAAAATACTGGTTACACCAATTGGACACTGGGTTGCATCGCGTTATTGACCCAAATATGTCTGTACTCTCAGCCAAAGACGGTTTATTAGAGAGAGGAATACCACCCTGTATTGTAGATGTCACGAGCAAACAACAAACACAAAGGCGAGCATGGAGGAGGGGGCCAGAAAATGTCTCGGAAGATGGTGTCATAAAAGAAGATTTAGACTTTAGAGTGGACGTCCAGCAAGGATCCGACGACGCAAAAGAAGACATTTCAAAACTAAGAACTGAAATGAGAGAGATACAAGTAGCGGCTGTTAAACAAAGAATAACCAAAGAGAGATGAGAGAGATGACAAATATTAGCATTGATCCAGAAAACTACAGTACATGGTTGAAAAACTGGAATATTTGGAAAATAAAGAGACAGAACAATGAGGTGTTTGACGATATTGTAAGGGTACTTAGACCGGAGAAACTGGAGATACCAGCGGAACAATATTGTTTCAGCACATCAATTGTTTCAGAGGACACACAAGGTGGAATAGCAACATTTAGTCCATTTTTTTTTTTTTTTTTACATGGGACACTCATTTAAAAGTTATCTCTTCTGCATGGGCCAAAAAAACTGAAATTTCATTTAAAATACAAAAAGAGAACAGCCAATATGTTCCTATTACACAACTGCTGTGTGAGAAAGGGTTGCAGAAGAAAGAAGTTGCAGCTCATCTCTGGTGGAATACAGATGTACAACTCAGTGAAGGAGGCAGTCACTGCCCTCCTTGCCCAAGGCACATTCAGCAGGGATCATAACCTGCTTGAGTAGGAAGACCTGACATCCAGGACCCACGTCGGGCATCTATCAGCATCATTTGAACAGCAGGGAGGCAGCAGGCAGAATACAAGACAACCATAGACTCATTGAGGTAACTGGGGGGCAAGCCTAGAGCTTAGCCCCAGAGGTACCATGACTGAGTTTATGCCAGCAGCATACATAAACACGCACACGTAGCCTGCACACATACACACACATGAAATTGGGTACATGGCTTTTTGTCTGCCAATTGGACAAGCTGTCCCAAATGAACTGGTCTTAAGTCTGAAATTTGTCCACAAAAGTAGCCTATGACAGACCGCACACACACACACACAGACAAACACAGACACACACACCTAACACTTTGACGTTTTGTTTCCACCTGTAGGTTCTGCAGCTCCTCCAGCCATGGAGTGTTTAAACGGGGTTGAACTACATGTGAAACACGTTTATTTGCTTTTATATTTAATAAAGTACAGCCAGTTGTTTTGATGGTGCATATATTTTTTAAACAGAAATTAAAATTTAAGCGGAAATCTGGCTCAAACTTTGAGACCTGTCATCAAGGAAAAACTGCCAGTTAGTAAAACCAGGAGTTTGGTGCAACCTGTCAGCTGTTTGACTTGTTGTGGCCTGTAATCAGCCACAAGGTACTGCAATACACTGTATATGTACTTCAATAGCATGTTGTTGTTCATGCCAGTGCTTTCAATCCTCCAGGAGAACATTCACCTTACTCACAATATTGAACTTATTCATATACATCAAACACTATTGCACTTTTCAATCATATTTTGGACAGCTTTTTCTGTAAAATGTACATTCCAGAGGTAGTGATTGACTGTCAGGACTCTCTACAGTTCTACAGGTAAAGATAAAAGTGCAGTGAACTGTCACTTTTTTGGAAAATCAAGTACATTTTTAACATAGACACCATCTGAATCAATGTTGTTTCCTCTGTGAGTGTCAGTTTTATGTCAACACAGTCAAAGTAGATGGAAAAAGGACTTTACTGAAACCAGGAGATGAAATGGACTTCCAGGCAAATGACACTTACTCTGTAGATAATAGTTTATATGTCACAATTCAACACTGTTGAAAAATGCAATGAAAATTAAATGTGAATAAGGGATATAACAAATCAAATTTAAATAAAATATGTGCTTGCATGTGTGTAACAGTATGTAATATGTATATACTGTATATGTAATATGTGTAAAACTAAAATTTAGAGAATCTTAATTATCATTATAGTCTAATATATAAATAAATAAATCATAATCAATATATCACATAATACAATTTATCTTGTTTACATTTAAATTTTCAGTAGCCATTCTGTGTGATGTCAGAGACATGATGTCATAATCACCATAGCAGTCATAATAGAACATTCCATTTCTAGAACCCTGAGAGACACTCTCATATACTGAACCAGTGGATCAACATTCACTTGTTGCATTGAAGTTATCGTGTTTGCAACAATATCATGAACAACGACTCTGCAAAGACTACAGCTCTTACGAGAAGTAAGTGAGAAAGAACCAACAATCACTTATGTATACTTATTCATATCACTGATCAGTGGACACTTAATTATCAGATTACTGTTACTGAACTGTGTCTTGATTAACTCTTACATACTGTTCATATGTTCATATTCTGACCCAGTTTAAATAATCCTTTATAATTATCGTCTCTATCAAATTGTGAACCACAAATGTATTTTGTTTTCATGTTTTCTTTAGATTGGATACTATTATAGTGAAAATAAAATCACAATCACACTATATTATGATTTTATGTTATCTAAATGAGGTGGTTAAAAAAAAAAAAAACTTTTATACAATTAGTGACAAGAATTCACATCAAATTATTGTTCCACTGCGTTTTCTCATTTGCAGATATGAACAGCAGCGTGAAACAGCAAAGTTCACCGGCTGCAATTGATGGCAGGACCAGGTCCATTAAAAGAAAGGCCAGTTCTGACAAGGAGACCCCCCAAAAGAGGAAAAGGGTCAGCGAAAATGGAGAAGAACCTTCACAGAAGAGGAAGAGGAGCCTTGACCTTCACCTGCAAGAAACTGAGTCAACATCCTCCTCAGTGGACACTGGAAGAGGTAGGTTCATCATGTGATATTATAGTTGGTAGTGTCTATTAACAGCATTCATTATAACAGAAAACACTGAAATGTCCATCAACATGGACATGAGCAATAACACCCGAAATGGAATGAATAATGCATAAAACATAAACTGTTGGCTTTTAAGTCAAAATCCCCAGAGATTGATATCTGTTAACTTGAAACAACTAAAAAAAACTATGGATAGATGCCACTGAAGGGAAGAGAGAAATATGTTTTGAAATGTGTCAACTTAAGAGGTGTTGGTTGGCATATTTTGTCCACTTTGACAGAACCAGGGTGACTGTTTCCCCCTGCCTCAAGATGTTATGCTAATCTAGGCTACACAAATCTCAACTCCAGCACTGTATATCTTCTCATCACCAATCTAATGTTCCTCTGGGTGTCTCTCCTTTGTAGGCAGCCTATCAGAAGGATGCATTGGAATGGGGGGTGTGAAGAGAAAAGCCGATGACGTTGAAGAACCAATCAGGAAGAGGAAGAGAAGCCCTGACCTGATGACCATCAATAAGGAGACAGAGGAAGACTTGACCTCTTCAGTAGAGGCCTGCAGAGGTTGGTAGATAGATAATTGTAGTGTAACCGTACCCTGCTAACCTGCCTGTAATGACTGAGGACCAAAAGTAGGCTTTGATTAGTTAGCTGAATAGTGCATTAGTGTCTAGGTTCGTGGAGGTAAATGTTGTGCTGTGTAATAGTCAGAAAGGAGGAAAACAGACCCAGGGAGGGACACTTTTAAACCGTTATATCCAACTTATGTGCAATAACCGACGGGGATTTACTTCTCATCGCTCACTCGTTAGCATGTGCTCCTCCTAAATTATTTTAAATGAAATAAGGAACTCTGTTTCTACTAGGTTACACCAGAGTTTAGGTTTGTGTTACATTTAAGGAGGGAGTATTATTAGAGCTTAAGTAATGAATGAATATTCCTAACAACTGAACTAAAACTGAATGTTTGTGTCACTCTTTAGCTTTATTTGAGGACAAATACACACAGGAGAAGCAGCTCGGTGAAGGAGGCTGTGGATCTGTGTTTGCTGGCTACCGTAAAGCCGATCATTTACCAGTAAGTGTTCCACACACATTCTCATGTTTAATGTGCTGTATTTTTAACGCAGGTCTAATATCTCATGTTGGTCTGAACACAGTATGTTCACAAAGTGCTAATCTTATACCTGTTTGTGTTCTGTAGGTAGCCATTAAACACGTTCCCAACGACAAACAGTTCTGCAAACAAACGGTAAGAGAACAACACCAACATTTCTGTGACTGAACTGAACACATGATGATGATGATTTATGAGTATTTATTCTTTCCTTTAACATCTGATTTGTTTTGATGTTTCAGGATGAGAACGGGAACCACCTATCTGTGGAGGTCGCCATGATGTTAAAGCTAAGATCAGCTGGGCACTCTGCACCTGTGTCCATGCTGGACTGGTATGATCTGGATGAGGAGCTCATACTAGTCCTGGAGAGACCAGTCCCTGCTGTAGACCTCTACGAGTACATTGAGGCCAACAGAGGATCCCTACAAGAGAAAGAGGCCATGGTAAGTTTCTGGAGGGTCCTGGTGAACATGTGTTTGTGTTCATGTTCAGGACATGTTCAAAGAACTTCTGACATAATTACATCATTTCTCTTCCTCAGATCATATTGAAGCAGCTGCTGGATGCCACCATAAAGCTTCATGAAGAGCACATCTTTCACCGAGACATCAAGGTGGAGAATATCCTGATTGAGACCGGCACTGACGTCCCGCGTGTCCGTCTCATTGACTTTGGCTTGAGCTGCTTCTTTAAGAAAAGGTCACTTTACAGTGCCTTTTATGGTATGTCTGGATACTACGTCTGTTCTATACTCATTTTTACATTTAAAGAAAGCCTCTCAGCATCCTCATCCTCACTGTCTTTATTATGTGTGTGTATCTCAGGTACCACAGCTCACGTCCCCCCAGAGTGGTACAGTCGTGGTACCTACAGAGCCGGTCCTACCACAGTGTGGCAGCTGGGAGTGGTTCTGTTTGACATGCTGCACAGTTACTCCTTTGAGACCAAACAGTTCCTGGACGACCAGCTGAAGATCAGCACAGACCTGTCCAACGGTATGAAAAATATGCTCAAAGGCAAACATGATAATCATGAGATCATTCTGTTGACTTTAGTTCACATTCTGATGATCACTGAAGCTGTCGTCTTCATCGTTCTTCTTTTGTCTCCAGATTGTCAGGATTTCTTACAGTTCTGTCTGACCAAAGATCCCGAGCAGAGACCCACCCTGGAGCAACTGCAGTGCCACCCATGGCTCAGATAAACACACACAAACACATTGAACTACAGTCTAATTATTTTCTATGGTCTATAATGATAAACATGGATAGACAGGCTGTAGTCTCACTGAAACCAAATTGATGCATATAAGAGCAAACTAGATTTGAAAAACTAAGGCTAAGACTTTGACGACGAGAATGCTTTGTAGCCTTTTTTTCTCTTCCCTCTTGTGATATTATTATGCAACCAAGTAATTTTACCCTGTTGAATATAATTTGGCAGACCCATATTATGTTTACTAAAGCCTGGGTAAGTGTCTAACTGTACTAAATTGCCTTCATGTTTTCCTCCTCTATCATATGTAGGTGGGATAGTTTGTCAACGAACGGTTCTTAATTGGCAAAACTGGTACATTTCTTGTCCTAAATAATATTAATAATAGTTGGACTCCTACCTCCATGATGCACTGAGCTCCTCTCTCCTCCTCTCTCTCTCTCTATCCATCCATCTATATCCAATAACACTCATGTACTATTAATGCATTCAAAAACCTAAACTTCTTCCCCGGAGTTGTCTGTGCTTTCTCGTCTCACAGGTAATCTGGACCTGTAGACGTCCGGATGACAGATTCCAGTCCCGGACCTTCTAGCTTGAATGTTTATTTTCTATGTGCTTCTCTCTCTCTCCTATTCTTGCTCTCTCTCCCCTCTACCCCAACCGGTCGAGGCAGATGGCCGCCCACTTTGAGCCTGGTTCTGCCTGAGGTTTCTTCCTGTTAAAAGGGAGTTTTTTCTTGCCATTGTCGCTAAGTGCTTGCTCATGTGGGAATGTTGGGTCTCTTTAAAATTAAAACCTGAAGAGTTCGGTTTAGAACCTGCTCTATGTGTAAAGTGCCTTGAGATAACTCAAGACCTCGAGACCTAATGCCTGAAGAGAAATAGTAACTCAAAAAGAAGTGGCATACAACTGAGAAAACACAGACACATGTTGACTAATCCCAAAGGAAAACTCTAAAGAGGAAAGTCAGCGAAAATGGAGAAGAACCTTCACAGAAGAGGAAGAGGAGCCTTGACCTTCACCTGCAAGAAACTGAGTCAACATCCTCCTCAGTGGACACTGGAAGAGGTAGGTTCATCATGTGATATTATAGTTGGTAGTGTCTATTAACAGGATTCATTATAACAGAAAACACTGAAATGTCCATCAACATGGACATGAGCAATAACACCACAAAGACATTGCAATCCATTAGTAAAATAAATAAGGAACAATGGAATTTTTAATTGATTTTTTTTTTCTTTCTTTCTCTGTTCACTTTCCAGTACCTGAAAAAGGGAAAAGGACAAGACAGCTTATAAAGCAGAAGAGGAACTTAACCCCCTACAGGAGCAAATTAGAAAATAGGTCACCTCATCATGGCAAAGAATGGGCAGAGGCGGGGTACACAGCAATGTACAATGCGGGTTGTTATTTAACTTCCAATAAAACACTACAAATAATAGTCTCATGTAATGTGAATGATATTAAAAATCCAATTAAGCATAAGTTACTGCAACAACTCAAATAAGAAACAGGAATATATGATGTTCCTATAGGACACGCACCTAGTGAAGCTAGAACATGAAAAACAGAAGAAACTTACAAATGATCAAGTATCACTCATCATTGCAAGTCCTTAAAAAGAGGGGTTGATATTTTAATAATGCCCCAAAGAGCTTTTAGACTGGGAAAGCTGATATCGGAGTTGGAAAGATTAATGAGGTAATGGTGTAATTTATGAATATCCTCAACCCCCCTGAAGAAGGTCTACACCTAATCAAAAAGGTTGTTGACATAATAGTTTCAGAAAGTCAACAGATAATAATCATGGCAGGTGATCTAAGCCTAATCATAGACCATAATATAGATACATAAAGTGATCGACAATACAGCTCAGATCAAGCTGCTAAAATAATGAGAGGAGCAGCCAAGGAAATAGGACTGATAGATGTGTGAAGGAGTCTCCACCCGGAAGGCAAAGATATTACCTTTTGAAAATCGTACTGTAAATACACAAAACTTCTTTATGTTTAAGAATAACATATAAAGGGCGATAAAATGGAATATACCATAAATCTAATCACATCGTCTGATGATGCTTTGATAACCCTAAAGATTGAGGTGTGTCATACTTTTTGGAGATTAAATAACTCCGTTACAAATGGAAGACTTCAAGATTAAAAATAAGATCACCCATTAAAAATGATCTAGAAATCAATGATACAGAGGAAGTTACACTATGGGAGAGAGCAAAAGCAATACTGAAATGATATCATTTTCTTTGTGTAGGAAGAGAGGGGGGGAAACAGAATCAAGGAAATAGAACAGTCAATGAGGTTATTGGAATTGGAGGTAGAAGGAAACTGTTGATTTGCATTCATTGAATAAACTAAAGAAATCATTTTACAGATTACTAACTGAAAAGGCACAGAAATCACTGATTTACTTTGAAAGTGGAGCATAAGCAATGACAAACCTGGCCTATTAATTGAAAAAAACAACAGATAAAATCAAACATTGTTTCTATCGAAGACCAAACCAGGAATATAATTGTAAAAGATAAACAGGAAATAGCACAAGAGTTTGCAAAATACTACAAACAATTATATAGCCCTGATAATAACCTGTTCTCTCAAAATAGAATTAAAGAAAATACATCTATTGCACCAGTAGAACAAATACATATAATAGGAGACACATAATGCAAACCTGACTTTGCTAGGTACGATAGATGAGATTAAGGTAGCCATTAAGATATTAAAAAAGGGTAAATGCCCAGGGAGGGTTTACAAGCAAATTTTATAAGGGGTTTGATAAAGCACTACTGCCGATCTTAAAAAAAACATTTAACTGGGCGTTAGATCACAGTCAGTGGGAAAGTACTTGGTGCAGCTCTATAAATACAGTCATACACAAAGATGGCAGGGATCCCACTGACTCCAGATTTTACAGACCAGTAACTTCACTGAACGTAGACCAAAACATTTTAAGCAGCATCCTAGCAGATGGATTGTCAAAAAATATTCTGCATTTTATTGACCCAGACCAAACAGGTTTTATCCCTGACAGATATATAACTGACAATGTAAGACAAAATCTGCATATAATAGATTACTCACTGAGAATGAATATTCAAAAATTGATTCTCACTTTGTATGTGGAGAAAGTAATTGACAGGGTGTCATGGCCTTTTACATTGGAGACCTGTATTACGTTTGGTTTCCTTGACACTTTTATCACATGGCTTCAAGCAATATGTAAAACATCAAGAGCACAGGTCAGGGCAAATGGAACCATGTCAGGTAGCTTTGAGTTAAAATGAGATTAAGACAAAGGGATCCATTATCTCCTATCTTTTTTTTTTTGCTATCTGTATCGAACATCTGGCAACATATATTAGAGCGACCAATGAAATTAAATTCATGAAAATAGCAGAGAAATGTCACAAACTGCCTTTGTATGCAGATGATGTGGTCTTTTATATCACAAACTTATAAAAATCATTACTAGTACTTGTGCAAATTATTAATAACTATGGTTCAGTATCTGGGTACAAGCTAAATATGTCAAAGTGTAAAGCAATGGTTCTAGGTTTCCCTGTATGCAGATACATTAATAAGGAATAGTTATGGAAATGAGACAGGGATAAAGTTAAATATCTGGGAACTGTAATACCAAATAATATCAAGTTATACCAATTGAACTAGAACTATTTGAAGTATAGATTATTCAAGATCTGAATCGGAGGAGATCTGTTATCCAATCTTTGGGTGGAAGATAAGATGCTATAAACCTCTATATAACTGCAAGTGCTATCAAAAACTAGTATAACATGAAAAGCAAAATTGTTGGGCCAATAAAAAAGTCAAAATGAAGACACTTAAAATCGCTACAGAGACGGGGGACTTGCTCTCCCAAAACTAAAGCACTATTGTTATAAAGCCCAAAGGCAACTATTATGTACCTGGTTAAATGATAACCCTGAAGTGAAGTGGAGGTAAATAAAGAAGTACATGTGTTGTGTTCAATAAAAACAACACCTTTCTTTACAAAGAATGAACGACTGGCACAAGTAACTAATAGTACAGTCATAAGAAAAATATTTTGGAGACATGGGGTAGAATGAAGAGAAACTGTGAAATGAGGGATGACCTAATTGCACTGTGAGAGATAAAGAAAGACCCTGAATATATCCCTAATAGACACAATACAGCCTTTAATAAATGGGCACAAAAGGGACAGACGCTATTTGGATAATGTCTAAATGAAGTGAGAATAATGCCATTCGAATCTTTAAGGCAACACTACCATTTACCACATCCCCACTTCTTCTGATATCTACAAATGAGAAGTTACATTCAGAATAGTAAAATAGGAAGGAAGACTTGCAGTGACTTTTATCCTCTTGTGCAATTCTTGGTAAAGAACTATAGCACTGTCAGTGTGCCACATCAAATCTTAGCAGTTTATGATATATTAGAAAATAGCCACAAGCAACAAGACACAAGGGCACCATCGCCCTATTGGAGAGTATACTAACTTCCTAGTCGGCTTTATTGAGTAGTTCTCTCAGTTCTGAATGGTGCTCTACATCATACTGTAAGATGTTTTTTCTAAAAGCAAGACCACATGGTAGCTCAGTTTCTGTACCTTTCCTATAGGCAGGGCCCTGTGTTCATAACTTTTATTCCCCTTGTGTTGATTAATTAAGCCCTCTAAAATTAGTAACACTAAATTAAACTGTTTATTTCAGTGTTATACTATCAATGTTCAAAAACCAAAACCTTTTTTACTCTTGGCTCTGTAAAGTAACTTATGACTTATAACCACCAGACATCACAAACAACTTCTCTCAACTTAAGTCAATTCATTAACTGAAATAAAAGTTATGACCTTTGGCAAAATCAGACACTCTTCCAAACAACAATATCTGACACAGAAATTCCCTCAATTTAGTATTATTCAGTATAGAAAACAGCCCCTTTGGCTTTTATGAAATTCACTAGGCTTATTTTATACTCCAAAGATTTTAAATAAAATTCACATATGCTCCTTTAACTTAATTATTTCCTTTGTTTTCACTTCAAAATAATAAAAACGCAAATGAATTGAATCAAATACCTTTTGTTTACCAGTAAAATAACATATGCTAACCTAATGGGCCCACACACTCACACTCACACAAGCCAGCAAAAAATGTCATTTAAAGAAAATAACCTCCACGTTGCAGGGCTGGATGAATTCGGGATCGTGGTGGCCAAAACAGTACATAGAGCACTGTCTCTCACAACTGTTTTCATCCTTTCTCTTCTTTCCGCTCCATCTCCCTTCAGCTCAGTCTTTCCGCACACCGCTCTTTTTTTCTCCGTACCGGTTTGTCCAGCCCCACTATCGTTCACAACACTGACAAATGACACGATTCAACAAATAGCAAATCACCTTCTGAAAGAAAAATTCTGAGTTCTGAGTTTGACGCTGTCCCAGCCACTGAGGTTCTTTCTGTGTGCAGTTTGCATGTTCTGCCCATGCCATCCTGGATTTCCTCCACATGTTCCAATTTCCCACCACAGTGCAAAGACATGCAGGTTATGGGAATTGTAAACTCGTAAGAGCTTGGTACGCTTCAAGAAAAGTGCTTGTTGGATTGTCAAAGAGTGTCCTAAACCCTGGTCTGACATTGGAATTGGGGGTACTGTGTACGACAATTAATGCAAGACCATGAACACCTTGAAGGAGAGACGGTCCAAAAGTGTGCGCTGTTATCCCTGTTATTTGATTTATTATGTCAAGACCACAAAAGACATATTGTAGAGCTCATAGGGAGGGATCAGAGACTGAGATACTGCCAGAAATATGCATGAAAAAAATACAGCCCCCTCATTGATCTGAATATTCCAGTCGCAGCACTATATTTCTGTTTACCAAGCCATGAAAGATAACTTTCCAGAGTTTAAAAAATGCTATTTTTGCATCTGATAAGCCCCCCACCAACGCAGCCTTTATTTAGTTTTGTTTCAATGCAAAGCTTGTACTTCAGCAGAGATACACCTAATGAGGTTTAACTAACTCTACAAACAACTCGTGCATGTACAAGCCTTGTGACTGGCAACCCGTCCACGGTTTATCCGCCTCTCACCCAGTATGAGCTGGGATACACTCTAACACGCTGCAACCTCTTAACAGCATATGCAGGTGTAGAAATTTATGAATAGACATGTTCCATAAAGCCCACTGTGTAAAGAAGATCCCTCACGATGTCCCCAATCCCTTCACTTGGCATCAGACCAAGAGCTAATAATGCCCTTGAAAACAGCCAGCATACATCGGAATCAGTTAACACTGCAGTGGAATGAAGTTATGAATTATGTGCAAAGAAAGAACCGTTCTGATGTGTGCTAAGAAACAATCTATTTTCATAAAGCGATGTATAGAACTACTGCCAAATCCAACTTGTTGGCAGGCATTCGTTCTGAGCAAATATGTCTCAGCACTAATGAGGGTGATGATTAATTGATTTTGAGATGCTATGAGAGGCATCTTTCAGGAACTATTACTCTTCAAGTGCACATGACCACTTTGTCTATCTCTTATAATGCCTAACCCTTCTCAGCCTTTTGCTGTACCTCTCTAGCAACTGAACTTTATAAATAAGATGTCTCCCATCACCAAATCTCTTCATTTCTGTGTTCTTTTTTTCTCACACCTTTCTTTCAGCGTGTCTTTTTTCTTTTTGGTATTTATATAGAGTATCTGCCCCCTCTCTCTTTCTTTCCCTCTCTTATCCATTTCTCTCTGCACTATGGAGTTATTTCAGTGCCAGTCATCCAGTCTGAGGGGCAACAAAAGAGCCTGAGAGCCTGAAATCGATTACTCTCTCAGGCGTAGAGTACAGAATCCTTCTCTGCTGGTATCACCCTCTTCCATTACAGACAATCCTCTTTCACTCCTTTTTTTCTGTTTCTAAACCTATTAATCTATCCACATCTGTCTCTCTATTTTTTTTATTCTCTCACCATAATGTACCTCTCTCTCTCTCCTCTTCTCCCATTCCTTTACTCTCTATTTAAAGGGGCAATTCACATTTAGGGAAAAAAAATTAATTCCTTAGCATGAGTTAGAAAAGATACATGTTAACGTCATGGCTGTGTCTATGCTCAATACAGAAGTAACTCCAGAAACAGTGTTAAGTAAAACAATCTGCTTTATGAAGACTGTTCCAGTGTGGTTTGGTCAGATTTAATTGAACAAGACTATGTTAAAGCCTAGTATGAGGCTGGACCATGTTAGAAACGCTAGTGGGCTTTTTATTTGAAACAAAGTATACAGCAAGTGGTGACACATGAATACCAAGCCCTCCGGAGGTGTACAGGAAACTCTTCACATCTCCAAAAATGTTGGAACCAATTTCCAAATAGGTGTTATTTAGATAAACTGACCACATACTAGACATCTTAATGGTTGGTGGATGTCCAATCGTAGTTGATGGAAAGTCATTTTGTAGTAGTAGTAGTAGTAGTAGTCAAAAGCTGTGTTTTCTGAGTTTTCCTACTTTCACAACCATTACTGCAGTGCCTACATGTACCAGGGTGCATTGCATACATCCTTTCCATTCATATGCTAATGTTGTGTTTACAGAGACAGCTGGCGATTAGAGTGAAATATGAGTACTAAGGCTTTTCATTTGCAAAACACGTTTCCTCATTCATATCTGTATGTAAATATAACACATTGGTAGGGGCATTTGTGCAATGCCATTTTGATTATGGCTACACTTCATGGTACACTAGCATCAATAAGATACAAGCTACAGAACTCTCAAAACATACTAGATAGGATGATTATTAAACCCATTTTTGGCTCAGAATGGACTGGAGGGTATCACATATTTCAATGTTTAATGTTCACAGTACTGTCATTAAAGGGCAACCCAAATATCTATGTAATTATTTTTCTCCCTTTAGCGATGTCCAGTCACCCCACTAGAGGGAGCTCCACTGATTTTGTGCGACGCAGATTCAACTGTATGAGAAAGGACTCATTTTTATATTCAGCAGAAGTTATGTGTCATGTGACGTAATACCTGCAAGCCTTAAATCGATTAGCTCTATTGGAAACTTTAAGTCCTAACATACGGTTTTTAAACCCAATTACATATATATATATATATATACATATATATATATATATATACATATATATACATATATATATGTATATATATGTATGTATATATGTATGTGTGTGTGTATATATATATATATATATATATATATATATATATATATACATACACACACATATACATATATACATACATATATACACATATACATATATATGTATATACATATATATACACATACATATATATACATAAATATATATGCATATATATATATACATACATATATATGCATATATATATACATACATATATACATACATATATATACATATATTGACATTCTTTATTGACAACATGAGAAAAATATGATATGTATGTATATACATACATATATATATATACATATATATATACATATATATATATATATATATATATATATACATATATATACATATATATACATATATATATATATATATATATATATATATATATACATATATATACATATATATAGATATATATACACATATATACATACATATATACACACACATATATACATATATACACATATATATATATATACATATATATATACATATATATATATATATATATACATATATACATATATATATATATACACACATATATATATATACATATATATACACACATATATATACATATATACATATATATATACACACATATATATATATATCATATTTTTCTCATGTTGTCAATAATGAATTTCAATCAATCAATCAAACACAAATGGCACACTGGAGCTGTGGATCAGCGCAAACTTACAGAGTTGCAGTTTCAGATGATGAGGGACCAGCAAAGCACGATGAGTTGCATGAAGTAAGCTACTATCAACGTTAATGCAAAACCTTTCATCATATAACATTTTCATTTTGTGGTTTCACGTCATTAAGCCACCTGAGGCAAATCCGTGATTTGGGATATTAGGGTAGAAAACATAAATTGACTTGACTGGTCTGATACTGTATTTACACATAGATTGGTGTGAAAAATCTTCCCTGTCAGGGTCCGAGTTGCTATTCCGAGCTGACGATACTGAGAATTTCTGAAAACTACAATCTTCCACTTGGCAGAAGGAACTAAATAGGTGGTTTGACCATGTGACTCCAGAATGATGGGACATCATCTTTCTGTGCTTTCCAAAACTGTTACACATCACTGTTAAAAAACAATGATGTTTTACGATTTGACAACATTGTTGTTAAGCTCTTGTTAGTTTTAGGCACAAAAACCACTTGGTTAAGTTTAGGGAAAGATCACTTTTAGGTTAGAAAAACATGGTGTGGTTTAAAGCTACTACCTCCTTAAAGTTAGCTTACGGAGTTAATGCTAGGGGACGATTATAGTTTTGGTGTTTAAAAACAATGTCCCAGCTCAGACAATGGTCTCTTGTGTCAAAGTCCTCTGTTGGGTTAATGCCTCCATCCACCCCTCCACCTCTTCATGAGGAAAATTGTAAACTTTTATATACTTCATCTCACAATTTACAAGTACTTACGTTACTGTAATTAAGTAGATGGTTGGTCCATGCTAAGTGAGTAGCACGGACCAACTATTTATTCAGTTAATTGAAATGTGCTATATCGGGATAGGTATCGTTATCCGGATATGAAATGAACAATATCAGGATATGATATTTTGGTCAGGCATTCAACACACATCTCTTCCCTTTTCAGTTCATTCCACGGGATGCACGTGTAAGGTAACTTTGGGGTGTGACTAAGTAACTTTTACTTTGAGTACTTTTTTAGTGAGAGACTTTTTACTTTTACTTGAGTCATTTTTTTTTTTTAAAGTACTTTTACTCATGTACAATTTCAATGAAGTAACAGTACTCCTACTTGAGTAGGATATTTCAGTACTCTTTACACCTCTGGTCATCTGAAATCTGAACTGCACCACTGCTTCGGGTCCTATTTACTATGGCCACTAGATGGCATCTGTCAGTCAACCGTAACTGTTGTTTGTGGGTGACTGACATTATGACTTATTGTCTAGTTTTTCGTGGGAGGACAGTCTCAATAGATCTCAATCTCAAATATATTGCCTCTGATTAAGTCAATACAGGTCGCAGTACACTGATTGTTTGTATCAGGTTTTACTTATTAACAAACCATTACTGCCATGTAACACTAGCACATACTGAATACTTTATGATGTTAGTACATAAGCTTTATACAATAGTTGTGCACTTAGACCTTACTGAACAAACATACACTGTAACAATTTATGTTACATATGCATACATACATGTTGTATCACCTGTAGACAGCTATAGATTGTATTGACTGTCAGACACTGTTTTGTCCACCTGTCACTGTGTCTGTTGGATTACTGGTGTGAAATTACAGCCAACACCTTCCTTTGTCCCATTTCTGATATGGTACATCACATTACAGCACAATGCCTCACCTCAGTGCACATGCTTACTCTTATCTTTGACTCCCAGACCATATTACTACAAGATATACAAACACTACACCTTTGTACCATGTTTATTGTGTTATGGAGACAAGCCTAAATACTGCAGGTATGTCATCTCCAGTCATTATTTCTATGTGGAGAATGGTACAGCTGTATTTTATTTGACTAGTACTGACTGAAGGAAATCAGTACAGAGTGGCAAAGGCTCACAAAAGGAATAAAGAATTGACAAATCATAATTAAAGAATGACATTCATGTCTCTTATGCAGTCAGCAGAAAAAGATGGATTCTGTTCTGTTCATGAGAAATGCTGAGCAAATTTCTGCTGATTGATATTTACTTCTGAAGTATCACAACTTTCACAATATTCCTTTTGCTACACTTGTACAAACTTGCTTTAAAAAAAAAAATTAATAATTCAATTGAATAATTCCATTTACACTCTTTTGATTTAAATCACCTCGTCTCTTGTGTTAAAATAGGGCAGAAAACACCATGAATCAGTGATGGATTTATGTTGCAGCATGTTCATTTCTGTTTTGTAGAGACCCAAGTTTTTAATGAGGGCGATATTAATCAGGGTGTTCTGTGTTTTGTTTCTGTAACGTGGATGAATGTATGACTCAAAATGATTGATTTTTACACCCAAAGAGTTTTCAGTGAGTCCATCTGTTGTACTTTGTTTATTCTCAGTTCATCAATTGTTTTAAGAATTAGACATTTATAATACTTAGTGCTATGTCTAGTGCCTGTGTATCAATGCGTTTTTGTCCCTCTCTCCTCTCTAAATCTTTGACATATACTTGCCAATGTTGTCTTTCTTTAACTTATCTTTCTGTAACCAGTCTAGTAGATTACAACCAAAACTACAAAAGCTGAGATAAATTCAGTTTTTCTTGTTAGCCTCCAGGGAGCTGAAAATGTTATGTATTAGGTCGCAGTCAGCTATTGTAGCTGAGAAAAGCATTTCAGTCAGCCAAAATGACTTCCCAAAATATATGCACAGAGGACATTTTGAATATCTTCACATTTTGTAACACAGTCAGGCTCAAAATTGAAAGTGTAGTGATATGTGCATAGTGAACTCCTGTATGACTCCACCCCAGAGGAGAAACAGCAATAGAGTTGGTGACAATGAAGAGTGAGCGAGAGCAACAAGTGACTGTTTCCAGCATAACAGACAGGTAAAAATGATCATTCTTCAACCTGGCTTGGTTTTGGGAAGTGCATCAGCAATGGATACTGGAGATCCTTAACAAAGGCAGACATCGATAGAAAATACTTCTTCTCAGTCCAGACATTTTTAATGACCGCCAACGCAACGTGCTTCAAAAACACAAATGTCTGTTTTCTTCAGTTTGACAGGGAAATTCTGTGGTTGGCAGGAAGAGGTTTTACTCAGTTTATGTTCAATGGAAAAACATAAATTTCACTATTCATCCACTGATGAACTTGATAGTGAGGTATATAAACTATGCACTAAACTAACTATTTCACATGTAACTGAAGTGGTGTCCTATAGGTATTGTGTTGGCTCATAATGAATTGAAGGCCGAACCTTTTGTTCTCAATTGGTTTAGAATCAGAATATTTTTGGGATTTACTGCAATTAATTTCCCCTTGCTTCATTGATGTGGGCTGGCTGGATGAGATGTAGAGTCTGTATGGTCAGTCCAGCTCTGTTTATGAAATCCTAAGATATAAAATTATGCTGAAAAGAATCTTGGGTCTACAAAGTCTGACAGTTGACCCATCAATTTTTCCGAGCCACAATATTTCCATGAGTATTAGATGGGTTGCATTGAGACATTCATGGTGTCTTCTGTTATTATCATCATTGTTGTTGCTTTTGTGCTTCTTTGTACCTCTCTCTCCTATCTTGCTTCTCTCTCTTTCCGTCTTTCTCTCTCAACCCAACCGGTCAAAGTAGATGGCCGCCTACCTCTTCTACTTGAGATTTCTTCCTGTTAAACGGAAGATTTTCCTTGCCTTTGTCACCAAATGTGGTAACAGGGAAATGTGAGGTCTCTTTAAATGAAACTAAAGAGTATGGTCTAAACCTGTTCTATGTGAAAAGTGCCTTGAGATAATGTTTGCTGTCATTTGGTGTTATTGAAGTAAAATTGAATTAAATGGTGCCCAGAGGACAAAACCTGATGACTCAATGATTCCTTGACTTTTCTACTAGCTTCACGAGCAGATTAAAGCTTGTATCTAATGAAATATCTCAACATCTACAAGAATTGATTTGTCCAAAATCTGGCAAAGAAATTAATTGTACTCAGAAGATGTATGCTAATGACTTTTGTGATCCCCTTACTTCATATTTTTCTATTGAAAGTGAAATGTCTGCATGTTCCCCACAGGATTCACTGTAGAGCATATAACATAGCAACAGTCAATGTAAGCATGCTGACAGATGTGAGCACGGCTTAAGACTCTGACACTCAAATTTTTCTTTGTAAATCTTAAGGCAAAGGGGAACATATACTGAGTAGATTTCTGGTAACCCAGATGAAATTAAGTATTTATAATACCATACCCACTCTCCAAAAATCCAAGGACGTCCATTCCCAAATACTTCTTGTACTGGGTCTAGTTGGCAGGTCTTTGGGCAGGAAAACACTGATTTATCTGTACCAATCACCATTAGTGCCACTAGCGCTGATTAGAAATCCACACAGGCTAGTGGGTAGAAACAATATCTATAAGAGTAATAATTAAATGTAGCTGCAGGTATTTCAGATAAGAATGGAATATGTCATATCATTTAATGATTTATTTCACATAAAACCTTCACACAACCCAGTGAACATATGGACACATTTTGCAATGCTGTTGCTATTTTGTAGATAACTCACTGTGATCAATTTTATCCACTATGGGTATGATAAGGTGGGAGAAAAAGATTGACTGTACCGAGAGTTGTTTCCCACTAGCCAACCCTCATTGGTCTTTACAGCTTGATTTTTATTGGATATAGTAAAGCAGAATGAGCCTGGGATAGAGGGAGATTGGAAAAAAGGAGAAAGACAGAAAAAATGGAAGCAGATAAAGTGAGGAGAGAAGAAATCAGAAGGCCACACAGGGAAGTAGAAAGAACACCATCTGAGAAGATCAGCAGTCATTCAATATCCAAAATAAATTGAAGAGGACATTATTAGTTGCTAACAACCTTCTGAGAAACCCGGACAGCTAATCTGTCAGAGGCACTTTCTGCTGCACAGTTAATTTACTGTAATGATTTCCCACAGTTAGCCGAGGGCCTGCAGTCTAGAGTGAACTGGGAATCTAATCTGCTTCTAGACTCTGTTATGCTTCTCAAAGAATTATGATTCTATCAAGTCAATATGGTCAAAGCTGTACACTTGTGTCTATCAGTGCTGAGCTTTTTAAAACCTCCAGCTGTTCAGTTATCACCACATCGATTCTGCTGTCAAAGTATTTTGACAAAGATTTGTTACAAGGCTAGAACAAAACATATACATCACAAGCATACCCTGCATATATAAATAGATTCGGAATGAGACCATCGGAGTAAACAAGCTCCTCTTTAGGTGGCTGCTTTAAATAATGAGCAACAAACCATAAACAAGAGAGATGTTTGCCTGGGTTAACGACATGATTTTCCTCTAAAGACAAAATATGGACTCCGTTGAATGAAGCAAGAGATAAAGGAGCATATGTCAGTAGCAGTGCATTTCCACCTTGCTGTTTTTTGTCCCAAATGCATAATGTACAAACTTCACAGCAATGGAAATGGTTCTTAAATAATTATTTAATTTCATTCACATATATGTTGTTAATGTGGCCATTTCATAGCCCTTTCCAAGTTTAATATGTTCATTATCATTGTCGATTTATGCACAGTAGCATGTTTTTATCATCAAAAAGTTTGTAGTTACAGCTGTACAAGCCATGGATAAAGCCACTCGATCACCCCATTCAGAAAAGTCTACTCCGTTGTGATTGGACAGCTGCTTAGAGCGTGTTGGAAATGTCACATAACATATCAAAACCAGAGCTCCTGAGGCAGCCTGAAATGCTAAAAACACAGCTGCTGTGAGTTGCTACAGTAACAATTGCATCATGTCAGCCCTCAACAGCATTACCAGCAGAACAACCCGATGTACTGGTACCACCTCCGCAACTAAAACTAGAGCAGGTAATGTCTATTAATGTCTCATGTATAACTTTAATTTCTTGACATTTACTGATTGACGATGCACTTGTGTGAGCTGCGCATTAATGCCCAGGGAGCTAGAAAACGTTGGCTGCAAAGAAATACGAAAGGTAACAGTTAGACTACTCTATGTAATTACTACATTGAGTTATGAAATACTACCAAGATTATCCCGAATTAAATTTAGCTACAAACACACGTTCCTTGTCAAAAAACAAATGTGATTTGATCTGTGACTGTAGCTATTTTACTCAGAGTACAACGTCAAAAAACAGTGATGACCACTTGTCTACCTTCTCAGGCCCTGATGTTGAGGAGGTCGCACTTCAATGGAAACACCTCACAGACCTCATTGACTAATTTCTTGGACAAACAAAATTTGTGATTTTGTATGAATAAGCCAGATGTTTTTAATAACAAACCCGTATCTCAGTTAGAGGTCTTGTTCGTTTTTCTTTAACCCGTTTAGCCTGCTAGCATACCTTTCCCCACCTGGAGAAGCAACTGAAAAACTTCTACTGATGCATGTTTCATTGTGTATCCTAGTATGGTTCCCGAAGGTGTCATACTGAATAATATGGAGCTGCATGGCCTTTCATGTGTATGAATACATGACAAATAAATAAGTTGTAGAAAAGGTTGAATGATTGCAATTTTGATATGCTGTGAATAACAATAGCAATACATTTCCTGGAAGAAGGGTGCACCAGTGAATATGTGTTGAGATATAAGGTTGCTTACTGGGGTGCCTCCAGTCAAGGGTAGGCTCTTCCACTGTCTGGAGTAATAACAATTATTCCAGGCATGTCCAAACTATTCCTTAAAGGGCTGTGTGCCTGCAGGCTTTAGTTCCAAACAATCAAGAACACAGGATTCAGCCAATCAACTGTCTGAAGACTGAGATCAGTTGATTAAATGAGTCAAGCCTGGTGTTGGAATGGGATTGGAATGAAAACCTGCAGCCACATGGCCATTTATGGAATAGTTTGGACATCCCCGAATTAGGCAAAGCTGAGTGAATACCACATAGGTACCCTTCAGTTGTTGCTGGACATCGACTCTCATAGCACTGGGCAGGTCTCAAACAGCTCTCTAAGGAAGGTTTCAAAAACAATGTATTTCACATCTCTATACATGGGCTTCAGCTCAAACCTAACATAACAAATCAAAAACAACAAAACATTTTTGCATTCATTTTCTTTTCTCTCATGATCGGTCATAGTAACATGTCGCACCAAAATGAAATTTACAACATTTTAGATTCCAGTTTAACAACAGTCACCAGGGTTATAGTTCAGTCATATGGCTCAGCTTATAACTCTCCTCCAACAACTCAGGACAAAGTCTTTTCCTGGATCTGCTGCTCTGCTGCACACATTAGTCTTTTATAACCACCATCAAACCTACTACTGTCAATATTTAGTTGGCTTCACTTGAGCCTATTTCTCTCAGATCAGCAACTGCATCCTAATCAGCTGTTAGCGTTACATAGTGTTGAAAGGCAAAAGAGACACACAGCACTACTTTTTTATATTTACATCTCCTTCATCAGCAGTTTTGCCTCAGACCGTTGATGTTGATCCCTCTTTCAGATAGAGTTTTCATGCAAGTCCAGCTCGATACTGACTGAGGTTTGTCAAACAGTCTGGCAGAAAGTGGTTAGCACAAACATGAAAGCTGTTTGCTAACTTTGGCTGACCTTGACCTTCAAAAATAAAATTGAACCAATCAACTCTGTCCTCTGTGGCTGGGAGCTGATGTAGAGATGTATGCTGGTCTTTACAGCCAACAACAGAGCATCTTGCTTGTTTAACTCTGAGCATAGACATTTCGTGTTTGTTGTCTGTCCCTTTGCCTGCAAAATAACAATAACTACCCTCGTCCGGAAGTCGTGGATGGAGATAGAAAGATGAGGGGGCGGTTACAGTTTAAATGAAGCCCCATGTGACATAGTAAATCCTACACCGACCTCCTGGGGGAACTTCCAGCCTACAATGCAGCTCCATGAATCATTTTTGGATTGGACAAACGAAAAATAATTACTTATTTCCAAAAAAAAAAAAACAGTTCAGTAAAACATAAAAGTGCTGTTGTGCACATATTCTTTCAGTTGTATTATTTAACTCAGCAAGATGTTAGTCATTGCCTGCGAAGCTATAAAGGAATTATAGAGGAACAGGAATGTATTCCAAGGGTCTAATCAGGATACAAGAGAGTAGTGGTGAGCACGCCATATCCCAGCTCTCCACAAGTATTACTGTCAAACAGTCACTTACTTAGTGCAGTATAATGCATCCAAGGTAATGTCATTTTTGTAGTTTCCTTTTGCCATATCCTCTAGACATTGCTTACAACAGCGAAGTGAATCTACTAACATGTGAAAATAAGATTGCTGTAGCAGATATTTACTTTATTATCAGGGTGACTTTAATAAATAACAATAATTCAATTTGTTCTTCAAGATTTGTTCTCAAAGATTTTAGTTGTTAGAAACTCCCCAGTAACACCAATATGGACTCTTACCACAAAGTATGGATTTGTTGAATTGGAGAAAAAAGACTAAAAAGATCTTTGTCAAAAAATGAGAAAAATTTAACCAAATAGACCAACTTCTTAACAATATAAGACTCCAAGAGTCTAATCTTCAACTATATATATACTGTATATAGATATCCAGTAAAGAACCTACACCGGTTACAAGAGGACCTAACAAATCTGTCTATCAACATAAAACTTAGTGCTGAATCGGACAGCTGGATCAGAGTTGGTGACAATTCATGAAGAAAGACATCTATTTATTAATAATAATAGCAACACAAAGAGTCTACAGTCATGCTATAAGCTCTGTGATGAGGTTTATCACCGTCATATTGATGTTAAGCCATGAAAAAGTCTCTTCTGTCAAACGGATATACAATTTCATGGTGAGACGAACAAAATGTTTAAGTAATTTTCTCATTTGTATACAACTGCTGCAAATCCAATAAAAAGAGAATTAATTACAGTGGCTAATACATTATTTATGTACTTGACGAGCCTACATTATCCCTAGTAAAAATCAGTGTGCAGGGAAATCTCAAGGCAACCTTCATTCTCTGAGTAATTGAGTTTGCATTTTCTACTTTAAGAGGATCGTTTACTTTAAGATTTTCACCATATTTGAAAAGCTGTGTTTGGGCCCCCACAGCTTTTCTCATAACTTGTAATTTTTCCTTCCTTTCAATTTGGGTCTATTGTGTAAATCCCCCCCCCCCCAAAGAAAAATCACTCATGATTTTTAATTTCCATATGCATGTTTATTATGATTAGTTCAAGGTTACTTTGTTTTGTAATGCTTTGTCAGCTTACTCATGAATTACATTTTTGAAAAAAGGTGCAATGCTTTATTTTTTTGTGCTGAGTTTGAAAATGAAAGAAGGGTTATTACCTTCATATCAGCAACTGCGGCACATGCAAACCCATCGTTTTCTTACTTTTTTTTGTCAATTCTGATGTAATTTGACCTCTTTTACTCACTTTCACTCTGTGTTGTAGCAGAAAACAGAATGGAAATGTGAATGCATCAGTAGGTGCAAGGGGGTAAATCTTACAAGTACAAATTTGCATATATGAATATTATTGTATTATAATATAAACTGTACTTAAAGTTTAGATAGCACAGGCTAAATTCTTTAGTCAGACTTTTTTTGTCTTTTGGGACACATTTTTACACAATGAATGGATTGTATATGACTTTACCATCCTACTGAATCCCTCAGTGGTAACAATTTACAGCAGCTGTTACAAGGGCAACTTGCCATTTGCCCTTTTCTCCTTATTCCCTCAGTGGACATCTTTCAAAATACAAGTAGGTTTGTATAAATAGTATATATTAAACTATGAAAAATAATGGAGCTCACAAATTCAGCTGAGCCTCAGCTGTGTTTACTCACATATGAAACATTTCTTTACACCAAATATTTCAGTAACAAGAGCTGTCCATCTATTTAACAGGTTCTGAATGTCACAGTTTGTCCACTGCTAATGAAATGTTACTACTTCACTGTATACTGAGTGATGGCCTCTAGCTAAAATGTTTGGTGTGTCATGGTGTGTTCTTGTTGGCCAGTGCTTTCTCACAGCAGGACACAGTTTGCGCAGGGTAGAGTGCAAGCCAAGATGCATTATATCAGGGGATGTGTGTATCAATTAATAGGATAGTTTTATTACTTTATACGTAAGTCTATGTCAGGTTAATGTGGCCCTCTCTGATTCTCTATTAAACGATGAAAGATCTTCATTTTCAAGGCGTAAAGTCTGTCAACATGATTTATACTTTTAACATTGTAGAGGTTTTGAAACACAATCAGAAGGCTGGATTATAATATGCTAGCCAAAAATAATATAGCCTTACATCTTTCATAATAATTAGTTGCATACTCATAACAATGTAATAGGGAAATAGGTCTGTGTAAAGCAAAGAACTGAAAACGCGTTTAAATCAAATGGCCAAGTGCAATATAAATACAATCCATTTACCAAACAAACCAGATAAACAGCTGAAAAGTAAATGACCACAGTCAGTCTCAGTTTTTTAGACTAATATCCAGCATGTGGAACAAACACTAAGCTAAAAACCGAAATAATCGGTAAAATAATCTAAGCAGCTCTGTAAAGATGTAAGATATTTCATAAAAAACACAAAAACTGTTTATCTCATGGTTGCACTAGAGGTCAAATCAGAGGATCCACAAACTCAGTGGTTTTTACAGCTGAGGTATTTCAGTCTTGAGCAAAGTGGTTCCAGTGTGGCTAAAAACTATTGAAAAAATAGTTTTCTCGTTTTCATCAACAGATTTTTCCAATTTGTCATGGTTGTTTTTGTTGCCATATATTCTCTATATATATATCTATATCTATATATATCTCTCTATATATAGTAGCTGAAAAGACTGTTCTTACAAGAGAAGATTGGCATTGAGGAGGATTGGCTGTCTTACTGTAGTACAGGTGATTCTGCCTATTCCATCAGTGATTATTTGCCCAGTTTTTAAAAAAAGTGTGCTCATACGAAACATAACTACAGGTTTTCGCTTCACTGCATCTGTGATGTTACTTGCATTCTCACTGATGCATGCAACCACTCTGTCTGTGATGTCCCACTCTGGTGTAATTCTTAGAGGGCCATCTGCTGGGTTCTCAACTGTCTTACTGTAATATAAACAACCAAAAACATAAAAAGAGCAGGTTTTGCTCATATAGCTGCCTGTACTGATTGATGCCTAACTCTTTCGTTGACCTCTTACTGGTTTTCTAATGCTCACCACTTGAGTATAGGTAGGAATTCTCATATTCAACATCAGAAAATTGCTGTAAATGTAAAGCCTTCTTCTTTGTTGACTTGTTTTTGGATTAATGGCCTCACTGCAAAACATCTTGATTTCACAGTGGGAGGAACTAATGTTGAAGCAGTAGTTGTAGCTAATCTGTATTTCTAGTAGCAGTACGTTTTATTTTAGTAGTTCCCCATCTCCTTTCAGCACTTGCGGAGCTTGCCTGAGTCTGATCTCCCGAGGAACTTGTGGCAGCTCGTGGTGTCTGAACACCTGGCTCTTTAAAGTGGAGGTGTCTTCAGAGACTTGCTGTAGAGGATTGCTACCGTAGAGCACCACTGTTTGCAAATACAGCATTTGGCAGCCTCTGATGAAATTTGTGTGAAAGGAGACCAAATGTCATATTAATTAGGCTGAGACATACTCACAGCACACACGGTATAGTCTATAAAGCATTGCAATTAGTCACAACTCATAAGAAAAAGGATTGGAGACCTTTCTCCTTATTTTCACAGTTCTGAGGTGTTAACGATCTTTTATTAAGCTTTATTGGGAGAGTATGCAGGAAACATTATACCGGATAATGCTGCTTGATTTTTCAGTAATGTCAGGTGACATAGTCAGTAAGTATGTCTTTTGGCTACTTAGAAGATCAGTCAGATTGTTCACACCCAGCAAGGTTAACGATCTGCTTCTTTTCAAAGCCAAACTCAAGTTATACTCTACACTGCAGAAGTCAAACAAATGAAAGAAAACATTCAGAAAGGTTGAGTATCAATAACCTAAGTAATATGAAGAGGGATAAAGTTTCTTAGATGAACTAGTAACTGTATTAAAGAAACATTTCTGTTCATTAGAAGTCTGCAGCTTGGTTCAAGCTGACATGATCCCTCAAGCTTGACACGTACTTGCAAGGTTCAGGCCTTTTTTTCTCACCTGGTCACTAAAGATTCAGACCTAAAATATACAGAAACTTTAGCCAAACTCTACCTATCACCCCTACTTAAATAAAAAAATAAAATTAAAAATAAATTTAAAAAAACAATTCAGTGCAAGTTCTATTTGTTGCAGGTCTGCTGTGGCTTGCTGTTATTTTACTATTTTATATTTTACACATAAACTGTATATCAAAATGTTTGGTTTCTACTACTTATTTTAGAACGTAATGTAGCCTATTCGGTAAAGAAAAATTGATTTATTTAAGGACATTAAACCATCATTTAACCCACAAGTAGTATTTATGATGACTACTTTTAACAATACTTGAGTGCAGTTTTCGGCTGCTCTAACCATCTCTGGTGCTCACTCACTGCTCTTCAACACAAAGTGTACTCATGGCCTGAAGTTGATTTGTGACTCTCAGTGCTGACACTTCATGCCAGTGTCCATAGCAACACCAGAATTTCATTTGGGCAACCAGGGTCCATCTACCAAGTCTCAAGAAGGAGACTTTCTGCTTTTGATCAACCATTGACTTATTTCTCATTTTACTCCTGTATTCCCTTTGAGAACTGCTAATATACAGTCTGCAGGATAACATGTACATGTATTGCCATAATTCATTTTTATTAATTACACCACATTACTTAATTTTATGACACCGTTTTTACTGTTGGCATTATTACTTCACGTGGAAAATCACATTAGCTTACCTGGTCTGAATGCTATTAGCTGCGTTATCAAGTGCAGGTCACAGGACATAACATTATCCTTCTTCTTCCCCTGAAAAAAAAAATGGAGGAATGGAGAAAAACAAGAACATTTTAGGATATATACTTATTACATTTACATTCCAATGGATATCAATCCAGTTGGTGTGCGATAAGATAGAGACTAAAACCAAAACTTGTTTTGGATAGACTCTTGTATATCAGAAAATAGGCAAGAAAAGGCTACACTGTTACTTCCCTTAAAATTATAAATGATCATTTCGGCATTCTTGTTCATATACTGGTTAAACAAGAGACATAATGTAGGCTAAATCAGACAGCTTTAGAAGTGTCTATGTTTATTTACTTTGGACAGAGCTAGGCTAGCTATTTCCTGCTAGCTAGCTAAACTCATCCTGACTCTAGCAATGTGGATAAAACACAGGCTAATAAGCTAATAGGCACATACATTATCCCTGTTATTGTTGTATATGACATGTGGACCTAAAGAAAAATAGCTACAGCAATTTGTAATAGCTAATGGAGTCCTAATAAACTTAACTACACAATGTATTAATTGTTTAAGGTAATTATATGACAATACTGCAGCTCACTGGACACTGTTATACTGATATTGAAAAAACATAGTAGTGTCCCCTTTCAGAATACAGCCTTGTCCCTTGCTTTTCATTTGACCCTACTCCACGTTGAACTTAAGGGACTTTGTGTTCCCTGTATGCCTGTCCTCATGGCCTCTTTAGACACCGAGCCCGAGATAGAGAGAAAGAGAGGCCGCGGGAGCGTTGCTCCATCATTGTACCACATTCACCTCAATAGCCAAGAGAATAGAGGCCATAGTGGTGTAGCTGTGCAGCTGCTTATCCCAAAGTGTGTCTGTGTGTGTGTGTGTGTGAGGGCTGAATGAAAGAGAAGACTGCAGCAACAGCAAGAGGAAGTAAGAGATGCAAGATATAATGTGAGTGGGGGAGAGAAAAAGAGTGTGTGTGTGTGAGAGAGAGAGAGAGAGAGAGAGAGAGAGAGAGAGAGAGAGAGAGAGAGAGAGAGAGAGAGAGAGAGAGACATGGAGAGAGAGAGAGAGATAGGGAGAGAGAGAGAGAGAGAGAGAGAGAGAGAGAGAGAGAGAGAGAGAGAGAGAGAGAGAGAGAGAGAGAGAGAGAGAGAGAGTGAGTAAGTAAAGCAGATTGATGTAACCAAGGGTTTCTGTCCATCACTCATGATGCCTGCTCCTTACCGTGGGATATTGCTCTCTCAAACACACACACACGCACACGCACACACACACTGTGAACCTCAGCACTTTTCCTATTGGCCACTCCCCAGACTATACATCAATTCGCTATGGAAGTATCCCCGAGACCCCACAAGTTATAGAGCTGACACACAAATACACGCACGCACACACACACACGTGCATGTCACAGTCCATCACTCTAGCTATAGAACAATCTCAGACCCTACAAGTTACAGCTGGAGATATAGCTGACACACACACGCATAGCATCATAGCCAAAGCTACTATCCATCAACCGAGCTACCACCACCCCTGAAATCCACAACTACCACCACTGAAGATATACCGTGGCTAGCCTGTGTGTGTGTGCCTGTGTGTGTGTCTCACAATTTATCACCCCTAGTAGCCAGCATATCACAGGAGCTCACAGTATACTTGCTACTGAGGAATACACTTGAGGTAGCGTGTATGTGCGTGCAAATAATCTGCACAAAAACCTCCGACTGAAAGTTAGTCTTAAAACAAGATGCACACTCAGGTTCTTAAAGGCTATAGTTTCCCCCATCTTTCTCTGCAGTGTTACAATTGAATCTCTCTCTCTGGAACAAACAAACGCAAACACACACACACACACTACCGTCGAGCACATTTCACACAGATTGCCATGGGATGTGAGTTATTACAGTGAAGCAGTTTGACAGTGAATGTGATGAGAGGCTCAGCAGAGGCTGTAGGTTGTGTTAACCCTGAGAGAGCGGTGTCACTGAACTTCACTATTTAAATGCATTAGGCATATATGAGGCATTCTCTTGTTGAAGCAAACACTTTGGCAGCAATATTGAAGGTCCACAGCTCTGGGAACAACAGAGTGTGTTACAACAGAATTCAGGAAATTTGTCTGGGAACTTGACTCTATCATCTCTGCTGGGATTGGTCTATTTTATGTTTAGGTTCTGCCTGGCTAGTATTTTCTTTTTTACCTTTTTATGGATAATTTGAAATATATTCCCTTAAAATTAAGGAATGTCACCCAAACATTTTAAATGTATTATACATGTGTTGTGATATGAAGGCATTAGCTTTATCAAGCTCTGGATAAACAGATTCAATATTGTTAGTTATAAGATATACTGTGTTTTTAAAGAATTTGATGATGATAATGTAGCCAGTCTGTCCTGAGACTGGCTTACAACCTCTCTCTGTCAACCATATTCATATGAACATACACAATATATCAAAACAAATAATACAAAAGTAAACAATATTATTACACAAGAAAATAAAAGGGGGCTCACATACCTGTGTACAACTATATCCATGTTAACTCAGCCTTCTCCTGAAAAGCCTCCCTCACACACCTTTAAAGGAGAGAGGAAAACGGCAGTCGGTTTGAGAAACAGGCAGGTTAGCTCATATTAGCTTAATGCTTGCTATGCTAAAGTCCCGTACTTAACATAAATATCTACACACACACTAACATACATCTCACTAACACAGAAGAAAAACATGTACGACCTATCCAAAATAATCCTCATGCCTCTGCTTAGCGTTTGTAGCATTATGTTGGTATTATTTAGAGAGCAACTTATTAACATTATAGTGTGTTGTGTTGTTTTTAGATTGGTTTCATTGCTGCGGTATGAAGTGGTTCTACGGTTTATTTGACACTAACCCTAGGACCACCAACCATCAAACTGCACCCCCCCCAAACATTTTTGTCACCAGCCGCCACTGATCTTACCTCTTTCAGCGAGTCCAGAGACGGACTGAGGAGAAAGGCGCGAACGGACAGGAAGTGACATCACATCCGGGTCAAAGGTGACAGAATCAAAGCAACATTTACTAAATAAAGGCTCCCCATATAAAGAATATACAAAAACAAATATATACATTAAAATCTAAAACGAGGAGAAAAGTTGTTGATATTTAAGTGAAAACCAAAACAGAACCCCCGTACAGCTTCTGAGGCTCCACCCCCGAAGTTCATGGACACGCACTGTCCTGGCAACGGACGTAACCACTGCGCAAGCTGACCAGCATAGTGGAGTCTGGAGCGTCTGCTGCGGGACGGTAAGTTAGCTTCAGTTTGATAGCAGCATGTGTTTTAGTAGTAAGTGTGATAATAAGCCTGGCAGTATTTAACAAGGTGTTGAGACCAAATACTGATTAAAGCCAAAGTCAAAGCGGAGGAGTAGCTCAGCCTATGTATAAAATACGTTAGCATCGTTGCTAACGCTACTAGCTTCACAGTACTAACCTCTATTCTAACATCAGTGATAGATGTCACGTCAGTGATGCGGTTTATTGACAGTATTAAAAGATCTGGGAAGAAAGATTCATACAGCAGCCTACTCGGACATTATTTATATTATTAATATCAGTTAGTTTCAACCTGTTATGATGTAAAAAGAGAAAAGAGCAGATAGACGGGAGGAGTAACATGACACACTGGAGAGTTATTTAGAGGGAAATAACGTGATATATGTCTCCTGTAGTAAATAACATATTTATACCAAGTTACACCACCATGTTATTTATGTGTTATTACTATCATGGTGCAGCTGTGTTCCTGGGGGGAGGAAGAGGCAGAGGTCAGAGTTCAACCAGTTCAATGAGCCTGAAACCAGGTGAGCAGACGCTGCAGGCTCACAGACTTATAGCTGAGTTAGTATGTTGCTTTGCTTGCTTGTATTATTACATAAATTCCCTCCATAAATATCCCTATCCTGTGAAATAAATCCAGATTACATCAGTGTAACAGCATTACATCTGGATTGACACTGGCTCTACATATAATGTGCAAACTGCATCGGGTCATAATAAAATCTTACTTATGAACATTAATGAAATGTTTACAATTTTCTCATTTCAGGAGATAATTCAAGACCTGGACCTTGAGCAGTCTCATCAGCTGCAGCACTCTCTGATGAGGGACCCAAGCATCTTCATCACCTGGAGACCCCCTGAAGCCACACCTCACACTGTCCAGGGTCAGCCAGCCTGGTATTTTTGCCAGAGATGCAGATTCCCTCCAACATGAAGCACTTAGAGACAGAACCATACTAAGCTGCTGTGTGTGGAGATCTGTCACCAAGACAATTTTACTGTATTTCCCTAATTTTATAAGTTTTTCTTATTTAATTTGTAGGTTTCAACTTATTTTTTTTATCATTGTTTGCTGAAAATTTTAAATAAATATGTGGACCTCCGCTATGCCAAGCTCCAGAAGAGGAACATAGATTCAGTCAGTGGCTGCATCCAGCAGCTCCAACAGAACATACAAAAGATCAGGTAGTAGCTGCATTCCTCTTATTAATATTGTAAAGTGTTAAAAAAAACTTTATAAAAGACATAACTATGAAGAGTAAAAAACTAAAATGCATAAATGCAGGATAAGAAATGATGGAAGTAATTTTGACTATTACAGTTAATTTGGGGTACATTTCATTATTATAATAAGAAGTTAAATAAGTTATGCTTAATCACAGCAGTGTATAGTGCTTAATGCGCCATCTATTGTCATGTTTAGGTATTGCAACAACTAACAGATTACAGTGAAATCAGGAATGAAGACACAATAACTAAAATATAGGTGGTGTCTCTTTTTAAGCATATTACCTTATTGGTAATTCTGCTTTAACTGCTGGTATCTTTAGGTGATGTGAATGAAATCTTAAACCAATCCTCCATTGTTTCTCACTAGGAATTAACATATCTAACTAACAACACCCTTTAGGGAAAAACATTTTCAATTACAAAGCCTTTTGGTCATTATGCAATTTTGTTGTGTTTTAACCAAGAGTTTTAGCATCGTAAACCTATTAGTATGTGGTACACAGAACCCAAACTTTGGCCCCCTTGGTCAAAGTTCTCCTTGTCACCATGATTTCTCTGACGTACCAGGATGTAACACTCCCTGTAAAAACAAGTCTGGCAAAGCCAGTACAGTTAATGGTTTGGTGACATGATATGTTTCTTACTTTAAACCAACCCAGTGAAAAGAAAAAACCCAATAATGAACTTATCCCATGAACTTCTGCTATCCCTGTAGTATCTGATTCCTCTGTGCCATAGACTTCAATTATTTTCCAAAAATACAATTAAAACACATCAGTGAGCCGCACCATTGCCCACATATTCTGTTCTTTTGCCTGAAATATTCATTAATACACATAACCTATTACATGGTGATAATAGAGAGGTATCAGAAAGGAGCACGAGGACACCCAAACAAGATGCTGAGTGGAGTACGGTTTGAAATTGGAACATTTTGGTTGGATAGCAGCTGTTTGTACCATTAGTCACACTGTTAGTCGAATATTTATATCTTCAGTAGTAATGAATAGACCTGGTGGGGAGACAGACAGAGTAAGGAAGTCAGAAAGTAGTAAGGACGGATTAATGCAAGAGTTTTAAAAGTTTGATACAGTTTTCTTGAGCCCTGATTTTTAGCCTGTATTGGCATTTTGGCAAATTGGCACCACTTACCATTAAATCTAACTTTTAGCAGTTCCTGTTTAAAATGTACCCATCGATGTACAAACAGTTATTGATGGATTACCTTGAGACTGAATAAAACTTAAAATTATGATGATTCTCAGTCAAGTCCTGTGTTCAGTCATGAATCAAAGGAGTACCAGTTTTGACGCAAATTACCCCTCACGTCTCTCCCCTCCCCCGGCCCCCCACAACTTCTTTGTGCCTTCCTGTTTGAAAACTTCTGGACTAATGTATTGTTTGCTTTCATTGTCTCATTATCTTTTTTGACTATAAGAAAAATATAAAATAAAAAACAGCCTTGTCCTTTGAGAAGCATACATTTGCACAGTTAATCACTTTGCAACAACATACCCATCACTGAAAAAGAATGTACTGTACCTCCTGCCAATCAACCCTTTATTTGAATGTCTTTAGACAGCCTCATCACAGCTTTTTTTTGCAATTCAAATGCAAGTCAAAGGGGACCAAAATCTTTTCCTTCCTGAATTTTATGCAAATCCGAAGATTGATTGTAAACGCTCTCGGGGTAAATATAAGAAACTCCTCAGAACAATGTGCATTTATTGATGCTTTGTGCCAAGACGTACAGTAGTACAAATGTCAACAGAAGCCAGGTGCCAGTTTCTCACAAACAATAATAATACAGCAGAATAGTCTTTTCCGCATGGCCTGGAAGAGTATTGGTCGCTGATCAATAAGGCAGCCTTCTTAAAATTCAGGACTCGCCGTTTAATGTGAGCCATGAAGTCAATATTTGATGGATGGGACAGGTATTTAACCTGCAGCACCGGCCTATGTGAAGGACTCCCAAATATTCTAGAGGAGGTCCAACGCCTCAGAAACTTGAAGGAAACTGCATTCAAGTGAGATTGTGAACTTAACAAGTTTAACAAGCAAATGTTGGCAACACTATGGGGAAACTACCTTAATAAAAGTGCACTTTGAAAGCACAATAAAAAGGAATTACAATGCAGTCAGCTCATATAGGAAAACAGCACATAATAGCTGATTATGCAGTGTACATTAGATTATTACTGCCCATATATTTAACATGATAAATCATACCTACAATTATACTGTAGTCATTATGACTATTATGATTATTATACAATCTGAGGTTGCGTTATGTTCTGTAAGATGTGCGTTTCTCTCAGACTCTTTTTCTCTGTCCTTTCTGACTCCGAAGCCTGTCACGCTAAAGATGCACCCTCATCTCTTCATGTGTTTCTAATTTCTAAAGTTCATTTAGAACAAATTTTAGGAATATGGTTGGGCTCACACAGCCAGTTTTTTACATTATCTACAGTTGCATAGTTTCTTAAATTCTGTCCAGATGTATAAAAGTGGCTGCAGCTCCAATGACTTGTTGGATATGCTTTATATCATGCTTGTCCTCAGCCAAAAAAAAAAAGAATATATATGATAGCCTGGTGGCTTGTAAACACACATAGTACAAGCTTTTTTATGGCAGCTGCATTTTGATGAAAAGAAATGGAATTTGTCATATATTACAGTGAAGAAAATCATATCAAATCAACACGGGGCAGCAGCAGCATGTGATTCAACTTGTTAAATGTAAACAGCAAGACTTATTGTGGTCCTGCCCAACTATTCAAAAGTTCTGGTTCGAGGTTAAATCTCAAACTGGAACCTCTGTATTTTAAGGTTTCACTCCCTGGATCCTGAAATATAGAGCTACAAAAAATCTGCTGTGGTTTACAGCCTGACAAGCCACCCTCAGGTCTGGATGGATCAAACAGCAACAAAACTATTGCATTGGTAGAAAACAGGTTTTAATCTTTTTTCCATTAGAAAGGTTACCTCATAGTTTATGATCATGTTTCATTGAAATGTGCCAACGTGTGCTTTCATGGATGGGATTCTTTTAATGTATTGTACTGACCATGCCTAATTAATGAGTTTTTTGTGGTGCACATATTTAAATGTGTGGCTCTGTGACCATGGAAACTGAGGTTTCATTGATATTATAATTGGAACAAAGACAAAGAAAGTTAAGAAGGAGGAATTCTTATATGGCCATTTTCCATTTTTATTTACTTGTACTTGGCAACTTGCATTCTTAATTACTTGCATTAAATTAACATGCCATGGAGTAATTACAAATTAAGTGATCATTTCGGATATTGGCCAGCAAAACAAAGCAAAGAAGGAAGCTGAAGTATTGCTAGTAATTTTCTGAAGGTTCATCACAACCCGCCTTACATTACACTGTAGATACACTGTAAAAATATCCATTTTGGTCACTTTAGATTAGTGGTAGAACTGATAACACTTTTCCTAGTAATCTGTGATGTTAATCAAGAGGGATAGAAAATGCTTTTTTGCATGCATCGGTAAACTTTGTGAACCATTATTGTCACCCTAAGGTCAAGAGCATTTTAACAAATGAATCATACCCATGGCTGCAACGTCACAATGAATGATTCCAGGTTCGCTTTAGTTGCTCTAGTCGTACAAATATCCAATCTCCTCTCACGCAATAAAATGTGTTAAATGAATTTGAACCTGGACCATTCATCATGAGCATGGAACGTGTTCATTTCATTGTTGGCGCTATCACATGAAACAGTGCAATCGGCCTCTGGTGTCTTATCGATCACATCATACTAGTTATGATTTGTCAGTGTCCGATGTCTAATCTGCAATGTCTCTTGGCCTAGTCACAAAGATTTCTAACTCCATGATTGACTAATCTTTCACTGACAATCTCAAAAGACAAAATGCCATGTACTCCTTAACTAGCATCGAGGAATGGACCAACAGATCCGCCACTATCATCGCCCTTGGGCCATCGCCGCTGGTTGCACAGAATGAGGAAGGTTACATATTTTCTAGTGTGCTGAGAGTTTGCTGCCTCCCAACTGATGATTACAAGTAGCTCATACAGACTAACTGGATAGTTAACTTGTTGTATTTCAGTAGGCTTATATTTTAATAAAAGTACAACGAACTCTGACAACATAATAAGAACTCAGCATCTCCCATGGCTAGCTTGATTACATAGTTGTGGGGCACAACGGGTGGGGGGGGGTTGGGAGGGTTGAGTTAGTGATTTAGTTAATAACACCACTGAGCAATTTACATCAGCATGACAGCAACAAAAAGGCATTAAAACTTATTATATGTCCATGCTCCTCTCAGTAAACACTGTTATTAATCATTACCGCCTAATAGGAGGTATGGCAATTCAGATTCTAAGGCCAGCTTTTCTTTTAGAGAGTAATAATCTCCTTAACTCTGATCTCGTATTGCAGTAGTTTTTCCAATGCAGATGAAACAAATGCAGTAGCCTTCACTGCTTGTCATCTGTATTTCCATATAATTTCCATTTTGTATAGTAAGCATGTCTAAAAGATTGAGCCAAGAATGTCTAGTTTCCCCACGTTGTCATTTTCAATCTTATCCTTGGTTTATCTTAAATGTATGCAGGGGAGAACAAAATACGTTTATGAAATTTGCAAACAGTCTGACATCCAATTTTCTGCTCAGACAGCAATGTAAAGATTTAAGTTTTGACACAAAGGGGTTAAAAATAAGATTTACTGAACCTGTAAATCCCTAAAGTGTTTTGCCATCTCATTTTGCACTGTCAAGACATATCCAACGGTTAATCTGATAAAGATATCTGAATTTGGCGAACGGTGGAAATATATAACAAGATTACTTGAACTGAATTAGCATACGTTTGAGACAAGTATTTGTTGACATCTGTGCAGCAGCCTACAGTTAATTTTATTAACACTCGCTTATCCTTTCCACTTATCCTCTCTTCCCGTCAGGTCATGTGGAGTTAGAATCAGACAGCTATTTCAGCATGAAGCTGCATGCGAGACTCTCGAAGATTATCATCTTTAGTAGTCAGTATAGTGATGATGACAACATTAACCAGTCTTCAAAAAACCTTGTCTGCCCTCCTGCTGCCTTGTCATAAAAATATTCACATACTAGTCTGGGCATTTGTGATTTCTTTCTTGACTGAAAGGTTGCTGGTTCAAAACCCTCAACTGGTTAAATAAAAGCATCAGTACAACAAACCCTCAGATGACCCTCCAGAAAATACCAACATTGATAATTTGTTCAAATGTTTATAACAAATATGTCTACGTTTTCCAGACAAGTCCCTCTTGTGGCCATGCAAATCATTACCATTGTCTGTAAGTACCAAACATGGAAGTAGCATGACAAAGATGGTGATAAAGCTTCATTATCTCTGTCAGTCACACAGTTTAGTCTAGATACCAGAATGTTCTATCAACCCCTTCTCTCATTATCCGCAAACCATTCTTCTTCTCTGTCGACAGTGCAGGGGTAATTAAAAGCAGATTGTGCAACACAGCCAATAAACTTTGATAGCTTTCTCTGTTTTGGGCTTTTAAGCTATTTGTTCCCCTCAAAGATCACCATTAAAATGGTTTGCTCTTGGCCAACTGCGCAAATTGCTGTGTTAAAGTTCACCGCAGTTGAAGAGAATGTGATTTATCTCATGCCAATCTACTTTGCCCTCCCAGAAGATGGGATGCCAGTGATTGCAGCGATTCAATTACCTATCAATTAACTAATTGATTTTGATACAAAATGTTGCTTTTTTAAATGAGTGTGTGATTGAGCACTGAGAGAAAAGGTCATGGTGGATGGATTGGTCAGATAAGTGTTTGACGTAAGGGAATGATGTTTCCTGTTTCCTATTAAGAGCTAGTGTTGGTTTCAATTAACATTGACCATGCTCCTGATCCTAATCTAACCCTGACCAAGTAGTTTCATTTATAATCAGACTTTAACCATAGTGGTGGCAGATCAGAAAACAGTCATTTAAATTATGTCACGTCACATCACTCTATAGGATAGGCGATGTTCTGCTGATAGGGTTATGACGATTAGTTTGGATGATGTTATGTTTTCTGTTGATGTTCCCATTAACAAGGAAGTACTGAAATGGTTAAGTAGAGCTGTAGTGTCTCCAGAAGTAGATACCATGCTTGTACTTTAGATCTAGGTATCAGTAAAGAACTGTATTACCTATTGTTGTGGTGATGTGGTTCAAATTCTTTGGATATTGCTCAGCTAGAACTAAAAATCCAAAAGTCTCATTAGTGCAGATTTCTAAACGACATGTCCTCATGCAGATGTTCACACTGTAAATCCTCCACAGATCATTCTTATACTACAGAGTGTTGTATGTGAGTAGGTGTTCGCATTGTATCTGCTTCACAAGCCCTTTTTGTGCTTTCTATCCTTAACTTCCATGATATCATATGAAACCAGACAATAATAATAATGGTAAGTTATTACTGCTCATGCCTCACCTACCGCATGCAATCACATATCCTCACCTGTTGTACCTCTTCAGTCTGTTGTGACATGATAGAAGGAGAATATCACACATTTGACCTTGTGATGGTGAAGTTCGGTTGATGGTGACACTGTGATGCATTGACATCTTCCCTCGTGTTCATGTGGACTGATAAATTGACAGAGAAAAGCGGACAAGCACAGCCACCCATCTACAATAACTCTCAAGGATTAGATTTTCAGTCTGTTCAGGGATTAAAGCCTCCCGTGTACATACATGGATGCCATTAGTTGGATCTAACAGACACAGGGCTGAATATCTTTCTATAACCTTCCAAATGAAGACATGTGTCAGTACATGTTATATGTATGATGTGTTTTCACTCTTCCCTTTCTCTCTGTCTTGTGTTTTCAGACATTCATAGCGTTCTGGAGACAGTGATGCAAAATAATATCTGATTGGTTTGTCAATGAAATAAATCATCTTATAAATTAACCCAAATATGTTATTGTGAGTTATGGGCATTTCCTTCTGATTTGTTAAGATAATCTTTTTCTTCATCCCTATTTGTTGTGAGAAAACTGTTTTAGTGGAGCTTTGAGTTGAGATGATTTTGTCACAGTACAGTCTGGTAGGTGTGTTGAAGCTGAGCTGCTGCAGAAAGGCAGAGGAGAGGAAAGCAGAGAGAATGGACAGGCTTTTGTCTACACTGCAGATATTACCTGAAAAATTATATATACAATATTGAATCTAAATCTAAAATTAAATCTAAATAAAGTAGTTGTTTATACATTATTTCCTTTACAGTGGTCTTTACAACTATTTACAACATAAATAAAGTGCATCAAAAGTGGCATACCAGGGTCCTTAAAAAATCTTAAATTCAATGTTATGAATATGAGGCCTTAAAAAATGTGTTTATATATATTTTGGCTGAGCAGAGAGTCCCTGGTGTTGCTGCTGGACCTGGATGGACTGTCTTAATAATAACATTAAAAGTTCTGGCTCCATCTCTACTAGCTGTGTGTCAACTGTAGCTGTACAGGTTGCTAGGCGACAGGAGCAGGACTTTGTGACGCAAGGGTAAGGGTAAGAAGTTTTTTGGGTTTTTTTCCAATGACATTAATTACTTGATTAATAACGTTTTCAGAACAAATAAGTTAGCATTTTGCTGTGATGGTCGTGTCTTACAGTAATTTATTCGTGGGTCCCAGGAACCTTGTATGTCCTTACATGTTAAGTATATTGGTAAGATGACGGTTAACAAAACAACAAAAACTAAATAAATAGTCAGCCATTGGGTGTGACATTACCAAAAGTATGCCATCACCTATATTTGTTTTTTTGAACACGTCAATGTAAATTCATAGGTATTCATGTAATGCTATAAAAGACTCCATTCGTACACTAGTTCCACACTTCTGAAGTTCCAGCCACCTTTCCACTTTGTTCAGTAATTCAAGTAAATCTGCACTAGTCCCCCCATGGTTGCGGAAGCAATCAACCAATCGTCTGAAGGCAGGATTAAGAATGATGTTATCAACCTCCTCCACAGCTTGCAAGCTACCTTTTGTATCAACTGAAAATGACAAGACACAGCAGATACAGCATTCGCGACTGATTGGTTTGAGGAAAACACAAATCAGCCATAACAAAACAGGCCAGAACTAAGTGAAATAAAATGACAGTTCAGTGTGATTATAAGGTCAGGTCTGCGCTCAAGCTGATCCCGAAAGTGATGAATGGGGTTGAGGCTCGGTCAAGTTCTTTCACACCAAACATGGAAAATGGGAACACCATTTGTTTCTGCTAGAGGTTACTGTCATGTTGAAACAGAACAGGGCCCTAACCAGGCGGGGAGTTCTGGTCCTCTGAAATGATGCGAACGCGGAAGTAACTTAAAACTGCATTCTATCAAAAGGCCACCAGGGGGCGACCGTTTTGGTGTCAAAAGGACTTCCGTCTCTATACAAGTCAATGGAGAATTCACCAACTTCTCACTTGATTTATAACCTCAGTAATTGTTTTCAAAATGTGTTTGGTCTCAATCGCTAGTTTAAAGCCTTCTTCAATGCAGTATGATGTTCATTTGGGAAATTTTGGCCTCCCTGATTTTATATTTGACGATAAAGCAGGGTATGCATTAGGGCGTGGCTACGTCGTGATTGACAGGTTGATTGGTTCACAGGTTCAGGAGGGCGCCTCATGCTCCTCCTGATGCCCATATAAGTAGAATCCGTGGTTTTGTTTTACCCAGCATGCACCTGAAATTTTCAAGATGGCGCTGCTCAGATCCGATACTATTCGCTTCCAAGCAGCAGTCCACAAACCAATGGGTGACGTCACGGATGTTACGTTCTTTTTATATACAGTCTATGGCCCTAACTAATCACAAAGTTGGAAGCACATTGTCTAAAATGTAATTGTATAATAAAGTATTTATTTTTAGGGACCCAATCCATGAAAAAGAGGCCAAGACAAAAATGCAAAAAGATATTCCATGTTAGCTGCCATGTATCATATCAGCCCACAGAAGCGTAGAAGGCTCAGTTCTGAGTTTAAAAAACAATTTCCATGTCTCCTGCCGTGTTAGCTTGTTATAAAGTCAGGAATTCCAGATCATTTTGATAAGCCTAAGTGTAAGCAGCAAACAAGCAAAAAAACTTGCAAAGAAGCAGTAGAGGCAAAAGGTTCTGATCCTTTGCAAGTTTGTATGCCTGTTTGCTGCCTACAGTGTTGAGGCACATTTTGAGTTTCTGGTTTTGATTGGCCATTGTGTTGGGTTTCTCACACAGATCGGGAAACGCTGAGGCTGATACTGAAGTTGTCAGGTTTCTATTAGAACAGGCGGGTCACCGAATTTACCATTTTCAACCAGCCTCATATAACGTAATGAATCATCACACTAATAGGCTTCGGTACAGCCCAAGTTGGTTAATCTCAATGGCAAAAAGGACCCTTGGGGAAAGCCCATACCGTTTAATGCGCCGTTAATAATCACATCCCCCCTATGAGGGAGGATGATGGAAAATTGACTTCCTGGGCTTTCCTATTTCATCTGTGTGGGTACAGAAAAAATATCACACTGTGATTATCTACCTGACAAATTTGATTAGCAAAGGAGCTCTTTTAAAAATGTAAATAAATAGAAATTGAATAGCTTATTTTGATGTATTAATATCCAAGTCATTTTAATTAGCTTACCTACATCATTAAATATCAGTTAAAGTTGTAGAAGAAGTCATACTTTTTACTTTTTACCTTTGGCACTTGTCATCAATCATTCAGTTTTGTAAGTATTTACCTCAGCTGGTAATATCTTTTTTTCCTGTTTGTGTTCTGTTTAGCACCTGTACACCTCTTTCCATCATCCCCTTTAATCTTGTCGTCTTCACCGTTTCCATCTGAGCTCTCTGATTCTTTCTCTCCTGATGTTGACATTTCATCTTTATGTCTGTGTCAACACACTCTGCACATATCAGGGTATTATTAGCATTCTGCTCGTCTGCCTTCAAATCACACACTCTGTTGTGCCACACCGAGCGTGCTGATGTGCCGTTGTGTAAAAAAATAAAGAAAATAACAGTGACAGAAGAAGACACATTGTGATATTGTGCGTATGTCAAGGATACCTTAAACATGTTGGATCACCTTAAACATATTTGTGACAATAATGAATTCAGCTTAATATCTTTTAAAGCAAGCCTGTGCAATGCATCTGTTCACAAGTACAGTGTTATAAAAGTCTGGAATAAGCTGTCTTATCTCTGAGCACCCTATCAAGCTGAAGTATCACTCAACACAGGGACTCTTAATGGTTTTTAGCCAGGGATCCAAATGAAATTCATCTGGGGACCAAAACCAAAATGTGATTCTGTTCTGCCAGCACTCAATCTCATTATAACATATTAGTTCTCTCGCCATGTGGGACACCGGCAGAAAGTTTCCAGTTTATACAGACAATTACCGGATTCATCAATAGCCAAGCCAGCAGGTGAGTGGGAAGTAAATGTATTTGCATTGTATACCTAAAAAAACTTCAGGAACGTCTCGTTCTGGATTATAAATGTTTGGACAGATGTCAAGTTCAGCTGGGAAAAATGTTTTGAGTTTACCAACCGCATTCATCTGGCAGATAGTGGGTGAAGTTTATCTACTATCTACTATTATACATTATTTTGAGATATTACAGTGTTACTTGCTGGGTGGTTGACTGCAGTGTGTGTATTGCCTATGAAACCTATGAATGATCTGCTAGTGGAAGTTATAGCGCTATATGTTTTGTGCTGATGGGCCACCAGTGGGGTTTTTTTTACATGCAGTGATGTCCATGTGGCTTGATGTATGTTGGGAAGACAAAATATTGAGACATTTTTTAGAAAACAGCTATACAGTTTCCAAGCTACGGTTGGTTTCAAGACATTGAGTAAGTTAACAGCAATAAGCGAGACTGCAATCTGGATCTATTGCTTTTGAAGTATTTTGGATACAAAATAGCCACATGGCCCGAGTGAAGGTTTAGACTGAGGTGTTTTCATACAAGCTAAGTTAAACTTTTATGATGTAACTTTGGCACAATGTTTTGAGAAATAATACTGGAATTAGATTTTCTGATTGTTCTTTTGGCTGGATTGATTTGTTGTGATTTAACCCCAAAATGGTGCCACAATGTTTGAAGCAAACACAGGTAACAATACAAGTCACACAGATGATGTATTGATTACTGAATGATAAAATTAATCTATTGGATGTTTCTGTCTGGCCCCTGATGAAGGCCTAACCTGAATTGTTAGGTTTTTATTCAGCACAATGCTGTTTGAACAAAGACCAAGTGGATGAAAGCAGCGAGACTGTGTGCAGTCCCCGTCCTTCATGCTAGTGGGCCACCATTACTGTTGTCAGAACAGTTATTTTTTTTTATGTATGAGTGAGTCTTGCCAATGCAAGCATATAACTTTGTAGAAGAAAATGACTGAAACACAGCTTTGGCTCTGAAATTCAGCAATACCAGTCAGATCTGGTAAGCTAACTAGCATGCTGCCTCAGCAACAATATAACCCAACAATCTCCTACAGCTACCCCACCTTGGCAACCAAAAATACACCTCCATCTAACAAGCTCGAAACTTTGTTGGCCCACAATTTTCATTCAACTGAAGAGGCGCCATTTTTGAGTCAAGGAATCTACTTCTTATAATACATCCATGATAACACCATTAGCTAACAAAAAGCTGGCTAATAGAGGCCCACAGCATGTCAGCCTATCTAGCATGCAGCCATCACCTGCATTCTACTCAATCCTCCAAACAAATCAACCAAACCAAAATTTTATCCTAGCAGGCAACACACCATACACACTTATGCTTCAATTTAATAGTCATTAATAAAGGTTTATACCATCTTACAGTGGTATACTGGTGCAGTGTTGTTTCTTCTACTTTGCTTCTCTCTCTCACACACACATACACACATATTTCAGGTTCAGTCGTCCTCGGTGGCCTGTGATTGACTTGACAAATGTGCTGTGGAGCAGTGTTCTGACACTATATACCCACCTGGTCTCATGTGAAAGCCTGCAGGCTTTTCCCTGCAACACTCACTCTACCCATCAATCATCGCCGAAATCCATGGCAGCCATCATTCTCAATAAAAAAACCAACAAATATTACGATGAATGTCACCTTTGTCATTACGCGCCTCATTCTTCATCATCATCGATATTATTAGGGTGATATATTTAGATCGCGAGGAGGACATAGTCAGAATAAACTTCCAAATATCACACAATATAGAACCGTTGAGATCCTTCACTAAGAATCATTTTGTTGCTATAATGTAATGTCCAAAAGAAAATTGTTTTTCAAACTTAGGGAATATCAGCAGAGTTAGAGCTGTCCTGTCAGACCCTGACATGGAGAAAATCATCTCCACCTTTGTGACTTCTTGTCTGGCCTGCTGTCACAGCCTGTTGTCATGCCTCAGTCAGACTGCAGTAAGGCCACTGCAGCTGCTGTGAACTCTGCCTCCAGCCTCCAGCCTCCTGCCTGAGTCCTCCACAGGTCCAGTGTCACTCATCTTTAAGCTCCTTTGCACCGACTTCTACTTTCACGGGGTCGAGGTAAGGTCTTCCACATCGCAAATTAGGCATGCTATGGTGTTGCTCTGGCTTCCATAGGGGGATTTCTTTTGCCCTTATACACCACAGCTACAGTCCTTACATCGTCTGAGGACTGCTGTCTGTTCTTTTTAAGACAGTGGAACTTTTAGTTTGAAGGAAAGCAAACTTTAGAGAAGAAAAACTAATTGTACACTACTGTTATTCCTGTGTGCCTACCATGTCTCAACAGTCCAGCTACTTTAGGTCATATTTTTTAGCCATGTCACTCCATAAGTAGATTCTGTTTATTTCGTTTTTACATACATGTGCAATAAACTATTGGATCTTACTGCCAGTATTTCTTTCGGAGTGTTTTTTTCTAGGTGATAAAGTCACTGCTCTTCAGGCAAATGCATTACAAATGGCTCACTCCTGGCCTGGGGACTGATTCTTCTTCAGAGGAAGTCAGGCAAACCTTCATTTAAAATGTGAAAAAAAAAAATGCTGCCAATTTTTATCACTAGAGGAAAATTAGATATACAGTAGCTATGGAAGTCCATTTCACCCAAGGAAAGGGGGAAAAAAAGATAAAAAGGTATGGACCAGTTAATCAGAACATTATAATTTTCATATATATAGGATGGACCACTAATCTCAACTGGACACATGATGTTAAATATTTTGACTAATGTATCAAATTTACAAATAAAGTGTCCTATTGAATGTATGTTTTTATATATTTATTTAGCATGAATTTATCTTGGATCATACTCTTGTTTAGGTACGAGTGATGAAGGCACAGGACAGTGAAGGAGACGATGGAATGGGTATGTTACCACAATATCAATAAAAAAACTGACCTGTACCTATTATTTAAACTACTAATATCATACTGAAATAGGAGATAGACCTTACTAACCAGCTGTGAATATTACAGTAATATAATCAGATTAAAACTACCAAAAATATACATAATATATCACTATTAAGTCATGATTGTGGTCCACAGATAGAGTTTAATATTGTAAAACATCAAGTCCATAAATGTAATCATTTCTGATAATAAAAAAGACTCATGTGTAAAATGGTGAGAATAACAGAAGATAAGAAGAAGAAAAAACAGGAGAAATAACCATCCTTTCCTGCCTCCTAGTGGCTTCATGGGGAAAAAAGAGGAGATTGAAAAAAAAAGAAAAACCTCTCCACAAATTGACTAGCAGGGTGGCAGCACTACTCTGAATGCAACTCTGTTTCCTGTTTGTGCAGCATGATATTGGCATGAAATGTCACATCCCCGTTCTGCAGGTATATAGATTAATAGCGTCAACTTGCTGTTGTAGGAGATGCTTCAGAGGCTTTTATGCAAATTTGGTCCCTGTGAGCCAATAAGGTTTAAAAGTAAGGTTATTGTTATTGTATATGGAAGCTAAGGAATAAGCTCAGCTGCACTTTAAAAAGTGATACTGTACTAATGTGTGTGATTCTTCTACATGGGGAAAATTGATATCATGTAAAGGCTTCCAGTTCAAAGTTTATAATTTTTTAGAAGACAGAAATCAGACAGAATGAAGATATGAAAATAACAACACCACAAACATAATGAGTTAAATATATTATTATCATTTTGCTTTGAGACTGAATTTAATTGGATTTGAGGTATTGTTCAATCTGATGCTTTTGCAGGATAGAGCTCTCTTACTTTCAAGAGTGTGTGCATGTGTGTGCGTAAGTGTTGAATGTGTCGGTGACGTAACGGCCCCTGGGTTCCTCTCTCTCTCTCTCTCTCTCTCTCTCTCTCTCTCTCTCTCTCTCTCTCTCTCTCCCTGACACACACACATACACACACACACACACACACACACACACACACTCACAGACACACAAACGCAGTCAGGCAGCAGCAGCAGACGCTCAGTGCTGCTCTCAGTGTGCGGAGCTGAGGAGGAGGACGACGGGCACGGGCTGTAGTTATGCCTCAGCTCCGGGAATATATATCTCCCTTCTCATTCCCTCTTTCTCTCGTGAGCTCCTCTCTCTCTTCTTTTCTCCTCCCGAGTTCACTTTCAAACCTCTCCTTTCTTTCTGCCGGTGGAGGCGAGAAGAAGGAAAGCCAGCCGTGCGTCATGGTGCGTCTTTGCGCATTATTTCTGGATCTTTAAAAAAAGTGTTTTTTTCGGAGGTTGGACTAAAATGGAGCGCTTTTTCTGTGCAGAGAGCAAGGGGGAGAGCGTTTCGCAGCCGGTGTCTCTCTCTGAATATTTGGCTGCAGCTGCTGGTGATCTGCGTGAAGCCGCTGAATAAATCGGCGCTCTCTCTGTAGAAGAGGAGAAAAAGGAGGGTTGCAGTAAGCGGCTTTGACTCCCTATGATTCTCCTCTGCCTCTGACAATGTGCCAAGTCCATTCACCACACAGGATCTCGTTGATTTGCGGTGGTTTCGCTTTTTTTCTTTCCGAGAATTGATTTTTTCCCCCTTTTTTTTTGGTGGAGGGATTTTGATTTTTCTTTTTATTATTATTATTTTTTGATTGAAAGTGAAGGTCAGTGGAGCGATTTGTGCGCCTCCCGTGCGCCACTTTCCCATTTTAACATCAAATAAGACTGGTGCGCCTGTTTTTTGGGGTTTTTTTTCTTCTTTTTTGCGCGCTTGTGTGTCTGTGTGTGTGTCTGTGTGTGTGTGTGTGTGTGTATGTGTGTGCGCGCGTCTGTGTATGTGTGTGAGTATGTGTTTGTGTGTGTGAGCGCCTGTACCTCCTTTTTTCCCCTCTCCCTCCTGTGAGAACTCCCTCTTTTTTCCTTTTTTCTCCTTCTTTTTTGTCATTTGAGGCTGATGCTGCGAAGTTAAATGCTGGATCTGTATTTCAGCGACCTTTTCTGAGTGTAAAAATGCTGAGCGGCGTCCTCTTTCTGAGCGTCCTCACGGTCACCAGCCTGACACCGTCCGAAACGGAGAGCCGCAAAACTTCAGCCTCCAAAGATATCTGCAAGAGCCGCTGCGCCTGCGAGGAGAGAGAGAACATACTGAACATCAACTGTGAGAATAAAGGATTTACCACCGTCAGTCAATACCAGGCGCCCCCAAATAAGATCTCCCAGCTTTTTCTAAACGGAAACTTCCTGTCACGTATCAGCGCCAATGAGTTTGTCAATTATGGCAATGTCACCTCTCTGCATCTGGGGAATAACGGCTTGCAGGAGATCCGAACCGGTGCTTTTAACGGGCTCCGCTTCCTAAAGCGGCTCCATTTGAACAACAACAACCTGGAGGTGATTAAAGAGGACACCTTTGCAGGACTGGAGAGTTTGGAGTATTTACAGGCTGATTATAATTATATAAGCGCCATAGAGCCTGGAGCGTTCAGTAAACTGAATAAACTCAAAGTGTTGATCCTCAATGATAACCTGCTGTTATCTTTGCCCCCCAATATCTTCCGCTTCGTGCTCCTCACGCACTTGGATTTACGTGGCAATCGGCTCAAGATGCTGCCGTTCGCCGGGGTTCTGGAGCACATAGGAGGCATCATGGAGATCCAGCTGGAGGAGAACCCCTGGAATTGCACCTGCGATCTGATCCCCCTCAAATCCTGGTTGGACACTATTTCTGTGTTTGTGGGGGACATTGTGTGCGAGACGCCGTTCAGGCTGCACGGTAAAGACATCACTCAGCTCATAAAGCAGGATCTGTGCCCGCGCAGGAATGCTGGAGAGCGTGTTCACCCCCCCTCTGACTCTCACTTTCAAGGGGCCCTGCCCCCGACCTACCACCCCGGCATGATCACCCCCACCCGAGCCCCTAAAGCCTCCCGCCCACCCAAAATGCGCTACAGGCCCACCCCTCGCATCTCAAAGGATAAACATGTCTTTGGGCCTATAATGGTTTACCAGACGCGCTCTCCCGTGCCCATGCTGTGTCCCAGTGTGTGCGTGTGCACGTCACAGAACCCTGACAGCGGACTGAACATCAATTGCCAAGAGCGGAAGTTGCATAACATCAGCGAGCTGAACCCCAAGCCCTCCTACCCAAAGAAACTGCACCTGACCGGTAACTACTTACAAGTGATTTACAGAACTGATCTGACTGAGTACAGCTCTCTAGAGCTGCTCCATTTAGGAAATAACAGGATAGCAGTGATTCAGGAAGGTGCATTTGAGAATCTGACAAACCTGAGACGGCTCTATTTGAATGGGAATTACATCGAGTCGCTTTCACAATCACTGTTCTTCGGCCTGCAGTCGCTCCAGTATCTGTATTTGGAATACAACATCATCAAAGACATTTTACCACAGACGTTTAACTCTTTGCACAACCTGCAGCTGCTGTTCCTCAACAACAACCTGTTAAGATCGCTGCCTGATAATGTGTTCGGGGGCACCATGCTAACAAGACTCAACTTAAGGAATAATCATTTCTCCTACCTTCCTGTTCGTGGCGTGTTAGATCAGCTGTCTGCGTTTATTCAGATTGACCTTCAGGAGAACCCCTGGGACTGCACCTGTGACATTGTTGCGCTCAAAAACTGGATGGAGCTGTCCAGTACCAGCGTGGTGGTGAATGAGATCACTTGCGACTCCCCCTCTAAGCACGCGGGTCGCCTGTTGCGCTCTCTCCGCAACGAGGCCATCTGCCCCGAGCCGAGCGAGGCGCCCCCGCCACAAAATGCACCCCCAACAAAAGCCCCCACACTAATAAGCCCCGCCACCGAACCCACCACCCCTTCCTCCTCCTCTTCTTCTTTTAGCTCAGTCAGCCCCACCGACTCCCGAATCCACACCCCCGAGTTACACCCCGAAGTCCCGCTCTCGGTCCTGATTCTGGGGCTTCTGGTGGTTTTCATCCTTTCTGTTTGCTTCGGCGCAGGCCTCTTTGTTTTCGTCCTGAAGCGGCGCAAAGGGGTCGAGCACGTCCCCACAGGTGCGAACAATTTAGATCTCAACTCATTCCAAGTGCAATACGCCTCCTACAACCCAGAACCCACCCAAGACAAAACCTCCGAAAGCCACGTGTATAACTACATCCCCCCACCTGTGGGCTCCATGTGCCAAAACCCCATTTACATGCAGAAAGATGGAGAACAGGTGGCGTATTACCGCAACCTAAAGGAGCTCAGCTTTGGGCCCCTGGATGCAAAGAAGGATGACGTCCTCACCCGTAGCCCGGGGACCTACACTATCAGCACAGTGGATTTTATGGATAAGTCACCGACGTCGTGTGGTTTGATCACCCCAGAACCCCCCGAGATGTTGTATCAAAACTTAGGTGAGAGGCCCAACAAAGAGCTTCCCACGGCTGCAGGCGTCCCTCCTTTCAGTTACAACTTTTGCACTTTACCTAAGAGACCTTGCATCGTGCCCCCCTACGAGGCCGCGACAGCTCGGCGGCATATCACCAACCAGGAGAGGTTGAACAAAACCGTGCTGTACGGGACCCCCAGGAAATACTACGGGGCGGAACACCTTTCCAAAAACAATGAGCATCCACTGCTGCTCCCCGGGAAGCTAAAAACAGAACCAGACTACCTGGAGGTTCTGGAGAAACAGACTGCGATGAGCCAACTGTAAGATAACGACAATGCCCCCCCACCAGGTTCTTTGCAGCATTCATTATAATGACGCAGTTACTGTAATAATAACCCTCTCTATATATCTATCTTATCTATCTGTGTTCAATCTGACACAATTGACTGGAAGCGAACCGAAGCCTTTGATGATCTTTTTTCTCTCTTCCTTTTCCTTCTCTTCTTTTTTTTTTTCTTCTGGTTGTTCTTTCGAAGATGTATAAAAAGGAGTATAAGAATTATATTATTATGCAGGTCTATTTTTTCTCCTGGAAGGTATAAATTATTTCTTCATTCTCTTTTGAAAAATGAAATTCTAAAAAGACTCTGATGACGGCAGGTATATCATGGACAGGACTGTGTACAAATACGGCTTTGTGCTTTTTCATGAAACTGTATTTTATCCCCCCCCACCCCCACTTGTGAGAAACAGAAAATGATGACATAATGATTCTTTGTAGAAGAGGAAACGCTACAAAATGACATTCCTGTACATACTTAGCCTACACAGATAAATGGTGAGTGTGAAACCATAAAAAGAAATCAAAAATCCAACAAACGGCGAAATCTTACTCTACTTACTCCGGAAAGTGCCTTTGCACTCAATTATTTTATCAATGATTCTCTCTCTGCAAAATGGAAATGTTCCTCTTTCTGTTTTATTTCTTTTATTTTGAAAGTGCTGTATTTTAAGGAAATCAAATCTTTATGTAAAATAGAAGACTTATTTGTCCGTTTCAAAAAAATACAAAAACAAAAAAAAGAAAATGGGGGTTAAAAAAAAAGGGAAAAAAGGACTTGAGATCAGGTGTGATGATGATGATGATGATACATGAAATGATGTATGAGTTGTTGACAGGGAGAAATCATGTTATTTTTTGCTTTGAATATGAAGTGTCTTTGGAGATGTACCACTTCTAAGAGATCATTGTATGCTATAGGGGAGCAATACAAGCACGGCGAAAAAATTGCGCCATTAAATTTTCACTGAAGCACTTTGTCAAGATCCTGAGCTTGAGGTAAATTTTGTTTAGACTGTGCCTGATTATTTTTGGATGCTGCTGTGTGTGTGTGTGTGTGTGTGTGTGTGTGTGTATATGTGTGTGTGTGTGTGTGTGTGTGTGTGTGAGTGTTTGTGTGTGTGTGTGTGCGCGCTGCTGCTGCTGCTGCTGTGGACTGCTCTAATGTGTGTGTGTGTGTGTGTGTGTGTGTGTGTGTGAGAGACAGAGAAATAGAAAAGAGAGCTCGCTTGCAGCTCTCTCTCTCTCTCTCTCTCTCTCTCTCTCTCTCTCTCTCTCTCTCTCTCTCTCTCTCTCTCTCTCTCTCTCTCCAGTGAAATGTGATGGGTCCTCTAATGATTGACGAGGTGGTTCCTTCCTTCTCTCTCTCTCTCTCTCTCTCTCTCTCTCATTTTTTGGCTCCTTCTGAGTTGAATGATAGCTGCTGCTTCCTTCATTCTTCAACCTGACACAGCGTTTCAATAAGACACACAGCTTCCACTGAAAACCTCCATCCTGATAGCACACGCAGACATCCGATTTAGAGATGTAGAGGGTCAATATTGACTCCAGCAGAGACAAAGATATGTCCAAATAATGTGTAAAATGATTCATTATAATTGTATTTAGCCTGGAGGAAAAGTGCGCAGATTGAAATCTTCTTGCGCATTGTAATCTTGCAGGAGAGGAAGAATTGTCATTAGTATAAGCAATTAAACAGCGGTGAATTGCCCCTTGTGGATCAGCAGTAAAAGAAAATGTGCCTGTGCTGGAAATGGAGAGCAGAGATTGTGCGGTGTAAAAGAGTGCTGCCTCTGCTAGAAAGCATTTCTCAGGAGTTGCAGGGTTTCTCCACATTCCAAAAAAACATAAAAAAGGAGAGGGGGGGGGGCAGAGGTTTTTGGGGAATTTTTTGTGCATTTACGGGTCCCGTCCTCCTCTTTCGCCCCCGCCGTGTGACATGGGTGAACTGTGCTACCCGCTCTCATGCTAATTCTGTTTTCTGTCCTTCAACTCGAGTTGACATTGGGTCTTTGTATCCTCTGTGAATGGCTTCCCAGCGGCCAAATTCTTCTCTCTCTCTCTCTCTCTCTCTCTCTCTCTCTCTCTCTCTCTCACCGCCCCCCTCTCCCTTTTGTATGTCCCCGGCCCACCGCCTTCCTCCACCTCTTCCTCTATCTTTTGTCCTTATGTTTTCTCCCCTCCTCTCCACTGGATCTTGCTGGCTATTGTGTAGCTGTCCAAGGTGCTGAAATGTTGCTGGCAAACAGGGCTGCGTTCCAGTCTGACGACCCTGAACCTGCTGAGAGCCCCCCGTGTGAAGCAGATGAGTGAGGTTTCCCTTCTTTGGAGACTCAGGTAGAGAACACTCATGCTTTGTAGAGGTCTGTACCTGTGCTGAAAAGTCGGACAGTTTTTATTTTGTTGGGAAATCTGCAAAAATAAATAGGTCTGTCTAATACGGAGGTTACTGGGAGAGTCCCTGAATGTTGCACATCAGCTGGTTGTATTTGCTGCTTTCAGTCTTTGTTTCTTGGTTGTTGTTTGGTTGCATTGAAGGAATGTAGAAGCAGTAGTACATGGAAGTGAAAGATTCACTTTTGCAGGATTTGTCAGGAATTTCCAACCACAGCTTCCTCTGGAGTCAGAATTAAAGTTCCAGAAAAGAAACCCCCCCCCAAAAAATCAATAATGCAAGTCATGTTTGGGTTTGTGGGTAAACCTTTGACGTAAATTATTTTTTAAAGGCTAATTCCACTTTATTACAACTTGGTTTTGCACTTTACACACCTCATAAACTGCCCGGATCTGTGTAAAAATTACTAAAATGAGATGTAATGGGACAGGAGCACAAACAGTCAGATGACCAGACAAGTTTTAACCAGACTAACAATTAAACCAGATTATATCATTTACTTTAATTGGAATCTAAACTGAAATCCCAAATCAGAAATATCCACACTATTCCATGAAGGGTCATGTGGCTGCAGGTTTTCATTCTAACCAAGCAGGAGCACACCAGACTTGACTCATTTAATCAACTGATCTCAGAGAGTTGATTGGTCGAATCATGTGCTCTTGATTGGTTGGAACAAAAACCTGTAGATACATGACCCTTCATGGAATAGTAATAAATATGTCACTACATACTAATTTATTACAGTATGTACAAGTTTCCCTCCAAAGACTTTACATTGACTTTTTACTATATTGTTGGTTTGTTCATGAACATGCAGGCTGTTTTGCCATCATCTAAAATGTTGTTTAATTTTGCTCCTCAGTTTCCTCTGTACATCATAAAACAGTGTCTGTACACAATCAAAATCAAGCATTTTTAATTTATTTTAGTGTGAGCCTGATTAGAATGAATATAAAGTAGTTAATAGTTGTAAACTGTGATGAATGGTCACAATAGACACATTTGTTAATGCAATTCATCACTGACTCCTTTCCAAATTAGTCTGTCTAAACAGGAGTAGGGGTGTCTGTGTGTGTGTGTGCGTGTGTATGTGTGCGTGCGTGCGTGTTTAGAAGCTGTCTAATCACCTGACTGCCCTTTCTGACTTCTTTTTTTTGTGATGTCAGCACATTTCCAAACCCTCCACAATCAATTGAGTGAATATATGGTTATTGATCCTGTTAGAACACCTGGCCAAAAAATACAAAAATAAAACACCCTATCCTCTCCTTCTTCCTCTTCTTCTTCACATCTGCTGTCTCACACTTACACAGAGGTACCCTCGTATCCATCTATCCAGTATGATTTGGACCACTTACATCAGCAATTTCCCCCAACAGTCCACACATTCTTCCATGATAGATTGTTTCAATATCACCAGGCAGAAACCTTAGTTTCACTCAGTAAGCAGAGTTGTGGATAACATGGTTTGCATCAAAATTGTGTTCCAGTTCCAGAAAGACTGAAAAAGCATTCTTCTTTAATGTTGTTTTGTTGTTGCTGCTGCATGAAACACCTCATTTACTCCAACCCTCATAGTGTATTCCTTTTTTTTTTTTTTTTTTACCTTTATGCATTTACTTAGTGTCTTAACTTTTTTTTTTTTTTTTTTAAGAAGCTGTATTGAGCTGCTTTCATTCTGTGGTTCCTGGTGCAAAGGCACACACGGTGAGCAGGGCAGGGGGAGATGCTGCGGTAAGCAACGCTGTGAATGCTGTCATGTGGGCTTCCTTTTTAACAAGCTTCGCCATTTCAGCTGCTGGGTGAATTGGAGGGGGAGAAGAAAGAGAGTGTGAGAGGCAGACAGACAGAGAGAGAGAAAGAGAGAGAGAGAATGAGAGAGGTCGGGAGAGATGAACGGAAGGATAGAGAGAGAGAGAGAGAGCTGTTCATTCCTCTCCTTTTTCTGAAAATGGAGTGATTTTCCTTCCTTGGGCACAATAGGTCCTCTGTGTCTTTTTAGTGGCAGTGAAGGAAAGAGAGAGTGCTCACACACACACACACACACACACACACACACACACACACACACACACACACACACACACACACACACACACACAGAGAGACACATACGCACACACACAGGGGATATAAGGGAGGGTTGGAACATGTGCAGCCTTGCACACCAATGAGGAAGCTTTCTACCCAGAACACTCTCCCCTCTTATCTTGCAGCCCTGGGACTCTTGTGTATTTATATGTGTGTGTGTGTGTGTGTGTGTGTGAGTGTGTGAGTGTGTGAGAGAGTCTGTGCTGAGTGAATGAGTGACTGAGTGAAAGTGCATTCATATATTCACATACTGTACGAGCGTATGTCAGTATATCCGCAGAACCGTCCTCTTCTCTCTCTCCGATAAGATTGAAATGTATAAATAGGTATTTTGCGGATAATTTTCTCCCTCTCTACCTCTCCCGTTCTCCGTCTGCCTCTCTCAACCCTTCCCTCACTCTCTCCCTATTTCTCTCTGAGTGATATGATAGAGGACTATAAATTGGTATTCCTATAGTGAGGCTCATTGTGTGGATAAGCGATTCAGAGATGACTTTGAAGCATAAGGGGCTGCTTTGAGTTGATTTATAATCGCTGTTTCCGAAGCCTTTTTTCTTTATGTGTGTTTGTGCGTGTGTGTTGGTATTTTTCGGGACTTTTAGGCGTGATTGTGCGCGCCACGTTGTGTGTGGCTGGCACTGCCCCACCCCCCGCCCCCTCCCCCACACCCATCCCAAACACATGCGATTTTAATCATTCCACCGCAGATTGCCGCAATCCATTTCCCCCCCCCTCCTCTCACCGATGTGTGAGATGTGTGATGTGTGTATCCTTATTCCATCAGTCAATTTCGCTGTTCCCCCTCAACTCACTTTCAATTATGTTCACGTCATCCCGAGCTGTCATTTCTTATTCAGGGGATTTGTGTTTAATTCGAGCGGGCCGGGCGAGGTGTTTATATTCGAGACAAATTGTTTCATTTAGCTCTGGAGTTCATATTGAGCAGAGGTGGTGATGGTGGGAAGATGATTTATCTTGGCTCTCTTGGTTGTTTTTTTTTTTTGTCACGACCTTAAAATGTGCTAAAAAAGAGTAATGCGCTATCATTCCTTAACGTTCGGAGCATCTAGGAGATCCGGTTTGGCTCACTTGTGTCTGCGCGATGGATGACAGATGGCAGGAAGATTACTGCCTCATGTGTCATTTTACTGTAGCCTTTCGCAGACTCTTTTGGTAGCTCTGTCTCTTTGGGTTTGTGAGAGTCTTTTTGGATCTTATTTGTCTTGTGTTAAACGTTTCCAGCTTGATGGTAATTCAATGCTGTTTTTATCTTAAGAGCAGGTACACAGGGTTCCATTAACCCGGTCAACTGCTTCCCATTGAGCCAAACAAATTTTGCAATTAATCAAATTACTTATTCCCACACATACAACCTGTAGCCTTCGGGGTTTTTTAAGAGTCTCAGGCCCCCGAGGCAGTTGCTGTCTTTACCCAGTTGGTATTCCGGCCTTGTGTGTAGGATTTCTTTTTTTTCTTTCATGCAATGTATTATTACCTTTTCTTTTTTTTCTTTTTGGATAACTGTCTTTTCAGCTTTTCAACAGAGATTCTTTGTAGCTTTTGGGGTTATTTAACCGTTTTTATAACTTTTAGACCAAGCTGAACCACAGTCCAATGAAGCCCTGAAGCCACAGACCTCTAAGGTTCCTAAACGCCCTAGGTTCACATAGCGCCACAGATGCTCTTTGATAATTGGATTGGTTTCAAATCTGTTCCGAAATATATCAACCAAAGTGGGTCCTCCAGTGTTTCCTTCATCTTGTAGCCTTGTTTTGTAGAACAAACTTGTATCAAAAACTGAAAGACAATACTTATTTTAGTTTATGTTGTGCTGACTTAAATAGAGTTATGATACTAAGCCTGACAGGCCTCAACAATGCAGCACATTTCGGGTAAGGTTCTTTTTATGTTATAATTGTGTAAAGCTTCAGTATCGGATCAGAAAATATAATCGATAAAGGAGTTTCTCTCTTTCTATTTCTGACTTCGCCGGTCTGTAGCATCCATGCTAAAACATCCATGCTGAAACATCCATGCTGAAACATCACCCCCAATGGGAAAATGCTCAGTAATGAATGTAATAAAGCAAAAGTGTAGCTCCGTGGCTCAGGTCAGGTTCTCAGTTGTGTTCAGTTGGGTCAGGTGTTAGACGGGGTTAGGGTCCCAGCTTTAGGTTTAGGTAGAACTGTATTCCTAAATTGAAATGTGTTCAATTAAATAATAAAATGTACATACAGAAAACCTGGGGCGATCCCAGTTCTGATTGGGCTTTGTGTATGTTGATTAGTATTTAGAGAGAACATGGTACTTGCCCCAGGGCCGCCTAATGTATTAATCCGGCAATGCCTTCACTGTTTCCATTACTGTGTTTCAGTAATCACATATTAACATGTGATCTGTGAATAGCAGAGCTTGATTAATTGTTATGACACAACCTTCTATTAACACTTGAGTGCAAGTACATTAACCCTATCAGCCTTAAGCAGGTGTCTATTCAGAGGAAGGGCCTGGTTTACCCAATCAAAACTGTCTGGTGTGTGTATGAAAAGCACTCGTTACAGTTGTGTGATACGATCAGACATTTCTACAGCAGGCAATGTGGCATGTCTTTGAAAGATTTGCTTTTTTGGAATGATCTTCAACGCATACTCAATGATATGTGCAATATTAGCAAAACAAGAGTGCGCTTCAGTAATTGAGAGTGGAGGGAATGCAGTGTGTCGAGCGTTCCCGCTGCTACACTGCAGATTGCAGAGCCATCACAGTCAACCAGGCAGAGAGAGACATGGCTGCTCTGAATGCAAGGCGTTCTCTATTGAGGTGCTTACATATAATTAAAATATAATTTAGTCCTGTGCATGTAAATACGCCTGCTTAAATATTATTGATACTGTGATCGTGGTTGATTAGATTATTGATTTGCAGTTTACTGTGTGCAAGCACTGGCATTCTTGTTTAATGTTAGTCTATATGTTTATCAATGGTTACTGAATGTCCTAAAGCAGCAGATATTTAAATTGTCACGAAAGAAAGATTACAGCTGCACTAATCGATATATTTTTATATTAACATTGGAATCGAATGACTTGTGTATATGAAGGTGTCGCTCATACTGATTAACTTTCAGCTCTACACTGATTTTTAGCCTCTTTTTGCTTTTGTTTTGGTTTTGTGGCCTACACACAAGCTCTCAACAACATCTCTTCCAGCAGCAAGCAGTGAGAATGTTTCAATAAACCTACCGTACACTATCTGCCCAGCACTGAAGGTTGGGAAACATTCATCAAAGAAAAAAATGATATTTCCCAGGGTTGGCGTACCAAATCAGAAGTAAAAGCAGACTGACGATAAAATCTACAATCATCAAATGGACACAAAAGTCCACACAAATTCTAATGTAGCTCTATGTCTGGATCTGAAAACAGCTTGTTGTGTGCTAACATATTTGCCTTAACGTTTTTTTTAGGCATGTTCTGCTGCCCCCAGGTGGCCAAAAATCGCATAACAACGCACATATTTTATGAGACTTCTTTCAAAATTGTGTCTGTAGCACATTTTCATTGGTGGAACGCAAGACAGCTTTATTTATACAGCGCATTTCATACCAAGGGGCAACTCAATCTGCTTTACATAAAAACAAACATTTGACAGCAAGAATTGGAAGCATAAAACATACAATTAAAAAGATAAACAAATAAAACCTAATTATTATAGTAAACAATTGGAAACATTAAAACATACAATAAAAAAAAGAACCCGATTAAAACAAAGTACAGAAAAATAGAAAGAGAGAAAGAAAATAAAAAGCTAGACTAATATAGTCTAGAGTGCAGTATTGGAAGGGTGGAGCAGTGGCTATAAAGATGCTCCTGCGTTTGTAGAAGTTTAGCTGTAATCACTTTTATATCAGCTGAATGCTATAATAAAATTTGCACACTATGGAAATATATTAATTTTATTTATTTGTCCTGTGCTAAAATGACTGAAGACAACTAGTCTATTGACAGAACTGATAAATTATTTTGATCATTGATATTTATTGTCTATTATCAAGCTCAAATGCCAAAAATGTCCTTGTTCCAGCTTCTAAAATAATAGAATATGCTGCTTTTCTCTGTCTTAAATATTGAATGTTGCAAGATTACATGACATTAAGAAGGTACCCTGTGGTGTACATTTAACCACTGTACCAGGCTTTTTAGCTATTTAGTCATCAGTCATCTGTGACATTTTTTTTTTTACTGCTGTGTAGAAAATGTCTTGTGTCCACGAGGCGTTAAATGCGTTTCCTTTCAACATATATATCTTTTTGAAGAATGTGAAGTATTTTGAAACCAGCGCTGCTAACAGTTATTTTCTAGCTAGCAACCCTTTACTTTCAGCCTTTTGTTGACACTAACTGTTAATCAATGAAATGGCCTGGAACTGATAGTAGGAAAGTATATTGTGTTGTTATAATCAATTCATTAAAAAAAAAGTACATTAATCAATAATAATTATCAGTTACAGTCCCATATTTCTATATTTGACAATACAGTATTTAAAATGACTGCATTGGCAGCAGGTTTGGTTGCAGTGTGTTGTACTGTTGGCACTGATCTGTACTGCAGTACAGAGTAATACACTCACCTACAGGATGTCAGCGCAGTATTACACTGTTGTATTTGGCAGTGGGATCTATTTGCTGTTCTTTGTGCTTGGTATCTGCAGGCAGTGATGTCGCGTACATGACACCGACTACAGCGGCTGATTTCCAGAGTGATAGGAAAAGGTTTCGCTCGTCTTTGTAAAGGGTTGAATGTCAGGCGTTTGAAGCGGTCAGGCAGATCCTGTTGCGGTGCATTCTCAGCTGTCTGATGGCCCTGGGTGTGTGAACTGATTGTCCTTAGATGGATGCCTGAGGAAAAACAGAATTTCTAATTTAACTTTATCTGACAGCCAAAAGCCGTTCGAGTCTGATCATCTATCATGTAATTTGGGTTGTTAAAAAAGACATTCACACTAAAATCTGCCAGTCTGACAATGATTCAAGAACCGTCTTTTTGGAGATTAAAAGGTTTCGGCAGGAGACACACTCATTTGTTTTAACGTCATTCTAGCTCTTACATGCTGCTTTACTCTGATCAAGGTTCTTGTACTTTCCCCTATCAGTCTACAGTATTGGATATCAGAGATGTTGAACCTAGGTATATCTGCTTAAGAGTTGGATGCAATCCAGTAGAGTGCTACCACTTTGATCCCAAGTGCTTTGGTAAAGGGTGTAAGAGGTTGTCTAGCTAGTTATAGCCGACTTCAGTTGCAGGGTCAGGTTTAAAGTGCTTGGTGTGGTGAAGTTTGGGTCTTCATATGTCAGCACATAGGAAAGTAATATTGTGACACTGAAGTAACGTGGAAATAGAAGTGGCTTTTGTAAAAAAGGTATAAGATGCTTAAGAATGAAACACAACTAAGGGCAACTGTAATGTAAGTAATACTCCCTCACTGCACAGAAAAACAGTGCAGTAAATTAAATCTGAAGCCTTAAGTCAGTCTGTAAACAGTGATGAAGGTTAACAGCAGGCAATTTGGTCCATAACGTAACTGTTCGCCTTCCCTCTCGCTTTCAAATATGTTTGGCTTAATTTGGGAGGTTTTTCAACTGACTGATGAGTGTTTTCACATCTCACTTCACCAGCTCGTCAATGGTATGGTCGGAGGCTCCAGAAAAAAGCTGGTACTATTGAGTTATGGAGTCTGTTAAAACTACTGTGTCCAAGGTAATGAATGTACATTCAGTCTCAACAAACAAAGCTGTTTTACAGCCAGTATGTAATCGAAACTAGTGGCTAAACAAGTCATATGACAAGTGGCTAGAAGTGTTATCTGTTCTGGGGAAGAGTTTATAAAGCTTGTACATGATGTGCGTCTATTTGGATGGTGTGGAGTATCTCTGTAAGGAGATTTTCAGCTAGTTGAATGTGATTCCATCTATATTATTGGTTGTAAGCCATTCTTAATATAACTGCACAGTAGAACAGTCATGGTCTCAAGCTTTTTTTCAGCCAGATGTGCTAAACTGCTGGCAGGATTAGACTTCTTTCTATCCCCAATCTCAGGTTTGTGTCGAGGTCGAAAGAGCTCGACCAGGAGACGCTTCCTGTGGCAGATGGATGTAGAGAGAGGGGAATCAATTACCGAGAAAGCGAGATGGCGGGAGAGAGGAAAGGCTGGTAAAGACGTAGAGATAGAGGAAAAATGGACAATGAGCAGGTGGAGGCAGGGAAGGAGGAGGAAGAGAGAAAACAGAAGAGAATCAATAAACTTGGTTCAATAGGCCGATTGGAGTTGGATTTTGCCAAGAGAAATCCTATTCGTCTGTGTGTAGTTGTGTGTAATGTGCGTGTGTGCTACCCTGCCACATTGCTCCAGGTTTCATGATCTGATCACTGATGGTCAGAAGAGGATTTTTCTCAATTTTATGGTTAACAGGAAATGATAGCATGGGACGTGGGAGAGTGAGACAGACAGATTAGGAGGGCAATGGAGGGGGTGAGGGAGGGTAAGCGAGGTAGAAACAAAATGAAAAAAAGACAGACGGAAAGAGAGAAGGGAATAAAAATTAAGAGAACCCACCCTGAGGCCTGTTCAGTAATTCAGAATGCATTTACTCTAATGGAGCTGCCTCACTTTAAATCACACCAAAATCAATGCTGATCTACATTAAGCCCTGCTGTTAAATGACAGCTGACTTAAACTGTGTTTACACAAAATCCAAAAGCTTAATTTAATACTAATATAGTCCATATTTGACCTTTTTACTTTTCTTTTGATTGTTTTTGTGGAGGAACATGGGCCAAAGTTACCTAACTCCAACAAACCAGAGCACGCATATGCAGGACTTGATTAACCCATGAAAAGGTTGTTATTGAGTCCTTGAAACCACCAGTATCCTCATGTTGGTGCATGGCCACAGGCTTGCTGCGTGTCAGTTAGTTTTGCTAACTCAAACATTAATTAATTTTGGGATTTTCGTAATGAAAGAATTGAAATATAACTGGAAAAACAAAGATTTTGACACTGGACCCTTTATACCACAAAGCCTCTAGACTCAGAATTATGCAGTAGCTGCCTGAAGGCCCTTGCATATTCCCAAATTATCATTAATTACTACGTTCAAAGTGAACCTGGGGGCCGCAAAGGATTTGGGACCATGAGACAATTGCCCACTTTGCCCAGTTGTAGATGTAACAGTGCTGGTATCACATCTTTCAGCGGTAGATGTTTCTGCAATGGCCCTTGAGAAGATGGTCAATTCATCAGTATACAAATCAAGTATAAAACTCTCTACTCATAACTTCTGGTCTTCCATAATTATCATCAAATGGTGACATTTTCTTCAGTGGGTGAATCAGGTGATTGTTTTCTATAAAGGTTTCAGTGCCAGGCAGCGATTCTATTCATGGTAATTGAGAGTTTGGCAGACCTTCTGACCTCCAGCCACTGACCAAGGTTGCAAGATGTGACTGAAAGCTCTGGAAAATGTATATTTAAGTGGATCTCGTGCTAATAATTGAATTTGTGTTGAGGTACTATTTTCAGGATCAATAATGAACCATCATGCTTCCGATGACCAATATGATCCACTGGTACAGTTACTTTAGTACAGTGTTTTTTAGTGCCACAGCACCCCTGGACTCATGTTTCCTTACTGATTCTAGTCATTTCATCTAAAACTACAATAGTACATGGCATGCCTAGCTGAAATATTTAGTGAAGATGCAGTAAATCAAATATAAGGAAAAATTGTGCTAATTACAGATAGTAAGAAAAGAGAGGTAGCAAGAACAACTACAACTAAAACTGACCATATTACAACCAACTTCTGTGCAACACAAATTAAAAGGGAGGGACTCATGGACCACAGTCAGGCCAAAATGAAAGAAACTATGGAAATGTGGAGGAAATTAATGAAGCAGTTAAGGAAAAAGGAGAGATGATGAAAGAAGAAATGGATGAACAGGAAGAAGAAAAGGAAGCATGGCGTCATAGAATTAATGAACGGTGGCACTTTAAATCCGACTGATTTAACTGCAGCTCAATCCCGAGGCTACACAGTGAAATAAAATAAAACATTTGTCACTGTGATTTTCATATCGCTACTAAACCCCATTTTTCAAAAAGTGCAGCTTTAATAGAATTATTACTGTGACTGGCGTGCACTATTTGCAAATACAAGATTAATTAGGAGTTGGAGATGAAAAGGAGAAGAATGGAGGATGGAAGGGATACAGAAAGAGTGGCAAGGAGCAAAGTAGGAGGGAAAGGAAAGCTAAGAAGGGGTTTTCATTTTCTTCAAGTCAAACTAGTCCTGTAAGGTTCTCAAATGTAGTTTACAGACACTTTACAGTATAAAAAACAAAACACACCTTAAAACAATAACCATATTATCACAGTCATATAAAGGCTATAAAATGATAGCACAATGAAACTAAACCAATCCCTTCTACACACACCTCCAGCATATAGAGTCGCACCAGCTAATAAAACGAGAGCAGTCAATACTTATTTTATTGTAGGAGGCTGTATAGATAATAAATGAGTGAATGGGTGAATGAATTCTTGCTCAGTGCCGATTGTTTGCTTGTTACAATAGACCGCAGCTTCTCTGAATGGTTCAGCACAATGCGGAGAAACTCTTCCTCGGTTTTTACCGCTCCCGGTAACACACAAACCTTTCAGGGAAGCAGTGAGCTGCTCTCATTCACTGACTCATTCCTTCAATTGTTTAGCTGCTTTTGTTTACTGCAAACCTTTATTTTTTTTCTTCCCTCACATTGATTCTTTCTCACGTCTGTCTTTACGACCGCCCCTTTCTCTCTTCTCTCTTGCGTTTCTTTTAGGGCGTACTCACATTAGGCGATCCGTACAATGCCCGAGCACGTTTTACCCCTAAAGTCCAGTTGGTTTAACTAGTGTGGTGGATCTGTACCATGCCACGTGCAGGGCAACGGTACGCTGAACTGTGCCCGGGACCGCTTGAAGAGGTTGGCCTGGGCATAATTCAGTTTGACTCAGTCAGGGGTCCAACTGTGTGAATCTAGTGCGATCGCTAACCTTGACGTCAATGATGCGACTGTCCCATTAAATCGCTGCGTTGCATAATTGATGAGACTCTATAAGGCATGTGTGGGGAGGGGGGAAAATCGTGCTCGGTCACAGTAAAAGTCAACCAGGCGTAGTGTGAGTACGCCCTAAGTCTTCAGAGCTTTGAGGTGTGACATGACCACGCTGTCACCTAAAACAAACCTTACATTTATGTCTTACATATCAGTAACTGCAAATATGTTTTGTAAGAGGCATAATGCAACCGTGATTACAATTTATTTTTAAATTATTAACATAATAAAGAAATGTTTTAAATGAACTTTCACAAAAAGTCACAAAATGTTCATGGTGAACGTACAGTATCTATAATCCACTGACACTGTATTTCATTTGTTTTATACAGTCTTTTAAATCTCTCATTCAAACTAAAGCAAAACTAACTTCTTTATGTTTATGTTTAGGCCCTCACAGCACTGGATTTAATGTCAGAGAAAGATCAAGGTCTTGATTAAATATTAAAAAAGTCAACACCGGCTTGAAGCGTGAGACTCGCAGTTACTTTATAACCACAATCTTGTGCTTGACTTAAAATCAATTATTTTTTGTAGCCTAAAGCTAAACACATGCTTAGATGTGAACCTCAAGCCTCTGGTATCAAATTCCTGCATTTTGTGTGGACTGGAAAGAAAAAAAGACAACGAATCCAAACATTGAACCATTCAGCACTCTAGAAATGTAATTTTTTTTTTTAGGAGAGAGGATTGCATATAGTAGAAAGCAATATTGGTGAGGCAATCTAACAATCTTTACAATCAGATTAATAAACTGTAAAAGTGGATTACTAAACCGTGTATAGATTGCTTTACTGAATGTATGCTTTAGTGGAAATTTTGCAGCAAGGGCTTCAGGAACACTGAGAGTAAAAGTGAGGAGTTATGGCTCTGTAATGCAACGCAGTTTATGGAACTTTCAACAACATCTCACAATAAGTGGGCCTCTGAGCTGTGATTCTTTTGTTACATGTGCTGTTATTAATCAAATAAAAAAATGGTAGAATGTCACAAAAACAAATGTGACCTTTATTCAGGCTCATCCAATTAGGCCGCGCCGCAAGTTTGATGAAGATCGGGTTAACGACGTCGGACGGTATGCGAAAAATTCCAAATGGTGGAAAGTCTAATTAGGCGTAGATACTCGCAGTTCATTTGAAACAACTTTATGTAACTCCAGCCGCCCCCGTCCTTCTGAAGGTCAGAGGTCCATATCAGAAATCTTATCCTTCTCATGAACTCAACGTTACTGAGCTGTTCCAAACAACCGTGGTCTCACTCTACAGTTTATTAATCTGTGTGCAGATTGCTAAATGGAATGCATGCTTTATTAGGCCGTGCTCTCGCCTTATTAATCCATGCACACTGATTTCTGCATTACCATTTTCAGGCATAAACAATCATTTCACATCAGAATTGAGTCGAGGCAGATCACATCTCCACCTGGCATTAAAATGCATTACCTGTATACAAATTAAACTCCCAATTTTCTTCTTGCCTCTCCCTCACTTAAAATGCTAAATCGACTCACGCATCACTTCCTGTCAAACTATTTCCATCGAAATCAACAACTGGGCACCTCTACCCTGCATTTGAGCTGCCTGCAGCTGGTTTGATTTGCTCTGCTCTCTGAAAAATAGTGGTTCTTATTTTTGGGGCTTTTTTTTGCCTTTATTGGACAGTTGGTGGCAGAGATCAACAGGAACAGGAACCAAGCGGAAAGAGAGAAACGGGTCTGACATCCAACAAAGGTCCCTTACCAGACTCGAACCAGGGACATTACAGGTATATGACATGCACTGTAACCACACAGCTACGAGGGCGCTCCAAATAATGTTTTTTTTAATGGTTCTTTGTAGTTCGACACAGAACAATGACCAAATAAAGAAGGTCTTCATTTAGTGATTGGCTCTTCAGGTATATTACTATGATCTTTGTGACAGGAAAAGTTTTTTTAAATTCATATTTGACTTATTTGATGGTAGGTGACGGCATTAAGAAAAACATCATTTTCATAGTCTGAGGTTGACTACTAACAGATTTGGGATTTGTTAATTAGGAAGTGCCAGGGTAATAACAAACACAACAAATAAAAAAAGAAGGAATTTGTCACAATTACTAACTTCAGCATTCTCTGAGCTACCAGATGTACATGATTATCTTTAATTAAATTATGACATTATGCTCTTTTTCAAAATAAATGTTTTCTAATTAAAATTCTGATTTCTGGTGAAATATTCTCTCTTAAAATCATCAAAGTATTACAGTGGTTAAAACATATGTCACATTAGCTGTTGTTACATAGAACAAAAAAGTGGAGTAAATAATTCCAATATGCAATCTTCCAAACTTTAGAGATATTCATGTTTCTGTCCCCAGTGAGACCCTTATTGGAGGGTCGCAAATCTGGATTAAACCTGTTATAATAGAGCTGTTTCTTTACATCAAATCAGTGAAAATATAATGAACTGAAGTAGCCGACAAAACACCTAACTCCTGGAAAGTGAGCATAGTTTTGTTGGACTGATAAGAGAGTGCAAAATAGAGAAAGAGATGACTAGTAAACACGGTGTAGGACAGTACTGGTGAGCTACCTTTGATGTGAGGGTGGACACAATGAGGACTGAATCATATCACTGTGCTTCAACCAACTTTTAAAACATTACATTTGAACGTGGCAGCGTGGCACCAAGCAGCATCAAAAGTGTTCATTGTCAAGGTAAAGAGACACAAGGAGTTTGCAGAAAAGAAGACCAGCAGAACGCACTTCTTAAGGGTAAGAAAAATATTCCATTTTTGAACCGGTTCTTTGCTTGTGATGTTTGCAGGTTTTTAATTGAAAAGACTGATCTTGTGTTGCTGATAAATTAGCTTTGTCTTATTATTAATGTTTCTGTCTTATATATTTACTATTCATCACTGTTCATTGATGCGTGGTGCTGAATGTCGCCGAGTTCATCGAGAAGACTGATCTCACGTTGCCACTTTGCACACATACCGACCTACTTGGCTGACAAACTAGCTTTCTCTTGGCTTACTGTCTTCTATTGATGAATTTCATATTCTCTTTACTGATTAGGAGAACACTCCATTCACTATTTGTCACTGCCCATTGATGCAGGGTTATGAATTAACGTTGCCATGGCAAAGAGTTGTCAATGCGCTCTTTGCAACCACCCATAAGGTCTGTGCACAGAAAACTAGCACACCTCCTTAACTATAACCTCTGAGAAAAATGGCTCTGTGTGACAGCCAGTTACAGTCATCAATACACCTATCAGCTCTCTTTTCAGCCTGCCTTTGCAATTTCAATGGCACTGGTGCCTGAGGCAGGGAGGCGAGGTAAGTATTCTCACTGCAACATTTGTAGCTGATGTTAAAAAATATGCTTGTTTTTCTCTTTCAGATAGCATTAGTCAGTGTATGACTTGAGCCTGTGCCAGTGTTTCAGTAATTAGCAGCTAACTAGCACATTGTGGCAATGAGCACTCAACTCTCTCTTCAGCTGTGGAGACATAGTGCCAGAGTCAATATCCATGAATACTGAGGTAAAAGTTAGCTAGTTCATATGATTAAAAAACACACTTTTAAAAAGGTGAGCCTCCGTGTTGTCAGAGTTTGTAACAATATAATGTGGTTTGTATGCATGTGTGTTACATCTAATAGTGTCAACCAAATTGCAGAAATGGCGCATTATGCTTAATTTATTCTGTGTCAGTACTGTTCATGAAAAATGCTGCCATTCTATCTATTCTAACTTAAAATGTATATCCATGATTCAAAGTTGGAAACCCTCCTGGTCAGCTCACACAGAGGTGCTCACATGGATTACGGAATACAGCAATTTAACAGTGGTGATGGTGCACTGGATATAGATAAATATGTAAAACCATGATACTGTATATTAACAGTTTAAATGAAATAGATTTAAATATTGTTATTTTAGAGTGACGCTTGAACAAAAATGGATATTGAGTAAAAAATAACATTTGTTGACTTTTACTTATATTATAGCTAATTAAGGACTATACATACAACTCTTGCAATAACATTGCCCATATTTGATTGAAACAAAAACAGTAATTTCCTTGTTATATAATTTCTATATCAGAAATAAACCAATTAAATGATAATTACTTGCTTAACAGACTCAAGTTTGAGGGGATTTCAGATGAATGTGAATTGAATATCTTTGGGCTTTTGGACTGTTGGACAGACAAAGAAAGACATTTAAATATGTCACATTTGGCTCTGAAAAATTGCATTGGATTTTTTTTTTTTTTTTTTGCTATATTCTAACATCTTATAAACTAAACAATCAAGTGATTAATGAAACAATAACTGCAGATACAACTATGAAGAAAGTAACCATTAGTTGCAGCCTAAATAGTAATTACTACCATAATTTATAAGACATTAATGGATCATTTGTCTTTCCTTGACAGATAAAGGTACAACAAGCTGGCAAAGTTTCCATTTGTCTGGAGGAAATTGATTTACGGGTTACCAGCGAGCCTCTTAAGTGAGCCTTTACCATTCTAGGTGGGCATTTTCTGGTTTTAATTTCTCCAGAATGTGACACAGAAGTTTGCTAAAAAAAGCAGCAATAGATGGAATGTCTTTAGCATCTGAAACAGCTTTCTCTTGAGCTGTCTCCCCATGTGCCTGTCGCTCTGTCAAATTATGTTTGCATGCTGTTTAACAATGTTTGCCTTTTAAAATGTTTTCATATCTTTCCATTGCTGACAACACTGTGATTCATTAACACATCTTAATGGAAGTTTTGAATGGAATTATGGGTTGTTGATTTGTTCTGCTTCAAGGTATTGAATATGCAGTCATGTTTCGGGGGACAATAGTAATATATAAATGCAATGGCACAATATGATTTGAGGTAGCTCAGTGATATTAATATAAAGGAGGTATGGAACCTATCTTTATTATAATTTAACTTATTGAAGGGTGGTTTTCATTATCAATGCTACATTCTTAAGATGGTGAATTCAGACATAAGCCTCTTTCGACAACGTCTCACGTCTTTGTGATCGATATGGTTAACCGTTATGTTGTTGATTTGACCCTTCTCGCCATTTCACATGGATTTCACAGTTAATTTGGAAAATCTAATAGACCTAAGTTGACTCTACCATACCATAATCAATAATAGATAATGAAATCACAATCTCAACAGAGTCTCAACTGTGTTGTTTCAGGTTCCATTGAGCCTACAATCCTTCTGAACAGGTTGGTTGGATGGTTACAAAGGCATTATGAAAATTAGAGAGGTTGACATTTCTTTGACTGTGGCCTCACTCATGTCTAAAACACTGCAAATCCAAGTGAGGTGAAGAAAACCGTTTCTAGCCATGCTAATGGGATGGTCGTGTCTGCTAGCCAGTGGGCCCACTACCAAACTCAAACACCAACTACTGGACTTCCATTCCGGCCCTTCCTGCTCTCTGTGATCACCTACAATCAGAACAGCAGCTGGACCCTGTGCACATAAGGAGTTCATTTTGCTTTCATTTTTTAGAGATGTTTTTCTTGATACTCTGACTGCCAGTGTGTCAAATAGCTGTGCAGCATGTGGCAAATATATTCAATATTTCTTGGTAAGCTGCCACATGCTTAATGCATGTATATGTTCCTACTAAAATGAATCATTTTGCTGGTTCAAGGCGATGAAGTCCTATTATTAGAGAGCTCTTCTGTGACATTTTGCATCTCTTTACTTCAATATATTGTATGTTTACTCTGAAGTCTTTTCAAGCTGCTATCAGCCTCTGCATACTTGCACGTATGATGTATGTGTACAATAGTCTTGTTATGCTGTTAATATTACAGGTTCTCCTCAGAACCTTTTTTACCTTTGTAACTTGCTCACATATGCAGCTTCGAGATACAGAAATTTGAATGATGAGGAGCCATTTAAATAAAGGTTATTTACTGGAATAGTTAGGTTCGAGCTTTCTTGAAAACAGTTCTTTATGGAACCATTTATGATGCCTCAAAGAACCATTTTTGATGGTTATTTGAGGCATCTCAGGGTTCTTTATAGGATCATCACAGATATAGTTCATTTAATGGTTATATTTATTTAATGGTATCACTCCAAAGAATGTATGGTTCCAGTTAAAACCTTTTGTGAGTGTGTGTGTGTGTGTGTATTTCCATTTACACAGCTCAATAACATAAACATGGACCTCAGCGTATTCACACTTGGTTGTAAATGTGACCAAATTCATCTCCGAATATACTTTACATGCAGATCTGAAGCTCATTTTGAGCCCATTTACACCCAGATTAGATGTTTTTGCTCCATCTCAAAAAACAATCCCATCACCCATGATGCACGTTGATACAAGAAAAGGTTTCGATTCATATTGTAATTTTGGGGAAACAACAGGCAGGAAAGGAAGAATGGAAGGTGAAGAAGTGAAGGTGACAGGAAGGATGGATTGAGGAGAGAGAGAGAGAGAGAGAGAGACAGAGGGATTTCTCAGCTCATTTCTGCCACCCACGTCTCAACTGAGCTCTGTTTAGATTCCATCTAAGCATCTCTCCATCTCATTTCCCTGTGATAACCAATCATTTTCTCAGGACTTTTCATGTGTTTTGGATGGAATGAAATGATTACGGGGGACATTAATATTATTAACGTTAACTACATGCTCGGGAGGAAAGGAGAAAAAAGACAAGAAAGAGAGAGAGAAGGAGGGAGGAGAGGTGCCTCACATACACTTCCAGTACTTCTATTTTCCTTTCTGTGCCGCTCAGCTGAACTCTATTTGGATTCTATCATTGAATCTCTCCATTTAATTTCCTTCCTAATTAGCTGCCTTTCATTCCCGGGGAATGTGCTGCCTGCTGCCCAGTCTAGCTGCTGCAGTCTGTTGACATGCCAGCACTCGGAGCGTGTGTGTTTGTGTGTGTGTGTGTGTGTGTGTGTGTGTGTGTGTGTGTGTAGCTGTGGGGAGGGCCAGTCAGTGCTGAAGTGTGTGTTTGTTTGAGACTAAATCAATAGCCAGTTATCAGATAGGGCTGGTTAAGGGCCTTTCTCTCCAAGGAGGAAAGAGTTAAGGCCTCTTGGAAAAATGCTCACGGCAAAGTTCATGTTAATTCACAAGCACGCGCACACGACAGCGTGAACACACACACACACACACACACACACACACACACACACACACACACACACACAGCGAGAGAGAAAGGCTGGGTACAGTTTAGTGATTGTGAAATGTAGGAGAGATCTTTGACAGGCTCTGGCCAGTCATTCTATTTGTGTGTGTGTGTGTGTGTGTGTGTGTGTGTGTCTGTGTGTCTTTTCTGCATTAATGAGTGTGTGTCAGTGTGTGTGTGTGTGTCCAGGCTTTACTCTTGCTGTTCAGCTGAATGAGCACACCTGTACGCAGTCCTACTCTTCGAGTCTCTTTGACAACGTGACGCGGTGTGTACTAGTGCGCCGTATTTGTGTTTACGCGTGTGTGTGTGCAAGCAAGCGAGTATGTGTGTGTGTGTGTGTGTGTGTGTGTGTGTGTATGTGTGTGTGTGTGTGTGTGTGTGTGTGTGCGTGTGTGTGTGTGTGTGTTTGTGGGCCGCTGAAGTGTGTGACATTTAATACTTTTGACAACGAGTCTGTGCAAACCGAACCTGTGGGAGTATTTCAAATCAATATTTCAATACAACACCCACAATCCCCCGCAGCTAAAGACAGGAAGTGTAAACAGGAGGTGTAATAAGTGAGGGATTTTGTCAGAGTGAGGTGATATATGGAGGTTAACAAGGCGTGTGTGTGTGTGTGTGTGTGTGTGTGTGTGTGTGTGTGTGTGTGATTGTGCAATGTTCTTGAATGATTTCCTATAAAAGCCTCTCTTTTCTCCCCTGCTCTCCACTTGACTTGTATGTATGCACAGGGGTTTGGTGTTGTAGTCCAATGCGTTTGCCTTCACTTAGCTGATGGGTGTAACTGAGCTCTACTGTACACTGGTCCACAACAAAGTAGTACCAAATATCTAAGATAATTTCCTTTCCATTAAGGAAGTTCCGGCTAAAATTTAAGAGGCCGTTGTGTCTCCATTGCAATATAGGACCTTGATAGGACCCACAGAACTCTGGAGGTGACCTAATCATTCTGCAACAGTTTCGATTGCGCGTAATCGCTTATTTTGTCGCTTTCTGTTGACGTCACATCGTGCTTTGAGTATACCCAATCAGAACCAAGTCAACCTCAGGGCTGCACTGAGTACCTACGCAGAGGCAGGGACTCGTTTAGCCCCCGTAAAAGTTCCAGGAGATTGTTCTTCAGGGTTGGTTCCTGCTATGGAGACACGCGCCAACAGTCACAGCCCAGTAAAATTACCCCGAAGTTCTTGCAGTGGAAACGGCTCTATAGTAGCAGAAAAAAAGAATATTGCATCTTTTTACTGTGTTGTGGATGGTTGCATCATTTATCTTTCAAGTATCGCCATAGCTACCATGGAGAATACCAAGATCACTTTATTGGAATTTGGAGACTGTAAGGTTGAAGGCCACTGAGGACCATGACCCTCATGATTACAATACTATATATTATGAGGTCACATGGTGAACCTTACAGCCTGGTTTTCAATGGATTCCAATAGTGACCCAAAGTCTGAAAAAAGGCATCAAAAGGTCCAGAGGGACTTTTCAATCTAATCTAGCACTGATCTCCATGTTCTCAATGAATAAGTTGTTGTTGTTTCACCAAAAAATCTCTTAATACATGACTTCCTGCTGATCTTCAGAGCTATGAGGAGTATTAAATGTACTGCGGGTGTGTTTTGGAGAAACCATGAGTGTTTTAAACTCACTGAATCTACGGATCAGCGAAAAGAAGTGAATTGTGCTTCAGGGTTTAATTTTGAGCCTTGTTCTGAGTGGTGATACTAACATCCAATTCAAAGCATATCCGAAACCGATCCATCTCTCTCCTCGGTTCGCCCAGTTATATGTTCTTATTAAAGTCAGTGTTTCCATCAACAACATTCTATCATCTTCCGTCAAGAGATCAAGAGATATTCTGTCAAGATCACCCCTCCCCCACCTCAGTTTAAGATGCCATTCAGTGCCCAAAACCACCTTTGAACAGACGAAAAAGAAATGATATGAAGTGGACCTTGGGATAAGATTTTTTGATGTCTTTTTTATCCACCACTTTAACGTTGGTGATGAGGAGCGGACTACAAAGGTCTTGTGTCCTCAAATTTTTTTCTAACTCAACACCCCCAGATTGTTTTCATTTTCAAACTTGACATCACTTGAGGAAATATATCAGCTTTCACGCAAGAGTCTTTATACTACCTATATCACTATATCACAATATCGTGATATGGCGTAAGTGCTTTTAAAGGCTGTATTACAGTAAACTGATTTAGTTTTCTGAACTTACCAGACTGTTCTAGCTGTTTTATTATTTAAATGTATCCACTTACTCATTATATCCACATTACTGATGATTATTTATCAAAATATCATTGTGTAGATATTTTGTGAACACAGCAACAGTCATCCTTACAATATTGTTGCAATATCAATATTGTGATATTTGATTCTGTCTGTATCACCCAGCCCTAATAGTGCTTCCTAACTCCTGGATAACACATTTTAATGTGTAAAATCGCCTTTGAACCACTGAACATGTTAAAACTGAACATTTTGTGGATGAATGTGATGAATTGGCAAAAAAAAGTTCCATCTGAACTTTTTGTCTCATATGATATAAAACATAATCCTGGGGGCCATTCCATTTTCCTCAGAATGGTTTTGTTTACTGGCTTGAAGTGGTTTCATTTACTGATCTGACAAGGTTGCTGATTGGTTGGGAACACAGGACTCCCAGCTGGAGCTGTATTTTATTCTATTATTAGATTAGTCCAATCTACTTCATTACATTACAAAATTGGAACAATCCTTTTAGATTTGAAATGTAAAGCTGCACTCTCATTTTCATGCTGAGTAGTCGGGCAGTTGTTGAAAAGCAATCTCTGCCCTTGCACACACATGGCACTGAAGGTAAAAAAAAAAATCCTTGACTGTGAGACTGGAGCCCGCTCTGCTGCTATAAAACAATGACCCTCGTGGTAATTACAGACATGAAACAGTATTTCTAGGTTATATTTCAAAGGAGAAAAGCAATTGGTGTCGTTGTCTGCTCATGTGAGTTTCAAACATACCTCTGACTGTCAATAAAACAGCATAAATCATTGCAGGCGTCCATGTTTCCCCTCAGGCTATTTTCCCCAAACTAACCACAGGAAGGTGTAAAAACAACTGGGTCACTGGAGATTTCTGACTTATGGCTTTATATGTAATGCAGCATTCACTAAAGGTGAGGGTTAAGGTTGGCCTCAGGGTATGTTGTCAACACAAAGTCCCCACAATTACAGTAAGACAAATATGTGTGTGTGTGTGTGTGTGTGTGTGTGTGTGTGTGTGTGTGTGTGTGTGTGTGTGTGTGTGTGTGTGTGTGTGTGTGAAAGCTGGCCTGTATAGGACCTCTGCAGGCCAGCTTTCACTCCTCTGCCAGAGGACTTCATCCCCTCACTGCAGGCATCATGTCACATATTGATGCACAGCTGAATGCATTCTGGCGACTATAACTGAGAGCTATTGTAATGTGATGCGATAGAAACAGACATTAAGGTCATGCTATAAGGAGATGCTATGAATGAAAACAATCCTACATGTGCCCGTGGAGGTCATTTCTCGGGCAATGACCAAGGGAACGACTGGATTGTGATTGGCTGCAGTGTGCCCATGTATTTCACTTTAATGTATGGTGTGACCAAGCACCTTTAACACTGCTGGTTCATCACTGTCACATGCCTCACTGCCGGAGCGTCCGACGCTGACATCGTTTAATTATCCCACTCTCAAACTAAAGTCATTTTTCTGAATTATTGCTGTTATATAAGCCACTGCTCCTCAAATACACATTAGAGGCTTTCTCTGGTGAGAAGCATCATTAAGGGAGACACAGATAGAGGGTCAGTTCGCTGGCACCAGCTCCTTTATACAAGTTAGAGCGAGTTATTCAAATCAATACCACTCAAAAATGGTGGACAAAAAAGTGTTACTCTCTGGAAAGTAGCTGGCACCAGGTGATATGCAGTGCTCACGGTATGTATGTTGATTTTATGTTTTTTTTAATTTTTTTTTTCTTTTACTATATTTCAGGGGGAAAATTGTACTTTCTATATTACCAATTGACAGTTATAGTTTGTAGTCATTTGCAAATATTTGAGAGTTAATTTTAAGGACACCTTACAAGAAGTGTGGTGCAATTTGTTACAAATGATACGAAAAGATACATCAATATACATGGTAGATGGTTGATCTGTAGTTGTTAATTCTCAATAAAACTTGTGATAAGACAAAAAAAACCAAAAAAAAAAAACCATAGGCTTTCTCTCTTATTCCTAAAAGTAGATGATGTCATTTCCCAAGACATTACTTTTAAAGGGTTATGTCATTTGGTAGTGTTGTGTCAAAACCTGGTTCACTGAGAAAGGAGCCACAGTCTCAGATCCCAGACACTGGGATAACTATAAATTTACACCACATACAACATATGTAGCACACGCCTGTAACTCAGTGACATATATGATCTAAACCAACTCACACATACAGCACAGAGTACTCAAGGCAAGGTGGAACCCTAACCCCTTGGACCATGTTCAAAGGTCTCTGTAATAAAGTGCAATGTATTAAAAACAGACAGAAATGGCGGCTAAAACTATAAGAATAAGACCTGTGTTGTCGTACATTGAAATTTCCTATTGTAGTTGAGTTATTTAATGTGTTGATTTACTTAATACCAAAGCAAAGCATCTGAATATTCCTTCCACTTTTTTTTTGTTGAGGGATTCCAAGAAACAAGGACGACTGTGTGAGATCAAAATCACATACAATAGACATGAAACTGAGTAAAAGATTCATATCAACCATTACTGCATGATTGCCCTTTTCAAGTCAACGAAATCTAGGAATTTGTAGCATCATCTTTGTTCGCCGCGACATCAGTGGGAACAACATTTCTTCGAAAGCTCATTAAATACCAGCCACATCAGATTTAAAAAAAAAAAAAAAAAAAAAAAAAAGAGGCCTTCTTTTCTTCAGGAGGAGGAAAAAGTAAATCAAAACCCTGATCACGTTCTACAACTGAGAATCTCATCACAAAGATCTGTCTGCTTCCAACTCAATGGCCTGGTTGAATAGTGGCAAGTTATTATGAGAGGAACTTCAGTGTTGTCTCAGAAGATGTGATGATTATCTCAGTGTGTGTTTGCCTTGTGTGTGTGTGTGTGTGTATGTGTCAGTGTGTGTGTGTGTGTGTGTGTGTGTGTGTGTGTGTGTGTGTGTGTGTGTGTGCGCATGTACGCGGATGACTAATGCAGCTATTTGACTACATAGCTAAATCATTCAGATCCTTAAAGCTCTCTCACACACACACAATATCAGAATACATGAAAAGAGCCAATGCATAGTTAATGCATGGTTAACAACGTAAGGAATGAACCACAATGTACAGCTAGCTGTCGCACAGTGTGTGTGTGTGTTGGAGTGTGTGTGTGCAGCCCACGGGCTTGGAGAGTGCCTTTTTGTGTTTGTGTGTGTGTGTCAGGGTGGTCGTGATTTATAGCGAATATTACCAGCACTCAGAGAGGAGGAGGAGGATGAAGGAGGAAAAGAAAGAGGGAGAAGAATATGAAAGGGGGAGCGATGAAGGGATAGAAGCAGCTGACAGAGGAGGGGAGAGAGAATGATGGAGGGTTGGTGGGAGTGAGCAAATAGGGGGGGTAAAATAAAGAAGAGAAAGCATGGGCGAGCAAGGGATAAACAGCGAGAGAGAGAGAGAGAGAGAGAGAGAGGGAGAGAGAGAGAGAGAGAGAGAGAATGAGGCAGAGAGAGATAGAGATGAGGGATGAAGGCTTTTGCAATCTTACCCATGACTAAGATCAATGTAACCTTTCTGTCTGCCTCTGTGATTCAGTTTGTGTGTGTGTGTGTTTGTGTGATTAAATCTTTGAGCACACACCAAAAACACACACCGTCTGCATGTCACAGAGCGCACACATGATCGAACACTGGTGTGTGTCTCCATCTGTACGTTCCTGCAGGTTTGGCAGTGTGAGTGTGTGTGTGTGCGTGTGTGTGTGTGTGTGTGTGTGTGTGTGTGTGTGTGTGTGTGTGCGTGTGTGTGTGTGTGTGTGCGTGTGTGTGTGTGTGTGTGTGATGGAGCGCTGTATGCGACTGCTAACAGAAGGTTAAGCAGAGCGACTCTCGACCCCGACGGACAGACGGCCACCCACCCCCCCTCCCCTCCCCTCCGTCTTCAACCGACGCACATTGATCTTAATGCGGTGAACGAAAGCGGCGCGGGAGAGGTTAGAGACATGAGAGGCAGGATGAAGATGGGGGGGAAATGAAGGGGAACAGAAGTGAGCGGCGACATTAGTTGGATCTGAGAGGAAGCGAGGCAGGCCTAGTTCAGGATGGATTAACACTGAAGTGAGCGTCAGGGTGACTTGTACAAGGCTCAGACTCTCAAGAACACTCTGAGTGACACCTTTTAGACTCAAGATGCTAATATTTCTGTCACCATTCAAAAGCCTTGACATGACTTGTAAACATTATCTTGCAAGAAAAATGATGTTTTGACAGTTTTTGTATTGACAAGCATGACAACCATCATTAGACTGTCACTACAACGGCTCAAGTAGTAAATTCGGCATAATGAAGTGACTCATCTTCCAAATGAGACTATGACTATCAAGTGTTCTCGCATATGTAGTCTCGAATGAAAAATAACATTGATTGTAATGAGCATTGAGAACACAGGCAGAAGGAATGACACATGTTCAATGCCCGGCAGGCTGACTTGGACTGAATGTGAACCTGTGTGCTTAGAATGTCACCATGTGAGTCATAAAGGTCCGTTCTTCAGGAAAATGGTGGATGACATTGGTGAAAGACAGCAGGCTAGGTTGCCGCAACCAAGAGAGAGAAATGATTGTTGTAACGTCGTCATTCATTAAAAGCCACATACATTTACGACCATTAGGTTTCTCTCTATACTGACATCACCTTACTTTCCTAGAACAAGATTTCTTATAACAAGCAAAGGAGCGACAAAATGATCGTAGACCATGACAAAACAAATGACACTGTCTGTGTCTGAAATTGCTCCCTAGTTACTATATAGTGCGCTACATTTACCGAGTGTGTAGATATATCCAATATATAGAGCATTCAAATGACCCACAGTGGAACAAAAAAAGTTGTGTCCAACGCTACCGAAAACTCCCGTCGTGCTACTCTATAGCTGAGGGTGACAAAACCGAATGACGACAATTAGTTAGTGTCCAAAATCTTGATTTGCTGCTCACTGTTGAGAAAACTATTAAGTGTTTATTATATAGGGAGTAGTGACTGAGGGAATAAGGGAGTGATTTCTTCACAGCCAATGACTTGGGATGGGATATGGTGAGATTCTGCTTTTTTTGAGCACAGGTGGTATGGTATTTGCTAAATGGAACCATTTTGAAATGCAGGGCTGAGGTACGCTGTCAATAGGCATTCAACTCTGAGGAAAATATCAACTCTCCTTGATGTAACAGGACAAACTGATGCAAAAAATAAACAATAATATTTGTTGACATCCATGTGTGTTTGAGGCCAAAGTTTGAGGCCAAAGTAGCACTACTCATTTAATTGTTAGAAATAGAGATAATTCCCTTGTAGATTACAGCATTTTAAAGGTCACTTTGTTTATTTTTAATGACAACGTCCTCAACAATCTTCATATGCTATATTATGATGTGTTTACCACTGCTCCTGAAAACTCATTAACATAGGACATGATGCTAATAATCAACTAACAAATTCAGGTTGGTGACTGCAACAACAAAACACACTATCAAACACACGTGTGAAATGTCTATATATCCACAGGCTGGAATGTGTTCTTGTTAGAGTATGAACGTTTTTTGTTGTATTGACACGCAATTTAAAGAGTAATTTAAGACTAAACCCCCTTCTTTTAGTCAGTAAATCACATGTACATTACACTTTCTTACACCATGAAACGTTTCTGGGCTCGTTGCCTCCAAACTACAAGGTGACATCAAATTCCTGTCTCAATGTTAAAACTGTCAAATACAGGTAGAAACATGGGAAGAAAAGCTACAGGTTTCTTGTAGCAAAAAAACTAATTGGTAGTCATTATAACATGACATTAGTTTATTGATAATAATTTAAAGATATAGTTATTCTTACACATGTTTTCTAATTGTTGTTAATAGAAAGATTCAGAGGTGATTTTGCCATTGCTGACTTTTTCTATTCACAATTATCACTGCTGGAAGCTGATGGACCGACCACAGTTACATCACAGTTAAGTGTCTCGCTCAATTGTCCATTAACAGCAAGAACTTGATGGTTTCCGTCTCGAGGTCTGTACAATTTAATGGGTAACATGCAACATCACAGTGACCAGGACTGTTTCTGTTGCTATACCGTCCATCAGATGCACACAGGAAACAGTTATTCATTCATTTAAACAGCCAGTGTTTGATACATAAGTCCCCGAACAAGAATTTAAAAGCCACTGTAACTGTCACGTGCATAGTCAAAGTTGCTCAACACTAAAAAGTCCAAGGAGAATATGCTCCAAACATTCATAGTGTGAACGCAAACCCTGCAAAAACACTGCAACAATGAGAGGCACCTTAAACTCCAGGGGACTGTTTTATGCAGGAGCTCGTGTGCAAGGACAGTGAATAATGAATGATCTTGCGAGGAAGGAATGCATTGAGGCAGGTAGACTACTTGTACAGTTAAGATGATAATGATGGTATAAATGTACAGCTTGTGTGGTATTTTCATCCCAAAATGGAACGAAAAAACAAAATGTACCAAGTATCCTAAGGGCATTAGCCAGCATGTTACTTCTCATCTCCTTTGGGTTCACATAGGTTATTTTGTTGTTGTTACAAGAGCAATACTAAAGTTTAATGTGTTGCAAGCAGGCTTTGCTTCCCCCCTGCCTCTGCATCCAACTGTCTCATCTGCTAAATGAAAGGGCAAAAAATGACAATTGCAGATCTAATTCTCAACTCACGTGGAAGAGCACAACATGTGTGGATGAATGAAGCCAGAGGGCACAGCCTGGACTCTGAGTTTCTTCTGCGTTATCCATCTTTCAACTGGGGGGAGGGAAAAAAAAGGTCATCCGTCTGTCAGGATGAGCGACTTACAGAGGTGCAGATTTATTTCTCAGCTTACATGTAACACGACACGGTGCTGACGAATGAAACAAGAGGGCACAGCCGCGGTTGGTATATTTACCTTGAAGCGGTGTGCCGTGTGACAGGCCATGTCTGAGTTTACAGAGCATTTATAGAGTGGGGGTCAGCAATCCAGGGGCTTTGGATATGTCCACATGTTTCACTTAACCTTGAAGAAACGATCCATCATTTCAGCTTCTCAAATAAAACATTTCCAACAAGGGGCATCATTTTTCTTCTTCCTCAACTTTGTCATTCTCCTGCTCTGGGGTCTTTTTCTCCACCTGATTACAATATGCCTTGAGTAACCTGGTGGTTTTGTGGTTCAATTCCCTGCACCTACAGGAGGGTGTATTCCCACTGTGAACGTATGAATGAAGAAAAAGCTGGTATTACATCACTGAGACTCATGGAGACTCATGTACTGCTGTCCATTCCAGTGATGATTCAATTTTTCTTTTCTACTTCAACCAAAGGGGGAGCTCTTTCCCTTAGACAGTGTTCTTACCTGGTTTTCTCAGTGTTTCATTTGACACAAAAGCGGAAAAGTAGAGGAGTCTTATTTTGATTCCCCTTTCTCAAAATGAGTGATAAACAGGTAGATGACAAATAAGAGATAATAAGAGCAAATAAGATAACAAATGCTGATGATCAATATTGGTCAAAGGGGTCAAACTGTTTGATGATATAAAGCATATGTCTATATTAGACTATTCCACATTATACAATTTCCATTCAATTCCAATGTTATGTGCCAATGCAGTAAGCAGTGTGGCCTTTATAGTGTGGCAGAAAGTAAGGGTGTGAATTCGGTGTTGGACTTGGAAACTTGAGTTCATGCCCCATTACAGACCTTTTTTGTTCACTGAAATGACAGTCTTTCAATAACCATCTCCATACTGTAGCTAGCACGAGTAGATATTGACAGAACATGGAATTTGAAAAATATTTACATTGAACTTGAATTGGGTATCAATGTTCTTGTCTGGTCAGTGTTGAGTCATATGCAGTGGTCTTTATAGTCACCAGATCTCAACCCAGGTAAACACCTATGAGAGAATTTGCATCCTCCATCATCATCAAAACACCAAACAAAGTAATGTCTTTTGGACTTTTAAACTGCCGTTCATGCCTCTGCACACTGTTCTACTCATTTGAAGAATCTATGACAAGGAGCATTGAACTCAAGGTCCACTTACTAACTTATTCCCAGTGGTCATAGAGATGGAACATTTGACACATGCGCTCAGTAGCTGTCATAATTTCATAAAAGCAATATATATATATATATATATAGTGTTCGTCCATGTTGGCTTAATGGTGAAAGTAGTAGTTTTAAAAAACAATCCCAACTCAAGGCCTAGTTACAAGCTTTTTCCAGAGCTTTCAACTATATCACATGGTATTCATCAGCAGGTAGAGTTTGAGTTTACTCATTGGAAGTACTAACCAATTATTCTATGCTGATACATTTCCTTACATTGAATTTTCACGCTTTTAAAGTCATCCCACAGAGAATTCCACAATTTGACTCTACATACTTTACATTTAGACATCGGCTCTCATGACTTTAGGGCTACAGAGGCTACCACCAGCACCCTGTTAGCTTAGCTTAGCACAAGACTGACAATCGGGAAACATCTAGCCTAGTTCTACCAAAAAATTTAAAATAATCTGCCTACCAGCAGCTCTAAAGCTCACTCATCAACTAATGGTATCTCCATTGTTTAATCCATACAAAAACTGAACTGTTGGTTTTACTGGTGTTGACAAAGCTAAGCTATGCTAACTGGCTACAGGTGTTAGCTACATTTATCATAAACCAATGAGAGTGGTATTCATCCTCTTTTCTAACTTTCAGCAAGAATGCTAAGTAGTATATTTCTTAAAAAAGTATTACTTTATTATTGTATGTGTATGCTGACTTTTATATTACAATTCTTTCCACAACTCAGGAAATCATCTGTTATTTGGCTCAATACATAATTTACTAATCCAATTAACAGCTTTCAGTTTTATTAAGACTTTCAGTTGGCTTGTGTCTTTGAATCCACCTTCATTAGAATTTATATTCTTGTTCTGTAGCAGGGAATTTATGGATCTGTGCGTATGTCATATGTTCCACACCTCCACATATTTTATCTGATCTCTTCTACTCCTGCTTGTCTCTGACTTCCTCTGCCCTCTATTGAATAAAAGTCTCCTGTCATCTACACATCTGTCCCCCTTCACCCTGAATGTGTTCAAAATTCCACTTTCCTCCTCATGCACCAATTCTTCATTTTCTCCATCACCCCCTCCCCACGCCGTCCCTTTGCCCTCTACTGAATGAAAGGACCTCTGCTCTTCCGCTCGCAGATATTGTCACTGATCATGCACTGTGGCTGAGGAGGGCTGTTAAATTCAATCAGAGGAATCATTAGTGCTCCTCTGAGGTGTGAAGCTGTGACACCGAGAGCCAATGTCCCAAGACGGCCTTTATGAGTTTGGCTAACAAGGCATGGCGAGCGCAGGCGTGTGGGTGAACACACACATTGATAAGGAGGGGGGGGGGGGGTGAACACACACCCTTGAATAATGCAGCTAAAAAAAGAAATTTAATATGTAACGGTAAACACACATGGATGTCAACAGTCCTGTATAATACACACACTCACAATTATCAATTCTGACCTCGGACGAGCCCCTAGATCATTCATAATTTTCAGCATCAGAACACAATATTAATTCTGACCGCATTTAAAATCGTAAATATAATTACAGCTTTGAGGGACTACTTACTAATGCTTCTAATAGCAGATTCACAAAGATGCCCAGAATTTTTATGGAGTCACTGATTACTAAGGGTGTCTACTGATGAAAAATGTGGTAATCTTAACAGGTGCCCCCTTTTTGTGAAGCATATTGGCAAGAATTTACTTTGCTGCACAGCAACAGATCTTCATTTAAATAGAGCAAACAGAAGAGTTGCTAAATGCACATAACAAAAGAAATTCACTGAGACTGTTTGATCAGAAGTTCTTGCACAAGGTAGTACACAGACACACTTGTCAATACATAAAGAATGGCTTTGAGTGCTGCTGTTTTTAACAAATCAGAACCAGTCTAAAGGTAAATATCTTATACAAGTTGACTTGCTGGCAAACAACCTAGGAGACTAATTAGCCAGGTGGCAGTTTTGGGTCAGTTAATGCATGACTTGAGTTCTCACTAAGTATGTAAGGTTTGTGATGTCTGTGAAATGTTCCACTGAATCACTAAAATATACATCCTAAGATGTAAGCAAAAACAATATACAATCAACAGTTAGACACATAAACAGGTGCCTCACAAAAGGTGTGAAATATACCTAAGAGGTTAATTAAAGGTCTCTGATCAGATGTCTGTAGGAATGTGATTCAGTAATTTATGACACATCCAGGATCAGTGCTCTGTAATACAGTACATTATGGACAGTTAACATGAAGAATAATCTATACTGTTTCACTACTATGGGGGAAAAATAAAATTAAAATGTTTTGAAATTATAATATATTTAGATGTTTTTATGATGATTGATTGTGTTTCACACAAATGACTGAATTATAATTTTTCACATATTTTCTTATCTTTTTTTCATATATTTTGTTATCTAAGTTAGCTACTCTAACTAAGGTATCCAATCATTTCCACAATACTAGTGCAACCATAAGCAGGCTAACAGCTGCTTACCATAAATGAATTGCAGTATCAGTGCTGTTTACAATGTCCCATTATGGTCTATATGCTGTTTTTAGATGTTTTCCCATCAATAGAATTACTGGAAGAAACACTTCTTTCTTTCTTTTTCGGCATGAAAATTCCTCCATTGTATTGATTACTATTAACAGAAAACAACCACATCAGTGCAAGAAAAAAAAAAAAATCCGTATCAGCCATTCAGAAAAGCTTTATCTCTCTAAGCTCTCATGCACTCACAGCAGGCTGGGCTTTCTCCTGAAGGTTATCAGATGACTGCTTAACAAGCTCTGGGTCAAACTGAAAATGCTTCAATTACTGTGAGAGCCAGATGGGAAGGGGTTTGGGACTTCCTGATGGAATACAAAAAAAAAAAAAGTGGCCCTTTTTTCCTTTCCCAATTTAACCGTGTTACGCAAAATAAATACGCCAAATGAAAAGCAAACACCCTTGGCTTGGCAAGAAAAAACACGCGAGACAAAGAAAGCCTTTTGTTGGGAAATACTGTAGTAATCTCTACATGTTCGCTCATGTTACGGCTGTCAGCTAATCCACTCAATAAATCCCATTTAAGAAAATATCATCGATTCGTTTGCAGTCACTTCTTGAGCCGCGGGCGCGTGTTAAATCAATGCCACGGACTCACTGGTGGAACACAAAGGCCCATTCATGGTCAAGCAGACAGACCCAACACCCACTCTTATATAAGAGGAGGAAGTGGAGGCCTTTCTTGCTGGGGAATGGAAAAAAAAGCTTTATTTATATCCACATTGGAATACCACAAAGATAAACGCATCATCTTCACATGAAGTGCATTCATCTGGGAGAAAGTTTAAAATTTTAATCAGGGCCGGTTGTGCTTGTTTGCTTGAAACCTTTCGAATTATTTATTATTTCTGGGTGTATTCAATAGCAGGTGCATTCCTAATTTTTTAAACCAGAGGCATTTAGCAACCTTATTGTTTATTCATGTGCACTCATAAATCATATTTTTGTTCTAAAACTCAGCATAATTTAGATCTGACATCCTGATTTTGGTTAATTTGTCAGACAAGAAGCGAAGCAGCAAAACACGCATAGGTTCATTTAGAAAAGCTGCAGATTGTTACTGTTAACATCTACAGGGACATGACATGACGGTACCAGGTGGTCCTGTTGATAAGAAAGAGACCATCCAAAATGGGGAAAACTGGAAAATGTGATCCAACCACATATTTCAGCCGTTTCCTAACAGATACTGTTTGTTAGAAGCTAGAATCTGTGTCGTTTTGTTGGTTTTTGATGTTTATTCATGAAACACCTCAGTGATGTACTTCAACTCAACTCTCCACTAAGGGGGGGGAAAGACTTCAAAATGCTGCTTTGTGGTGTGGCTGAGGGGATTGTTTTCTTGGAATCTCTGGTTAACTGCAGTTTGTAATCTGCCAGCTGTTCCTTGCGGATTGTCTTTTTGAAGGTAAATGTTTCACAGCGAGGTTTAAGCCGTTTGGCATTTTCACACTTAATTCAAGCTTGTTTTTTAAAATGATAACTAGGGGTGTTTTGGAGACGCGGATTTTTGGGTTCTACAGTTTCAGGAAAAGTAAAGTGAATGGATTTTGTGACTATGTCAACGTCGTTTTTCAAACTTTTCCAACCAAGTTCTTTTCATTTCTTGTATTTTGTATTTCCTAATACTGCAGAACCCTCCAAGGCAGCATGTGGTAGAAAATAAACATTGACACAGCAATCCGTATGATTAATAGACTGAATGCACAGATTGGTAAACCGTGCATGTTTGACAGTCAGGATAGCTTGTTAGGCTTCTGTTCTGGCCCACCCTGCTCTATGTGAACACCTATTTTAATGCAGCCAAACTCAATAGAATTGTTCACATTTACATATTCTTCGGTTCTTGCTGTCAGACAATGGGGTGAAATCTGCACAGTTTGCTACTTTTTGGACTTGGTTAACCACTCTGTTCTTGCTGTTTATATATATATATATATATAATATGACTATTTGTATGGACTTGCTCACAGCCAATCAACGCAAGCATTCTTCGATTTAATGCAACATGTGATTGCCCCACTGCCACAGCAGCTACAACCCATCTGTGGTGGTTTGACAAACTTGCTGATTTTAAACATATTGTATTTAATACATATTAATAATTTGAAGACTTTCAAAATGCATTTGTGTAAAAATCAAAACATTTAGATGTGGAGGAGTGATGGCATTTTATGCAATTTAATGCTCATATTCGCATGATGGGTATCAAATTAAGTACTCAATTGGTATCAGTATCACTTTAAGGGTACTTGTATTGGTACTGGTATGGTCATTTTTTAAATGATTCCCAGCCCTATATAATGTAAAATCACAGTAAATACAGAATAATCACAGAAAAATGTTTGTTTTCTGCTTTTTAACAGTGCAGTATTCACTTGGAGGCATGATTAACACTTTTGTAATTACATCTATACAAGTAAAAGTATTAGATTCAATCAGGGAAAGACTGTAGTTCATTTTGGTTGGTGTAGGAAATGGTTAACAGTGTGCAATGTAAGCATCATACACAACATACAACATACACATAATTTCCTGTATTGGAAGTAAGCATTGTTTGCATATGTAATGCATTACTGCAATTTAGTGGCATATGAATGTAAATCTCACATTTTAATGTCATGTTAAGGACTAAAGTGCTAACATGTATTTTTTTTCCAGAGATTCTGTAATGAAAGAAATGTTGCTGGTGGAGAAGGAGGCCGTATAGGTTATGAAATATAAATGAAATTGTACTTCTGAGATGTTATTATGGGTTTGCAATGTTTCAAGCAACCATTAAAAAAACCTTGAGAAGTGTGTTTGCTGCTCCGAGTTACCATCAGTAACTTTTATTCGTTTTTTCTGCAGAAAAACATAAAGGATTTATGATTTTATTTTTATGCGTGTCCATCAACCAGCTGTCTTTACAAGTGTGAAACTAGCCTCACACACATGCTGCTTGTCTATTTTTTATTGTATTGTATTAATTTTTTTATATCTTTATTTAATAATAGAAAAAATACAGATATGTGTCTTAATCACTATGGATGCCAGACAGTGCATGATGCACGTCTGTTGGTGCACTGTTAATATAATCAAACAAGAGATTCAAGGAAAAACTCAAACTTGTCACAAATTATAAACAATTATCTTCTATAGACAGTTTAATGGTTTACTGTATAGTGTATGCACACACAGGAAGTCATGAATCATTCCTGAACCCATCCTAAACACAATACCTCCAATTTTTTACAACCAATGAGAAACAGATTCAGGTAATGATATTGCATTTATAAAATCGGTCATCCATTGTGTCTATGGTTTATATCTCCTGTGGTCATTTTAAAGTAACACAACTAGAATCTGGAGGCAAAAATCCAGAGTGCACACAGCAGGTTTTACAGACTCTAATGCTTTTCCGGCTCCTGGAGGTGTGCGTGCTGATACAAAGATGTTCTGTCAGGCGCATGGAAATGCATTATGTCTGACTCGTATTCATGTGCGAGCACACAACCGGGGTTATGATGGCAGAGACATGCATTGTGTGTTTACCTGGCTCTAAGAAATGCAACCAGTAATTCCTGAGTGAGGTCCTGCCCCCTCCCACAGGAGTTGAATAGCATCCTGTAACAGGAAAACATATAGGCCCGTGGGAAACTTACCGAACACCGTGATGAATTGAGGATCTAGCCCCCTGATGCTATCTATATAATGGAGGTTGCCCATTTGATAAACCCCCCCCCCCCAAGTGAATAACTACACTTGTGAGGGCCTATATCCTCTGAGCTGATTTTTTTTAGGCATTTCTGAAAAGCAGCCAGGTGGTCCTGAGGGAGCTGGCTCCACAAAGCTCTGAATTAATAACCTTACCCTGTGTACCATCCATCCATCCCTCAGCTCGTTGATTTTTATTTTTTATTTTTCTGTTTCTCTGTGCCCCATTCATAGCTCAGAAAGAGTGGAAAACACCCTAGAGGAGAGTGGATGGAAGCAGGGATTTTATAATCTTGCCCCTGGTGCTGCGTCTGTGGGAAGCTGTCTGCTTGATTATGCCGGAGATGCACCTGCTCTTAACCTCATTTCCTTCAACATCTGTCAGAGGTTTTAAAGTTAACTACACAATCATGTGTTATTATGGCCCTCTTTACACCTGGCGCTGCGCTCCCGTTGCAGATGAAAGATACAGTCCATGTATAAAGGATATTGTGTCTGGATCTGGGCTTTTGAAGCCAGTTATGTATTCCTGAGGGAGGCTTTGAGAGGAAAGTAAACCTTAGCACTGTCTCTGTGATAACAGCGGCTCGCTTCATAACACAAACAGTCTAACAGGGCTTCTCAGTCAGAGTGAACATTGTTCTAGATGGGATATTCTTGTATGACTACGGGAGTACCTGCTCTCACCTGCCTTTTCCATTAATGTCACAGTCAAGACAGAGACTTTACATTACTAATGCCATGTGTAACATTTGCCACATATCCATTTTGACAGATTGCCCAACAAGTCTAGACAGGTCAGAATATCCGGTTATCCGTTCTGACCACCGCCTGGTTAACCGACCATGAACAAATGGGCCCAAATGGACAAGTAAGCTTTTTACTTGTGGGTGCTGCTCTGACTGGTTGAAACACTCATCATCTGAACAGTTCAACCTTTGCTGGAACATCATCGTAAGTCAGTGACCTGTTGACGAAATCCAGTAGAATCATATAATGACATACAATGACTTGATATACGTCTAATGCCACTTGACAGTTTTATGTCAGTTTCAATGACGAAAGCAAGTTGGCCAAGAGGACCAACTTTCAGGTCAGGAGGACACTATCCTTGACCTACTAGCTGTTGGCAGGAAGGTGGTATGCCTAAAAAAGGGAATTCTATAAATGAAGAACATATTTAACACACATACACATATATAACGAGGTGCCGCAACCCAAAATCTCACAAATCCCAGACAAAAACTGGCTTTGGTTTCTAGAAACACACCTCAAACCTGTCGATGACATAACCATGTACTTGACTAAACATACAGACATATAATTTAATTTGTTTCTTCAAGCATAATCCCTTTTTCATCATTATTAGTTATTTCTTTTTACTGTTGGTTAAGGTAAGATATGAAGGGGATGCTCACAGATTTCCCAGCTGTCGACTTCACCCATTGAACCCTCGGATATCATTGCTCGGCTTGAAATCTCTTCATTTCCAGGCTCTACATCAATTTGTATGTGAGTATGATATATATTTTGAAGTTTTCAACACAGGGGAAATATGGATAGAAGGGATTGTCACTGTACCAGGGATGCAAGAACCATGTTGATATGACATTCTGAGATTTTAAAGAGTGAAAGCACAAACTGAAAAAAATATAATACTCATGGATTTTGTGACTTATTTTGTTATTGGAACTAAAGTAACCATAGTGCTTTAGGGGAAAACCTGAGCCTCATTTCCTTAGCTTATATTTCTTTATATTCTGGCAGATTGTCACTATATACCGTCCTGCTGAATTAACTAATAGCACTTCCTGTTTGCACTGCAAGCCTTGATGTACACACAACTCTCAGTGGATTACTGTGACACTGACTCAGAAACATGGTGATTAGAAGGAAACATGCGCACTTATGAGGAGCGTCTTTTTTACTTCGACTTCAAAGCTAATTTATGGACGTTTATCTTTGATCAGGACTTCAGAGATTCTTCAAGCACAACTGAGAAGTGTAAGTCACATGGAATCTAACAAGATGAGCATCATGTCTGTGTGTTCAGGCTGGACTGAGACTGAAGAAGCAGTCTGCTTATTGATGCAAATGATTAATATGGACTTCACCAGAGCCTGCATATGTTTGAGTGTGGAATCAGATAGTCTGTAGTTGTTTACCTCTATCAGCTCAGTTCCTCCAGCTTCCACTCTGTCACAGTACAGAACATTTATCCATCCTGTAGAAGATAATAAGCCAAATTGATACACATGGCTAAAATTACCTTGGACATGTTGAATATTTGGCAAACGTGAAGGGAATTAGCTATCTTGCTGCCATTTTGGAGCCGCTGGTGTGCAATTAACTGCACCTAATGCAGCTTTAACAATCTTAGCCCCGGACTATCAGCCCTTCCCTCCTGTGATATTTCGGAGCCAGCTTGTCTGCACACAGAAGGATGAATCACACTGTGAGAACCTTCCCAAAGGTTCAGTGATTTTTCATATAATTGAGCCCTTCTCTTGTTGCCTTCATAATGGAAAGCATCCAGTTGATAAACCCATCGGCACACCTGCTGTTAACTGTTTAACCATGATGTCTGTTTGTCACTCACTGGCTCAGCTGATTGCTAAGGGGAGTCTACAGGCACCCTGTCGAGTATCTGACTGTCACCCACTAATTAAATACATACAAGCTTCTTCTAATTTAGCCCTGCAATCCTGAAGGAGGCATTTAGCACACCTCCAAACCAACTATCAATTCCTTGACTGATTTCCTTTTTTTCTCTACCTGAGCCGAGAATAGAGAGGAAGCCTTTGCAACAAAGCGATGAATTGATAATCTCGCCCTCAGCGCTGTTTCTGTAGTGCCATATGTGCTCTAACAGCCTGTGGGAAGCGACACGGGGGCTCTGGAGCCTAAAATAGGGTAGGCCTCCTCTGATTGCAGAAAGCAGAAACTGGAGTCAGATAACACACATCATGCTCAGATTTACACCAGTGGGCCAAAATGGATTTTTTTTTTTGCATTTCATGTCATCGCAAAAGTTCCACTGTTTACACGGTCTGCTTTGCTGTTCCCACCCTGTTGCTCTGTCGCGGTGAGGCTAACTGTGATAACACAACCAATAGTGAGTACAGCCTTACATTACTGTACAGCTACCATACAATAGTTGATTGACCGGAGCTGTTGCATGTAAGAAATTTTTTTTCAGAGAATTAAAAGCTAAAATGTTATTTAAGGCCATACAAAGAAAGAAATGTATGACTCACATTTCCCTCTTAATTTTATCAGGAGTACATTTAGGAGTAAATCCACTTGCTTTTATGCAAGAGCTACATAAGCTTCATTGTGCAGAATGATGTATGTGCAGAGACTGACTGACTATTTCTCTCTGCTCATTAAAAATCTGAATTTAAAAGAGGTGCAGTGCATGGCATTCGGCCACTAGATGTCATACTACAGCACCAGCATCTAAGACCAAAACAAACAAACAAAAATAAAAGAAAGAGGACAGTTACGAAAACTCAGATCAAACTGTCAGACTAGGTTGTGCTGATGAAATATAAACCAATATTCTGTAGTGTATTGCCTATTTCTCACCTCAAATGTTTTCAATAACATATTTTACTGTACCGTTTAGCTGCAATTTGAGAAAGTTAGTGACACGGCCGCCATCTTGGAAACAGACACAGAAGGACTCATATGCACTAACATACAAGCGCTGCCCCACCAGCTACCAAAACAAAGAAGCTCTGATAACAGCACACACAGAGGGAGTGTGACTTCATTCACTGCTCAGGTCGCTATTACTCCACTACATGTTTAGATAGCAAATAGTTGTTTGCTGACATCCAGTGAGGCTGAATATTGTTTATCCAACTTTAAAATATGTCTGGAGGGGATCTTTAAGTAATGCTTACTATGCTATCATTTCAGATTCACTAATTCATTAATGTCAGTATTGTTTAAAACACACCATTGTATGCTCTAATATTTCCGTTGATTTGAACTATGGAACCTTTCTCAAATCACTGAAATAAAACAAGACCAAAAGTACATATAAGTGGAAAGGTTCGTCCACATACTTATACTTTTGACCAAATTGTTGAAGTATTCCTTGAGTTCAACAATGTTCAACAGTTATGCAAAAGAAGAAATGGTATGTTTGTTTATTTTGTTTTGAGTGAAACTTTTCATTTTGGTGTTCTTGTTTTGCTGTTGGAATATCTATTTTTCAGCTGAACTGTGGAGTTCAGCAAATGTCAGTGAATCAGCCACATAACCACAGACTGCTGGAATCCCCATACTGAGCTGGAGAAAATGCATTGTTAGGTTGGAGGACTCGTCCCCCAAAAAGGGGGCAATTATTCTTGACACTGGCTTTGTGCGTCCTCATTTCCCAAAGAGCATTTCACGGTAGGCGACCTGCAGGTTATACTCTCAATGTCAACTCAGCCATGCACAGTTTTTGGAAATATGACTATGGTACAGATTTATTATCAACAAAGGTTTGGAAGAAGCTATTGTAATTGTGAAATGGCCTCAACTTTAAATAGTTAACACTTGTGAGGGTCATTGTATCAACAAATAATATCTTCATTATTATCTATCTATTAGACTGCTTATGTTCATTTTGTCTTCTGTTCATCCTCAAAATTGCTAACATCAACCTTTCATTTTGCAATATCCCTAATTAGACTCAATATAAATTCTGGGTCTGATACCTTTGGTCTGCAATGCAACAATAATCAATGAAAGCTAAACAAAAGACCCAAAGGACTGGGGTCTATTTGGACTGGGATACCATTGTAGAGAAAAAAGGTTTTGATATTGTCACCGGCCTTTTTTCTCATGGTTTGGTTGAAGGTGACTGAGGCCACATCAGAAAATTCACCAAGAACACAAAGGGAAGAGGGGAACAGAAGTAGACAAGATGCTTCAAAGCTTTGTCAAATGATATCCACTGATGTACGATGCCTTCAGGTTTTCTGGGAAAGTCTTGCAACTTCAAGGCATTTATGAGATTTTAGACTATAAATGTTATTCTTCCCATTCACTCAGTGAACTGAATAAAATCAAGTGATTACTACATTATTACAGGCTCAGAACTCAAATCATGTACATACATAACAAGTGAGTAAAGTGACTCATTTTTATGTACTTTACAGCTTCGTAAGGCCGTCTTTGGCATTTAAAACCCACTGATTCCTACTGAAGATGTAAATCTTTAAAAACAGGTTGATATATACTTAATTAGTGCACTGCAGTGTTTAAGAAAAATGACCCAAATAGGAGTAAATGGTGCATTTGTTGGGAAGACTATTTTCATCTGTGGATTAATACACATTCGGTATTCTAATAAGTATTTACTGCAGCGGGATACAGTGTGTGTTAATAGCAATGAGGGAACATGCCACCCAGTGCAACAGTTTGTGTTTTTAAGCTATTTAATGTGTTGGATGCACAGACGATACGTGTTAGTAGAATCAGTTCCTTGTTGGTTTTGGTCTTTTTATTGAGTTTTTGACAATAGGAGGGAAAAAATTAAAATATAGACATATCTTTTAATATGTTTGTTGTTGTGCTATCTACTAAATATCTTGAATGATTCATACATGACTTTGGTGAGCATCACAGTCCTCTACACCTGACACAACCTATTCTGATATGTTTGAACAGAAACACCGTAAGCCTATGTGTAAATCTATTCTGTAGTAGGTTTGACCATTAAAGTCTCAACTGCTACTTAACTTTAAAAGCTGTATGAAGGTTTTTTCAGGCCAAGACATCATGATTGTGCTTCTATCTTCTATTCCATTTTTAGGCCTTAACAAGTATCTATGTAGAATGATATGGGTAATCTAAAGCACTTCTTTGCATTATCTTTGCATTACATGCTCATTCGTTTCGGTTTCGTAATGTACATTTGTTACATCTTGAGACTTCAAATGGCTGCAGACTCGCTATTACATGTAAAATATTTAACAGCTGAGAGATGTCTCTACTGTAGAAATGCATGAGGCTGGTGGCTATACTCAGACTTTATACCTGATAATGTAGTGCTCACTTACATAGTAGGAGTTTATAGAATGAAAACATATTGTGTGCTATTTGGTCATGGTATATTTATCTATGCAGAAAGATAACACATTTATTGAAGCTAACAATAATACTTAACAAGGTCATATTTAAGCATGTTTTCACTTTTAAGTGGCAATTGTCTCAGTTTCACCTGTGCTGGGGTTACTGCTATGTTTGGCTTTTTTTAGTATAAGTTAGCAGCTCTGGAGAAACGATGTCAAGTCCACACTGATGATGCAATTTCTTCAGTCAAAAGAAGAGAAAATGTATGAACATGATTCACATAAATGAAATAAAACTCATTTGCATAGGGAATGACGGTAGGAGGTGTAATCAACCATTTAAACTCAAGCAGAGTGCATTCTGCCTGCAGCAGACGCTCTCAGTCCCAATCTCTGCATCTGAATAAATCATACAAGGAACACATCTGGTTCCTCAGAGAGAGAAGTGAGAAAAAGGGAGCGAGGGCAACAATAAAAAATAAGGAGGAACAGTAAGGATAGCAGGAGGGATGAAAAAAAGGTGAGAGGATGAGGGAGCGAGGGAATGAAGGAGAGATTTTATAGAGAAGAGAAAATGCAGTAAAAGGAGGAGAAAATGAAGAGGGAGGCGAGTGTGCTCTGCTCATCCTATCTGCATTTCCAAGCAGCTGAATTGTGTTTCGTGGGATTCCTAAATTGCGTCCTTCTGAGCAGAAAATAGACCCTCAATTCTGAAAATATACACCAGAGCAGACAGCTGAGAGACCTCAACAAAAAATGACACACTTCTATAATGTGTCCAGCATGTGCACTCACACAACAAGCAGGCTATTTTCTCTACCAAATGACCGTGGCCATTATGTGAAAGGCACAAATCATTGGATGTGGGAAATAGTAAGTATTTCTGTCTTTTACACAATCCTCATCTCGCATGTGTGGAAGGCTTTCTGCAGTCTATCAGTGTCTCTATATACTACATAACTGGCTGTGTGACAAGCAGCTGGATTGAACAGTTGAACTACAAACACCACATAATCATTTTCAATGTTGATAGAACATTAGAAGTCCAGTTATAATATGCTGACTGCCTATTTAGAGGTTTAATAATAAACAGATTTAATATGAGGCAGCTTTAATCATGTTACAAGGGTGCAGTCTGGAAAAATAGACATTTTGCCAGCAATACAGCTGACAAAGCAAAGACCAACAAACAGAATTATTGCTAATACCCCTTTTAATAAAAAATTGTAGAGCTCAAGTAAGACTGTGTTTGAGGTCAGTAATGATACTGATATTTGAGACTTTTAAGAAGTAGATATAGATATATTTACCTGTATTCATTGTATAACATGATCACTAGGGCTGTTCACTTTCCCTACATTTCGTTATGTGTTGTATTTTCAGGTCTTTCCAGAGATGTTCAATCGGGTTCAAGTCTGGGCTCTGGCTGGGCCACTCAATGACATTCACAGACTTGTCCCGAAGCCACTCCTTCGTTGTCTTGGCTGTGTGCATAGGGTCATTGTCCTGTTGGAAGGTAAACCCATTCGCCCCATTCTGATGTCCTGAGTGCTCTGGAGCAGGTTTTCATCAAGGATCTCTCTGTACTTTGCTCCGTTCATCATTCCCTTGATCCTGACTAGTCTCCCAGTTCCTGCCGCTGAAAAACATCTCCACAGCATGATGCTGCCACCACCATGCTTCACCGTAGGGACGGTATTAGCCAGGTGATAAGAGGTGCCTGGTTTCCTAGAGACGTGACGCTTGGCATTCAGGCCAAAGAGTTCAATCTTGGTTTCATCAGACCAGAGAATCTTGTTTCTCATGGTCTGAGAGTCCTTTAGGTGCCTTGTGGCAAACTCCAAGCGGGCTATCATGAACCTTTTACTGAGTAGAGCAGTGGTCTCCAACCCTGCTCCTGGAGAGCTACTGCCCTGCATGTTTTAGGTATCTCCTCACTCTAACTCGTTATCAAGCAGCTGAGGCTCGTCAAAGGGCTTGATAACGAGTTGATTATTAGAATCAGGTGTGTTAGAGTGAGGAGATACCTAAAACATGCAGGGCAGTAGCTCTCCAGGAGCAGGGTTGGAGACCACTGGAGTAGAGACTTCCATCTGGCCACTCTACCATAAAGGCCTGATTGGTGGAGTGCTGCAGAGAAGGTTGTCCTTCTGGAAGGTTCTTCCATCTCCCATTGGTCACCTCCCTGACCAAGGCCCTTCTCCCTCGATTGCTCAGTTTGGCTGGGCGGCCAGCTCTAGGAAGAGTCCTGGTGGTTCCAAACTTCTTCCATTTACGAATGATGGAGACCACTGTGCTCTTCTGGACCTTCAATGCTGCAAAACATTTTTTGTATCCTTCCCCAGATCTGTGTCTTGATACAATCCTGTCTCGGAGGTCTACAGACAATTCCTTTGACTTCATGGCTTGATTTCTGCTCTGACATGCACTGTCAACAGTGGGACCTTATATAGACAGGTGTGTGCCTTTCCAAATCATGTCCATGTGTTCACATAAAATACTTTCCCCCTTAAGATAGGTCCTCTTATGTACATAATATCAAGGCTTGTTTCTGTTATTTTATTCTTAGAAACTGTGTGTTTATTTAGATTGTTTTTTTTTTTAAAGCGTCCTTTGACAGAACATTTATGGCGGGGGCTTGGCAAAGAAAGTGGCATGAATAAATGCATAAAAACTGCAAAGAGTCAGCAAATATCAGTGTATGGAAGTAAACTACAATCAGAGCTAAGTCAAATTGCACGCTGCAGCAGGAGGGATTCCAAAACACACCAGCCAGCTCACGGGCCAAAATCTAAATAAAGCAAAGGCAGATCCTCAGTGAGTCTGCCATAAAAATCCTTCATTACCAGTTTTAACACACAAACACACTGGCTTTGAATCATTTTGCTGTAAGCCCCGTGAAGAGAAAATTCTTTTAGTGGATTAAGGTCCGACCTTAGGTACAGAAAAATACACAATGTGACCTTAAATAGAAAATTCTCACCAACTTATGTACACAAACGCACAGCACAGATAGTCAGAAAAGCCACATTGGTATTTTGTTATAAATATAAGCTATATGAAGGTTCATCTTTGGATGATTTTGGTGATCCTGCACGATCAGTGCTGCATGAAAGCATTCTGTTCTGCTCTCTCTCTCGTGAAAAAAAAACTGATTATGAACATTATTAGTCACCACTGGAACTAGACCTCATATGTCATAAATATTGATGAACAGGTACAAACGGGAAGAAAAGGGCATAGAGTATCATAATATTACAGGGGAGATAATAACTGTGTAGCAGCTGAATTGCAACTGACGTTTGAATTCCTTTCCATTTTGTGATGCATCAGGGAAAATCCTTAGACTATGATATGGTTACCAAATGATATAAATATTACTTATGCGGATTAGTACATTGCCTTTTAGACAATTCACAATCAGTACATGGATCTAATAGTAGTCTAAACTTTTGAATCCATGCTAAAATCACAAATGGATTTATCACAGTCCTGTGGTCCAGTCTGCTTTGCTTTCATACGACAAATAAGCCGAATCAGAATCTGATTGGAACCAGATCCATGTCCACCTTTTTAGGGTGTTTTCAAACCTGTAGTTGGTTTGCTCTGATCCAATTAAGGGACTGAGTCAGTTAACTTGTCGGTATTCGGTCTCTTTTCACACAGAAAAAAAAAAAGAAAGTTAACCATGTTCATTCTGCTCATTGGTTAGATGTGTTTGGGGGCAGGAGTAACCATGTCAACACAGGTAGAGGGTCCTATCTGCTTAAATACCAAAAATACAATTGACTTTATTGGTAGTCCAGGGTGGACATTAATTAACACCCTGCCTAGCAGCTAGCAACTGTTGTTTCCCAAAATCCAACATCAACAATTCAATTAAATTCAACATCCCAGCATGCAAAGCACACCAAACTAAAGAGCTGTTGAGCTCTAATACCTTGTAGCTGGGTCATATTAAGGTCAGATTATAACCACATACCAATTGGTCCAGAATTTGTTGGCACTACTCTAAAGGGTCCTGGCTATAGGGGGAAATTAACAAGAGTCTGATTCAGCCAAACTAAAAAACACAGGTTGTTAACACAGTAAAGCTTTCTTGGTCTGGTTTTTTGGTCCAGACGAGGGTTTGAGTGACAGCTTTTACATCAGACTTAATGAGCCAAAGGCTTCTTTTATTGTGACATAACACTCTATTCATATAAAACATAGCCTTGTAGTTTATCGACTGCATGGCCTGAGAGAACAGCTGTTGTCCAGTAAAACTACTCCATGACTGTTTAATTTAAAATAGAAACTTTCCTGCTATTGCATTCTCTAAACAGTCAGATAATTTCTTACAGCATTCAACATAATTAACTAATAATGCCTTTGCAGTGTAAAGAGACGCCTCAAGGCTCTCAAAGCCTTTAAAATGTGTATAACAAATATAAATCTGTACCATCCTGATACAGACACAGACATCCAAGTCTAAATGATTAACGGTAATTGAATTGAGGACAAAATAATGATCTGTTATGACACCTGGAATGATTTCCCTTCAAATATATCATGTCTATGAAGGTAGCGCTGTAGGTCCCTCTCAGGAACAAGCACCAGACCTGGGGGGACAGAGCCTTCTCAGTTGCCGCCCCCACTCTCTGTAACTCACTCCCCAAATCCATCCATGACTGCACTGACCTCATCAAATTCAAAATCACTTCTCAAGACTCACCTTTTCAAATCCGCTTTTAATGTTTGATTGATTTGATGTTTTTCTTTTGTTTTACTATTTTATTTCTTCTTCTCTGCATTGCTTTTATTGTGTTTTCATTTATTCTGTATGGTTTTATTGTTTTGTCTTTGATTTGTAAAGCGTCTGAGTATCGTTAAAAGCGCTCTATAATAAAATGTATTATTATTATTATTTTAATAAGGGATTATCTTTCTCTCACAAACACATCAGTAATCATTTATTTAAAAAAAAAAAAGCCAAGACTGGTGCTGGTGTCTTACGACTGAAAAAACGATTGTTTTTAAGACACTAAAGGCCTGGTGACTGTACAATTTTCCAATATTTCTTTATGACATTCTGTAAATAACAGTGTCAGAGTGTAGACAGCTCTGTGCACAGGATTTGTCACAAACTTGACTCAGTATTTTACTTTTCCTGCTATGGTTCGTTTGACATCTCATTCTAAGAGTAGATGCAGACTCAGGCCCACTGATTGTTTAAGGTCATTCGGGGGAGACTTCCATCAAATGTATCTATACAGCTTAGAAAAGTGGGACTCATTACAGTCTGAGGTTCAAAGAATCTCTTGCTTATTGTAGTCCAAGCTCCAAAGAGGTGGAAGCAAAGCATCCATGCGGCCCCTTCTGCTTTGACTCGAAACATAATGAGCTGGTAACAGAAGGAAAATTGGGAAAGACTGCGGGCCACGTAGAATTTAGGTCAAGTAGTAAATCAGTAAGACTTTGCCTGGCATTCTTTACTTTATCAAATGCAGCTTGTGTTCCCCATTTTATTCCCTATTGAATTGAAATTGCCACCCACATCTCCAATTTTCAGCAATTCAGTTACATGTAGATCTGGTGCTCTCACTGACAGCTGTTTCCCTGGTTGGAGAAACAATTGAGCTAATTAATGTTTTGTAGGTGGGATTAAGAATGATTACGCCATCTTCCTGTGCCTCAATACCTCTCAAACTGCAGTACCTCTTCAACCAACAAGACAAACACTAAGCTAACTGCTCCTAGCAAGTGCTAGCATGGTATATGTGTTGAAAATTATGTTTATCAGACATGTCTGTCTCTACAGGTGTGTATTTTGTTTATGTTAGCCGTTTTCTCCCAAAGAGAAAACAACTAACATGAACAGTTTGCCAGTCTGAATAGTGAAGTAAAAATGAATAATCCAGATTGATATTCAGACTAATTTACCACCTTTTCAGCCTAGGTAGGGGCAGGGCACAAGGGACAACAATGTTGATTGGTCAGTCAGTCGGTAAGTAACTGTCAGTAACTGCCTCCAGCACCACCTACAGGTTAAGGTTTTTAATTATTCAGTACAATACCTGTCAAGTTCTGTGTGTTTTCTACAGTGATGGGAATAACGGTGTTATAAATAAACATAGTTACTAACAGCGTTACTTTTTTCAGTAACGAGTAATCAAATTAATTATTGTTTCCCCCGTTACAACGCCGTTACTGCCAAAAAAAATGCAGCGTTACTTCTTCAGACCTCACTGAAGCGGTTTTCGCCCGAACAGGCGCATCTCTCTCTCTCTCTCTCTCTCTCTCTCTCTCTCTCTCTGCCAAAGAGTGGCTGCACTTAGGGGCAAAACCAAAGCCAGAGTAGGACGTGTTCAGCGTACACGTGCACAGTGGCTGTCTCTGATTGACTGGGTTATCATAACAATGACGACTTCAGCAAGTTCGAAGGTGGCCTTCCCCAATTGGAAACATAGGCATTATTTCACGTTCATTGAGGTGAAAGGGAAAAATGTTCATGTGTACTTGCAACCTGTGCCCCGGAAAAAAGACCCTCTCCACGTCAGCGGCAAGTAGTTCCAACCTAATGAAACACCTCTCGTCGAGCCATTCCTCCACGAAATTGGTTGCCATGAGTGTTGAATGCCCAGACACAGGTGACACCGTGAGCGGACTGAGCTCCGCCGCCAAAGCAGGTGACGGAGCCTTGACAACGAAGCAATTAAAGCTCGATTTTTCTGCACCGAAAAGATTGGTCACACGGGCAGAATTAAACCAATTGATAGCAAGGTATATTGTTGAGGACATGCTGCCGCTCTCCACAGTTGAATCTGATGCTTTCCGAGGAATCATTGCTAAAGTAGCAGTGAGAGCAGGAGTAGGCCCGCCATGCAGAAAAACGTTTTCAAAATACATTGACACTGAGTACGAACGAATGAATGCCAAACTCAGAAGCACATTTGATTGTTAAGAACACGTATCCACAACTGCCGATATTTGGACTGCTTATAATAAAAGCTACCTCGGCGTAACTGCCCATTGGATTGATACAAACATGGAGAGGGGGGAAGCAGCCCTGGCGTGCCGACGGTTCAAGGGTCGCCATACATATGATAAGATAGCACTCGAGCTTGAGCATATACACTCATCATATGGCATATCCCATAAAATTACACAGACGGTCACGGATAATGGGTCCAACTTTGTGAAGGCTTTTAAAATGTATCAGCCTATCAAGGAGGAGGACTCCTGATGGATGATGAAGAAGAGATTGTTACAGACATCAGTGTAGCCGGAACATCTGGCTAGGTTTATTCTCTTACAGAGAAACCCGGGGGGGGGGGGGTCTCCTCACACCCCTTTTGATCTGATAAGACTGACCCATCATAAATTGAGCCACAGAGATGGGATTACACATGACACTCTACAGATACACTCTCTCCCTGGGAGACAGCAACTTCACAAGGAAAAGGTGTAAATCCTCATTTTACACCCCAAATGAACTTTCAACCCGGAAAAAGGACTTTTAGAGCATCAATGCGAGATTCCCACGGCAGATTGTCACGACATGTTGATCCTCCCTGTCGTTGTTTGAGGTAACACACACATTCCGTTGTGGTAACCCCCAGACGAACTCGGCCCTTTCATAAACTAAAACACATCATCCGCATTCAAAGCGTTATTTTTCCTACCAGTTGCGTCTTCACAATTGATCAGGGAGCCGTGGTAATTCCTTCTTTCCAGGAGCAGGTGAGAGGGCTAACTGAGCTGTCACTGCCCGATTTCCGTAGCTACCCGATTTCCTGTACGGCCCGTCTGCGCATGCGCAAACAAGCCGCCATCTTGTACGGTAACTCCACTTGGACAAACTTCATTCCGTCTACACAATTTCCGGCCCGTACGCTCACTTTTATATACACATATATATATATATATATATGTGTATATATATATATATGTATGTATATGTATATACATACAGTATACTATGCAAAAGTCTTAGGCCACCACCATCATATAAACAGAAAACACAGGAAATATGTATACAAAATGTAACATTAATTATTAAATATTATTAATTAAAGTCCCTGCTATTGCTCTAGTGCAAAGAAGGTCCTTTTTTCCTTTTAGTTTTTAATTTTATTGTTGTATATACTAAATGTTATAACTGCAGTTTAAGGTCCTTTTTTAGTTTTTAATTTATATTGTGGTATACATTTGTTTAGTTTTTTCTCATATCACTATCTTTTTGAGCTTCTGTAGCAGTGAATTTTCCCCACTGTGGGATCAATAAAAGTGTTATCTTATCTTAATACTTTATACCACTTTAACCTATAGAAGCTGTTTTCTTTTCTATTTTCCCCCATTTTTTAATACAGCATACACATTTATTGTATTCTGGTTGTATTCTAATTAAGAGACTGGAGACGGAATGAAGTTTGTCCAAGTGGAGTTACCGTACAAGATGGCGACTCGTTCGCACATGCGCAGACGGGCCATACAGCAAATCGGAAATCGGGCAGTGACATGAGCAAACATTTCATACCATGCTTTCCCAACAGGTGCGCAGGTGAATATGGTCTCTCAAGGAGCACAGGTTGAAAGTCTTGGGTTCCACTAACACTTTTTGGATGTGTACGCCCTCTGCAGGTCTGGAGTGCATCTTGTGAATGTTGATGTGCTCAATGAACTCACTTTTTGCAAGGAAAGACTTGCTATCTACTACAACTACTAGTAGCAGTATGTTTGAGATAAAAGAAGAGGTGAGGTTGGTGACCTTTCAACTGGTTGTGAGCATTTTGTATGGATGTTATTTTTTTTAACTTCTAGCTGAGATCTTATTACAATGTCAGGCTGACCTTCCCCAGATTTGGTCTTGTTGATCCAATACATTCTGCATTCCATAAGTACAATCCAACTTTTTTCCGTATCCAGATAAAATATGAAGATACACACCACACGTTAATATCAGCCGTAAATGGGTTAATATTCATGCTGATTTTCAGTCAGCTGTGACCTGCCTGTTTGTGTTTTCGCCATGTTTGACTCGAAAATCCCAGCGTATTATCGGCTCAAACACACAACTAAAATAAATCAGGCCTGCATCTGAGAGAGGAATCTCATACTATCACATTCCTGAACTGCAGTGAACTTTGCGCTGCTGAAACAGTGGCTTCCACCTACAGGCTTTGTTTATGTCTTGATACAACACAAGTTTTCACAATGTGACAGAAAAATGTGGGGTTTTTTTTTTTATTATGACAAGGCAAACACTATGGCACTATGTTACAATGGGTTACGACAGACAAAAAAAAAAAAAAAAAAAGCACTGTACACTGTATCTTAGCAACCATCTGCAGCACAAGTGGGACCACAACTAAAAGTGTACTTACATACAGTGAAAGACCTCAATTGAGATTTAATAGGTATCCACTCATTGTAATAACACATTCATGGAGTCATGGAGCTCAACAGTGCAGATTCAGTATCATTAGTGCCTTGCAAGCAACAAGAACCTGCAACATCAAATTGCAACATTAATTTTCTGATATTGGCAGTCTTAAAAGGTCTGGTAATCATGGGAATTATTAATGATATTGATTGCATGTTGCATGTTGCATATTGTCAATAATAGAACATTTTCCAGGAAAATGAAGCGTGTTAACTTTAAAAGGAACATGTTTGTTTCTCCAGGACCCTAATGGTCTCTTCATTCTGTTTCAATGAAAAATCACAAACAGTTTAAATGATGATGCGAATGCTACCACACATCAAGGATTATCTGTGGTTAAAAATGAGCTTGTGAATACTAAATACGCATGTGTGTGACATTTGCATTTGAATACTAATCAAGCAGTCTTCATCTCTCTTTCTCTTCGTGTGAAATACTTGCCCAAAAGATGTGATGCAGATACCAAACAGCAGATTGAATGTCATTATTTTTGGTGTATATAAGTGTGTGTGTGTGTGTGTGTGTGTGTGTGTGTGTGTGTGTGTGCGTGTGTGTGTGTGTGTGTGTGTGTGTGAGAGAGATAAATATGTGTGGGCTTATTTGTGGTTCTGAACCGCACAAATTAGGCTGTTGAATTCTAATCAGGAGCAACCATGAAGAGGCATCATGTGCATATAACACATGCAACATGGTGTACGTTTGGCCTGTCATGCGACTCTTGACTAATTAAAGAGAAAATATGACTGTAGTATGTAGAGCAAGCACTTTTTTTTTAAATCAGTGTGTGCATTAGAGCATGTGGTATGCTTTGGAATTAACAATACAAATTAAATCATTCTGCTTATATCAAATATCAGTTAGAAGTAGTAGTACTAGTTTCCATACAAGTACCATGACTAATCTATACATTTGCATAAAAATGCATTTGATGACTTATTCATGCACTGCAACAAATGTCCTTGTAAAATGACAGCAAAATACTAGCAGCTGTGGCAGCTGTGTCACCCATTGTAATTTAATATAACAGTTATTCAATGTCAAAATTCTTACAGTATTCTGCTATAGAATGTGAGGTTTACAGTTTGATACTACAGCTATAGGCCTACAATATACTGTATTGTACACTGTTGTTATTGTAATCTAAATGAATAGTTTCTTACTGTAAATGTTACAGTAAAAAAACTGGAAAGTGTCCTTCTTAATTTGAATAAAAACAACTATAATCTACAGAGATATACTGTCAATGATAATGTGTCTTGACTCCTAATGGTCCAGTAATGAGATCAGCTCAGTTTCACACTAAACAGTGCATAACCTTTAACATCTGCCACAAAGGAGGATGAGACAAGTGACAGCTTAATGGAAGCGAACATTGATTCAAAAGCTTTCAAATATGCCAAATATATTCGAGTATGTGTTTGAAGAATTCATTCTCAAGGCTCGTGCCCTTTCACGGAGGGTCAATGAGCTGTCGGCGGAACACAGTCATAGTATAAACATAGTTTGGCAACTGTTTGCAAACTACTGTTAAAAAATATAAAAGCTCAAATAAACAGATTGCAGGTTACACAGTTTGTAATGCTTTTAAATGACCTCTTTTATAATTGGCAGAAGGTTGGCATTCAGGCTTCCAGGCTCACGGCTCACTGAGAGAGAAAGTAACAAGAATGAAAATCAAGCACAGAGTGAGAGAAAGAGAAATTAAACAATTGAATGGCAGAGAGAAACATTTTAAACAAGAAGGACAACTAACCTACTGTATGAAGTGACTTCAGGCTCTTCAGAACTTGGGGGCATGCAGTGTCTTAAAGGTCAGAAAAGCAAGCTTGTGACTGGAGGGTCAACAGTTCAATCCCCGGGACCGGCAGGATAAGTCTGGCAGGGGAAAGTGAAGAAGCGATGCTTGCCCCTCCCTCATTACTGTGGCCAGCAGATCAGACTGTGGCTTTACTGGGCAGCTTCAGGGATGAATGTGTAACTGTGTAAACATGATCAGACAGTTCCAGAAAAAGAGAGCATTGCTCTCAGAAAAACTCTCCTGAATACATTTTTTTTTTAAAAGGGTGGTGAAGATGATTCACTCTGAACTTGCCTGTCTTCTAGGCATTAACATCCCCAGCTGGCCTCTGTTTCGCTCTCAGGGTTAATCACAATGAAGTGCCTGAAAACAACATGTGATACAGCTAGTACAGCTAAAGGGGGGTTCCTACAACTATAACATATATTTACAGTTTTGAATCTGTACAGAACCACTTTTTTTTTTTACAGTTTTTTAATGACCTTAAGAAAACTCAAGCAGGAGTTACAACTTCCCAACTTCTTCTATATATCTATATGTCAATCATCAAATATCATGTTATTTGTCCAAATTGTTGCGAACATTCAAGCAGACAAGACCAGCTCACCAGGAAAATTCCCAAAGAAATTCACGATTTGTATCTGCCTCCATTTTTATTTTTAATTTTTTTTTTTTAAATTCCTCCTCATAAAGTAGATATGCTAGAGATAGCCAACTGTGAACCCGATGTAGCCTTATTCATAATCATTTCCAAGTAAATTGGGCTATAGATGCGATATGTGATCAACTGTCCTATGATCTGCAATGGTAAAAAAAAGAAAGTCAGTTTTCCAAAGTCTCCAAGTCTGCTGCTACCCTAGTCCAAAATGAAGGAGGTGATCGATTAGGGGCATGAATTACACCATTGACAAGGGTGTATCTAACCTCAGAGTACCTTTTATACATGCTAAGTACAAATAGAGTGGCCCTGTCAATCAAAATAGAGATTCCTCTGCTGTTAGAGGAAAAGGATGAATAGTAAGCCAGGCCTACCCAATCTCACTAAGTTCTACTAAATGGGTTTCTTGAAGAAGAGCTATATATGCCTTGTTTTTTTGAGAGAGCTTAGTATTTGTTCTGCTTTATTGGGTGATGGATTATGTTAAATGTACATCTAGCTTCAGTAGTAATTATGTCCTGGGGAAGTGATGCATATCAGATGACATCTATAAGGTGGCAACCTGTCATTTAAGGAAGTGGTGGGCTGGGTGGATGATCTAGATAGATAGATTGGGAAAAGTAGATTTCTCTGCAGGGGACAATGTTCGCTTCCTGTTTCCAACCACGTTTTTCAGAGGCCATATTTTCAATTGTGCCTAAACCTAACCTTAACCTTAACCTCAGCATTGTCACACCATGAAACATCATTATTTTTTTTTACAATGACTGCTGATAGAAGTGACATCTATATATATATATATATATATATATATATATATATATATATGTGGGTCATTCTGGAGTGCATGGTCCAAACGACCTATGTAGTCATTTCATTATGAGGATGTGTTGCAATAAAGTCACTTTCCTTGCTATCGTATAATTTTAACTCACTGCTGCTCTCTCTCCTTGCTCTCTCTTGTGCACTAGGTGCCAAATATTGCACAAACATATCTTTCTGTTAATGTACTGTCATATCTTAATGAAGTTCATTACAAAAAGGATGTAATAGAAAATAAAATAAAAAAAATAATTCGGTCATATTCAGTTTTCTGTCATTTCGTATCTCAACATCACATTGCAGCAGCTATGAGTAACGCTGACTACACTGTCCATCACCACATGTCATTTTGTCCATTTTCAAACATATAGGATATTGATTTTTTTGAGAGTGCACAAAATTAAATTCTTCCAACAATCTCTACTCTGGCAGAGTTGAACCACCAGACCTACCGACTGTTCATGTGATATTTATGTACAGAACATTCTATTTTTTCCACTTGCAGATAATGTGTATTACATTAGCAGTGATAAGCAGAAACAAAAAAGATACTAATCAGTACAAAGATAGAAATTCTCCACACGAGTCACGTTGCCATAGTCACATATACTGATAATCTGTACTTACAATGGAAAATATAAAAGATTGTCTCAAGTGATAAAGGAGACATCTCTCAAGTCTTATCTTCCCAACTCTGCCATAAAACCCTGTTGCTTTGAAGGCATGCAATTCGTAATAATTCTTTGTAGAAAACCCTCGAAATAATTAATTGTATAATATATTACCAAACTAAAACAAAAAAAGCATTTTTTTCACTCTTTTTTTACTACCTTAAAGAGGAGTTCTTCCTTGACCCAATGTCACCTCTTGTGTTGCAACTGTATGTCTTTTATCTTTAATAAAAACAGTGTACTACATTATACCGTTATCAGCTGTGGGCTGATGGGCCGTATCAGTACACCTATCATAAAATCCAGATAACCATCCATGTGGTCCCACTAACACACCTGATGTTTTTTTTTTTTTATTATATCCGATGTATATCCTATATACAGTAAACATGTTTGTTTTATATTTTATTATAATCTCTGTTGAAGTCTCAAGCTGAAAAGTTAGGGATAATATTTATAAAGGATTGCTATTTCATGAACTAATCATAAGTTTGGCCATTGAGCTAAATCACACCAGTCTTGGAAATGATATGAAAATAAAGGCAAAGAAGCATGTGGGACACTGGAAAAAAAAGGAGGAAGTATTCATCTCTGGCTGCGAAAGATGGGAAGCACCACGCCATCTGTCAGAAAGTGATCCCATCTGGCTCAGCAGGCGACGTCACTGGCAAATAGGTCTAATGTGACACCTGAAAATGATGGTTCCACATTGAATTTGCAGAGATGGAGGATGTGAAACTCACTCTTTTTGCGCTTAAAACTTAAGCATCCACTTCATATTAACAGTTGAGCTTTTGTAAACTTTTACATTCTCATTTAAACCGGTGGAACATAAACACAAGTCAGTGTGATTTATTACAATTTGGGTTTTATTTTCATAGCTCCTCATGGCTGGTTAGCCAGACTGCAACTACCAAGTCTATATTGTGGTTCCTGCTTAACTGAGCAGTCAGTTAGCATCGCCTGAAAACCGTATCACAAACTACATCGCCACAAGGCAACACCATCTACCCCTCTGTTGAATTTTTAAAATGGTAACTACACACTTTTTTTTTTCTCCAACAATACACATATGGTGTGTAAAAACTGCTAAGAGTTGGCTAATTTGTGTCTGCATTGATTTGTTCACCTGGAAGCTAATTGTAACATAAGAGGCTAGACTTTGAGGTCTATCTGTCTCTCACACACAGCTGATGGTAGCGTTAGCAACCCTGATAAGCAAAGTCATGGAAATAACGTGAGATTTATTCATTTTCTGTGGCAGTAAACACAACACATAACTGCGATATTCAGAGCTTTACTAGATATTTAGGGTTGATGACGGTAACATTAACCATGATGAACAGCAGAGCCACGGCTACATATCAAAAGCTACAACACAGGTTCAAGAGAGGAACTTTATAAAAGGGCCATACATGTATTTCTAGTAATGTGATTTAAGTGTTTACTATGTTTCCAGCATAGACACAGAAAGACCGACACCAGCTGCTCTTGACTTGTTAGCTCTGACCACAAGTTCTACATTGGTCGGTATTTTGTTCCTACTGCCAATGCCCTGCTACAGTTTTAAATATGCTGGGAAGGAGGGAGCTAGCAGATTTTTAGTGTGTAGTTACCCATTAAATATTCTCTTTACATGAAATATTGGTTTCATAAAATTCCCTCTGTGGCTGTAGGACTACTATTGTCTTACTGTGTTGATAACAGCCAAATATGGGATATGAAACAGCAGATAAACGGCCCTGTTTTCCCTGCGAGTCCCATTATGGCATGTTGTGCATTTCATTAAGCTGGGAGAAATGCAATAAAGAGAGAATGCTTTTTCTTATGGTTAGATGCTTATAAGTCAGCATTTTTGTTTTGATGGTCATAATAGGAACTTAAAATTTGAAGAGATGTTTTTGTTGGGCATTAAGAGTTAGAAATGAGAGATGTATGTACTGTACAGCTGTGCACTGAGCCGGCAGATCTCCTGAATATTGGTTCGTTCCTGCACTGTACTTTTTTTTTTGGTTGTTGTTTTGTTTTCTATTTATTCCCACATTTTCACCAGGAGGCATCCAGGTGAAGTATTCTGTCGATGAATTATTGGATGTTGAAGAAAGAGATGGAGAGAGGGGAGGAGAAGAACTCTGCAGATTTGTCAGTAAGGTTGCCAGCTGGGAAGTTTACTCTCTGCTTTGGGAAAGTAATCAATTTCTGCCTCTCCTGCTAGAAAACAGCTACACACTTTCTCTCCTGCAGATTTATTGGCACCCTTGGCCATACTTAGCAGTTTGGCCCAATCTAAATATAATTCATACTTTTTTTTAGGTTATATTGTCAAAGTGAAGTTATAGACTACATAGGTCAGTTGAAGGTACTGTAAGTTAGTGTAACAGACTAAGAAACTCATAGTAGCTGTGAATTATCTTTACAATGAGACAAATGAAATTAATAAAGAAAACTGTCACAAATGACCAAGAAAGATCACCAATTACCAATTACAAATAAACCATACATGGAGACGGACAGCAAATAAAAAGAATAAGCAAATGTTAAAGTATAACTAGAAATATTATACACATTATACTAAAAAAAAAAAGGGGGGCGGCATTGCTGTTGTCTTTTTTTTTTATGTGACGAATGGGGGCGCCAGAGTTGGTTGCTTAATTTCTAAATTATTGCTCATGAGGGACTTTCAATTGGAGCCTTACAGAGATACCAGGACACCCCACATGTCTGTGGGGCAGAGGGCTGTGGGAACATAGAGCTTTGGTAACATAGGTGCTAAATTTGAATAATTTCTTAGAAACGTGGGAACATAGGTGCTGTGGGAACATAGACACGCTCCCTCAACATCAACCACATGAACTGGCAACTGACATACCCTTATGGTTCCAAGAAGACATAATCATGTCATGTTGATTACATAAAGCAGATATGACAATCATATGCCATAAATGTAATCTCTAAACTGTCAATATGAAACAAAATAGCCAAAACTGAATTTACACAATGGACAAAAGCTTCCCCCGTGATAATCTGGAAATGTGAGAGGTATTTATAGTCAACATTGTTTTGGCAGCGGATCTGATGCAATTCACACATCAGGCTTAACAGTCAGGATCTCTACAGTGCTACAACACTAAACGTTCATTCACTGGTATTATCAGGCTGTGACAAGCAGCATGCCTGAGTGACTAATCAGCTGATATCTTTTTTTTTAACAGCAGAGCACAGCACTCTTAAGCAGCAAATAGAATATTGCCATTCTGTCAAATGTCTCCATGAGAAGGTCTTTTTCTGTAGCCATAAGCATGAACGCTTCAAGATGTAGTGATCCATTATATATTCTTGATACATTTTTGAAGTTGAAAAGCTGTACTTACATGACACTTATGTAACAAAAAGGGTCAGGTCTGGAACTCTGCTATTAAACCTGTCACCACGTGAGCTACCGTTAGTAGTATCACCTAGTGGCGTGCACAGACTTTTTGAAGGGCAGGGGCGAAAAGAAAAAAAAGGGCACATACACTGCGTTCTCGCCACTGAAGAAGGGCACTTTAACATGCGTTTTTGCCACACAAGAGGGCAGTTTAGTGTGTTTTTCCAACCAGGAGGGCACTTTAGCACGCGTTTTGGCTCCCAAGAGGACACTTTAGCGCACGTTTTTGCCACCCAAGGGGGCAGTTTAGTGTGTTTTGCCAACCAGGAGGGCACCTTAGCACGTTTTGGCTCCCAAGCGACCCCCTTGTGCACACCACTGGTATCACCCACTGGAAGTTGTCACGTATGTTTCGTTCGTCCTTGGCAGTGGCTTCATCTTCTTGGCTCTGCTCTCCGCTTGAATCAACCTCAAGTGTACAGACTGCTTACCTCCTCCTCTTCATTCAGTGCTGTTAATTTTATCACTGCGGCTAGGCATGCTAATGCTAACAGGATTTTGTGTGGCAATGGCGTCGATATTTTGAAGAAATGATTTTGGTTTTGATTTCTTTTCTCTCTGACCTTTTTCCACTCCATCTTTTCGCTTTCAGGGACCTTTATCCATTTGTGTAGGCTAATGATTCAACAATTCAAACTCCACTCCTTCTGTCTTGATTTAATTATTCTCTGCTTGACCTCTGACATTACATGGATGGACACATTCACTGAAAAGGGTGGGTGGAAAAGGCAGTAGTACTTCCTTCATCCGCCTTACAGTATAGGTAGTCTATTGGTAATTAGTACAGTGTAACCCCCAATCAGATGGGCTGTCTCTACATCAAGTGGGCTGCAAGCGGTAGGTTGATTTGTATTTCACACAATTTTTTCCCGCATTGCTGGTGCCCTTGCAATAGACAGGTATATAGACAGGTCTCTCACATTCACACACACATATACACACACACACACATACAGTGAGATGCAGTCTTGGTCATTTGTCTGATCTGCTTGTGCAAAGATGTACAAACACACACTGATGAATGCGGACCATGATGTGTATATGCACATTTTTGCACATAATTGCACACACCCTTTTTCCATCTCTGTCACAGGTGTACAAAATGCAGACACACAGAGCTGCAAGCCTCAGTCGGTAAGGAACAAAGAACACTGGTTGTCAGGAAAGAAAAATAGCATTGAAATCAGACAGAGAAGAAGAAAGAGAGAGATGAAGTTGAAGGTTCAATGCCAGCTACAAAGATTGGTCTTCATTGTCTCTGTCGAAAACATTTAAACATATTTCCCTCAATATTCCTTTGCAGAAAGCCTTTGACCAGATTGGATTGACAGTCCTTTCATCTGTGTCAAACATCGGTTGTTTTTTTCTTTTTCTTTTACTTGCTGAAGCCGACAATTCAACAAGCACACCAACATAAAAGACCAGTATGTAGGATTTAGAGGCATTTAGAATCTAGAAGATGGCAACAAACTGAAAACCTGAACGCCTTTGAGTAGAAACTGTCCGAAAGCATGCGCACTTGTCCCAGTTTAAACAATGAATGTGTCTCAACCTTCTCTATGACGGAAAGCTTTTCACCTGCTGAAGTGGCCATTCAGAACAGGTATAAACACTTTTTTCCTGCAGTCGTGTCGAGAAATCACAATGTATGAATAGTATCCCAGTGTTTACTGTGTCGAAACAGCTTGTAACTATGAGAAACAAGTCAAATAAAATCAATCCTTTCACTTCCATCCCTATCAAACGTGACTTATTACAGTTAATGTTACTGTCTTTCACTCTTTGAAGACAAAAAAGGCAATTTATCAGGTGGAGATCTCAGTGCTGAGACTGCACAAAATGGAAAGTTGTTGTTGGTGGGAAACCGGTTTTCTTCCCTTTTATGTGCATCTCATTTGTGGCGTCTTTTCTGTTCTACCTTCCTCTGATTTGGTACCTTTCTCACTCTGGCAATGTGATGTTCATTTGACAGGGGGGGAAAAAGGCAATTTGTCAGGTAAGAGTTATGGTGTTGCAACTCCCGGCTCCTCGTTGGTGCGAGTGGAAGGGATCGTCCAATGTGTCTCTGTCACAGTGAACCACTGTCCGTAAAACCCCTCCCATTCGCCTCATGCACTTTGTCTTCTCGCTATGGGACATTCTGTTTTTGTCTCTTTGTCCTCCCTCCCTCTCCCTGTTCTGGTTTTTATGATGTTTCTTCAGCCATCCATCCACAAATTCAAGTTGTGGGAAGCATCAGCAATCTGAAAGGGCAGTAAATGACTGTCCTTATGTAACACTGAGTAGCCATGGTAAATGTAAGAACCCCTTTAACACCTGTTAATGTCAGCTGTAAAGGGCATGAAAACGTCCGATTTTTGCCCCTTTTTCTCATTTATACTTGACATTAACATAGATTCGGGTATAATACCTTGTAAGTCAGCTCCTCTTTCTCGAGATGAATTGCAGCTGTTGTCATTTCTCTCCAATACTGACATGCTTCTAATGCTTTTCATTTCTCGTTCCTCATTAATAAATGCTCTGCTGATTTGTTTGACAAGTATGTTGTGATCCGATCTGCCAGCAGATGTGTTTGTGCTTCATGGATAGATCCATGCACAGTTTGCCTCTATATGCAGTACCTGTCAGAAGTTTCTCATTTAAGGGAATGAGAAGGTTCGTCTAAACCTTTGACTGGTACTGTATATTCAGAGTAACTGTGTCTGGACATCACAGCCTGAATCAAGCTACAGTGGGATAAACAGGGTAGACCATTTATTAGTTGTTTATACCAAATTTAAACAGGGAATGATTTAAGGCAAGCCAAACGCAACTACAGCAAAATGGTCAAGGCGACAGGACGAAGAAAGATTGCCATGTGTGTTGGAGTCAGACCAGCTGAGTCACAGATTGTCGTATCATTTGATGTCTCAGAGCACACAGTGAATGTGTCATACAGACAGTAGAAGTAGTCATGGTACAGTAGGGGAGATGCAGATACACATAAAGCATTTCTCAAAGGTTGATGTCAAAGAATGCTGGAGAGAAGGCGGTTCAGCGTTGCCATGTGTTGACCCATGTCATCCCACGATTAAGCTGGTCGAAATGCAACAGTGTGTGTACTTCCGCAGAAAATACTGGGTGTAGGTGTTTTGATTTATGTCGGATGCCACCAGTGTTTGTTGTACACCCCCTTTTCCAGAGGGTTATGACATCACTGTGGTTTAAATGTGGCTAACATACACCTTTGATCACCTGCAAAGACACTCTAACCCACTCACATCACATCTACACAATCTCAGCACCGCATAAAGTCCAACATGCACTGATGCCCTATCTTCTGTTTTTCTGAGTTTACGGGAATGTTGTATGTTCTTGTATATTTATACTGACATGTCTATCCCTGTTTAATCCTCCACTTAGTAGACCTCAAGTCAAGAATATTCTGCTGGGCACCTTGGTGACCTACTGGTTAAGGTACATATGTCATAACTGTAAGGTTCATGGCTCAACACCCAGCCTGGGGACCCTTGTTGCATGTTATACCTCCCTCTCTCTCTCCCTGTGTTTCCTTCCACTCTGCACTGACCGTCAAATACAAATGGCAAAAAGACACACTATTATGCCAAAAGTAATGTATGAATGAACGGAAACACAATGGCTATTCAGTCTTATTATCAGGTTATCATTGTAGGAGAGACAAAACAATCTCAACTCAACTTGCTTGTTCGGGAGCTTTTCAGCTTTGGATTTCTCCATATACTGTATGGCTGCATTTCTATAGTGCTTTTATTCAAAATGATTTACAATGTTTCTGCTGCTCATTCGCCCATTCACACTCACAGTCACGCACCAATGGTGGCAAGCTACCATGCAAGGTGCTGGCAGAACCATCAGGAGAAATATGTGGTTCAGTTTCTTGCCCATTACCCTTCTAAATGACAACAGGAGGAGTCAAAACTTTAGATTTTTGGACAACTTGCTCAGGAGGTTCTACCTCCTAAAGCACGATTGCTGACATATTATGCTTTGGTTTTATGTTATTTATACTGTTATGATGTGATGGTATCTATGCTAAACATGGTCAAAGTTGCAAAACTTGAAGAAAACATATGTATAAATGCTCCCTGCATGTCAAGAAATCCCAATACTATTGTTTCATGGTTTGGTGATGTAGCCGCCACAGCTGAAGAATGTCTGCAATGGCGCAGCTTCCAAGATCTTGCCAATCAGAGTGGGCTCCTCGAGAGGGGAGCCTTAAAGAAACAAGAGCTAATACAGCCTGTTTCTGACGAGGAGTGTGTCAGTAGAGATATTTTTAAAGGCAATTGACCTTTTAAATACCACAATTTAATTTATTGTTCACTTTAACTGGAAAATCTCAAATGTCATGGATGCTGTTGCACCTATTAAAACTTCTGGCAGAAGATACAGGGTCCTGAAGAGCCGCACAAACCGGCTCAGAAACTTTCTATCCCTGGGTTATCAGGCTCCTGAACAATTAACCACCCACCCCCACCCTCGGCACCTCACCTCAGCACCTTTTATACCTAACAGTATTTCAACACCTACCTCAGGTTACATAGGCAATAAGTGCAATATGTGCAATAGACTGTGTATGTGTGTTTGTGTGTGTGTGTGTGTGTGTGTGTGTGTGTGTGTGTGTGTGTGTGTGTGTGTGTGTGTGTGTGTGTGTGTGTGTGTGTCAATAGCTTTTAAAGTATTTTATTGTTTTTATGTGTAATATTTATTTTGACTTTTTATTGCACCACGGGAAGTGACCCCGAACCAATCTCGTTGTGACACCTGTTGTACAATGACAATAAAGGATATTCTATATATATATATATATATATATATATATATATATATATATATATATACCTTTCATATGTGGCTTATTAGCTCACTACCCACAGTAGCAACATCATATTATATACATAACTACATTAGTTTGTGAAGTAACAGGTAACATCAGTAAGAACGTGTTCATCACTACTGCATCTACTCAGTGTGTAGTATTTCCCCACAGTGTGGATGCTATCAGAGTTTGTGGGTAGCATTATTAGCTGTCCTGTTCTTTATAGGATTTTCATTAAATCTATTAACTTTTAAAGCAAAGACAATCATTTGGCTTTATATTGATGCCTGTAAAATGCAGAAATTAGTTTATTGGGAAACCATAATTTCTTTTTCAGAGCTGTTTTTTGTTTCCAGACAACAGAAGTTCTCATTTTGCACCACATGGAGTAAGGTGGCTTTGCAGGTGGAACACAGCAACAATAACATTTCATGCATCACTTTGCAAAATTTAAATATAATTGGAGACTTCATTGTGGGTGACCAAAATGCGTTCTCTCAATTTACCCATCAGGCAAATTACTCCCTGGAAAATAATCTGTTTTATTTCTTCTCTAAAGTCTCTTTATTTTTCTTACCTCTAATTTGTGCTTTTCACTTATTTCTCCCCACAACTCACCTTTTCTGTCACCTCATATTTCCTTTTCCTGTCTCAGCCTCACACTTTGTTTCACCAGTTCTTTTCAAAGTATTCTCACCAGTATGTTCACATAACAATACGCCAACATGGCCCTGTGCATGCTTTTGTTTTTCTGGCACTTTTGGAACAGGAAAAGACACTTTTATAAAGGTTTCCCCCCACCTTGTCTAACACTTTTGGAACAACCCAGTTTCACAGCAGTCTATATCTATAGATATGGATTGGATTGCTCTAACAATCACCACTGACACAGTGATTTGTGTATAATGTGCATCAAATCTTTTACCATGGCAACATAAATGGATGAAGACAGGGTTTACATTTCACAACCCTCATCTAATCCCTGCATTAGTCACCTTCATATATTCCATCAAACTGGGCTTGAGATGGTTCATTGCATTCATCCTCTGCTTTTACACAATTTAATTATTTATGCACATGTCACATTTAACTTTTGCTCTTGTCACCTTAAAATACTTCACACACTTCTTTTCTTTGTCCATAACACATTTCAATATTTAATATACCATTTTTCAACTATTACTTACTAAACACCAAGACATATTCTTTGTATGCTTGCACTGGTTAATAATACAGATTCTGAATAAATGGGCTACATCATGCTGACATGAAGTCCCCAAGCCCCCAACCCAAAAAATCTAAAGGGTTGTGTAAATAGTAGTCTAGGCATGAAGGCCTTCCTCAAAGCCTGTAGAAATGCTCTAGATTGTCAGCAGTATTGTAATCTCTGAAAGTGACTCATTTTGGTCTAGTTCCAGTAAAAAGGAAACAAACAAACAAAAGCTTCATTTTATATATTGGGCCTTCAAAAGTGCCTTCTGAAACAATATATCTTCTGTGTTCCCGAGTCCCAACTGACAGAGAAAAAAAAAAAAAAAAAGACTTAAAATACATTAGGTTTAAAGTCGTGCGGAGTGTCAAGAAAAACTGGAAAATTTGTGATCATGTACACAAATCTAAATTTCGTGACAATATGAAGAACTGCCGTGAGACTGGATTGTTTGTAAAATATTCTTTCCTTTTCTAACCTTCAGAGAGGCAGGGAGAAGAAAAATGATATTTCGAATGGGGGATGGTGTTTCTCTGTACACAACTCTATCTTTCCAAAGGCTAGCCCAGGTTGCAGTGAAATCCAAAATGCCTACTCAACTGAAAAAGCCCACAATAGTTGTAAACCCTGTTCTTCCACTCAGTGTGTCACTTCTCCGATCCCTGCTTCCATTTCATCACTACGACTTTGTGTTTACTCCCTGCAAACACTTGGTTTCATTCAGTCGGGAATGCAGAAACCGTGTCAGTAGGGGGAAAAAAAGAAGTGATCATTTCAGCCCAGTAAAACAGACAACTTGAAATGCTAGTCAAAGCAGCAGAAGAGGTCCAAGATTAGCAGTTGGTGTAGAGAGGCGAGGGGAATGGAAGTAGGTGGCAGGAGAATATGAGAGTGGGATGCAGAGTAGGATAATTAAATAAACAACAGGCGATGGGAGATGGAGAGTGGAGAGGTACAGTAAGAGGAATAATAAAGGATAAAATGCAAGGCAGGCTGAATAAAATATGTCATTACTGGAATTTAGCCCATGTAGGGCACAAGGTGCGGTTGCATCGACACAATGCAGGCCTGTTCCATTCTGAGATTTATTCATTTGGTCCATTTTGTTTCAGAGTTTTTGTTTTTTTAGTTTTTTTTATTTACTGTATGTATCAAATTCAATTCAAATTCTAAATGACTTTATTTTCCATGAGGAAGTTCATTTGTGCAGTGGACAAATAAAACAAATACAACAATCACACAGAAGCAGCACAGTCATGGTTGTGGCTGTAATTGTATGCAGGATATGGAGTTAGCCATCATACACGAGACAATGTGTAGTTAAAGTGTAAAATATCAGCGCCTTACACACAACCCAACTCTTATTTCACAACCGAATCTATAAAAGAGAAAAACCAAGAAGACCTTCAACAGCAGTTTCATATAAAGCAACCTGCATTTGACTCATTTATCAGCCAAAAAATAGCACATGGACACCAGGTAGGCAGGATATACTGTTGGCAAGGACAGAAATAGCAACAACACAAAGGCGGATTAACCCATGTGAAACTGATACAAGGATACTAATTATTAATGAGGTACGGCTGGTGAGACAGGCAGATGGTAAAAAGGGTAGATGAAGAATGAATCACAGGTGTGTAAGGTAGTGGAACACACTGAGGACATCTAGTCACAAAGTTAAAATACAGAAAAGAACTACAGCCCCATGAAAAAATGACAAGGGTGATAGCGTAGGTACTGTCATTATAACTTGGTTTTGCCCATATCCATAAAAGTCACCAATGCTTTCTTTTGCTTGTAAGACTGAATTCAGAAACATAGGGCCTAGATGTTTTTAGCTAAAACCTGACTACAACTTTTCTGAATTAGCAGCATTTATCCAGCACTGACCTTCACCTTCAATTGTTAAAATGCCAAACGTCGATGTCGGTCGATTATATCAGCTATCACTAAGGCCAAAGATGAACTTGGCAGCCAAAGTTCACTTGTAAGGTTACATCCTCAACTATGTAACACCAATGTTCTGTTGACTGTTGACAGAGTGATACATCGTCTCATTAACTGACCACTTCACATCACTTTCAGGAGTCACATTCTCTCGTTAAACTTGAGCTCATATCACGTTAATAATTAAAACTCATCAATGTAATAGTTTGAAACCTTCACCTTCTGTATTTATATTGAGCTCAAGTGTAATGTTTGTCAAAGTTAGATGGCTACATCTATTATTTCAGCCAGCCAGATACATATTAAATCAACTCAGCATATATTCTGCTGCTATATAAATAACAGATTGGATATTGTGCAGACATTCATGGTCCCTCAGGATTAATTATAATGACTTTTGTTATCCCTGACTTTCAGCTAATGCCATTCCCATCACCATCAGCTGTAGGCTACTTTGTGTTCAGTGCTAATTAGTTAATATTAGCTTGCTTGCACATTAAACTAAAATGTTAAATACTGTAAACACCTGCTAAACATCATGCTGAAATTTAGCATTAGCTCAAAGCAGCACTGTGCTTGACTGCAGACTTTTGTGCCAGTATATTTTTCCACATACAAGGAGGATATTTAATAAACAGAAAGGAGCATTGTTACATAGTGTTGCAGATAACACTAATACATTCAATCATCACTTGTCATCTGGTAATAACAGGTGCCAGATTACCTCAGTTGAGGCCCATTATTGCTCTCATTTTAATAAAAGAGATTTCGATATCAGGGAGCTAAAAGAAGATACAAAGAAAGACAGATGGAGAAAGAATGGATAACAGAAGATAGAGATGGATAGAGGATGGAATGAGGAGAAAGGGAAAGTGAACAATGAGATCATGAGAGACCAATAAATGGAAAAACAGAAGAAGAGAGAGACAGATGGACTGAGAAAAACATGGGAGAGAGATCAATGGTTAGGCAATGAGAAAAAGAGAGGGGCAAAATAGAGCGAAATGGACAGAAACCAACTGATAGAGAAGGCAGAAAAAGAGAGGATGCTAGTAAAAAGTTCAGAGATCCAGGGGTGAGAGATAAGAGGACAGAGAGAAAAACATGGTTAAATATACGCAGAGGGAAATAGAGAAAAGAAAGACATATTTTATCTTTCTTTATTCCCCAACTGTATTCCCATATGCATACTAAATTACAACAATGGACACACAGTTCCACTTTAAACAAGACAACCCTCCAGCGGCAACTTCAAATCCTACTCAGCTGCTAAACTGAAAGATCACAAAGCCGATTGTACCGCTGTCTTATTCTGCTGTTAAAAAGAGAGACATGTATTTGGCTCTGCTTGCTAAGTGGTTTCCAAGAAATCACATTTGGCTGCAAATATCGTCCTATACTACTTCTAAAAAGTCTCATTAGCTGTTAAAGTTTGGGATTTTACTATCATTATTCATCACATATAAGGCTAGGATTTCATGTTTGAATAGTTTTGCCCATACTGTTTCAAATTAGGTTAGTTTCTTTTCAGTTATTCTTTTCAATACATTTCCTTTATCCATTGATCTTTACTTGAATGGCATTTGTACCTTAAAGGTAGACATACACACAATGAAATATACATTTGATGACCAGTTACTCATTGTATACATGATGTCAATCAAAGTAACCATATATTATAGATAATTACACATGTCCAATTACTAACTTTAACCCACACCACATGCATCTCTTAGCTTAAAGTGATTGTTTTAAACCTAACCATTATCTTTTGCCTAAACCTAACCAGAGCTTAACCACAGTGCTGTCACATCAGCAATCATCATTCATTTTTAACAGTGATGTGTAACAGTTTTGGAAAGCACGGACACATGATGACGGTCTCCTGATTACTGCCTCTGGGGATGCGAGATTAGAAAACGCTCATATTCTGTCGTTGTATGTCGTTCTGCAGTTACGTGGTCAAACAGCGCATTTCGTCATTCAATATGGAGGATAATAAATTCTGCTTCCTGCGCCATGGTTATATTTTACTCACAGTACCAAGTACTCCCATATGCAACTGGGTTTCTTTGAGCAATAGCAGCATTTTGAGATTATTTCATATTTCATACCTCTTGCTGTCACACCGAACAGTGCTACCCATCTGATCTTGAACCCGGGGATCACATGCCTGTCTCTAACCACCTAATGGCCAATGTATTCAAAAGTCCATCTTCTCTTTGACGACTTTATCATCATGTAATTTCTTGACTTTGGATAACAAGACCAATCTTTCACCTTCAAGGCTGTCCCGGTCTGTCAAGTGGGATAATGAGGACAAAAGATTACCACTGCTGTTCTGGGTTATTTTGACATCATAGGCAGGATGACATCTATCTGCAGGTTTGCGATTAAGTGAATTAATACTGGGTGGTAATATAATGAAAGACAAACGGTCAGGTTAAGGTAGTTGCTGTAGTCCTTGTTTGCAGAAGGTTCTCATTATTTGATATACAATATGTTTTTAGTAACGCATTGAAGTAGATATCTTTAACAGGTTAGAAAAATATCTCCATCAGACAGTAACTCAAGAAAAAAATGTTGTTAAAGCAAAACTATGTCATTTTAAAATGAATGCGACAGTCAGCATAAATTGGATTGTTGAGCATTACAAGAAAGAAGAAAATAGTACAATCAACAAGTTGTCAGCATTTCAGAAAAGAAAGTGACTAACCCTTCATGGTCCAAAAATAATAAAGTGAGGCAACAGCTGGCAGTGAGATGCCCAAAGAGTGTCCAAACCTTTGACCGGTATTGTATAAATCAGGCATGAACTGCACAAATATTCATGTTAGCAGCATTTATATGTTAGTCACTAAAAAGGCTGTTGCAATCACTGACTCTCATTATGATAGAGAAATGGATGTTATGTGGATAATCAGTATTTGTCAGTCACCTGGTAGTCGGTAATAGACTGTTGGCCATTATGTGCTGAAGAATTGTCCAATTTCGGGATGTTCTCGCTTCTATAAACAAAATTTAAAAAATGAGGAATCAATATTATTCCCCAGCAGGTCTCTACAGGCCTATTACATGTTCCATTATTATCCTTTTGCATGTGCATCTGTCAACAAATACACTGTATCAACTCACCCCGGAGAACAGAACTGATATTAACATCACTGCTGTTCATCACAGTGTGGAAACAAACAGTTATTTGGCATTGAATTGAAAAGGTACAGTAGATGTCCATGATAGCACACACACACACACACACACACACACACACACACACACACACACACACACACACACACACACACACACACACACACACACACACACACATATACACACACACTCACACAGATGAATGCTCCTGTTTGTTGTTTGCTGATTTGATTGTTATATTGGCAGCCTCTTATTTTGTGGCAGTCAATATCTGCAGACAGGTTTTCAATAACTAGGGATCTCTCCTCATTAATGGATGTAAGTGTGTGTGTGTGTGTGTGTGTGTGTGTGTGTGTGTGTGTGTGTGTGTGTGTGTGTGTGTGTGTCTGTGTGATGGGAAGTGTGACCTTTTTTTCTATCCACATACACAATTCAAACAAATATCACTACCTCTTTGCATTTTTATCTAGACTATTTATGTCTATGAAATTGTGTGTGTGTGTGTGTGTGTGTGTGTGTGTGTGTGTGTGTGTGTGTGTGTGTGTGTGTGTGTGTGTGTGTGTGTGTGTGTGTGTGCATAAACAAGAGGGTAAAAAATCAATCCCGAACAATTAACCTGTCCAAACATAACCTGTGGCAGAGACAGACAGAGAGAATGACAAAATACACAGTGGAAATGTCTGCCATGGCATCACCCAGACAAAAGACCTTTAGTCTGTGTTTAATAAGAGCGACGAGACATTGAGACAAGCCTGTACACCGACACACTCTAAATGTGGCCTTTGACTAATGAAGTGCCTCATTAAAAAAAAATTAAAAATAATTAATTTATATTCAAATTGTGCACAATAACCTCTATGAAATGAGACAGAATTAGATTTTATACGCAAATCATATTAGTTATATACGATTTTATACACATCTTATCATTATGTTATCTTCTGTTCTTATCTGGTGATACATTATAATGTGGTGGATTACTTGACATGAACTTGCTTAAAATGTAGTAAGTAAGCCAAGGTATAAAAGGGAAGATAACTCTCGGAAGTGAAACGTTAATGTTACAGTAAGCAACTTTTGACCACAAGGGGGCATAAATATTCCAAAACGAGTTCTTAGCATGAACCCCTATGCACTGTCACAGTTCACTCATTAACATGGCTAACGTTTTAGCAAACAATCGTAAATCCTGCCTTGGTCCAAACAGAGTTGACGAAAAAAAAAAAAACTTTCATGCAGCTACCTAAACACCTCAACAAGTTAAGACACTAAAGATAACAACATGGATGCTACCATGTTGATAGCAAACTGTCCAAACAAACAGTTCCTAAATGCCGAAAGGGCGTTGGATCAACAAGTTTGCTTGGGTCATACCACTGGAGTCATGTTATGACAGTTAGTATTAACACACCTTTTAGCTCAGGCTTGTTGCAACAGATGTTTTTGTGTCCTCTGACTCCACTATGTCATACTGTGCAGTTAGCATATTATTAGCTTGTGTGGAGTCAGTGGCTGCTCATATTTTTACAAGGTTGAGTCTCTGAGAGCTGTTGGGTCTGCCACTTCTGTCTGCCTTACTGCCAGATTGAGATCAGAGTGGGCAGGTCAGCTATTAATCGTAGGGTTGGTACTTAGCTCCTGGGCTATTCCTGTCTACATAGTACAGTGTCATTCAGCAACACACTGAAACCAAAAAGGTAAGCTTTGAAAAAAATACCACATGAATGTAATGTGTCGATTCTCAGTGAATTCTGTGCTAATATTTAAACTTATTACATGTCTTGGAGTTACTGTCAGATTATGACATACAGAATACTGTGTCAACATCTTGTTAAGGTGGATATTGTTGCACTTCAGGGTGAAAAGACCATCTCACCTGTCCATTGTTTACACTGGTTTACACAACTCAGATTTTGGGAGAGTTGATGGAAACCTTTGGTATACCACTCAAAAGGTTTTATATCAAACCTAATGGTATAGTAATACTACTCAGTGCTTGGTACCCTTCTCTTCTTAATATACACCACCTCACTTGGTGCAATCAATCCCCCCTATGGTTTCTCATTCCATTGCTATGCTGATGATACTCAGCTCTTCCTATCATTCCTGCCAGAAAACCACACAGCCTTGGCTTGAATCATGTCATGTCTTGGTGACATCTCAGAATGGATGAAATAAATGGCACTTTCAGCTATACCTCTCTGAGACCCACCTCCATTATCCCAGCTAGACGCTCTAATACAACAACAGATTAGTATCCTCACGTTGTTCTCTTCTGACTACATCCTTGCTTGTGTTTTATCAACTCTCAGATGAACGCCACTTTGGATAAAAGTGGTAAATGAAGCTGTTAAATGTCTATAGTGTACAGTTCTTCCAGTGCACGACTGCTAATGGCCAGATGTTCAACAGAATGACAAAGAAGGTCCTTTGTGCCTGCTGCAGTTAAGCTTTTCAAGGATATGCTAGAGTATTAAGAGGCCTTTATGATTATTTATTACTGCAAGCTGTTAGATCTCTTATATTATTTATTCAGTGTGTGTTAGCACTGAGTTTTTATTGCATTGTGTTTTGTCAAAAACATTATTTATCTATGTCTCTATTGTTGCCTTTCAGAGTATTTTACACTGGTCTTGTTTTTATACTTTTTTTCTCCTATTGCATGTCTTGGCATGTTCTGATTAATGTAATTCCATGCTTGGGGATCAATCGAGTATATCTATATATCTATGCATTTTAACACCAGCTTAGTATTACTCATTATACAGACTCAGTCAGAAGTGTGCACTTTACCATTTTACAGCTTGCTGTGATTACATTCACTAGCATCCATTTTACCAGACTGCTAACTCTCTAAACAATGTACACTGTATATTCTGCTTTGCTGATATGAAGCAATTAATTCTTTTTCTCTCTTTATGCAGGCAAGAAAAAAGCATCATCATCTTTGTCTGCATGGCAATTAGAAGACACTGATATGACTCCTAACTGCTAGGGTGTGTGTGCATGTCACCTATATGAATCTTGCCAGTTGACTGGTCCCCAACTAGCAGGTGGCATCTTCCTACTCAGCTACAAATACTGTGTATGTGTTTGTTTGTGTGTATTCGTCTTTATTCTATACAACATCTCTGTAGAGTGCAAGACTTCAGTGACAGATAGTTCAATAATCACCAGGCTGTGGATTGCTCTAACAATTGCTATTGACACACATTGATTTTGTGTGTATGTATGTGTGTGTGTAGGACAGTATTTTTAGAACAGAGCAACCAGAATCAGCTACCATACCAATAAGCACATTGTCTTTGTCATGTATTCCATTATGATTTGAGAAGTGTGTACTCCATGTATGATGGGGCACTCAACCACAACTAATGAAGCTGGTACCTCTGCCTATATGTGATGTTATTTTTTATAACCCTATTTACCATGTTGTTTGTCCTGGCAGTAAAATAGGAAAGAATGATGTGACGTGTTTCATTGTTAAAAAAATCACTTCCACTGGGGATAGAGAGGACAATTACCACTCACTTTTCAATATCCTAATTTTAAACTATGTCCTCTTGTCTGTCGCACTGCTTTTCTCCATGTGAAAGAGGATCCTGGTTGATAAAATTCTAATCTGAGTCACATTTAGTTATTACGTTGAGCTCAGAGAATTGAGTTTAACAAGCAGCAGCAGGTGCAGCAAGTGAATTTATATGTTTTCTGCCCTGGGTTTCACCTCGCAGGCTTCATACAGACTGCCTTAGTTTGTTGATGGAGGTTACTGGATCTGTATGCAGCCTGAAAGGAATATGTGCAGGCACTACCCACCTCTACTGCATGTTTTCCAGATTATGTGTAGTTTTAGATGCAGTTAGTATTCTTCTAAAAGACACTTGGATATAGGATCAGTCAAATATAAGACAGTAAGACAAAGAGATTGTTCTTGTAAGACAAATAGATGAAAATACAGTATTATATATTGTCATCTATCAAGGAAACTGCAAATAGTTTCATGTTAGGTTAGTACATGTAAAAGGTATATATGGAAATAAGGAAAAAGGATTTAATAAAATGTAACTGTAAAAAAAATAGTAAAGTGCAAAGTAAAAATGTGTGTCTGGTTGCCTCTTCTACTCTGTGCTGGTACCATTTATCTAACCAATCATATTTTTCCTTCCAGCGTTTGCCTCTCATTCATATTCAACATATCCCAGACTACCTTGAATTTAGAATGACATCACATTTATCGGTTTCAGTTGTTTACTGTGCTGTATTATATCTGAGATTTAAGAGGTTCATTTTGAAAATGACCTCAATAACCAAAAAGATTTTTATTGGTACAGGTACGACAGGTTTATATGCATGGAACTTTTTAATCACTAGTGAGTTTCTCTGTGCTAATGTCCCGAGTGGAACAGTGAATGGTGAAAGTGTAAGAATGACTAATTAAAAATATTTTTAGTTTTAAGTGCTATTATATCTTCAGTAATACATGTCAAACAACAGACTTGCAGTAGATACATTTGTGAAGCTTATAATATTCTTATGTTCTTGTTCACAACTGACTGAAAGTTCACTCTAATGTCACATAATGACACCTGAGCCAGTTCCATTTGCTGTTGAAAGCTCTGGGTCTTTGGTAAGTGGACCTTTGAGCTTAGGTTGTTTTCACCACATAATATTACAAAAGATGAAGATCCATGAAAAGATTGTTGGATCAGGATAGCAGAGGCTTCGCTAACCCCTTCCGCCTGTTGAGGGATCAGGACATCAGGCTGCCAAAAAGGCCAAAAGGGCAAGTCGTTGGCTAGCACTGACTTCTTGAAAACACATTGGTGAGACTGGTTGGCGAGTCCACCCATTGTGCCCCTAACAGGTTTGTCTTAGCACCGAAAAAGTGCCGCTCAGCTCAGTTCCAGCAGCAGGAACAAGGGAGAAAACCTGTTCTCAGTTAATCTCTCCACTGTCATGAGGGAATCGTGGTTGGAAACAGGCGCCTTCAGTTTCCAAGGCTCTGGCGTTGCTCCCGACTGGGAAGACTTGATGTCTGGGAAACAAGACAACGCATGATACACTGAGATGCCTGGTCTGAGGAATATCTGCCACCCACACCACTTGTGAACATAAATATTTCATAAGTAATCACAAAGAGAAGTCTTCTGAAAATGCAGTTAATTAGTCTCATTTCAATTTATACTTGACTTGAGACTGAGGTGGGGCTCAAATCGAATGAGGGAATGATCCCCCAATGATAGACCTGGAGGGCAAAGCCTATAGGAAATAGAACACGATGTTCTGTTGTTGTTGATAAGAGGTGTTTCAGCTCTGTGTTCATTGTTTAGGATGGTCAGTTTTGTATTACTAACGTTTATTTAGTTTAAGTTCAATGGTATCAAATGCCAAAAATATTTTTCTTCAAACAATTAAGTGATTCCAAGCATACTGCATATCAATCTGCCCATTTTAAATTAAGCACAACTTACTGCATCATTAAATGTCCTGTATATTATTTTAATATATAAATGCACATAGACTAAATCTGTTCCTTCACTGTATGTATTTAACCGGTGTGACATCTTTGTCCATTGCCACCTTTGTGATTTCTATTGGATATACAGATGTCTTTAGCAGCGACAGGGTCTGCCTAATCACAATGCGGCGGATCACCCCGCCAATTACTGCAACACAAAGTGACTTTCACGACCCGATGGGCGCAGCATGTAGCCAGCTAAGTAGGAATTATTCACCCTGCATGTATAGAAAGCCCTCGTCGGCAGCACAGCCCTTTGACAGTCACAATGACAGACTGGCAGACATGCACACGCATGAACTCACACATTGACCTGGAGGGAAATTTGGCACAAGTACGCTATATGTATAACAGAAAAGCATCTATGTCTGTGCACCTACATCCAAATGAAATGTTTTAAAAGGGCTTTTGATTGCACTCCAAACTGAAACTATCATGCTCAAACCTTCTGAGCTTTAAAATGCTTATTAACATGTATGCAGAAGCATCCGGGCTGTGTATAATTCACACAACAGTCCTTTCCTGTCCACTCATACGTGAAATGATCCAATTTAGATTAATATAACAACCCACAGTCACACATAAAAGCATATAAACACACCAACTTTTAATTCCTGAAGCCTAATAACAGATAAGCAGCAACAAAGGTAAAGAACATGCAAGCATTAAAATGCATACTGTATAAAGTATTAACGTTGGACTTTTTCCATGGAAACACATGCATGTATTAATAATGAACCATATGTGCCCGAACACACCAACACACACCCGTGCTAATGGCGTTTTCCATCCTCTAGCTCCTCTATCATGTGCATTCGAGCCTTCAAATGGCTAATTACTCGCCTCACCTGTAAATCATCTTGGATATCTACGGGTGCCACTTTTCACAAAGCTGCCGATGATGATGATAAACGATTGTGGCTGAAGCAGAGGAGGACTGTCACTGAAAATCAGCACGCCGCCTCTGGGTTCATTTGCCGACAACAGGATGTGAAACGCCAGGTGAAAGATTTTATTACAGAATCGTTTGACAAACATTTGAGTTGGCAGGAAAAAGGTCCGATGTTTTTATTGTATCTGCGCTCATTCATCAGGCTGACACAGGATATATTTCACAATGAGTTTTGGAAATGTTTTTATTTTTTTATTTATTAATTTTTTATAATGTCTAAAACACACAGAGGACATTACTAAGTTCAACCTTTTTGATGTGCAGCAGTTGAATACAATATGGTTATGATTCCTATTATACTGGATAATAGCTGGATAATGAGGTTTTAAATTGGTACTTCCCAATTGGTCAGAACCATAATATGAGCTCGCACAGGAGTCACTGCTGCTATTGGTATTTGAACCTCTTTCATTAGTTCATTTAATATTCATCATTTCATTTCACCGGAAATTAAATTAACTTTTCCTCCGCCTTTGTTTAAACAACAAACGCGTAGGAAGAAATGGACATTTATACCGCAAATCAGCTGCTGCTCCACAGACAGTCCGTCTACTACCTTCCCCACTGCACTTGGCATAAATAAGTTGAAATAACTAGTTAAACCTGCAAAAACTGATTTTGGCCACTTGGGGGCAGTGGAAACAAACAAACTATACACATAACACCAACATATTACTACGTTTGAAGTCTCTTACGGAGTAGCTGTTCTACAAAGGTATCACTACAGGACAACAGAACACTGACAACACTAACAGTGTTACTAGTGGTGTAAATCTTCATTGTCCTTCGATTATAATTCACCTGTTAACGATTCAATTAAATTCTACGATGTATCTTGATGCATCTCAAAGTCACACAGTCATAGTTATGTCCTCATTTTTATATATTACTGTATGACTCATTCTTCATCGTTGCAGAATTGGCCACATCACAATGCATCTAAGAATTGATTTGTTTTCCAACAACTCTAACATATACAGGCATGTGAACTTTGTATGAAGATATACTTTTAAAAATGTGAATCTATATTTTTAGAGCCAGTCTTGACAAAGATGTTGAAGAGGTTAGCAGCTCAACTACTATAGAATACTCATGCTATATTAAACTGTTAAGCTACTGTGTGCTGTGGCTCTTATCTCCATTTCAGCCACAATTCCTTTGACATTAGAAAAATGGGAAACTAATTAATTTACACATTCACTTCTTCCTACACTGAAACAGGACAAGCTGTCACATGTCACACATAGACATATAGCCTCTCAAGCATGAACGTAAACCGTTTGTGTCAATCACTTTCAACTCACCTCAACACATGCATGCACACACTAAAGTCACATGGTACAAGACTTTGTATTTAATGTAACACTGATAGACACACTAACACATACAGTATATACATTTAAGTAAGGTAAATGCACAAACACACACACACGTACAATAGATAACTGTCTTGCTGCAACAGCACCTCATTGTGCGTTGATTAATGACTCCATGCATCATTAACCGTCTGATACAGATCCCGGAAATTACTGCTATATTCACACACACACACACACACACACACACACACACACACACACACACACACACACACACACACACACACACACACACACACACACAGTATATAGATGCATCTATGCATGCAAACATACACACATTACAGAGCAATGCATCTGCTTTCCAAGGTTCAGTTGAATATTTTCAGGTGACAACTAGAACACAAAAAGACACACACAGGCACATCACACACATCATGAACATAAACGTATACACATACGCACACACTTTGCCAAGGTTCATTAATTTGACATCATTAGGTGATTAGGAGTTGTGATTAAGAAGCTGGTAGGAGAGAGACGACACAATGAGATTAACATTGATTTCTCATTTTCTTTTAAACTCATCCAGAACTCAATGAGCTGTGAAAATATTTAAAATTTCATTATATTCTAAAAACTCAAGACCAAACCAGTATGATAGATGTAGTAGAAATGAATGCACTGCAGCAAAAAGAGGGTATTTGGAGTCGAACTGAAATTGAGTAATAATCCTCTGGCTGTCATGCATATCGTATGTATATTTTTGTGTTTACTGTATTAATTTAAGTGGGCATGTCAGTAAGGAGTCATTAAGAGATGTGCTGTACTGTGACCAGATGATGTGCCTACTAACATTGATACAAAGACTTTTCATGCTGTGAAGTTTGTATTATACTCGGAAAAGCATACCTACATAGGTCGAATGCAGTTTTAAGTTACTTCCGCGTTCGCATCATTTCAGAGGACCGGAACACCCCACCTGGTTCTGACCTAGTTTTACAATATGTTGACATATTGGCCTCTTAGTTGAGAACCATGCAGTGTTTTTCACCAAGTGAGCCAGTTGGGGGCTCTGCATAACTGAAACCTACTGTGGAAAGTCAATCATCAATATCATCTCTCATCATTATTACAGTCTTCTACAACCAGACCAAGTTTTGGCGGTTATGTCACAACAACAAATAAGCTCTCCAGGGCCTCTGTGTTGTTAGGCAGTAACATTAACATGTCTTCTTCCTCTGACTCGGGGCTAGTGAAGCCATCTTCATCCCATTCCTCAATGTCCTCCTGTCAGTGTAATAGGTTAGATTCCATAGCCGCATTTGCAGACTGTTTGTGTTGACTTTTGAGTGAATGCCACCTCCACTGACACTGACACTGTGGTGCCCATGTGTAGCGTCCTCTGTTAGGTCACCAACATCTGTAGAAGTACAGGAAAAACAGCAAAGAAAAGGTGATAGGTGATTCCATTTTTAAGATCTCAAACAGTTTTGATGCTCTCCAAAATGTGTCCTCTGAGTGCTTCCACTTCTTGCACTTCCTTCAAAAGATACATTATGTGCTGAGACATTTCTTTCACCATGATGCTCTGCTCCTCCTCCAAGCTTTTGAGCAGCATTACCTGATCAAAGACAGACCTCTTCAACCTGAAGGTGGTACCTTTAGGATGGAGTAGAGGACAACAGATATGTTTTATTATTATATTATGTTAGATATAAATATGACAATAGAAGGTTTTCTTTATGAGACAAATCTTTGTAGCAATAGCACAGGTTTTCCGGAATGTAAACAACTTAAAAATATCCTTACAAAGTGGAAATGATATCTTTTTTTATGGAAAGCATGTGAAATTATGATGGTCAAGCATGTAATTTGTCATTGGACCACAGAATAGCATGGTGCTGATGTCAACATTCCTTTTTTTGCCCTACAATAAGTACTCATATTTTGGTATTGAGATCTTTTAATTTCATTTTATAGTCCCATCCCATATGTATTATATGAGAGACTGAAAACAGTTCAAACCAATGTACAGTGGTACTACAGGCATAGACTAGGGACATAAAGAGCACCATGCCTAACTAGCAATTACCATTACCATCTTCATCTCTTTCCCATGGTAGGACGTAGCCCTCTGTCAGACTACAAGCTAACTCCTCATCAATCTGATCTTTTCCACTGTTTGGTTGTACAGCAAGACCTTCTCACGAAGCTTCTTCTTCAGCTCTGTCATTTTCTTTCTCTTTCTTTGTTTTGACTGGTTGCTAGCTACAAAGTGCGCTGACGATACCGATCTTGCTTTTTGCGCAAAAGGGTCACAGTGATGTTTTCCATGTCAGCCCTGAGATTTTCAGTAGACCCTGGATTATTGATTTGCTCTAAACAGAAAAAAACTAAACATTTTAAGATAATCAATCTCCTTTTCAACATATTGAAACCTGGTATTGTGTGCAGTCATTAACAGATGTATATACGAAAAGACACTGCATGTTTTACCTGCTACTGCCCATTGCCTGACATCACACACCCACTGCTGTATGGTCTTGTGATCAAGCCCGTGATCCATGTGGAGGTGGCTGAAGCTGGCACCTTCCACCTTTGCCTTCTCTGTGATCTTTTGAATAGAAAACAACCCAAAATGTCACAACCAAAGTTTCATGCAGCACCATGATGCAAGCTTTGACTATAAGCGTGAAATATTAAATAACACCATCCGTGCAGAAACCCAAGAGGAGTTTTGAATGAGAGAAAAATATCTATATATTTAGTGACAAGAGCTGCCCTGGATAGAAAGCTGTTGACCTACAAAGAAAATATTACAATTAATGTTTAATCTCCATTACATGTCAATATAATCAACACATCATAGTCTGCCTATCTTTCATTTGAACTCAGATATAAAGGATGTGCTATATCCCTAACACCAAGCTTGTCACTATTGAGTATATATTTTGTCTTGGTTTCTACTACCACTTGTAAAGTTATAATAATGACACCTGTTCCACTTCTTCTCCCACAGTGTTTCCAGCTCCACCCTGGCTTCGGCCACCCCATCTCACCATACAGTGTGAGAAGTATTATGTATTTTTAATTTAGAAGTATTGCTATAACATCATTAAATCAAACATTACATGCACAACATTTAAAAATAATTTTGATAAAAGATTGAATGTTTTAACTCCATAAGATGTTTGAGAAATAGCATTATAAATGGTCTCTCAAAAAAAGGTTTTCATTTGGATTTTCATATTGGATGGGGGAAAAATGCTGTTCTACACATTTGCACAAGCAGCTGAAAATCAGTTAATGAGGGTTTATTCACAGCACATTATATTAGCCCACCCAATGTTTCCCAGTAGGTACTGTCACACCAGAAATTAAGTAACTGCATGTACCTCGCATTTAGGTGTATGGGCTTTGGCATGCATAACACTGAGAAATGGCTTCATATCTGTCAATGGCCGCAGCTCTGGGATAACTTCTCTGACTTTGTTTATGTAAGGCCTATAAAGCAGGGGCAGTATTTGGTGAGTATTAAAGATCCGTTTTTAAATTCACATGATAACATTAACAATCTAAAATGACCATCAGAACAGTAAAGTTTAGGCACAGGCCATTTTAAACATGGTGATGGAGTTGCAATATGACAGTGATGATTACATGCATGTCACATCCATACAGAAGAAGGTCACATTTGCCGTCTTTGCCATCTCTCTTTGCAGATACAAAGGATAATCAAATAGTTCCCCTCTGTAATGGTTCAGCCCTCTTAAGAGAAACCCATGTCTGACTGATCAGAAGAAAATCTAGTGGTTAGTAATCAACCGACCCAGCAAGAGTAAGACTGGAACTGCTATTAAAATCAAATACTGACACCAGCCTCAAAACACACACACAGTCCTGTTTCCATCAAACATAACTTTAAGCCAAGTATTTACTCTTAAGGTAAGGATTTACATTAAGGGGACTTGCTTTTTGTCCCCATAGTGTCTTCCAGTTTTTGGAAACTACATTTTCAAAAAATTATGTACACAAATTATAACAAACACCAAGAGCATGAATTCATTTCACGTTGAACTTTATAATAAAGGATAATATATAATAGAAAGAATGGTTGGTGCAGTTTCAAAAAAGGACAGGTGAGGAAAAACACTTGGCACATGCTGCATATCAAATCTGATAGAAAAGGAAAACAAAGTTAACTCTACACATTTCATGTGACAAGCAGAGTATTCTAGCCCCGAGGATGCTGCAGGGAGGCTGCATTAATGTCCAGCAGGTGGGGATTTCACTCGTATAAACACTGTAATACATACACATTAATTCACTCTGCTCAAACTGCTGATGTTATATAAGTCTACTCTGGAACTCAGTTTATTTAGTTTACAGCGCAAATGCTCCAATGAGCGTTGACCGTTACATTGATGAATCATTCATGCGGGTTAAATGACACGAGTCAAACATGATGACTATTAGCAGTTTTTTCAGGGCCTTTGGTGAACAATCATTAATCTTTTATGAAGGTAAACAAGATCCTGTGGTCACTGAGGTGGAAAAAGCAGTGAGGAGAGAGACGAAAGAGGGAGAGGCAGAGGAAACTTAGGAGACTTAAGACCTTTGATGTTCATAAATGAAATATTTCATGACAGTTAAGTTATGGAACTTTTTTTTTTTTTAAAGAGACTATGTTAGTGTAGTTTTTCAATCAAGAATTTCAAGACTCAAGATTACATTTCAGATCACTCAGCTACTTCTTTGAAAGGAGGAAAATAAAACTGCAGTCCTCTAATAATAATAATAATAATAATAATAATAATAATGATAGTAATAACTCACAGCTCGTAAGTTTGAGTCTGACTGATTTCCTGCTGACTTATCAGGCACTTGTTGTCCAGTGCATACTGGGGTAAAAAGGTGTATTAAAATAAAGACTGACTACAGAATTATTTTGGTTTATTAGCTTTGGTTATTGTTATTGCTGAGGTCTGTAAACATGATGACATAATTATAGTGAAGTCCTAACCCTAACCACAAGTGACCAGTGGGGGAAATCAACTATCCACTTGTTACACTACATCCATATCTAAAACAATTGATTTGCTAGTAAGCTCAGAAGTGTGCTCACACAGAATGTAGGTAACATTCCCTTATTTTTAACACAATTGCACATACAGTATAAGTGACTCCACTGACTGTTCAGTGCAAATAACAAGTACTGCTAAAACAATGAGTTGATTAATTAATCATTTGAAGTCAACGATGCCGAACATTCAACAACAAACACGCCTTACTTCCAGTTGAATTTTCTTTTCACTGTCTCATTTGATATTAAACTGAATATTTACAGGTTCTGGTGTGATGTCTGAGAAGCACTAGCAAGTGAATGTAACATTATATGTGTGTATGAAAATTGTGATGATAATTCTGACATTTCCTAAACTAAGTCACCACCACCATCATCTATGGGGCCCTCACTCTCCCCACCACCACCACCACCACCACCATCATCTATGGGGCCCTCACTCTCCCCACCACCACCACCACCATCATCTATGGGGCCCCTCACTCTCCCCACCACCACCATCATCTCTTCCCCTCCGGTGAGAATGCAGCTAAAGAAAATCGAGGCTAGGAAAGGCACGGGTCCTGGTGGCATCAGCTCCAGATTCCTCAGGGACTGTGCAGACCAGCTCTGTCGGGTGGTCTGCTATATCTTTAACCTGAGTCTGGAAAGGGTTCCCGTCAAGTGGAAGACTTCTTGTTTGGTTCCAGTCCCAAAGACCTTGTGCCCCAAGGAGCTCAACCACTTCAGACCTGTGGCTTTAACCTCTCACCTGATGAAAGCACTTGAGAGGATCCTTTTGAAACATCTCCACCCCCTGGTGAGCCCTTACATGGATCCCCTGCAGTTTGCATACCAGCCTGGCATTGGGGTGGATGATGCTGTCATCTACCTACTGCAGAGATCACTGCCTCACCTTTTTTTGATTTCTCCAGTGCTTTCAATACAATTCAACCTACACTGCTCAGGAGGAAGCTAGAGCGTGGGGGTCAGTGACAAGATGGCTGCATGGACCCGTGATTACCTCACAGACAGACCCCAGTATGTGAGGTTGCAGGACTGCGTGTCTGATGTGGTGGTCTGCAGCACAGGGGCCCCTCAGGGTACAGTACTCTCACCTTTCCTCTTCACCCTGTATACAGCAGACTTCTGTTACTCCACAGACAGTTGTCAACTCCAGAAGTTCTCTGATGACACTGCCATTGTGGGATGTGTGTCAGAGGGGAACAACTGTGAGTACAGGAAGGTCATCATGGACTTTGTCGACTGGTGTGAGCAGAACCACCTACAAGTCAACGCATGCAAGACAAGCAAAAACCTTCAAAAAATTGCACCGGTGAACATCCAGGGACTTGACATCGAGCGATTGAGGACATACAAGTACCTGGATGTTCACTTCAACAGTAATCTGGACTGGTCAAGACAACACTGACTCTATCTACAAGAAGGGTCAGTGTCGTTTACACCTGCTGAGGAGGCTTGCATCCTTCTTTGACTCTGTGGTCGGATCAGTGGTCTCATATGCAGTGGTGTGTTGGGTAGGAGGATGTTCTTAGCGAGACAAGAACAGACTCAACAGACTGATTAAAAGAGCCAGCTCAGTCTGTGGCTGCCCCCGGACCCCATAGAGGTGGTGGGAGAGGAGGGTTTTAGCCAAACTGTCCTCCATCATGGACAACACCTCTAACCCTCTGCATCTGACAGTGAAGGCCTTAAGCAGCTCCTTCAGCAAAAGATAAATACACCCCAAGTGTAAGAAGAGCGCCTCCGCTGGTCCTTCATTCCAACTGCAGTCAGACTGTACAATGCTGCACTATAGTTGCACTTTAAGGTCCTTTTTCTTAGTGAACACTTACTCTATAAGCGTACCTGTCGCAGTTTAGAGGACTGTGGTGACTCTAGAAGATGAAGAGCTGTCTCTGGCTATCATGAATGTACCAATGACCACAATCCTGGACAGTGGCCTGCATTCTTGGTGAGGCATCATCTAACATTTAAAATAAAAGGCTTAGCTCAATGTGCACACAGTGAGTCTAAGTGGAGAGAAAAATGTGTGTTATTGAGTTAAGCGGCTTTAAGTGATCATATTGTCATCTACGTTCACCTAGGGAGGAGTTAGTACCGTCACCCCCAACCCCCTGCTGTGCTGAGTAACTCCTGAACTCCTTTTTCTCATTTAAAATGGCAGGATGACATTAAAGGGTGTAAAAGAACAATCAGAAAGGGAAAGTAACCTAAAGATAGAAGTATTTAGATGTGTGTATGCAAAATGCAGGAAGGGAAAGACAGAAAGCACCTGGCGCATGATAAAAGACTGCAGATTGGTTCAATGAAGGCAAAAAAGAGGAGAGAGACAGCCATTTATAGAGAACCATCAACCAGAGAACACAGAAAGCCACACAGACTGCAGAAAGTGGGTGACCTGACCTGTCCAATCACAAGTTCACGACCTTGTTCCGGTCCATTCCTACCACCAGCCTGCATGCGAAGAAGGCATCAAATGGGTCTCGGGCCTGCTGCCCTTCGATGCCTCCCTCTGGGACTAAACTCCACTTGGACAAGACTCTCTTTTTGTGTTGAGCGATATAGAAGAGGAAAGAAGACTGCTGTCTGTTCATTCAACCAGAAATTCTGCTTTTTCCCCCCCTCTCTTTTTTGTTCACAGCTGTCACTAAAAAACAGTTTTAGAGTCAATCATACATGGGGGCAAAGAAAGAGCCGGCAGCACACAAGTAATGATTAATCTCAATATATTATCATTCAGACGTTTGGCATATGTACAAGGAAAAATGGAAGCAAAAATAGTCAAGTAGAAGATGTACCTGAGGCGAGCATGAAGTGGAAAGGAACGACACAAATTGCACAGTGCGACGAAACGTAAGTATACTGTCACATTTATGCAAATGCAGGGAAATGTTAAATATTAGACAATGCTGATGCAACATGAGGGAATATGTCAAAACTGTAAGCAAGTGTATTCAACTGCAAGATGAAGGAAACACTTCAGTGAGCAAAGTTAGGTAAATGAAGGGAAAAGACACTGTTAACATTTCTGAGTAGAATCCAGAAGACTCCGAATATATATGACTGACTCAGCAAAATTGTAAAAACTGTGTACCTTTTAAATGTCAACTTGTAGCAGCCATCTTTTTAGCTAGTGTATATTGAGAGTTAGGAACGAGATTTGATGAGAACAATAGATTGTACAATATTCTCAAGCCATTAAGGAGCATGTTATCATACTGAAAAAACAATTCAAATGCTTTATGGTATCAAACCAGCAACATAAAACATGCAGACTAAGACGAATAGTTTCAGTTCATTTCAGTGATCAGTGAACATGGGGGGCCCACAGCGATGCTTTTGCATCTTTAATCCAGATCATACAGATTTTTTTTTTTTTAAAGCTGTAGCAATGAAATACATAATGAGCTGTCAATCACTTGTGTGCAAGTGAGCTGCACGTGACTATTGTAGCTGATACATTAAAGCAATCAAAAATAACCGCAATAACAGAAATCTAAAAATGACCTTAAAGATGTTTTTTGTTATAAAGGGAACAATTATTTTACACATCAGCCTGTGTTGTCGGCCCTCAATATGACCCACAATAGAGGTAAACCAGCTGAAGCCAAATCTGTAACTAACAGCTACAGCAAGTTGTGAATCACACATTAAACCATGAATTAGCGTCTTCCATCAAAAACGGCTGTGGCCACTCAGTTTATCTGCAGCATCTGACAGAGGATGGAGGGCAGTTGTCAATCACAATAAAAATCAATATTTTTTATACCATCAAATAACCAATTCAAAACATAACAAATATAACAAAAATAGTTCATACTGCAGCTTTAACCACTGCGTTGTCATATCATAAAATAACATTTTTTAACAGTGATGTTTAACGGTTTTAGAAACCCCAGACAAGTTAAGTCGGTCCGCTGATTATTGCCATTAGTGGCACCAGATTAGAAAACGCTCCTATGTTTCGTTCTGGAGTCATTTCATTTAGAGGATGAAGTTTATGACCACCAGGGACAGACAACATCAACTGTCTTTGAACATGTAACTAGAACCATTGACTGAAAGGAGTCAAAGATCATCGACAAGGGTCAGTTCACAGCTGGAGAAAGATCAAGAAGGCCATCTGACATTTAAGATCATGCTTGAACGATCAACTGCACTGACAAAGTTAGACAAGTTACACCTAAATGTCAAGAAGAATCATGTGTTGATGCTCCAGTTACGCTATCTGCCATTAATAAGCTGTGTTGATGGAAAAGGTCCATTTTAATTGAACACTCACTACAGCAAAGAATGGAGAGCAGGTGTGTCATCCTCTCATCTTAAGTGACTCTGACAGTATCCAGGTTGACTGCCTGTGTTTAATGATGCACTTTGTAGTTAAAAATTGATGGCACTATAATGGCATTTTAAAAGTCACAAATATTGTTAAGGTCTGTGTCCATTTATTATCATGAAGCTGCTTCATGCTGAGAGTCAGTATGACTGATGAGGCTTTGTTCAACCATTTCTATTATTTGCTTCCAGCGGGTCATGCTCACAAAAACCACGACAAATACGCCTGGACTTAACTCACTGATAGTCTCCTTTAAACTCATTCAGGGGGATTTACATAATGCATCCTGTTTTGATGAAGAAGAATACAACACTAAAACCATTTCACACTTGAAAGAAGTGTTTCAAGATTTAGTCAAACAAATGTCATGCGATCTGAACACTGTAATAGAGCTCTTTCATGCAATTCCAAACACGGGTGCAAGTCATGTTTCAGCTTTACAAAAATCCATATTTGGTTTTCTCTCAGTTTCCAAGACAACATAGCAATAATCACCATGTGGACAAGGACATTAAAATACCACATGAAAGACTGGTGGACGTCCGGGGCCAATAAATGATCAGTTGAGGGGGGTAAATATAACTAAAACCTCAGTTCTTTAGTTTGCAAAAATCAAACTGTAGAAAATTGGTCTCACAAAAGTCTTGCAGTGACATTTTCAAAGGAATGATGATTCCCTTTTGATTAAAAACAGCAGTCATCAAACTGCATCTCTTTAATTTTCACAGAGGAAAAATCCTGCTGACATTCACAATATGATACCTGCAAAAACATTTTACAACATATTCAATAACAAACTTTGCCTGAACACTTGGAGCACTGACACAATCAGTTCATCTATGACTGACAATATCAGTCGTCAGGTCATGGGAGGAGAGCGAGAGAGGGGAATTTGCGGGTCTGATTTATAGCCTCATGAGGTCAGCCTGCTCAGGTGTGTTGCATTCTTCAGAGATAGAATCATGATTCCAAATGAATGCTAATGTTGCTCCAGGTCTGTTGGACGCCAACCGTTTTCTAACTTGCTAGCCAAAACAACTTTCATATGAAAGTGACATGATGTCACAGTTCATCAAAATTAAAGAGATGAAAAACAAATGTAAACAGTACATCATCCTAGGGCTGGGCAATATATTGAAATTATATCGATATCGTGATATGAGACCAGATATTGTCTTATATTTTGGATATCGTGATATCGCAATATGTCTTCAGAGTTGTCTTTAACTGGTTTTAAATGCTGCATTACAGTAAAATATATAATTTTATGAACTTACCAGACTGTTCTAGCTGTTCTATTATTTACCTTTTACCCACTTTTCATAGTGACAGAAACAACATGGTAAAAAGTTTCACCCATTCAGTCCTGTGAAAAATGTTTGGCTTGTGCATACGTCAAACAAAGTTTCTAGCTTGCAGAGGTTTGAAGTTTTCCAAATATAAAACCTCCTTGAATCAAGAAATTCATAATACAAACATAATCGGCCTTGTTTGCAGTTTGAGGTCTCCTGTCAACAGTGAACCTGGATGTGAGATGTACTGTCGGACTTCCCCTGAAACCTAACTTTGGTAAAGCACCAGTGCATGAATAGTTATTGTGAAAATGTTAAAAAGGCAGCAACCACTTGGATCTGCTGTAGGCTTTGTTTCAGAAACAGCATGCTGTTACACCACAGGACAAGTTCCATCTGTGTCTCCATACAGAGTAAGCACCCTTTCTCCCTCTGCCATCAAACAGAATGGCAGATGAGGCTGCTACTTCTGTATGGGACAGACATCTGTTTGTTCGATGCCATCTACCGAACGGCCACCGTGTCCTGTTTTTCTTGTGTCTGCTCCAATGTGTGCTACATTATCGTGGCAGTAGTGGGAGTAATGATAGTGCAAGGAGAAACCACAGAAGTCATCAAAGAGGGTTTGGGAGTGACCAAGCAATTGAACATAGATCGGAAGCCAGCCCACTTCATGTTGATTACAGCATTGCGGAAATCAAGGCTGTTGAATTTGTGTTTGAAGGTACAGTGTTGCAGTGAAAAACACACCGTCAAAACTGACTCATCAATGCATATTATTTAGCCTTTTTATTTACCTTAATGTAGTGATTGCATATGCACATACACATTCTTTCCCTATTCTATCTTTTTCTCTTTCTTTCTAACTGCATAGACCAAAGCACTGCTCTGTGGCTTCCACAGGGAGAAGGAATGGGTATAATAGATTCGGAAGCAAGACCATCAAGCGTCGAACAAGGAGAATGCTCTTGCAAAGACGAGGGCAACTGCCAGAGCTGACACCGCTGAGCAGGATGAGGAAGCATTGAAAGCCCTGATGGACAGCCCAGACTGGAAATAAAACCCTGCTTTTCAGTCAGCTGGTTGTCAGAGGCAAAGGAAAGCATAGCAATTACTGTAATACTGGAAATTACTGCAAAAGATAAAAAGCTCCTGCAAGGAGAGAAGGAATTCATCCACAGCACTTAATGATTGCATGATGTCTTTAATTGTACTACATTGCTTGGTAATTGTTGTGTTTTAATTTACTGGTTTTATTTATTCAAGAGATGTTGCTGTCTTTAAGGAGACAGTCGATATAACCATCATCACAAACAATGACACTGAACGTCAGAATAAGAGGGCTACAAGGACACTACATTGTCAGAAATGTCGTTTCAGACTCGGGTATATTAAAGGTAATGCAAGGTCATCATGTAACGGTACAATGCCAAGGTCCGTCCTTACCTGTTGGACAGAACCACACAGTGTGCTGCAAATTGTGAGTCACATGGACAGTTTTCTCTCAGAGAAACGTGTGGTTCAGTTGAGAGATGTGATTTCCAGTGTGAACAGCGAGATACATAAGGGGACGTATCATCACCTGGCATCTGGGACAGAAGACAGCTTGCTATCATACCGGTGTAATGACTACAAGTTATCACACAAACACTTCTTTGCCATCTTCCAGTATGCGCTTGGCTGGACACGACAGCAGTTATCCCCAAAATGCAAGGAACATCCACTTCTTAACCTGGATGCCACATGTTGCTCTATGACCGCAGTCTCAGGAGACGATAAGGGCAAGGGGTTTCACCCAGTCAGTCACTCGTGAAGGTAGATTGAAGAGAAAGGTGTCATTTTCTTTCTTTGCAGAGACATTTGTGACCTCAGACTGTGGTTTGCCCTCACACAGACATTTGAGGAAAACTGATCTGAGGAAGAAATGTGTGTCAACGTTAATCAATATACGATGGACTATATGTCACCAAGGACCAAGACACACACATTTTAGAAAACAGGGGTCTTCCATTGGACGGAAATCCAGGTAAAGAGGCAGAGTGTGTGCTCATGTAGAAAGCTCCTGGTTTATTGGTTTATGTCAAGATACCTGCAAGACTAATGATGTTCCTGTCAGCTTCAGCTGTACTTTAAAGCTTATTATCGAACATTAGCATGCTAAACTAGGATGGTGACCACGATAAACATTATTCCTGTTAAACATCAGCATGTAAGCATTGCCATTGTGAGCATGTCTGACATTAGCATTTAGCCTTGCAGAGCTGCTAAAAAGGCTGCAGACTCTTAGTTTTGTTATAAAGACTCAAAAATACAAAAAGCAACGTAAAACATAAAACAAACCACAAATTAATAATATTGAGAAAAAAGTGAGATGACATTTCTCTATGTTAGAAAGGTAACAGTGATTTCCCAAAAGTTGACAAAACAATCTCACTACAAGGTCTGTTCAATAGCTGTTCAAGAGCTTTTGATCATATGACGTGATCTTCTTCAGAATATGGAGTGTGCTCAGTTGTCATTGAATTGCAGATGTTCAAATGTCCATTTTTCTAAGCTCTTTAAGTACTTCTGGTCCACTTTGGCTCAAATATTGAGATTGAAATAATACTTGACCTTGTTAAACAGCAGTTGACAAAAGCTTTTGCTGAGATTTTTTTTTTTTAATAATTGCTTTTTATCAATCCAATTTAAACAAAATTACTGATCTCACTATAAATTAAAGTTCAGAATGGAACAACTATAATGTGATGTGATTAACAGAAACTCATCAAATGCTACACCAACAGAATTTATACTTGACAGCAGAAATCATTAGGAATACACTATGACGAGAGAGAGAGAGAGAGAGAGAGAGAGAGAGAGAGAGAGAGAGAGAGAGAGAGAGAGAGAGAGAGAGAGAGAGAGAGAGAGAGAGAGAGAGAGAGAGGGGTCTCTGATTTGCATGGTTCTCATAAAACCTACCTGAGTATGACAACTTTAATAAGATGGCACTTAGAACATACACCTCTGCCAGTGTTATGCACCTGTCAACATATGCTGTCAAGATATGCCAGAAGCAACACATTAGAATAATTTCATCCTTTTCCCATTACAAGCTTGTTTCACGACAGGAGGATCACATTCTGTTATGACGACTTCTGAAATGGAGACTTTCAAATCATTGAAGCCACTTAGCGCTGTGCGTATCTGTTTCAAATAGTCCCACACATTTTTGTTCAATTAGCTCAAGAGTACGTGCAGGCACATGCTCTTCTAAAGCTGTACCAAGTTTAAGAAGAATAGCAGTTCATTTTAATTAGATCAGTCAATTACTCCATATTGTTAGATTGCACCATTAATTGACAGTTTGCCTCTTCTGATGGCATTGGCTGAAAGTGTGTTGTTTAGGTTGATTGTGTTTTGTTACTGCGTGTTTTAATCAGTCTTGCTTGACTTGATATCTGCCTTCCTACCCCCCTCTTCCCCTTAGCGGACCACAATGGAAATAAGCTTTTACCATCATTGTTTTTATTCTCAATAATTGAATTGTGTGTCAGTACTGAGTGACTGCAGTCCCACATGTACTTTTACTGTTGTCAAATGAGTTTATCCATCTATCTTACCCATTTGAAAGTGTATACATTTTGTGAGGAGCCATGCCCACTCACAGTGATGGAAAGTAGCTAAGTACATTTACTCAAGTAATGTCTTTAACTTAGTTTGAGGTATTACTACTTTACTTTAGTAATCTCGTTGCAATTTAATTAATACCACAATAATGCTGCGGTAGCCGTGAAGGCTGGTGAAATAATTCATCAAGGAGTCTCTAATCTTCTGACATCACAGGTGATTGTAAATGATAACTTTTATCTTTGAAAATGTCAAAGTGAATATGTAGTTTGCATATCCTCCATCGTCTTTCAGCTGTTGGACAATTTATTTTCAGCTGCAGCAGTTTTCCCTGTTGATTTTCTGATGAATTGCCTTCTTTTGATTTGTGTAGGAGCAAGTGTATCTAATGAGAATCTTAATTTATCATTAAAACCTTCAACAAGGTCATTAACTAAGCCAGTGGTTGAGATGGAGGAAAGGTATTCATCAGATTTGAAAGTCTGTCAGTAACTTCATTGTTAATGTTACACTTTTAAACTGTCTCTGGACAATCATTTGATGTAGATTGATTGGTAGATGCAAAGACGTTCCGAAATAAGGACCATGGCGATGGATAAAATGTCACCTTGGTTTCCTTTGGTGCAAAGCACCACAGCAAGGTTGTTAACTCCAATGCTGTGTGATTTCTGCTGAGAACCAAAATATTGTGAGCTGCTTTGCCTGTACAGTTGCTGTTTGAGGTGCTTCTAGAACTGTTTTGTTGGAAATGTTGGACTAAAATAGACATGAAACTCTGCTGTGAAACTACCTTGTAAATAACAGTGGATGTTCTTGATCAGAGGAACAAAGCAGCGTTTAGCGTGAAGTGCACTCAGCCAGATACTTTAAAATTGCGCTAGGGGAGTAATTTATGATTATTTATTCATGTATTTATTGTTGGTGCACCTGAGTGACTTTACCGTGTGGAGAGTCTCACTGATAGAAACATTTATGAATGAAGTAGTGATTCAACTGTCACTGAGCTTCATTTTTCACATTGGCTCAGTTTTCCAGTTTACAATAATAACCTTTGCTGTCACTGTTGCACCACAAAGCACCTCTCTGTCTTTATCTTGTTATATAATCTCTATTCCAGCATTATAAAGTAGAGTTCGACCGTTATGGGGTTTTTCTATGGCCGATGCCATTCTTTAGAAATCGGGGTCATCCGATGGCCGACATATGATGCCGATTTTTTTGGGCCAATATTTTGTCTTTTTTCCCCCCTCCATCTGATAATATATAACACTTAAACAATAACAAATGATGCACACAATTTCCCAACTTAATAAAACACTAATTGAAACATTTTGTGTTGCATATAATAATTCTGGCCTTCCCTGGTGTTGGCTTGGTGAAATTATGTCATACTGGATTGTCCCCCCTATTAATTATTCCATTAATGGAATAATAATTCCACTATTCCATGCACATTAAAATCTAATACAGTTTGAAAAAACACTGGTGATATAGGGAATTGGAGCAAATGTATAGTAGGGTGCAGTTAAACTTAATAGTAGTAATAGTACAGGGCTCAAAACATTTAAATCACCTTCCCGAAACTGTCCTGAAGCGTGTTTTTTATTTCTGTTTGTTGACAGACGCTGTTACAAACCAAATGGCCAAAATCTAGTGATCACAAAAATAACTTTGTTTAAACGTCTCACACAGCCTGCTATGCAAGGATTACACAAGCCCCTTCTAGTGCTATGTGGATAATATTCAATCATACATTTCGTCAAGCGTCAAAGTGTTAAGTTGAACTCAACTCAACTCTATAAAAGATTGTATGGTAGATCATTTTCTACTGCTAAATACTGATAAAGTGACGCATCCTCTCATTTCACAATTTGTTTGTCTGCACTGTAAACAGATACACCCGTTGGTCTTCTTTGAATGGAACTCTGGGACCTGTAGTTGTGAAATACAATCAACCACAACTGTAATCTGAAGATATAATAAAAATATAAGCCATATAACTCTGCTCCTTAAACAGAAAAGCTTTTATTTTCAGTGAAGAACAATAAAAAACAGAGAGTTACCATGTTACAGTAACTGTGTAAGTGAACTGTGAGTAATCTCGATTTTTATGGCCTTATCTATTTGTGGAAATGATAACCAAATCTGCCTGCTGTATAAAATACATTTGTGGTGGTGTATGCACATAGGCTTTTTCCCCCCACTGCAGTAAGCATGTCTTTTTGATTTCACTCTGCTATTTTTCTGTCTGTGGTGCGTGTTCCCTACAGAAATCATTAGTGAATGTGGGCATCATTTCTACATTTACTCCTCGTTATGCAGCAACCAAATGCACTAACAGCAGCAGACATGGCTTTGCAATAACTGCCACTGAACAAAAACATCTCATCTTGGTCAAAGTGAATTTCCAAAATGTAAATCTATCTGCCTAATTTTATTTTATTTCTTAATTTCAGGACTCCTGGCATAATGATCCATATTTATCTGGAAGCTGTAGAAAGACATTTCTTCCCACTCAACCCAGCATGCACTACTTTGGCCAATTCGGAGCTCATTTGTAATTCTGGATTCAAATTTCTTGAGGTTGTAAAATACAAGATTTTAATTCATTTAATGAGTTGCTGATGTGATAAAAACCAGCGGTGAAATGGTTGTGCTTTGATTGTAAAGCCACTGAAGCTGATGTGACATCCCGAGAGGCTTTATAACCATCTGCTGCAGGACCAGACCATTTCTCTCCAGCTGGTTGTCACACTGCCCACTGTTTCTTTTCTCTGTCTGTCCTCATGTCACTGACTCTATCAGTCTCTGCTTCAGGGCCCTAAAGTGTGAGTCAGTGTTTTCCACAGGATTCTGTGAGACTGTGGTGGTGGTCCTCAGACACTCTAGGAGTATCCAGGGTCCCCTGGAAGAACATTTTGTACATTTTACAATTTAATGCATCAATCTGGTGCACTTTGAGAACAAAATTAAGAGGCTAGATCTATGACCAATGTTGTGCTCTAGTAAACAGTTTAAACTTAAACACATTGACTGTCTAGATATGAATAGTGACGACACAGCACATATAACTATTAGCAGACATTGTTTTGTGTGCACTACTTATTTTTTGCTGAAAACAGGAGGACAAAAAATTAGAGCTGCAACGATTCATCGATAAATCAATTGGCAATTATTTTTTAAGGAAAAATGTATTTGTTGCAGCTTCTCAAATATGAGGATTTAAAACTTTTTTTGTGAAAACATGATGGTACACTTAACATATTTGAACTTTGGACTGTTGATCAGAAAACATATGACATTTGACGAAATCCCCATGTGCTCTAAGATATTTTATACAGTTGGGTCAAGTAATTTGATTGAAAAAGAGGCATTCAATGAGTGCTGATAAAGAGTACAATAGCATTGGGACTTTAAATTATACTTGTGTAATGGGGACGGCGTTAGGACCCAGGGGAAGTATATATAGGTAGGACAAAGGTGGGTGCTCTCTCTCGTCTGCAAAACATGGGAGTGAAGTGTGGGTAGACACAACACAGAAACCCCAAAAATTTGTGTAGTATATTTTAAAAAAAATGGGAGTTTATAAATGAAAAACTATCAATATCATAGAAGACAACATGAATGCTAAAGTGAGAAATGTATTTAACCCTGTACAGCCCAGAGTATAGCAGGGAGGGGAGACTGGTCGCCATATACACACTTTATAATGAATGCTTCCAGCAAACTGCTTACAGATTTAAGGTCAGTTATATTTTGAATATATTTATTGTATTGTGATGTTTAATGTATTGTATTTTACTCTTTTTAGTATTAGTCGCTGGTTTGGGTGTGAATGATATGAGGTAAAGGTACGGCATAGTGTTTATTCAAGTTACTATTTTTATTTATGCCCAGCATATTGCACTTTCTTTAAGTGGCTACGGTGTAGTCCTGTAGCTAAATTACTCTGATGTGGTTGATTGATCCCTTTTATATGGTCTAGAGTTGCAAAATATATTTTTCTATTTTTGAGTTGTTGGCCTCTTGTCCTGTTTATTTCAGACACTTACCTGTGTTGCTGATGAGGCATTCTGAGACATTCTTTAACTGCTACGTTAGTTCTAGCCACACTGTTTGCATCACTACACTCGTATCACTCAGCTTTACAGTTTTTCTAATAACCATTAATTACATTAACGGTCATTATCAAGCTCAGATTGTTACAAACTTTAGACCTTGATGATGAACATATTTCCAAAAATAACAAATGTGTGAAATTATGAATGGTTGTCAGAAGATGATAAAGGAAAAGAAAGAATACTTCAGTGCATGGAAAACAAGATGGGCATTGAACTACTTTCAGACTTGGCTAAGTCTCAAAAATATAAACATTGACATTCAGCCTGTTAAGAAAACTGAGCTGAATAAAGTCTTGAGGCAGTTTTATGGATCCGTTCGGACAACTAAAGGCGAACTCTACAGCATTGGCAGCTACCATGGGCATTGGGCTGGTTTAAACTGTTATATCAACGAGCCTCCAGTTAGCCATCCATGGAAATTAATGCAGGATCCAGAATTTCTAAACCAATAATGTTTTCAAAGGTTTTGTAAAAGAGATTAGAAAGACAGGGACAGACAAAAGAAAACACTACCCCCTGATTTCCCCTAAAGACCAGCACATACTTAAATTACACTTAAATTATCCTGCAACACTAAGTCAAGACAATCCAAAAGGTTTACTGAACAAGGTCTGCTACACTGTTCAGTTCCAGTTTGGACGCAGAGGGAAAAATGGAAAACAAGATCTCAAACCTGACTCATTCATCCTAAAATGTGACAAGAATGGAGCATGAATGGAGTATTTCTGCAAGACATTCAATGAAGGAATGGATCTATGTTTAAGGACCAAAAGAATTCCTCAGCAAAATTTGCCTAATGTAAAAGCCCTCTATCTGCAGCCAGGAGAGTAACGGCTCCAACAGACTGCTTGTGGTATAACACCGTTTCACTGGGAGTAAACCAGCTGTGACAGATGTTACCCAGGATGTGCAAACAGGCAGGGACCCACAATGAGATAAACTCTTTGCTCTATCTCTCAGAAATTCCTCTCCTTATCAGTGAAATAACTTGGAGCCACAGACATAGCCTAGCATGCTTATTGGAAGTAACAACCACTAGTAGCTAGAGCTAAGCTATCCCCATTTAAACTGCATACAGCCAAGGCGGTGGCAGACCAAGAAGTGCAAAAATATTTTCGGTTCATTTTAAAAATGCGGCAGACAAATTAGACTAATGGGAAACACTGGAAGAGTGTCCACTTGTGAAATCAAAAAGAACATACTTAAAGAAGTGTGTCAAAAGTAAGGGTGTGTATCCATCCATCTAAGACACGTGGATACATTTGTAGATACACAATCTAATTTGAGAGTTACAGGGTGGAAGGAGCTCTTTTAGGTGCACCTGGTTCCGAAAGTAAAAATCTGATTAATTTTTCCCATGGACAATGTTACATGACTCAAGCTTGGAGCCATCTTGGGCTTGGACCAGTACAAAAGATGAACTTAGGAAATAAAAAATTGAAGGTCAATCTGCCGCTTCAGTCAATTCACTTTTTAATTCTCAGTATTGTTCAGTGTTTTGTTCTCAACTGCAACATGAAAGCTTTTTGAACATTTCTACCACCATTGATTTTTTTATGACTGGCTTCTTCTCCATAGATGAGATTTTATATTGGAAGCCCAATAGATTAAGATTGGAATCCCCCGAAAAATACAATAGCTCCAGTCCTAGAACTTCAAATATGATTTCTCACACAACCATACAACAATAATACCACCACTCCTCGACTTCCAGATATGAGGTCACACTAAAATGAAGTGCAACAATGGTAGCTCCAGCCCAGACAATGTCTTCCCAGTCCTTCGGACAAAAAGGCAAGTGACGGCCTTTCAATGAGTGTGCGGCGACATTGACTGAGGTAGTGAATGAAGTTTGGTGGCTGTTGGGAGAAAACTGACTGTCCAGTGAGGCATTGTACAACAAACATGTTTCCACTAGACGGGAAGAGAGAAGAAAAATGTGTGTATTTGTATGGTAGTTTAAAAAAACCCACACACACAAACAAAACTAATCTGGTGCTCTAGACGAGCGCCTATGTGATATATGCCGTTGGCTGCCCCTAAAGCCATGGCAGTAACTGGCTTTGTGGCAGGTTCAACTTTTTTACCATTATGTTTTTTGCCTATTGGCAGTACACAACAGTACTGCCAACAGGGTACGTTTGCACTGTCAAAATTACCCAGGATTTCCACCGGCTCCGTCAGCGGCGCGGAACGGCTGCGCCACGGTTTAGCTCCGTCCTCTGCCCAGCGTCAACTCACACCGGAAGCGTTACGGCAGCGGAGCGGAGTGTGCACTGGGAGAGAAATCTGCCTTTTAAATGAAGTTGTACTGTTAATACAGTAATTACGGCAGCCCAATCAAATCCGAACGAGTGACTTTAGTCTACCGTAATTACTGTAGTAGCAGCACAACTAAACGGCCCGATTTTGTTAACTTGCTCAAATTTAGTTGATTTGGTCATTTTCTTTGATTTTTGTGCTTATATCATATGCCAGTTGGCTACGTAGCTAGATGGTGTCTTTATTTGTTTGTTTTATTCGTGTTTGTTGCTTAAATACGATCAGGAGACTGCACAGGTTGTTTTATTTTGAAAGACGGAAGTTTTTTTATTTGCCCGATTCTGTGTCTGACTTCCTGTCTGGTGCAATCTGCTCTGAGACCTGACCATCTAAATGCCATGCCAACCCTGTTGAACAACCCTGTTGTTGGCTGATGGCTCCTTTCTCTCTCTGTGTCCCTTTTCTTTCCTCCTCTCACTCTCATTCTCCATCACACAGATTCACTCTATCTCTACTTGTTTCTCTGCTCATCCATCCTTTCCCCTGCTTGTCCTCTCCTGTCTAACCCTCCCCATCTCCCCAGCCTGTCTGTCTCTTCCTCTGCCCTCACCCCCATGTTACGTCTCTCTCTTCCCCCTGAGGTGGAACAACCAATTATGATAAAATGAACCGTGACAGCCGGGACATCTGCTGAAGAGTGGTCTCTATTTAGGGGATTCATTCTGTTGTCTGCTGAAATACAGAGACAGCAGCCGAATGATGAAGTGAGACAGCCAAGGACCGGGTCGGGATGAATCCTTAAAGTACTCAAATACGAAAGATGGATGCGGAGAAATCAAAAATATATGACGCTGCTGCAACTTCATGATGTACTGATGAAACAGAAAATGCTAATAAAAAGAAAAACTTCCATGATATCGTTACCACTCATAATAGAAGATGCATTCAAACAAAATATATTTAAACACTGTTTTATTGCTTTTATTTTACTTTCTACCTGGGTTATATCAAGTGGCAGTGTTTTTTCCAATCTACACTGAAGTCATTCAGAATCAGTCGGAGTGGATGTGGTTAGTTTAGTTAAGGCCACTAAAAGGTCAGATATTTTTATAAAGTCGACTATAAATCAGTGTTTACCTTTTCAATAGTAGAAGTAACATTAATTACAGCTGTAAACATGACATTGCCATACATACATATATCATCTTATAAAGTTGATATCTTAAACTTGTTGGGAAGCAGTTGACTTATGATTTATGCACTCACCAGTATTCACTCTTTTTTTTTGCTCCGTTTTGGTCTCCACCAGCTCCTGAGTAAAATATCTGGCTCTTCATCTTCTAAATGCTCCGTAAATAGAAATAAAATGCCTCAGGATGGAAATTAGGTTGACGAGAGCTGTGAGAGTGAATCAAAACATTAACGTGTTGCGTGCTGTAAAAGCTAAAACAATGAGCTAAAAGAAGCTAAAATGCGCTTGGGTGATAATTCATTTTCAGTTATTCGATTCCATTGTTGAAATAAAAATATTGATTAGTGTAGCTTTAACCAAGTCCAACATCTTTCCCTTACCTTATACAAGTGCTTTTAAAGGCCTAAATATAAGCATAAAAATGTTAATTATGTATTAGTTGCCTTGTTGCTTATTGTAGGAAAATGTATTACACTGTCAGTGACTGACGTTTTTTACCTCAGTACATTCAGTATCAAGATTTAGTGTAGACACAGTGCATTCAATGTAAATGTTACACCGTTAAAAGGTAATCATGACTCAGTTGACGAACAAGTTGCAATTAATTATGGAAAAAAATGTAAAATAGTGCAGATTCAATTTGCAGCTAACAGTAATAATCCTCAAACACAAGTACAAGAAAATTAATTTAAAGAATGACAGTGCTGCTTATGCAAATAGGCAAGTAAGAAGTATCAGATACATGAAACTTGCTAAATATATTTTATACAGATGTTTATTTTTTAAATTGACAACATATAGGAATGTATATTAATACTTTTACTGTTATAAACCATAAAGACCTTGACCTTTCCAGAGTTTCTTATCCTCTCTCTGAAACACTCACACTTCTCTTCTCACTTTTCTATCTTTTAAATAATTCAACCCACTCACTTATGAATTCATTTCATTCTTTTGTATCACTTTCTGCTGAGTCGAGATTTTATGTCATCTTCTCTACTCCCTTTACTCACTCTGTCTTTGTCACTTTTTGTCATATTGACGTTTCTACTTTTTGTATTTACTGATCTCCTCAGGGATGGATATGTATACAAGTCACTTGGGACTTCACTTACTTTGGTTCATATTTTGTGATGCACAGTATGGTATGTATAAGTACACATATGGTTTAAATGATGCATGTATGTAGACATACATTATCTATGTCTGGTTTCCATGCAGGTTCTGTCAGCACATATAGATAGCTGATTAAGACAAGTACATTTTATGTGTAGCGCTCAATAACTGATTATCTCATGTAAAACACGTTTTGCCTCTGAACTCTCTTTTGATTGGACATTACTGTTGGTTTGATGTCTCTGGAATCTTGTGGTCTGTAAGTTGTACTGATGACGGTTCCTCGATCAAAATGTTCACTGTATCACTTCTTGTGCATGAAATTAATAGAGTATTTTGCATTGTAGGAGCCTCTTGACTTCTCTAATCAGTGTGTGGGCAATCTATTTATGAAAAATAACTGTTGCTTGAAGCTTAAGCCATCTTTTCAAGACTACAAACCCCTGCGTGTCTGCAGTCCTGAGCTATCTCTTCCAACCCTTTCAATGTGTGTTTTTTGGGGGGTTTTTTTACACTATATATTCTATTGAAAGGTCTTGTGTCAGTGTGTCTGTAGCTGGCTTTGTATAATGTGGTAGGGAAGTTGAAATGTGACCTTAAAGCAAAATTAAAACATGAAATGAAACTCTGTCTTTGAAAGAAGTGCACAGTTTTAGATGTCATGCCTGTCCTTTCTGAACTCAGTACACACAGCTGAACCAGACAATGTCAAACAATCTCTGAGAAAACCTTTTTTTCTGGGTGCAGTCAACCAAAGTAGCTTTTTCTAGGTTTTGTACTAGCCCTGTTTGGTACATTCTACAGTGGATGAGACAGCTTATGGAAGCGGCTGTGTGCTGCTCTTTATCAGGAGGGGACCGCGTAATCCTCACCTTCAAGTCTGGCCTCTGTTAAAACAGACACATACTGTTTGAAGAGAGACTTCTGATAAATCATAGATTTCACCTTCGTGCAGCTTGTCCGAGTTTGTTTTAGAGTGTTAAATGGGCTCACTGATGACGCTTGGGGCTGATGGGGGGGCGGCGAATACTCTACAACAATCCCAGAGGGTGTTTTATGCTCTCTAGCCTAATGGTGGCAGTTATAAGCCCATTATAGCTGAGTGCACCAGAATGAGGTGTAGGAGATGCAACACTGGACAACGTACTTGGACAACCTGCACCAAGATGTGATTTATACTTTATTAGAAATGTTTTTGCTTTACAAGAGAAAAGATGGGGAAAGGATGATGTTTGTCTGGTTCAGTTTATCACTATGGGTAAGTGCAAGGCAAGGCAAGGCAAATTTGTTTGTGTAGCAAATCAAGACAACAACAAGGCAATTTACAAGTACTTTACATAAAACAGTAAAGCACAAAGACAAAGTGCATAAGAAAACACACTAAAGGATATTTAAATACAGTTTAACAGCAAATAAAAAAAGTATTCAGCCTTGATTTAAAAGTACTGAGAGTTGGAGCAGACCTACAGAACTTCAAGCTGCTTCTCCATGTTTAGTTTTGACTCTGGGGACAGATAACAGACATGTCCCAGACCACCTGAGAGGTCTGGTTGGTTCATAACAGCAGATCAGAAATGTATTTTGACCCTAAACTATTCAGTACTTTGTAAACCAACAGTTGTATTTTGAAATCATTTTTTTAAAGACAGGAAGCCAGTGTGAAGATCTGAGAACTGCAGTGATGTGTTCCACTTTCTTGGTCTTGCTGAGGACTCGAGTAAAAGCGTTCTGGATCAGCTGCTGTCTGAAAAAAACACTGTTACAGTAGGCGAGTCTACTGAAGATAAATGCATGGAAAAGTTTTTCCAAATCCTGCTGATCCTTGATCTATTACTTAATGTGATAATAGGCTGACTTTGTCGAATATGGCAAACTGTCTTAATTTGGCTACTCAAATTCAGGTATGAGTCCATGACTACACCAAGATTCCTGGCTGCATTTGTGATTTTTAACATTACCAAGTGAAGCTGAACGCTGACTTGTAATTGTTCTTCCTTGGCTTCAAAAACAATAACTTCAGTTTTGTCTTTGCTTAATAGAAGAAAATTCTGGCCGATCCTATCGTTGATTTGTTCAATGCACTTCTGCTTGTATGATATTATAGTCTCCTATTGATATGGTTATGTAAATTAGTGTTGTCTGCATACTCAAGGTAAAATATTTAGTTGTTTTCCATAATCTGAGCTGGTGGGAGCATGTAGATATTGAACAGAAGAGGCCCCAAGAATGGAACCTTGTCCACATGTCATTTTTGTCCCTGTCCTTTAAGTATGATTTAAACCAGTTTAGTTCAGTGCCAGAAAGTCCCACCCAGATTTCTAGTCGGTCTAGTAATATGTTGTGGTTGACTGTGTCGAATGAACCACTGAGATCTAGCCGTAGTTAGACTGAAATTCTGGTGTGGTCAAAATCCTAACATCCTGACTGGAGGACATTGAAACAGTTGTTTAGTGCCAAGAAGTTGATCAGCAGTTGAAAAAGAGCTGTTTCAATGATTTTACTTAAAAAATTCAAGGTTTAATGTGGGTCCATTAGTTTATTAGTGACGTGTCTAGATTTTCCTTTTGTAAGAGTGGCTTTATGACAGCAGTTTGACATTTCAAACATTTTTGAAAAAGCCTGTAGGCAGAATATCAAGGCAGCAGGAGGAGAATTTCAGATATTGTATAATGTCCTCCAGATTTTTATGATTGATTGGATTAAATTGTGTCATACTACCTTAAATGATTTTAAGAGAACACAGGGACAACACACATCCCGTACCTGATGTGGAGGCACTGACTGCTTGTCTAATTATCTGAATTTTGTCAGTCAAGAAGAAGTCAAATTAGGAGAAATGAATGAAATTTTAGAATTGAAATAATTTACAGGATTATTGTCTGAGACCCAAGAAGAGGTGTGGAAGAGAGAGCGTGAATAAATATTTCACTGGTGTTTTCAGTGTTATACCATTTTGTGATTAACTCTGCTTGAACATTTGTCTGCTCAGAGATAGCACTCAAAAAAAGAAAAAAACAGAAATGATCAGAGAGAAAAACATCAGTCACCACAATCTTAGAAATGTTCAGAGTCCAGATTGTGCTCCTTATTGTGTTTGGGCTCCATCACATCCTGAATCAGTACAAAGTTATCAAGGACACAGCTATTTGGTCTCTCTGTCCAGGGGGTTGTCAACAAGGATGTTAAAATTACCACCGATAACCACAAAGTCAAAGTCAATACAGATTATAGAAAGCAGTTCAGCAAAGTTATCAAAAAAGCTTACATGTCCTGTAGATATTTAGAAATATAACTTGAGAAGAGGAATAAAGTTGCAGAGCCACATATTCAGAACATATTCAACCTCCACTTCACTCAGAAAACAGAAGGTTGGGAGGGGTCGACTCGATAAGAACAGCTGCACTGTTATCTTGGTCTAACTGAGTTTCAGTTAAAAACATTAAATCAAGATAGTGCTTGATGATAAAATCATTGATTAAAAAAAGAGTTTCCTGCCAAAGACCTGATGTTTAATAATGCTAAATGTAATGTGTTAAAAGCCTGACCCGGCTTTTTGGAGCAGAGTTAGTTTCTTAGCAGATTGAGGTCTAAGCTTTTCCTGGGGAGAGTCATGAGTACCATCACCCTTGTAGTGTGGACCCAACAGATATCAGTCAGAGCTTGCTGTATTTCGTGCAAAAATAACTGGTTGTGCTTCACTTTATCAGGCTGGGGAGACAACGGATGGGATTGATGGGGGTTTTGGGGGGGCGTTTTGAAGAAACTGAAACTTCACAGCTGGTTGTTAGTCATGCACGATTTTGAAGGGATAGCCAGAATGGCCAGTGCCACCCTCTACAATCTGATTGGCCTCCCCAGATGCCACCCCAAACATTTCTGCCACGTCATTGGCTTACACCTGGCTATGCAAGTTGCATAGTCAGCCGCAAATGACAGAGTCCTCCGCCACATTTCAAAGCAGGTGTCAGTGTTTTTGACTTCAGTGAAAGGATGAAGCAGAGCAGCATAACAAACAAGTAATCTTTGTGTTCTCACCTCTCCAAGTTTGATGTCAGCAAATAACTATAATGTAAGGTTGATGTAGCTATCATCCACCAAAGTGATGAACAAAAACACTCCCCGGCAGCATACACTACTTTCACATAGCTCTTCTATTTGTCATCTGATCGCCATGATAGCCGTGGGCTTTATTCTACCGGGGTCACCTGTACATCCCGCCCCTCTGCCTTTCTGATTGGCTGTGACAAGTTGGTAACAACCAATGCGTTTAAACAAATGTCAAGATGGACAACCTTATGACCTCCTGGGCCTGGCAATGAACTTCAACACAGTGACAAAGAGTAGTTTATCTGCCTATAGTGTTTTTGAATTCACTATGAACTATATTAAACATTACAATTAACAGTTTTTTTAATTAAATACTGCTTAAAACATTTAAGATTATTTATTAATCTTTCATTATTTACACATTCATTCCTCTAAAGTGAAACATTTTAGTCTGGGCTACAATAATATAGTGTGTTATATTAGACAAATGTATAAAAGTAAATCTAAGGGAAGCAGTTTGAATGGGCCTGATGCAAAATTAATAACAGTATTGTTATCTATAATTTACAGGTGCTGTTATCCCATAGAAATATTCTATTCAATAAATATTGTTTGTTTATACCTCATTCTGTTCTGTATATTTTCTGCGTCTCTGAATGCAAATAAAGAAGGTGTTGGTTTCTTACTGCATGAGTCATAGGCTTTGACATCATCCCCAAATCCTAACATACATTGGCTTATCGTAATAATTATGATTATTTTCGCAGTTCTTATTCTGAACAATTATATGTGGCACACTTGTCTTGCAAGCTCTTGTACTGATTCATATAAATAGGGGTTCATATTTTTTGATGAGTAATGTCATTGCTGCTTGTCAGATGGAATCATTTGTCACTGTGCCAAATAGGGAAAATATCTCTATAATGACAATTTAATCATGACATTTGAGACAATCTACATAATTAATTACTATGACTTTGTGCGCCTTGTGATTCTGGTTTGACTTTTAGGCCCAAAAACATCCTGCAGTTTATTCTGCAGAGCAAAGTTAATGACTTTAACAGCCTTAAATATCATAGGAGACTGTTTTTTATTCTGTATCCAAAAACATCCAGTCAAATGTTCTCATCAGTATACATATATATCAGTTTATGAATGGTATACTAAATATTCAGATGAGTCATTTTGAGATAATTTAGAGGAAGACAGAACCCAGGGTTTGCGTAATGCATTTCTATTTGGTGGTTTGCTTAAAGCATTTGACTACTTAATAGCCTTAACTTTGGAAATTAGCTCAGAAAAAGGTCCTATTCATTTTTCACTGTTAACATTAGCCGACTTCACTATAAAGGTTTTACTGACCAAGAGTTATGTGTATGCATGCAGCCCATTCATTTATGTTTTGGCCCATTATTAATTGAATAACAATGCATAAAAAAGTTCTGCATGCTGTGAACACACATTAACTGTCACGTCCAGAAACAACAGGACCCCAGAGCAGACCAGAGACGAGCCAAACGAACTGGAGGTAACACAAAAAAGGGTTTTAATAACAGACAGAGTGGGGGTAGTGAGGGAGCTGTGGCTGGGTCTGAGGTAGGGTTCCAGGGAAGGTTGGAGAGGGAATGTCCAGGAGAGGAAGGCAGTGCATGAGGAGAGGGATCCAGGGGACAGAGGCAGGGCACCAGCAGGTGGGGAAGGTGAAAACTGTGGAGGGGACAGGAGAGAGGGGTTACAACAATAATACTCTTCACTAAGCAAAACCACAAGAAGTACGGCCCAGCGTTACCACATGCGTAGCGGAACTATCTGGCGATGAATGGGATGAAGAACCGGTCTTAAATACTGCAGCAGCTTGTTGAGTTGATTGAGGCCAGGTGTGGAGATCGATGATGATGAGATTGAGGCCAGGTGCGGAGAAGAACAGGCAAGGGAGGAACCAGGAGGCCACACACACACACACACACACACACACAGAGACAAAACACAAAGGAGAGGGGAAAAGACAGACAAGGAAACTCAGGTCACAGCTGGGGCTGTGACATTAACAACACATTGAGGCCACCTGTAGACATCCCCTGGACCACCCTCTGTTAAAAAGTCCTAGAACTGCCTCTGTTGTTGATGAGTGGGGAGGAAACTCCTCTTCCTCTCAGTTCTGATGTCTCTCATGGTTAAAGCTTTCTTCAGGCGGGGGCTGAGGTATCTCTCTTTCAAGGTTTATGCTGCTTTGTGTTATGTCTTGTTATGATTCCTCGTCTCTTTTCCTTGGCAGAGGGAACAGATGGGCGACACAGGAAGTAAAATAGGTTAGACAGTAAAAATTTTACTCCGGACCTATTAAGGCAAAGTCCATCTGCTTTAAAAAGATATTTGTCATAGAAAAAGTTGAAATTGTCAATAAAGTGCAGTGAATGGATGGAACATGCAGTAGAGAGCCATGTGTTCAGTGCCAGCAATCTGCTGAATCTCTCAATTCCTCTTCTGACTAGCGGTAGAGGGCCACTGATAAACACTTAAGCATTCCAAGAGCTGAGTTTGACAAGTCAATAAAGTTTCAGTACTTCGGACTGTTGCTTGACAACATCATTGGTGCCTATGTGCATTATGATGTTTTTCACAGTTGGATGTGTAGCCACGATATAGAGGATTCTCTCAGTCATGTCAGAGATCATATTCTTAGGAAAGCAGAGTATTTTGATGTTCTTACTACACATTCTTCTTATTTCTTTTATAGCAAAGTCGCCCACAATCAGAGTCTCAGGCCCAGATGTTAACATTTTTCTGTAGCCTTTTATTTTCAGATGACTCTCAGTTCTTACCTAAGAGGTTATCCAGTTCATCAGACGGAGATCCAGCAGTCCACAGTTGTGTCCTACTGAGATCAGGTGTTGAAGAGGTGCTCTGCCTGGATGATACTGCAGACCAGGTAGTCGCATCACAGATCACAGTGTGCTGGGCTCTGCCTGTTACTCGAAATGATTACTACTTGTAGATTTATTACCCCGCAGGCTACACAGCTGTTTCTTAGTTGTCTTATTGTTGCCAATTAGCTGTGTGTTACTCCACTATATTGGGTCCATGGTAAAGTGGTGTCTTTCTCATATAATCCATTGAATTCCATGTTCACTTCTAACTGGTGAATGTTGGTTTCCAGCACTGCCATCTTCTTTAGAAGTTTGTGGAAGTTGTCTGTGTTTGTGGTTAATTAAGTAAGTACCATGTTTCCAGTCACTACAGTACAGAATCATGCTGTTGGAAGGCCTTGCTCATGTAATGCTGAGGAAGTTATAAAAATGTGGAAATATGGCAATAACCTACTATATCTACAAAAAATTGCAGTCCCAGTGATTCATAATTAGCACACAACCCTTTTGCCTGAGCTTTTCTATGTAAAGCAATCCCTAAATGTCTAATCCAAAAATGGACCAAGCTTGTACCTAAGAAGAATCATCTATAAAGAACCATTAAAGAATTACATGAAATTCTTCATTATGATTCATTCTTACATCTGACCAATGAACGGAGTAAATGTTCTCATGTGCATATTGATTAGCCTGCATTTGTACGGAGAGAAACCAAACCAAGAGGATATGTGGCAACCAATCATCCAGACCAGAACAATCGAACTGTAGGTCTGAAAATGTCCTTACTTTAGTTTCTCAGGTTTTCTGTTGCTGTTGTGGCAGCAAACATGTTCTGAGGCAGTTCTGATTCAGTCCTTGAGAAAAATGTTGAAATATCTGTGATTTTAATTGAAATACTGCACTTCAATTCATGAGCAAGTACAGACATCAAATCCTATAATCCTACAGCTTAATTATAAGGTAACATATTGTTTTTGATCACAGTGTATTGAAAAGTTGGACCTGGACCATGTCTGTATTAGATTGTGGACCATGTGTCCATGATATCAAATCATCAAAGAGGGACAGATATACCTTTCCCTAACAACAATTGAATGGACTAAGTTTCACCCAGTCCAGATAAAACCCCACCTGGAGAGGTTCCAGTATTACAGCTGGAATTGGGACAGCTGGCATCACAGGTGTGTTAGAACAATACTAGAAAACTCAGCAAAAAAAAACCACCAAATAGAACAATTATGTAGATTCATAGAGTGAAAGCAGTGTTATTTAAAAACCCGATTTATCCAGGCCTCATGGGTGTACCACCGAACCACCGCTCAGCTGAAGCTCACCTGGCTCCAGCGTCCACCATTTCACCCAAATTGGCAGCAACTTTCCTCTTAATTGCTCTGCCTCGTCTGCACAAACTGCAGCATAAATGAGCAAGGCAAACTGTTTCTGATGGGTGCTCCTTAAAGAAATACATAGGAATTGCTCCAACTGTTCAGGGGGTTGCCTGGTGACGGACCGACATCATTAGTAGAATGTCTAGTCTTCGTGGGTTTCAATAATACATACAGTATGTTACAAAAAGTACAAGATAATATGTAGCTCTGTAGACTTGTAGTAGAAGATTTACTTTAGAGCCCCCGAGAAAACAACAAATTGAGTTCCCTGTGCAAAACTTCAATTTAATTTTTGAGACTGTGCAGCACTCATACATGTGATTTTTAAATATCAAAGAACCAGAGGCTGGATCAAATGTTCAAGAACATATTTCTCTTTCATGCAGTCCTAGAAAATGAGAAAGTTCAACCGCAAATAGAGGCCCTCCATTGCCAGTCAAACTTACATAATCCCCCAGATAACATGCAGAGGGCCAGTGACGTTGTGTGTGTGTGTGTGTGTGTGTGTGTGTGTGTGTGTGTGTGTGTCCCAGAATCCTATAGAAGAATGTAAAGCAGTGTTAATAGATCGCACAGGGAGCAGGGTGGCTCTCATTCATCAAACAGCTTTTCTCATTAAGTATTAAAGGCAGGCCGATGGAAGCTGAGGGACGGATCGATCCACCGAGCCAGGGATCTTTAACCTAGATTGTTAGCTGCTGGCTCGACTGGGGAGAAGGAGTGTAAACACACATACACACTCTGAATAATAGACGACTGTACACAGACACATGCAAACATGCAGGGGAGTGAAGATATATCAACAGCAGCACAGGAAGATGAACACATGCTTATACAGAGAAGACGGGAAATGAACATGCATGTCTATAACAACCAGAGGAACATACACACACATTTTCACATTAACAGTACAGAGAGAGGACATTGTAAAAAAAAATATACTCACATACTCAGACACACTATCAGAAGGTTGGAGATAGAAAAAATTGGAAACACGTCAAATGTGCCCTTTAGTAGTTTTCTAGGTCGCTGCTCCACCCAAGAAGACAATAAACGCTGTCAGCTGTACATCCACTGAATGCTACAGCAAAACGCTACAGATGTTTGACATATTTTATTAGTTTTCTTTTCAATTACAATGAACAAATTATATATTTTTAAATAAATGATAAAATAATTTGGATGAAATATAGGGCGATCAATAAAGTACACCCCTCTGTTTCACCATGGCGACGCCACTAATAAATATTGTAATGACTGTTTTGCTTGAAGTCTGCTTCAAAAATCTTGGAAATCCTTCTGTATTTAGAAAACCAGAGCAGTTATATGTAAATGCATAACTCTGCTAAAAAATGCTTTTTCGTGACACTAATTTTTATATTCAAAAGCTGAAGACCTCAGATAGCATGTAAATTGACCTTCTGTCCGTCTTCCTGTTAGCTGTTGAGCTAACGTTACCTCAGATAATGTTGACCTGAACATCAGACAACTTTGATGATCAGCTGACACACACTTTTTCCAACAGCTTATGGAAAAATACATGTTGAGTTATAAACATAGTGTCCTTGAGATACCATAAGTCCAAAAGGAAGATCCTTAAAGACTTTTCTTTCCTAAGTGAAACATGAAAGGCTTCCATTAAAGCATAACATACAGTAAATCCCACACTGTGTAACTAATTCTCCACCCTGTTGGCCAGTCACATACACTTGCACGCTCTTGGAAGACTCCATACAAACAACCCGAATCTGTCTCAAATATATTACAACCCTGACTTTTCAAATGTAATGTCAAGAAAAATAAATCCAGACATGATAAGCTTCTGCCAAGCCCTGTATGTCCACAATAAAGGTGATTCATGTGTTGATGTGATATGCTTAGGTATAACCAGAGCTGCTGCTGTCTTTTCATCTTAACCTGTGACCTGTCGCCAGCTGCAGGCCGCTGCCTGTGTTTCCCGCTCCTGGGGCTGGGGACAAGACGCTGTATTGCGCTTTCAAAATAAAAGCAAGTGAGTTAAAGATTTAAAGAAATCATTTTAAAAATAACTTTTTTTGCCGAATGCAATACGCAGGCAGGACCAAAGCGAAAGTGTTTAACAAAGTGATTGGGCCGCTGATCAACTGGTTTTATGGGCTGGTCAGACCAATATAAAACTGTTGGCCCAAGTAGCACGTCAGCCCACCGGGAAAAATGCCCGGTATGCCAGATGGCCAGTCTGTCCCTGGGTATAACCATTGACTGTATTTAAAAAGTGAAGCTAAAATATTTCGATCGCCCCCTGGTGGCTGGCTGCAGTATGGGTCATAAGTCCCACCCCTTCCATGTTAGATGATTTTAAAAAAATCAAAGTAGACATTCAATACATTTCTGTTAAAGATGGTTCCTTATCACGCCGATGTTTGTTCAAGTGCTCATTTTTCTAATGTTTGCTTTTCATCTTCTAAAAAAGGGTTGTATAAATATAAAATAAGGAGTGTGATGTCATGTTTGACAGCTGTGACAGCCACTTTCTACCTCTGTTAGGAAACGGGACGGCCTAGGGTTTGTGTCACGCTGCTTAACTCTACTGGGGCAGACTCTGGCTCCAGGTGACATCGCACAAGCAAGATGGCAGCTCCTGGAAAGGAGATATTTTGGCTTCAGTTCTGCATAGCGGTAGGAAGTGGATACATTTATATAGAGTCAAGTGAGGAATTCCAACCATTATTAACCATCTGCTAACATGGGTTGTCTGTCAGCACTCAGCTACCATCGAGCTACAGTGTACAGGGCTAGAAAAACAACAGACAACAAACAAATGCCAAAAAGATGCAATCTAAGCTAACTTTTGAATGATTCCCTCCAAACACATATTAAGACATATAAAAATACTCAGCTTGGAACAATAATGTGTGTCTAATACAAATAAAGTATAATACCTGTGTTCCTCTAACTAATCAGACTTTTAGTTTTGCTCTTATATCGTTGCATTGCTGCATTCTGTCTTTCAGACCTGCTATTGCCCAATTGTGTTACAATATATAAAACCTTCATCTACATTGAAAGAGGCTCCATTGTAAGGGATCCAAATCCTGGAGCAGGCTCATCGGGCTGAACCATGTGCTGCTGTGTCATGGGGGGGGGGGGGGATTTGGGTTTAGTTAGTTTGCCTTGTATTTAGTTGTAGTTTGTGTCCATTTTGGTTAACCTCTTGTGTGTCATTTGGTTTGGCCAAGCCAGTATATGTTTCCTCATGTCATTATGTTGGGTCACTTCTGTTCAGTTAATGTCTCAGCTTCTTTCCATTACCTGACAGTTGGTCCCTAACATATATCCTCTGTTAATCACTATTTCAACACATCTTTTTGTGGATGTCAGTCAGAGAACAAAAATCGACTTTTGGATTCAATTCCTGCATTCGTTAAGATAGGGGCACACTGCTTCCTTTAATTTGGGAGGAAGATATATCAAATGACTCTGTGTCATAAACCGAAGCTATAAGTTCTCTGGCACTTTGACCTCAGGCTCTCTGCTTTAACTAAATGTGTTAAGAAATGAATAAATGAGGTAGTAATATGAATGTATGTATGTAATGGTAGAATCAAAAGATAAAATGCTATGAGTTTTAAAGGGCAAATTCAAAATGATGACTGGGGAATCGTAAAAGATGGCAATGCCAGAAAATAGCTGAACACTAAGTTAAAACTAATCAAACCTCTTTTAGGTTTTAAAGTCAAATTCTGAGAGCTGAACAACACGACCAGCAGGAAAAGAATTTATTCAGCCTACTTTTTCTAGTGGTGTCCTCAGATGAACCAGCAGTGCTTTGCATATCCTCCTCCACCGAACCCAAGGCGAAAAGAAATAAAACAGAAAATTAAAGTTGAGTTTAAGAGACGCGTGGTAATAGAAACAGAATGTCCAGAGAAACATAAACAGTGAAAAAACTTCAAAAAATGTATGTTTATGTGGGCGTCTGTGTAAAATACATAAAGAAAGAAAGAGAGAGAGGAAAGGACAGAGAGGAAAGACAGCAGCATGAATGTTTTAATCTCATCACTGAAGGATGAGATTTATAATCACATCTCCAGAGTCTCTTCTTGATGGAAAGTTTCTTTTGTCCTTTTATGTCTGAATTTCTCTTGAAGCTCTCTTCATTTTGGATGAATCAATAAAGGAATATGTGAGTGTACCAGACGGGGTCATAAATCCTCTCATGACACAGCATGGGTGAAGGGGCGAGGGCGGTTTAGCCTGTGAAGTATTAAAAACATTCAAAACACCTTTTCTATGGACAGTAAAAAAGGGAACATTTAAAAAAAAAAAAAAAAGAAGTTATCAGTCTTCTGTGATGTTTTACAGAGTTGAGAGCAGGGTTCCTACAAGCTTTACCCTCTACATCTCTCAGGTGGATCATCCGCACCAAAATTCTGCAATGCAAACAACCAGTAAGCGTGTTCCAGAACCACTTCAGGGACTCACGTTCATTCAGCCTCTCTGTAGCCCAGACTGCCTACAATTCTCATACTGTCCCTCGCTGCTTCTACTCTGGCTCTCCCTCCACCTGTTAAGGTGTATGGAGGCTTCAGGTGCACATGTAAACCAACAGTTTTTACAAAATTGTATATGCTAACCACAGTTGCTTTCCTCATTTAAGAACTTTAGTGTCACATATAAAAGAATGAATTCAAATATAATCGCCAGTATGGCAGTTCACGTCTCATTGGCATGTTGGCGTTTAGTCGAATTCTGAATTCTGTTTCACAATCAGGTTAACTTTGGACTTACCTAGACCAAAGCACCCTAGCTACTCCGGTTCTTTATCTTTAGATCTTGTTGAACAATTTCCATCCATCCAAAAAAAAAAGGAGGCGAGTATCTATTGGTGTGTTTCTGAGAAAGAGAGAGAAGCTCCGCTAATCTGAAGTTCTTTAGTGTTACACTTGAAATTTAAGTTGTGCTACGTACAACAGCCAGTGAACGCAACACCATACAAAGGCACTTTGGTGAGTATAATAGTGACACCTCATCGTTCAAAGCAGGGGCAATTTTAGACCCTTTTCAGGGGTGCTCCAGCAAACCTAAAAACAGCGGGTCATCTACTAACTAAGACACTGAACTCATAATTGCTCCCAATGGTCAGGCCAGCATCTTTCATGGCAAGTATATCACCGTCTGTGTGTGAGTGAGTGTAAATAAGAGGTAAGAATTGTAAAGCATTTTGTTTGTTTAGATAAAAAGGTTCTATTTGAGTGCAGTCCATTTATCATTGACCATATGGCCTTCAACAGCTTTCCAGCCTTACTCTCAGCCTCTCTATGTCCTTTCACAGCCTTCTGTCCTTCCTCACAGCCAGCTTTTTGCTTCAGACAGTAACAGCCTCCGTTTCAGATGTTCTATCCTTTCCCCCTTTTCTTATTCCTAACCATTGTACATAATTTAGGTACATCATACCTGAATCACTAATTATGCAACTGTAGGTTTTGTTGTTTCTTGATACGCTCTTTATCTCAGACTCGAAATTCATTTAATAAACATTTATATTCACTTTCAGTCTCTCCTTATTGAAAATGAAGCTCTGGCATAAGTTCAATAAGGAAGATCTTTATCATCATGGCTGAACACTGCTGTTTCCTTCTGTTCTATTTCTCCATCACTTTCACTTCAATGCTACAAAAGTGCCTTGATTCACACTCCCACTTTATTGAAGTTTAACAACTGGACCATTGACTGGAAAGTCCATTCTCAGTGTTTGTGCACTGGAGTCTTTGAATTTCTACATCACCTGTGTAAGTTGAATATTGGACCATAACTGGCTTCCAAACTAGTTGTAATGTCACCAGTCCTGCATATAGGTCCAACTGTAGAATCAGACACAGTCTTTTAATGTCAAACTCTACAATTACATCATTATGCATAATGAAGCTCAAACATTCAACTGAAGGAAAAACACATTGGCTTCTTATTTCTCTAAAAATAAGAAGCCTGCTAACAACATCCTGGTCTTCTAGTAGCATTTTATGTATTAAGCTGTGGCAAAAAAGTCCATATCAACAAACAAACACACACCAAAGCTTCATCACCCAACACACACACATACACGCACAGGAGGCCGGCTGATGGAGGTGATTTGTTGTATTTGACATTTTCTCTCCTCCAGGCTATCACAAACTAACTTCTGCTCCACTTTTGATTTCCTACTTTTTTCCTTTTTTTTTCTACCTGCTGCTGTCTATTTGTATTCTGCTTTATTTTTTATTGTCTCGGTTTTATTATATATAAATAATTCATTGAAGTTTTTGAGACTGGTGTTTTTTCTTCTAGATTTCACTCAAACTTGCCTTAGCGCCCTTCTCACGAATATTTCCCTGCACGTTCTGTTCTGTTTTCTCTCTCCTTTATCTCCAATTTCCTGTTCAATTCTCCCTCCTTCGAAAAAACCTGTTCTTTAAAGGATAATCATGGTTATCCTTATCCCTGGGGGGAGGAGGAGGGAGGGGCGGGGGCGGTTATTTATCCTACTAGCTGCTATCATGATGATTGATTTTGTCCAGACTTTCATCACTCTCATTGCCGCAGAGCTTTTTTGGTTTAGCTGACCTGAAACGCTGCCGTCCGACACACAAACACTCCAAAACAGAATAGCGGTTCATCTGCAGCACTACAAACTCTTCTAACTAGCTTGAGTTATATCACTCCGGGATTCTAATGCTGTGTTAGTACATAAAAACTGGAAAAAACCTTTCACATCACACCCACTTGTCTGCCTGCCTGACTATAGCCAACACACCCACACAAATTCACACCAATAAATCTTCATTTGTCTTACCTGTGTCACTGTTTAGAGCAAGTAACACGTTGGATGAACCAAAATTTCCTTCAATTAAATCAGGACAAAACTGAGGTAATTGTTTTTGGCAATAAAGAGAAGAGGATTGCAGTCAGTAAACATCTCGAGTCACTCTTTCTAAAAACTAGCGACCAAGTCCGAAACCTTGGCGTGCTGATAGACTCAGATCTGACCTTCAGCAGTCATATCAAATCAATCACCAAAATAGCCTTCTATCATCTTAAGAACATATCCAGAGTGAAGGGCTTTATGTCTCAAACAGACCAGGAGAAGTTGATTCATGCTTTCATCTCCAGTAGACTCGACTACTGTAACAGTCTTCTGACTGGACTCCCACAAAAAAGCATTAAACAACTGCAGCTCATTCAGAACGCTGCAGCTCGAGTTTTAACCAGAACAAAGAGATCAGAGCACATTACTCCAGTTCTAAAGTCTTTACACTGGCTCCCAGTCAGCTATAGAAGAGATTTTAAAGTTCTGCTACTGGTCTACAAATCACTGAATGGTTTAGGTCCAGAATACATGAATGACATGTTAGTAGAATATAAACCCAGTAGGGGCTCTGAGATCTACTGACTCAGGTCAGATAGTGGAGCCCAGAGTTCAGACTAAACATGGTGAAGCAGCTTTTAGCTGTTATGCTGCACACAACTGGAACAAACTACCAGCAGAACTGAAATCAGCCCCAACTGTGAATATTTTTAAATCCAGGTTAAAAACACTTCTCTTCTCCTGTGCTTATGATTGAGCTCTTTCAAAGCACTTTAAATGTTAATCTTTCATTTGCACTCTATGTCCTTTTAATGATTTTAAAGCAAATCATTATTTTATGATGCAATCTTATATTTAATGCTCTATTATAGTATTTTATTTCTCTCTCTTTCTATGTTTCTGTAACTTAGTTTTTATTATTAGTGTGTGTGTATGGGAGGGGGGGGGGTATGTATGTGTTTACTATGATTGGGTTTTATTTCTATTTCAATTTTTTCTGTTAAATGTTTGTTTTATGTAAAGCACATTGAGTTGCCACTGTGTATGAAATGCACATATAAATAAAACTGCCTTGCCTGGATTCTTTTTCCAAGTTTACTCAGTCTCAGATCTACACTGGTACCTACTGCTGCCTCCAGGAAATAGACATATGCTCTCGCGCTAAGCCTGACAGTGACTTACTCCATATCTTTCAACAACATCTCATTGTTGGAGTTTGATAGTTGTCATGGAGATGGATCTGCATATGAATTCTCACCCCTCCTCTCTTTGGAGTTCCAGTGGAATTATATATAATATGTTTTGTGATGTGTTTTAGCAAGATTCTAACAACGATTTAACAGCTGAGACATTTGCCAACTTTTTAACGTTTTGTTTTATTCGCCGTGAAGATCTGCCACTGCTGGACTCCATTGTAACAGCTGTGAATCAAAACTGACAACACCTGCTGTTCTCTGCGAGGGAGTAAAGACACCTCACACATCCACCTCTAAAGCCTGCTGCGGTGATAGTTTGATACTCAAAAGACAGGGTTTAAGTATTACTTTAGTAAACCATAGGAGGTACGCTGCCAGTGTGATACAACAGTGAGGTTTTTTTTTTTTAATATCATGAAGCATCATTTATTGTCTAACTTTCAAAAGCTGCCAGATATATTGCTGTAGATTTAGATTCCTGTTCTATCCTAGCCACAATTTACTAAGAGCATATGAATGATGTCGGTACTCTACCGATTGGTCTGACCATTACCGCAGGCGGACAATTTCCAATGTTTTCTTCAACCTTTTGAAAGTGCTGGAAGCAACAAGTCAATCCAACATTTCCAATAAACCTAAAGGATGAGTGTGTGAGTGATTTTGCCAGGGGCTGATGCAAAGTTGACATTGGCAGTCCGAGAGCAGCACAAAACCTTGCTATTGCCGGCCTGATCCTCGATGTCTCCGGAGAGAGTGTGGATGTGCCTTTAGGGCAGTTGTAGCGAAGGTAAGTCAATTCCAATTCAGGTATTAAGGGTAGATAAAGGCATTGGGGGACACTGAAAAGGTAACTAAAAGTCAGCAGCTCCTAAAAAAGTGTTATTTAAGAACTTTAGTCTCTACCTAGGCATTAACCACATCTGAATCACTAATTTCTTTTGCTATGTCTATACTGGATGTGTTAAAGCATATTATTGCTGTCAGTGAGAGCCTTTTAAGAAAGAACGTATACACAGTCAATCAAACAAATCCTTGCAGGAGCTGTTTTTGCAGAGCAGAATTAAGAGAGTTGACATATGCTGCGTTCCTTTAACCTCAGATGTTGGAAGTCGGAGCTGGGAATGACGTCACACCCGAGTTTGTGTCATTCCAGTTTAAAGTCAGAAAAACAGTTATAGCCAGGTTAGACACAAATAGCAATACCAGTTGATAAAAACACATTTAGCTGTATTTTTTGTGCATTTAAATATGTCCACAGATAGATGTTGGACAGTGCTATGTTCACCACTGCTTAAATGAGACACAAATAAGACAGAAGTGCTAAAAAAAAACAGGATATTACTACAACTCTCACACTGTTGATGCACAAGGCTAACATCTTAGATTTTGAGGTTGGAGCTGGTGAGGCTCTTCCAACCTTCAGAGTTGGAAATCAAACTTCAGGCACATTCTAGTTGAAATTTTTCAACTAGGAACTCTGACTTCCGGGTACAAATGGAAACGCATCATTAATTAATGGAAATGTGCTGTATCAAATAGAACATGCAATAGGTAGTTAGTTAGGGCCACTTAAGTTCAAGATATATTTATTGTCCCCGAGGGGCAATTTGTGGTGCAGCTTAGGTTAGATTAGGTGATAGTTTGTGCCTCTCATGTATCACCATAAGTGTTATATTCCAATGCAATTCAAGTTAGACTGAATGAAAATTGTAGCTTAAAAACTATATTAAGTTATGAATATATATGGTTAATAAATATGCAGGTCTACATACCCTATCATGCATGTGTTTAGATTTTACATTTATAAAGAGTGTAGTATTAAGATAGGGGAGACAAGTGAGGGAGTAAAATAGTATAATATATAAAAAAAAGTAGAAAAGAGAGAAACTGATGCAGTAGTAGTCAAGGAGTAAGGTGATGGAGAGAGACGAACATATTCTGAAAAAGTAAAACGGGTAAACATGGGATTGGAACCCACTCTAAACTGATTGACAGACTTTCAAAACTGAGATTAATACTTAAAAGAACTATATTTTAATTATTGTGATAATTACTGTTTGCAAACACAGCAGCCCACTTATGAGAGTGATGTAGCTCCAAACAAATTAATTCCACATCAGTCACTTATTATAATTCAAAGACCCGAGAGATTGTATAATATGGAAACTGACAATTATGTTTATTTGTTTTCTTGTTTTTCAATGAATTAATGAAATGCTTAGATATACTGTTTATGTTTTCTTAAGTCCTATTCAAGAAGGCCTCAGACTCCCCCGTGAAGCTTTGGCAACACATAGTAGGGGTCCGGACCACTAGGTTGGAATCAGTGTCCCAATTGACCAGCCCTGACCAGTCCTTTTTTACAGAACATTGTTATGCTAGCATTAATCTTCATCACAATAGGTGACGATAGATGAAACACCAACAATATAGATTGTATTTCCTCAAATAGTGGCTGGGGCCTTTATTTAGCTTAACTGCAGAGGGTACCAGGCCTTTATTGGAAACAGGCTTGTATTAAAGATGTCTTTAATAGACCATAGTCATAGGAAGTATGCTCATGGATGTATGCTCACCAGCTTGGCCAAGTTACCCTAGTTACCCATGCTCATATAGTGTTGCTGCCCTCATTATCATTCAAATATGTGCCATTATAACCAACCTGTTTCTGAACCTGGCCTTTATTTGTTTGTGACCACCCCGCCATTATCAGAGACCCAGCTTTTTAATTGACTATCATCTTTTATTTGAGGAAATACAGTATATATTAATGAATTTTTATTTATATAGTGCCAAATTATGATGAAGTTTATCTCAGGGTGCATCTCACATAGAGCAGGTCTAAATCATACTCTTTAATTGAATTTAAAGAGACCCAACATTCCCCCCGTGAGCTACACTCAGTCACCCCTCTGACTCTTCCTACTCCATATAAGTGTTGGATACATTGTACAGTGGGTGGTTCCATGCATGCTAATACATTCCACTTGACTTTGCAAACTTCTGCTTTTAAGTCTCCTCTTAAAAGCCATGAGATTTATTACAAAGCTAAACTTCTCAAGTATATGATATTTTCTGTGCAGGTGGGGAAAAATAGAAGTTCATAAGAGAGAAAATGGCTTGACTGCATTTCAAAGAGAAATGCTCCAGCAGTGTGGCCTTTAGAGGGAGGGAGGCAGATGATACATATATAATCTCTGCACACACAAAAGGATGTAGAAACCAATGACAGAGGCACAAAGAAGACGGTAGATAAATGATGATGTGAGGAGCAACTACAGACACGCACACAGTAATGTACAATCTATAAATCAGATAGATAGACACAAACAGTACCATGACTGTAACACACACATAGACACTGAGTAGTGTATAAATCATTATTGTTCTGTTGAGAGGCTTGTTTCCAGAGTTATGGGTCCACCTGGACTCACTATGAAATGGTTACTTCACACATAAGCAACCAAGCACACACGCGTGCACACACACGCACACAAGCAAACATGCAGCCAAGTACATTCAAGTTCATAAACACACCTTCACGAGCACACACACACACACAGTCTGGTCTGAGTCCTGTATCGCTCCACCTGCTTGCAAACACAGCCGGCGGATTAAACCAACCGTGAAACGCAGTGAGTGGCCATCCTTCTGCTCCCTGTCTGTTCCTCTGTCTGTGTTTCTCAGTGCAGCCTCCAACTGTGTCTGGGTTATCTTTCTATCCTTTCACTGCTTTCTTTCTCTCTAGTATTACTGGTATTAAGTGTTATTCACAGTTATTGTTGAATACGATGTGTTTTTGTCTCACATTTGATCTCTTTCTACTGTGATAGGGTGACCATATCTTTGAACCCCCAACCTGCACACATGGACGGACTTATGCATGCAACATAAGCATCTTCATCAGCATGGGGGACTATTTCCTTTCAACACTATGAACAGCACCTTAGCAAATGAAAAATAATGTTTTGTCTCCCAAAATCCAAAGGTATTTGTCATTTGTGTACATGCGCAGGTGCTGTTAATATGGCTGACTGTGACACATTCTCTGACAGCTTTTTTTTTTTTCTTTTAAACAAAACAAGGTACAAATCTCTTTGTAGCCCATAAATAACTTTATAATAATTAACTTTATAATAATTACATATAGTATTAATATAATAATAAATAATTGGATTAAATTAAATGATAGACTATAACATTACATTTTTGCAATGCAATGCCAAAAGTTGGCTGCAACAAAACATCAAATCACAACTGCACTTTGTTATCAACAAAAACTAAGAAAGAACCTTTAGAGAAAGTTACCTTACAGAAGACTCCTAGGTACTTTACGTTTTAAGTCTTTTTTTCTTAGTTAGAGTTTCTTTTCTGGAGCTCTCAGCAAAACAACCACTTATGTTTGACCAATCTTTTTTTATCAGCATTTCCACTCACACTACACTTCCAACAATGTACTCTGCTTTCTGTTAGCATACTGACAGTTCTGTCAGAAACCGACGCAAATCTAATAGATTAGCAACAGCCTTGACAGCGACACATTGACAGATTGATGTGTGACAAATGTGTGTTGAAATCAGATACATGGTGCATTGGTTATTTTTTTATATTGGGTTAGGTAAAAATGAGTGGGATAGAACATGATAAACTAATTAAATAATTGACGTTACTCTTTTTATCCATAACATCTGTTGTTGACGTTACGTCAGTGCCCCCTTGTGGTTGAGGTGCGGAGCTGCACTTTGGAATACATTAAACAATGCTGTTAGTGATAAATAGGCATCACAAAGGCCACACGGTCAGTGGACTGTACAGTAACATCAAATTATAGATTTATACTCAATACTTAATAATTAATGTTAGGTATGATGACAAGGAGAGGAATGTGGCAGGATAGATAGATGTTGGTTGATTTTGTGAAGAAGATGGAAATGCCTCTGGTGAATGCATATTTCAAGAACAGGGAGGAGCACTGGGTGACATATAAGAGTTGAGGAAGGTGCACACAGGTGGACTATGTCTTATGCAGGAGATGCAATCTGAAAGATTTAAGACTGCAAGGTGGTGGCAGGAGAGAACGTAGTTAGGCAGTAGGGTGAATTTGAAAACCGAGAACGGGAAGATAATGAAGGCAGAGGCATGGATCAAATGGTGGAAGTTGAACAAGGAGGAGTGTGGAGCTCAGGGAGGAGTTAAGACAGATGCTGGGTGATAGTGAAGAGTTGCCGGATGGCTGGGTAACTAATGAAGAAGTGGTAAGGGAGAGAGCTAGGAAGGTACTTTGTGTGTCATCTGAACAGAGAACAGAAGAAAAGGAGACTTGGTATTGGAATGAGGAAGTACAGGAATGTTTACAGAGGAAGAGGTTGACAATGAAGAAGTGGGATAGCTAGAGAGAGGAAGAAAATAGACAAGCTGTGAAGGACGTGAAGCAGATGTGATGAAGGACAGAGGGGAATTTGCTGACTAGTGATGAGTGTGTTGAGAAGGTGGAATGACTACTATGAGAGGCTAATGAAAGAAGAAAATGAGAGAAAGATGGCTGGATGATGTGGGGATAGTGAATCAGGAAGTGTGGTGGATTAGTGGGGAGGAGGTCAGGACAGCGGTAATGAATAGTGAGGAGCGGTATGGTTTCATGCCAGGAAAGCACTACAGATGTGATGTTTGCTTTGAGAATGTTGATGGAGAAGAATAGAGAAGGTCAGAGGGAGTTGCATTGTGTCTTTGTGGATTTAACGAAAGCATATGACAGGGTGCCTAGAGAGGAGGTATGGTATTGTATTTGGAAATAGGGAGTGGCACAGAAATATGTAAGAGTAGTGCAGTGTGACAGCAATGACAGATAGGTTCAAGGTGGATGTGGGATTACATCAAGGTTCTGGGTTCTTGAGCGCTTTCTTGTTTGGAATGGTGATGGACATGTTGACGGACAAAAACAGGCAGGAGTCCCCTTGGACTATGATGTTTGTGGATGACATTGTGATGTGTGATGAGAGTAGGGTGCAGGTTGAGGAAAGCCTGGTGAGGTGGCGTTATGCATTGGAGAAAAGAGAAATGAAAGTCAGTAGCAAGACCGAATATACGTGAATGGGAGGGGGAACAGCGGAATGGTTGAGATGTAAGAAGTAGAGGTTGAAAAGGCGGAGTTGCAAAGGTATGTTGTATGGTTTGGGGGTGGTGCCACTGATGAAAAGACAGGAGACAAAGCCAGAGGTGGCAGAGTTGAAGATGCTAAGATTGTTGTTCGGACTGATGGACATGACTGGCAATGAGTATAGAAGGACAGCTGAGGTTGGACAGTTCTGTGCACAAAGCAAGAGAGGGGAGATTGAAAAGGTTTGGACATCGATGCTGGTTATATTGGGAGAAGGATGCTGAAGATGGAGGTGCTGTGGTGAACCCCAACAACAACAACCAAAAGAAGAAGAATAAAGAAATGGAAGTGAATAAACTCCCATCTTTCACTGGAAGAAAAGCATACAGTGTTTTATGATCAAGCTAAATATTACTAATTGTTAATGTGCTCGAGAGCTGCAACAGTTAATTAAGTAATCAATTAGTTGATTGAAAAAATATATAATCAACAACAATGTTTAAATAGTTTAATCATTTGAGTGATTTTTGAAGGAAAAGCAAACATTTGTTGGGTTAGGGTTAGGGGTTAGGGTTAGCAGATTAATAAATAATGAAAATTATTATATTATTATTATTATTATATTTATATTACTATATTACAGGAGTCTGGTTAGTGTTTGCTTGTTGCACATTCCAGAGACATAAACAGTAAAATTTACAACACTTTCGTGTGCCATATATTGCTGGATAACGTCTTATGCTAAGGTAAACCACATACAAAGAAAACAATTTGGGTCAGGAAACCTTTGTGTGTGATATGTTTGTTTGAGAGACAGAAAGAGAGAGAGAGTGTGACATCTTATTTGAAGAGCCATTTTGCCCCTTCTGTCCTTTTGAGTGGTAACCTCACAGTGAACCTTTTATTGAAGTCAGGAATGTCTCTGATAGGATTTTTCTCCATTGAGAGCATAGCTAGAGCATTCAGACGATCCTGTGTCATGGTTTTCCTCAGTAAGGTCTTGATCCTCTTTAAAGTATAGAAGCACCTTTCTGATTCTACTGTTGTCATTGGGGTGGTGATGAGAACCATCAGTAGACAGTTTCTGTGAACGTGCACTGAAGTTTGAGCTTCAAGAATAGCCAGTGTACCACTGCAAGCCTAGAGTTTGTTGTTCTCATAGATCAGGGATAGATCTGTTTCAAGCTTGGCATTGTTTAACAAGGGGTAATCCTCCACTGTGATTTCCAGCAGTGAACTGGACTTTACTGTGTGTTCCAGTTAGAGGGCAGAACACATAGTAAACAGCAGAATTAGATTTTCACATCTCTCAATCTAAATTATACCATTAGTAACTTCTTACAAGATGAGCATGTTTTTTTGTGACAGACAGTTACAGCTTACTACTTAATATAAGGAATGCAAAATAACCACATCTAATGCTTAAAATCCACCAGGTCACCTGCAACCTGTTTAGGCCAGTTCTAAGCAGTTTAGCAATATGTCTTAGGATATATTATATTTTTATATATATATATATATATATATATATATATATATATATATATATATATATATATATATATATATATATATATATATATATATATATATTTAAACTTTTGTAAATATGAACATGTTATACTACATTGTTAGATAAGTAACACTGTACCCAATTCAACCCTTCGGTTGATTTTACAGAAACCATGGGCACTTAAGTGTAATTCATTCAGATTTAATTAAGTATGGTAATCTAAAGAGACAAAAAAGTAGTACTTTTTTCTGAAATGTTCTTAAATCCAAATGTGTCCATTCCTTAATTTCTTTAATTCCTTCAGTCCATAAGGGTCTACAAATGAAAAGGGTTTTTCTAAATTCCAAGTTGTGAATATTGCAATGTGAAGTTCATTACTGTCTTCTAGCATCATTTGTCAAAGAAAAGATGCACTTCTCCTGGATGAAAAAATAATTTCTCTTCTTCCTGCATAGTGTTGTTGGGTATGCCGCTGTTCGTAATTCGTTAAGATGATGCCTATGAAATGAAAGTGTCCCCTTTTCCTGTTTAGTTTTCACTCCAGGAGAGCCCCTGAAGTACAGCAAGTGCCCTGAGTTTGGAAGGCTAGTGGATTTTCCCTTTCCAACAGTGGGTGGCGTTGCATGAGAACTGAGCTATTAAAATGAATCACAGCGAGAAGTCCCTCTTCTCAGATTTCTTTACGCAGCTTGAACCAGAACATATCAGTAGCAACAGAGACGCACCATTGAAGGCCAGCTCAACGATGAAAATAGGATTTACTTTTTCGATTTCTGGGGATACTTCGCAATTTCTAAGGCCACAGGAAAGGCGTTGGCTATGACAGTAGCCTTGTTAGGTGACAACACAGAGGACAGTGAAATTGACTCAGAAAGAAAAGTTTGCTTAAGGCCACAGTGCCATTATCAGATCAGGGGTCCAGAGGTGAGGCACTAACCTATTTCTGTGGGATTCACTCAATTCCTCAATTGGAGATTAAAAAGGGGATATTTTATCTATCTATATTCCATGGTGATTTCATAGTGACATCAAAGCAGATGAGGAGAACGTCACCAAGAGGACGGGTCCTGGACACAACTGTCTAGGCAATGTAAAGCCCCTCTATATGCAAATTGTTAAATCATGCAAATCACACTTCCAACCCGGTCGGCATACTTCAAATGAGGATCTAATCAAAGGCAAGGATCTCAATCAGACAGAACATCCCAGCCAATCCTACTAAGTGGGGGTACAATTTGTTTGCACTGGCTGATTCCAACTGTGGCTATACATGGACATTCTATGTGTATCAGGGCAAATCATCTGGCTCTGGGAAAGGACTGAGTTATGACTCTGTGATTTCCCTTCTGGACCTTGATTGTTTGGGCACAGGTTATCATCTTTATGTTGAAAACTTTTCCTTGACCTGTTAGAAAAAGAGAATTGGGGGTTGTGGTACTGTTCAAAAATAGTTGCCTTCCCTTAGACCAAGGCCAAAAATTGCACCAGGGTTACTCCTTGGGGCACCAAATGGTGGGTCATGGACAGCAAAGTGCTTTTCATGAAGTGGATGGACACCTGAGAAGTCAGAAGAAATTCCAGGAGGCCCTGGCTCTGAGTCTTTGTCGCAAGCTTCTAGCAAGAGACACACTGAATGATGGTGAAAGGTTTTTAGTAATCAAAGTGTTTCAGTATGTTCTGCAGTGTCACAGAACTGAATCAAAGCAATTGGCACAATTTGGGCACTGTTTGGGAGAGGTTTGTGGAGACCAGGGACACAACAAAAACTACATAGCTCCCATAAGGTTAGGTCTAGAGGTTTGGAATGTTATAGAGGCATGGATGACAAGATGTAAAAGTTATGTGGCGATTTGCATAGTTCTGGCATGGAGCATGTCCTAGTTATTCTTCTTCAAATATGTCCACAGTTATTCAAATATTATAGGTGAGGACCAAAAATACTTTTTGAGCCATGTTTGAACTGATGCAGTTAAGTTGTGAAACATAGCAGAGGGTAATTTTACACATCTTTACTTGCTGCGTTCCGGCTCCGTCCGATGCTGTCCGTCAACACCCACCGCCTCCGTCTGTGTTGCAGCTCTGCCCTTTCCTGGCGGGCAGCGGGAGCCATGAGGACCCACGAGATCTCGCGAATTCACGGATAATCGCACGATATAGCGGGATGTACTTTCTATATAGATAACCACAAAACCAACACAGTAGTAGGGGTGCCTGAAAACCGTGACTTAAGGTCTGGCTCCGCCCATTATGACGTTTTCAAGGTATAGTGCTGGGAAATATGATCCGCTGTGTACACGGTGTATTTTATTTTGAAAACCGGACGTTTTGCACAGATCTTCATGCAGGGAAGGAATGGATTCCCTGATCCAAAACACAAGTTAACATCCACGATTATTCTTTCAGAAACTAATTTACTAGAGACATAAAATCAGCCAAATGTGTCTGTATCTGTATCTACATTATCATCATAACTGGATTTCCTATTCACTGTCTTTATGAGTTGCTCTAGTGTGTTCAGCCATGCACATATGTTTTTACAGACTGTTAAAGATTGAAATAGTTTTCTCATCATGAACATTTTCTCAGCCAATGGTAAATAATTGTTTTACATACTGATGGTGAACAAATGATTCCTGTAGACACGGTCAATGTTCCTCTTGCTGCTGGTTTAATAGTATGTCTACATGTGGCATGCTCTTGTGAAACAATGCCAATAAAGCAGAAATCCTCATCTTCCAGCATTCTCACTAAAGCCCCCGGCCTCTCTAACAGTTGGAGGATCAAATTTACCAGAGTTTCTGATGATCTGCAAACACTGTAGAAGGTCATCCTTGTGCTAATACACAGTGTTTAAAGCTCAACTGTGAAAGTCTCACCTTATTGTTGAAGTTCTGGGAAGTTTCTGTGCCACCACTTAATCAAGCATGGTGTGTTGCTTGAATGTTGATGTTGCCTGCTGCATGACAAGGTTCAACTGACAGTGACAACCTAACAGTGGACATGGTCTTCACTTTCATAGACTTCTATGACATCAACATGCTGCCCTCCAATTTTGTCAGCAGTTGCATTCTGAAGAGGGATGAACTAAAAAAAAAAAACCTCGGACGTGGTTATGGATATTGATCTACTGTAACTGGCAGTAGATGGAAATTTCAGCTGTCTAATTTTTAAAACAATCTTTTTTTTTTGCTTCCTTTATAAAATAATCTTTAAGAACTGACAGCATGGAGTCCAAAAGTAAGCAGAGTTCTAACAGTCTTTGAGTTGCCTTTGAAAACAGTAGCTGTCTTAAGGTGCTCCTCCAACACACTGTCTAGCAAGACGACAAGATCTACTAAGCCCCTGAAAATGCCAGGTTTGTTTTAGGATTCACAGGCCTCACTGTGGCTGTGGAAGGCCAGCTCAAAGGCCCGGCAGAATATAACAGAGTCAATTATCTTTGATGAAATGTGCCTGGTCTTATCTACCTCTTCATTATGTTTCCTCAACCCCAGTCCTGTGGTCTTAATGCAGTTGTGTAGCAATATTAACTGTGCCAAGCATCGCTAGCTTGACCATATTCTCCATGTGTGCCCATGTACGCTCATGTTTCTTAATCTTCTCAGATAAATGTGTCATTTCCCTTATTCCTGTAACAAGCCTTGCATGTAGGTTTGACCCTCAGTTTAGCCTCTGTCTGCCCCCCCCCCCCCCCCCCCCCCCATAAGCCAACTCTGTTCTGACTGGCTAGCTTTCAGGAAGCCTGCCGAGGGACAGCCGCATCAGAGTCATGTTAAGTTACCGCTGATGAAAACCCAACATTTCCTGCTTTACTGCTCAAAATTAAAAGCTTTTTTAAAAAAAATGATGGTGGACTTTTATTGGGAACAATTACAGGAAATTAAACATAATCCTCACTGAATGAGCAAAGCTTTGTTAGCAGCACTAAAAACCAATCGACACAAAAACATTCGAAACTCTTTGTTCAGAGGATCAGTAAGAAATAATGCAGGAAGGAAAAGTACAAAATACAGAAACAGCCACAGTGGCAATCATGTATGATAAAAGAAAACAGCCAATAGATAAACTACTTATCTTTGCTGTGTAATGGAAAAACACTCACAGCATGGCAGCTCGACTCCAGTCATAGCTTGGCATCACTACCCCCCAAAAAATGAAAAAAACACTACAATGGTAGCAGAGTGGAGCAGATGACCATATGAAGAAATCAGTCATGAGCAATGTTGGCTTAGGCTGAAAGTAAAAAAAAAAAAAAAAACGTTGGAAATTGAGTTTTCAGAATAGTTTGAAACCGGTGCTTATTGCTCAGAGATTACTCATACACACACGCACACGCACACGCACACGCACACACACACACACACACACACACACACACACACACACACACACACACACACACATATTTTTGATGTCTTACTGTTAGAAATGACAGTGACAAATGGCAGTCTGGAGAAGTTCATTTGATGCCAAAGACATGTCTGGACAGAATTCTCTTCTCCTTGATGTTATAGCTCCAGCTTTTTTTTTTTTTTTTTTTACATATGAATCCTTGGCTGGTGACAGAAGTTGAGCATCAAGCTTCTTGTTTACTTTCACCCTCCATTTCATACCAGCCAGGTGGTGTGCACTGAGCTTGTGTAAGGTAGTGTGCTGAAGGCAGCCACCCACATATTTATATCAGGGGATTGGTTACACCATTCTGACTCAACCATACTGACTGGCACACTAATGAGCTGAGATGTCAGAAACCTCCAAACAGCTGTGCACTTTAGAGCTGATTCTCAGTTGGTTTCAGCATTACTATTGAACATTTTGCTTCATTGTTTCAAATCCAAAACAGTTGCAACAGGTTGCAAGTTTTCTTTCATTTATGCAGTTTCACATATTAATATCAGAAGTATAATAGATGCGTTGGATAATACACTTAGCTGTAGTGTATTGTTATGTTGCTGATGGCTCATTCACCAACAAAAAGCCTAATCTGAGGCAGTAGTGACTGTGGTGCTGAGCCATGTGGTCCTCTTTTTTCCCCTTCATGCAGCCCCCCCCCACGCCATTCTTCTTCTTATTATTTATTTCTTATATTTTCTCATCTGCCTTTCATGCAGTAAAATGTCACCCCTTCTCCTCTGCTGAGTCACCCGTAACTGCCTAAGTGCCATTTTATACTCCAGTAGTTCTATCCATCTTCCCTGGCTCCCCAACATGCAGCACACCCTCTAATTTAACCCCCACCATTTGTTTTTCCCTTCTAACCAATTTGATCCAAATGAATTTGAACCAATTTTGACCTATCTCACACTTCTTCTCTTCTTTCCCCTCTTCTCTCACTCAACAGTTACCCACAGAGAACTTCTCTGTCTCGACCTGGAATTCTTTTACCTGGAGTTCTGCATTCTGCAATTATGGCATTCTATCCATTTGGCATTGGAAGTTAAAACTTTTAAAGAGTTTTTCCTTATTCAAATTGAGGGTCTAAGGATAGAATATGTTGAATTGTGGTACAGATTGTAAAGCCAAGGCAAATTTGTGATATTGAGCTATACAAATAAAAAAAATTTGATTTGAAACGTTTATAGGTATATCAGACTCTGGCACACCATGAGGTTCAAACTTGAGTGAAATGTCATTTGTATTTGATGGATTACCATGCTATGTGGTTCAAACCCAGGAAAGTGCCAGAGAAAATCTGAAGGAAAAGAGTTGAACCACTCAGTTGGTCAGGTAGCACCCATGCAGCCTTGTCCCTATAGTCACAACATTGCTATAAGATTGTTTACTTTACTACAGTCTCTATGGCAACAATCATAAAGCCAGGTCGGCTCAACAGGGAAAAAGGCAGTTGCCTGTCCCTCACTGTCTGTTTGTCCAAGGAGCATTTCTTACACGACACATACACAAACATCATGTGAATTAAAATATACAATGATTAATATGAATAGATAACAATTAAGAATAAATAACGTAATGTAGAATTAATAAAGTAATGTAATGATGTGATGATGGTAGTGTTGTGATGCAATGAATGTAGTGTGATTGTAGTGTGAGTGAATCTCAAATATCTAACCCTTTGACATGTGAACACCAACCCACACCAGCTTCTGAACAGTTACAATGAAAACATATATAGAACCTTAACCATCTGAATCTAATGAATTTGTATTAGCCATTAATTAAGGAGACATTTTGAATGAACCCTTGTCACATCTCCTATTCATTAGCTGCTATCATTTTAATCCTCATCATAATACTGTACTCACCATCATCATTATATACCAGTGTCTGAATGCTTGACATGGAAATGGACTGAGACAGGCAGGGGTTCTCTTGGGTGATGAAACCTTGAGGAACAGTGACTGGTACATGTTGCCACTATGATGTCTGAAACATCATAGTGGCGTGATATAACTTTCTTTCCAGCTGTCTGAGATGTTGGATGACAGCAGCTTTTGCACGAGGCCGCTCTGTGTCATTGATAGCAGAGCACAGACGGGCTTGTTGCTGATGGAAGTGGACAGTTACAAGTCTCATTTCCTGGTAAAGAATGAGATTTTCCTCAGCTGCCTGAGTCTTCATAAATAAGGCATCAATCTCTTGACTTTTCGGATTCCTGGAACTTCATCCTCTTCAATAGTCTCGTCAAAGCAGAGGTAGATAAGTCAAGAGGGATCACATGCTTCCTGAAAACTAGCTACCTACTTGGACAGTCAAATGGTCATGCCTTACCTTTCTGGATATTTTGTTTTTATATGTAGGAGGGCTGTTCTCTCCCTTGATTCAGATGTAGCCTTGCAGTTCAGTTGGCCTCTGAGGTCCACATCTTTAAGGTTAGACTGCAAGTTCAAATACAGTTCTTGCCATCTTTTCTCAATGTGTTTTTTTCTATGTTCAGCAGAAAGTTCTCAATTTCTGTTTCATCCTCCATATACAACTCACAAGTCCCAGATTAGAGCTGGTTGAACCTAATAAACTTGATAATGTTGACCCTTTTTCATTCTGTTTATTGGGTTTGGTTTCTGTTGGGGTAGCTCCATCTCCTTTTTCTTAAATCTCTCCATGTCTACCTCTGAAACCAACACTGATGCCTCTCGGTTGTCTTCTTAAGCAAGAACTGATATTTTTTTCTGCTTTGTCAAATCGTCGCAGCTGCTCAGTTGATTTTCTCTTTTCATAATGCATAAGGGCATCAGTCAGCAGGTCAAGATGGTGAGATGGTCATCTCCTTAGTGACTGTGGCAAATCTTCTGAAGAAAAACCACTACCTCTCCAGTCCTTTCCCATCTTTGAGCCCACTTTCATCAAGCCGTCTGGTGCTGTACTTCATCTGGCATGACAATTGGAATTGCTGGTATGCCTTCTCCTGTTTTATGCAAATATGAGACATGCAATGTCACAGATTCGCAAGCATATAGTCTTATCCTCACATCTTCAGAGAAGGTCATCAATGACTTACAGGGGTAACTTCTAATGTGTTAACAAAGTTGTCATACTTGTCGTACACACGTTCATTAGCTTTTGCTGCTGAAGTGGTAGCTCCACTATCAAGTAAGAATATCAGCCTCTATTGGCTTCATTGGATCCTCCATGGAACAAGTAGAAAGCCAAATTACTGGTGCTTGTAACTTTAGGTTACTGCACTGATCCTGTCTCTCCATGGCCTCCCTCATGAACCTGATTGCGATTTGTTTTATGAATGTTTCTTGTTCTCAGATCTCTTATTGGAAAGTGATCTTAATGACAAGGAGGATGTCCAATTAAAGATAAAATAAAAGTGAAAAGTGCCTAGTAATTGTTTACAATTAAAATCCAAATCAATGATAATAGATCATAAACTCTGTTGAATACCACCAATCATGTTAAATAAAATCTTTCTTTTCGCTCAACCTCTTTTTATCAGCATCTGTTTCTTACTATTCAAACCATTACTGCTGTCACAATTATATAACTTCTACGCTGTATATTTCTTACATTATATTTCATAATCATATGATTTTACACAATTCTACAGTTTTTACAGCTTTAAGAGCGAAGAAAGGAACCTCTTTTTTTCCCTCTTCTTTCTTTCTCCCAGACTACTGTTGTATTAGACCACACTGCATTTTTACTCTAACTTTATTCTCTTGAAAGGTTTTAGCATCCTTTGGTGAATTATTCACTTATTTAAGGTTGCTCTCTGCCGTGGACTGAATGTACTCATTTTTCATTTACATTAAAGAGTTAGAGCCAAACATTCAGACTAAATATACTAACAGTAATGCACACATAGATACATAAACATAGAAACACATATCTATTCATCCTGTTGTGCATCCAAGTCTCTGCTCTCCTGATTCGGTTTTTACTTTAGTGGTACCAATTTGAGACCTAATGAGCAAAAAAGTATTTCACCTTGTGTACACAACCCATAAATCATCGCCTATGTCTCTGAAGCCATAACATAACCTTACTTTTCCCAATAAACACAGATTCCCCTCCTTTATTAACTTAAATAAGCCTCTGTCAGTTTACCCCAGAACATCATTGTGGGTCTCAGCATTGTCAGGCACAACTGGAAACTAACCCAGAAAAAAAAATCCTTTGTGACACTGTGGGGGTCCAGAAACACACGCCCCAGTCTTTTTTCCTCAAATCTACCAAACACTGTCCTCAGCTATTAACCAAATTAAACAGATTCTTTACTAGATTAAAACACATTGAGTTAAACCTTCTTACTTGACTCCTCTTTTTCTGCTCAATTTTTAAACTTATCAATTTGGATTTGAACATCTGTTCAGAGGTTTGTATGGCACATTTTATCCAATTGCTCCAAGAGTACCAAAACACTATTTCCAGACCTCATTCAGGCCTTAGATGCTCACAGCCAAATTGCAGAAAATACACAGTCTTTTTTGATCTTGTCAAACACAGACTTGGCAAGGCAAAGTAAAATAAACTTTGCACTCACCAGTCGTTCTCTGGGGATCTTGTTCTGAACGCCAATTTGCTCCAAAAATCTTGAGCTTGTCAATTCAGAAACTCCATGACATATGCACTTTTTATGCAAAAAGATTTATTGACTTGATCGACCAAGGACATAATACAAGGTGCTGGTGTAGACCTAGAACCACTCACAGTTATTCATGCAGCACCCAGGAGACTTTGTGCCTGTATTCACAATTTCTCTATGCAACCATGATAAAGCCAGGTCAGTTTGACCGTGAAGAAGAAAGCTGTATGTGCTTCACTGTACACAGCACATATATGAAAGCATTTTCAAATATGAAATGTATGAAAATTCCTTCAGAAGCAGCATAATCAGATCAAAAAATCATCTTGGTCAACTGTGCAGCGTGTTTATTGCCAATTAGCAAACATTAGTATGCTGACACAGTTAACTAAAGTGATGAACATGGTAAACATTATGCCTGCTAAACATCAGTATGTTACGTTATACATCAGCATTTACTTAGAAGCACTCACAAAGCCGCTAGCATGGCTGTAGACTAATATCTATTGGCAGGTTCAAAGTAATAAATACTGTATCGTATAAAGTATTGAAAAATCCATAAGCCAATACTTGCTTATTCTTTCTGAACTACCTATAAGGATGCAGTTTATAATCCTCACAATGAAGATGGTGAAATTTACAAAAGCTTGGCTCTTTTGGCTTTTTGATTTGATACATTTATTTAAAAGTTTGAATCGATTATTAAAAATGCTTCAGAGTAGTCACCATTTTGGCTACTTGTGGCTCCTATGTGCTTACATTAATCTAGAAATCCTTCATTTTTAAACTCTTAAATCTTTAGAAATAGTTGTGAGTCTAAATCATGGAGATTTGAGAGTTTGCCCAGACTAACAGAAAGAGTCTTGACTTGGACTGTTAGTCTAAATGAACTGATGAAAAAACAAGTAATCCAATCGTTGCATCTCCATCATTATGGACTTTTCTCCATGTCTACTAGAATTTTACTGATGTGTCGGCACTAATACCACACACTGAGTTTGCCATCGTAATAGAAGCATAAAGTTTATACATTATGGTTCAACATTGTCATTTGTCATTTTATTTACCTCATTATCTCTGATATTTAGCTCACCGAAACCTTCTCATTTTCTTATAATGTGAGCTAAATGCAGCACCTAACTTGGTAAATATAGACTTTTTAATTTAAAATATTAAGTGAGACATAACCGTCATAACTCACTCTGTGTGGGTCTTCACATGAACTGTGGGGGTGGAGTTGGGGAGTGGAACAGTGCAGCTTTGAATAAGAAATTAAGCCAATAAATGTTTTCAGATGATAAAATAGACTGAATTATTTGGAAGACAATGACGTCATCAGCATAGGTTGATAGTTGAGTTGAAATACGCGTCATATCTCCTTCTCTTCCACTCTATCTCTTCCTCCTGTCACTTTCATTGAACGCCCTCCTGTCTTCTTCCCTCCATCTGATCTCAACCTTTCTCCTCTCTTTCCAGACTCCTGTCGTGAGGCAGTCAGTGATTAGCATAATTCCCCTTCATGTAACAGATGGTGTTTCTACGTCAGGGAACCTGCTCCTTGTAATGACAGACATGCCACCACCACAGAGTTACAGCACACAGACAGGGCAGCCGGTGTGCTAACAACATGGGACAAGTTGAATACCTGCAGTGCTGGACACCTTCCTGAAAATATGCACTGTAAATAATACATAACAGATCACTGTAGAAATAAAATAATATGCTGTTTTGGTGCCGACACTGAAATGGAAAAGGGGTGGGAGGAGGTGTTTTCTACCTCCATGGAAACAGACATCCCGGAGTGTGGCCTCTGCTCTCATTAGACGAGCATGTCACCATTATTGAGGTCCAACATTTAGCTACATATTTACTAAGAAATCGGGAAATCAGTGTTTCCAGTTTAGCAAGTGATTTACTGTCAGCTGTCATCCAAATGAAGTCAGCCACAACTCAGCTGCTACTCGCCAATTATAATGCCAGAGGTGCTGTTTAAGTCTGGCTGTTTTTAGGAAATGCCATGCCCTAATGAGAACATACAGTATGATCTCAATTCAAGGCAGAAAGTGCATTTAAAAATATATGAGTGTGTGTGAATGTCTGTTGTTCAGCATGTGTGGTTGATGTAACTAACTAACTGCATACTATGGTTGTGAAGCTTAATGAAGACTGGCAGTGTATTCCGTTACATGCCTTCCTAACAGACACTTTGACATCACCTCATTTAACCTGGTATTACTGTAGTTACATCCCAGCTTTCACAACTGAGAGCTTGCTTGACAACTGAATGTTCCTGCTTATTGCACAAGTGTATTTTTATAGGCAGCAGTCTGTTCAAGTTTTATTTTATGGCTTAAAAAAGGATGTCCAAATTGACTGCTCCCGCTACTGGACAGTGATAGCCCCATCATCGCTAAGCAACTGGAAGTAGGTATCGCAGACCCGTCAGGCTTTCTCCAAATGTTAATGCATGGGGCTGTAATAACAGCTTGTAAAGACAAAACATTTCAGCCATTTTTGATTCAACAGATACACTTATAATGTCAAGCAAACCAGCTGTCTACAAAGGCTGCATATCAGCTCACCAGTCACACAAGCTTTACAAGCATAATCTGTATTTTTATGCTTCAAGTCTGTTCTGTTCTGTTTTGCACATGTAACTGCAGTGATTGTACCCAAAACCCAGGTGACCTACACTCTGTGCCTGAAATAAACCCCCAGCGCACCAGGCTGTTGAGTCAATTAGCATAGTGGCAAAACCGTGTAATTATATCTTACAGGTCCAACACGGGCCCAGAAAGTGTTTTCCCCCTACACAATCATGGGAAAAGGAGCTGTTGTAAAATGGTGGATTCATTTCTTGGAGCATCGCAACCCCCGTGAAATGACTTGTTTCACTGTCAGAATTTGATTCACTTGATTCGATAACATTTGGAAAGGCTAGATGAGCCACATGATTAAACAATTGTATCCCTATTCAAATTAGTTGAGAGCTAGATTGGAAGTTAGCTGACTCAAGCCATGTAGTATGAATCCAGGTCATTTCTTTACAGCGGGAAGCCACTAAGCAGCCGCCACTTGTTAATACATCCATGGTCTGAACACATCCTGTGTAGACATACAGTATATGGAGAATTGACACTGCTGTTGCTTTACTAACATACTGCTTTGCTACATATACTGTGTAGACACTGTGTAAGAGTGATACGCAGTAACTGTCGCCATTTTTATTCTTTCTTTGGGCCCTTTCTAAAGAAGCTACTCTAACCCTCTTCAGGAACAAAGGAACATGTTGGCCAGTGCACAGATTTTTAATACGTTTTTGGACAACAGAGGTCTACGGCAGAGAAGAAATATATATCAGACTTTGGGTACACACAACCTTCTTGCAAGTTGGACGAGTTAATCTCTTTAAAGATACCCAAACATTAACATTAACATGACTCTGGTCTTGACTCTGACCTTTCATCTTCATCTTCCTCTTCCTCCTTGCTGCTGGTGGATGCTTTTATCCAGGAGAGCAGAGAGCTGCTTCCCTGGGCTGCCTGTTGTAGCTCCCTTTCTTTTTCCTTTCTTACCCTCTCCTTTCTAGGCAATATGCTGCAATTAGTAAATAAAAAGAGACCAAAAGTATGAATAAGACTGCTGTCCTGATGTACTAAACTTAAAGACTTATTGAACACCAGTTATTGAAACAAAAACAATATTGCCCTGGAGGGGAAATGTGGTTTGCAACCAGTGTTGCAAAAACAGAATAAATATATATTATCATCCCTAATCTTGCCCACAACCACATTTATCAATGTGGCATCAACTCTAACTGCCCTCAGTGTTTAACTGGGATAATAAGTTTGGTTTTACAACACTCTCTCTCTCAAGACTTAAACAGCTGTATAGATGTACCCAGATGTACATAATTGAATTAATGATGGCTGAATTCCATTTAACTGCTTCAGTTTCAGGGTCCTGTAGAATCCTGCTGTGCTTTCTACCAAATTAATTTGCAGTATTTCTAATAAACAAATCAAATGGTTATGATGGTTTATTGATATGTAAAGGTTCTAAGTCTATTGCTTTGCCTTTTATTGCCCTGGGATTAAGAACAAAACCTGTGAAATCCTAATGTCTTATATGAAAAAGAACCCAACATAAACGTGAGGTCAAGTTATTTAAGAATGAATCATCCCATGACACAAATACATCAATCACATGTCCATTCCCTCTCTTCTGCAAAGCACTAAGAGTGAAAGAAAGAGAGCATGATTTAATATTCACTTTCAGTTTAGGGAGTCTGTTTCTTCTACAGCTTGCTGATTTAGCACTGAAGTATATTGAGTTGCCACACTATTAGGTATACCTAGTTCCATCTAATGTTATCCAATACAACAGCTCTGCAATAAATCCCACCTTTATGATGTTTACCACATTCAGTTTACATTGAAACACCCTTATTTATGCAAATAGGGTTGGACAAAATATCAGAAACACTAACTCCACAAATTCCATGCAAAGACATGACCATGGGATTAAATCAATGTCACTCTGACAGTCTCAACTGAAACGGAATACAATAAATCTCATGTAGGATTTATCACAGGTCTGTTGTATTTGATTAATAAACTGGTGTATGTAAACAGACAATTTTGTATAACGAAGGTTACGATATTGTAACCCTAGTTATATTAGCACAGGCGGAGCCCTCTACTGGACTCTATGGGTATATCCCTCCTCCAATCGCGTACACACGATGGCCCACTGAAAATTAGTATGTACTTAGCCGACCAATACGGCGTGCCTACCTGACTCGCCCTCTACAGCGGGTATATAAGCAGGTGCATCGGCAAAAAGTTTTTTTGGAAATAAAGATCTAACCACTTTACCCATGTGGTTCTTACCTTCACAGACTCCATGAAATGATGCCTTCCTCCTAAATATTTGGTCACTTGATCAATGTTTTTTACCGTTTCATAGCAACATGGGGTGGCTCAACTTATCCCAGTCTCCCCTACAGGGTTTTTCCTTGGTCAAGCTTTTGTTAAGGGTCGTACTGCAATTGGGCTAAAATTCAGCACAGCTGGATGGGTATGAAGAGGTCGCCTTGTGGCCAGTTAGAGAAGCAGCCAGGTGGGCAGCTAGAGAAGTAATCTGATGGGCAGCTAAAGGAGTCTGGTCTGCAGCTGAATCAGGATGATAACTTGTGAAGGTGCAAACTCACATCCCTCAATATTTCAACAACTTTTTGCAGCATGACTGGTGTCTACTCAAACACATAATTAACATGATTTAAATTGGAAGAGTTTATCTACAAATCAGGTAATGCCTTCACAAAAATATATGAAGTAAAATAAATACTTTCTTATCTCAACTTTAATTTTTTATTTCCAAAATTGGCTGTGTCTACCACAGGGTGCTACTTCCTCATATATGAAACAAGAACAGCAGGTTGGACAAAAACACGTAAACTGCAAGTCAAACAGGACAAAGCGATATTAAAATATCAAATATAATGGTTTGACTGGCGAACAACTGACATCAGTGTATTGTGAGGCCAGGCCGTGTTATGTCCAATGTCATGGTCACACAGAGACCGCTACGCTATGTTTGCAGTCTTTCGTCAGCCGCCGAACCAAAGCTGTCCAACAATAGGCGTTATCATCATCTTTAACATTGTAATACAGTTTTGTTTTATTTTACTTTCAAAAAACATGTATTTGACCATCCTGTTACTGCTAAAACTTCTGTAGACGCTGCTGCCTGCACTCTCTACATTTTGAGCTGTAAACCCAGCTAGCATTAACAGACAACATACTACACTAAACAACTGTCATAAAGCAAAGTGATAAAAAACATTTATGCTAATGTTTACCAGAGTTTTGCTGATTGAGTTTTAATGTCATTACAGTCACAGCACATGCTGGGTGTAGACTTCATTATCTAACATTGTTTGCCATGCTAAAATTAGCTTGATGGTGTCAACAGTATGAAAGTAATTCTAGTAAATAGGTTTACAATGTTTTATATTATGAAACTGCAAGGCGCTGAAAAAAGATATGTACTGCAATGCAATTTTCTCTTTGAATGTGGTATTCAAAAAAATATTGTTCAGTAACCAGTATCAGTTTCAATTATATTTTTCACTATTATTTTCTTAAAATGGCACCAATCAATAATCAAGTTGCAGCCCCATATATCAATGCAGACTTCAGTTTCTTATATTAGATGTAATATTAACATAGTAAATTCATCACATTATTATATTAAGTTATTCCTATAATAATCCAGCAACAGTTTAAAAAGTGTTTTAATCGTTCCTGTGTCATTGGGTTAATTGCTCAGTTTTCCCTTTCTTTTTTTATTGCTTCTTTTTCCCATGTACTTTGTTGTACAGAGCACACAATACAAAAATAATTGCAATAAAAAGAACAAAAAAAGGAAAAAAACAAAACCATAGATGATAACTGCCAAGCTTACCATATCATCTATTCGTACAGACATATTTAATTACACTGTGCAAAGCATACATCTACTGTTGCACTGTTTAGGATCTTGAACTCCTCAGTCTAGTCACCCAGATGGAAAAGCAGCATATTAAAGAAACTGTATTCTATTCCCTCCTTTGTCCTCCAAATCTGTTTACCCAAATATGATAAAATGAGTAGTTTGAGCTTGAGTGGCCTTCATCAATGCTTGAATAGATTCTCGTTTAGCTCTTTGTGCCCAAACACAAGAAGCTTCAAATGATAATACTGTAAATTGATAGTTTCCATTGAAATATGTTAAATTTGTGAGGTTTTCATCTCAAATTGATGTTTTTGTTGCTGCTGTTAATCCAGCAATAAAATGGAGACAAAGTGAGGCAACCTTCGCCCAAACGAGTACAGTTTTGGGCAATGCCACATTGTGTGGATGGAAGTAGTAAGTAAGTGCATACGGTGCATAAAGGGTTTGAAGTAACTCTTAATTAAATACAATCTTTAAATAACTCATAGTGCAGTAGTTGGTTATTATAACTGCAAGAGGAAGGAGTCACATTCTTCGACGCTCTGCTTTACAATCATACTCTTGCAGAGCAACATTTCAAACAGAAACACAGTCTACAGTTCTGTTCATTATGCTTTATAATTTTTTATACAGGTAAGAGAAAAAAACTAGTTTTGAGTTTAGCACAGTCATTAAATGCTACAAAGGATGAAGTGCCAAGTGTTGATGCCTGGAGACACCATAGGTACACACTGCTGTAGGCTAGACACATTTAAAGAGCTTTTAAAATCTAGCTTTCTATGTCAATCTTCATTAAAAAACAAAAAATCCAAAGAGTATTAAGTTTTTGTTTTTGTCACTGTTGATATATAACCAGCTGCCACCAATAAGTGCAGCATTGTTGCTGAAGATGGGTGTGTCTAAATACTGTTCATGGCCCATTGACCTATTCTAGCAACTTATATCCATGCAGTAACTGAATATATTATAATAATAAAGTCCAAAGATATTCATACAACATTTCTTGGAAGATCAGAATATCCTTTAGTACAGCTGTATTCAATTAAAATTCACTTATTTGTGAATTTCCTCAAGTGAAGGTCCAGAACATCATAATGTCTGTGTTATTTTTCAGTAGCTTGAAGTAGCATTGTAGCTCCATCAGCATCTGTGTCTAGTGGCTAGATTGTAGACTGTCAAATAGATAAAGTAGAATTCATTTATTAGTATATACACTCAACTTGTGGTTTAATAAAATAATAATATAAAAGAATAAGATAAATAAAGGTAAATAAATAAAGGTGGTCTGTGAGTTTCTGATGGCCGCTCCACTTTTACCGTAATAGCTGGAGAAGCTGCACCCATTAAAATAGAAAAACGCTTTGACAAAATTTAACAATCAATATTTCATCAGATACAGATCTGGGTCCGGAGAGGAAGGCATCTGGGTCCGGATCTGGACCGCAAGTCTTTTTTTTGTGACATCTGCTTTAGAGTATATGGTAGTACTATCTGTGTCTTTAATTCAAGTCACGGTACAGCTGAATCTTTATCAAACCATTTCAGCAAAGGCTTAGCATGAATGAGAGATAACACAATTTAAAGTTAGGAAAAGATAAACCTTCTGTCTGTCTGCTATTTTGAATTAAAGTGTACTAATTCTTGGTTGTTTGTCATAACAGATAAAGTCTAAAAACCTCACCTGTTATCTCTTGCTATATGTCAAATCATTTCTGAGTAATTTTAAATCAAAACCTCTAACTGTTCCTGTCAAATGTTCTCAAATGCTTGATGAGTTATCTTGAAACATCCCCCCCAATGGCTGTTTGGATTTGGCTAATTACAACCCAGTGCTGACATCATCAAGGTTGTAAAACCAGTTCATAAACAGATGGTTCAATATATTCTAACTCACTCAGTCAATCACATCATTTACAGCGTGAGATGAATGGATGGCTAAATTAAAGGCTAATGATGGATTTGAGTAACATGTTAAAGGATAATAGGCTGCTTGCGGTTGCTCAAAGAACCAACACTAAATAACTACAATCCCAATATTGATCTTTGTTGCAGTGCCATATTAAATCGTCCGGTTTACTGTCTGCGATTAGATAGACGGCCATTGTACTCTGGAACAAGCACCTGGACATTTCTATTCACAGATTGAAGGTTTTAAAGAAGTGGGAAGTTTGGCGCTGGAAAATAATCAGAATCATTTCTTTTGTGTTTTCGATGCTAACTGCTTCAGTGACACATTTATACATATATTCAGTCACTAATATTTAGGCTATTTGCTCTCTAATGGCTGATGGTAATGATACACTGAAGCAGGCTTGTTCTCAGCATTAGCCCATACAGCTTCATGTCTGTAGCACTGTGTTTCATACACACATTCACATCGCCTGATTGAAATTACGGCCCTGCTTCATGCCGGATAATAATATGAGACATCTTAATATACATGCGCTGCAGTTGCTTTTTAAATGAAGATGGATTACAGTGGTTACAATACAAGAAATCTGTTCAGCAACCTCTGTCAGTCACAGTAATGAATAATGATAAATACATTAAAATTCAATATCTACCCTGTACTTGTTGTAGCTATCTGTAACATGGTGACGGTACTAAAAATGTTAACATCAAACCTAACATGAAATGAATATCGAGGAGGGTAAGGACTCCAACTTATTGGATGTTTTAAGATCCCTAGACATGCTCTAGACATGTTTTAATATCAAAAAAGAAGCACAGAATAATAATTAATACAATAAACAAAACATAGTTCAAGTAATCAATAATAACTACTGTGTATAAAAATCCCAGTGTGTTTGGTGATCATAAGCCGAAAAAGTCTTAATTTAAGTCATGTAGTCAATCAAAAAACATTAATACTATAAACCCAGCAGATCCTGGCTGGTCATTAATAAGAATGACTGGCCTTTACTATATGTTTGTTGCAGATAGGTAACTCTGGAACTGTGGTCATCAACCTTTTCTGAAAATTAGGGTTAGGGTTGTTTAAATGCTGAATAATGCCACCTCTTTGTATATCCTTTACTTCTGTATATGTGACAAAAAATATACCTGTTGAACTGTTTTGTCCAATGTGAATGATTGCAATCTATGAAAAATTGTGTGAGATTGTATGATGCCTGAAATATCGTGTTATCTCTGTGTGTGTGTTTTTCTTAATACTTACATCCTTGAAGAAGCATGGTAAAGGTAGTTGTTACCTTTATGAGGTGTCTGCAGTAACAGCCTGTTGCCTGCAGACGCTCCAACAAGCTTTACTGTGAAGGTAAAAGAAATCCATTGGAATATCAAAATTTTCTTCAGTAAACCAATTAAGAGTAAGAGTCCTTTGCTCTCCTCTGTGAATCAAAAAGCAATCTCAATCTCAGCCTTACCTACTTTTTTTGTTCAACTGAAATATGATAAAAAAAAATGCATTCCCTCTTCTCATCAGGGTGCTTCCAGATCAAAATGGTAGTAGCTTTTTTCTTCTTTTTTTTTCCTTGCACAGTGATCTGCCAACAGGTTGCCAAAAAGGTTTGTCTCTAAAGGAGCGTTCTGGCTCCTGTTGTTACACACCTTAATGTTTTTCAATCTGTCACACTGTCACTAATCAACCAACAGCCAATGTTTTTTTTAATTCGATTTTTTTTTAAATTCATGCCCTATTACAGCAGTCCTTACATCCAATGTTCCCACTAACATACAAATAGACAGAACTGCAGCATTGCCAGGTTTAGTCCTCTAGGCTTATTTTCTGAAATACGGAGTGTACCCATCACCAGTGTTGGGTGTAACGCAGTAATGTAACGCGTTACATTGTCTACAGTCAGTAATCACAATTGAAATATGGCGTTACTTGCATTACATTAGTTCTTCAATTATTATGTATAAATAACGAGTAATGTGTAATATATTAAATGTTTTGAGTAACTTCCCCAACACTGCCCATCTTTCCCAAAGCACTAAGTCATCAAGTCTTTGTGCATGTGCAGAAAAGTGCTTTTTTAAGCCATTTCTCTGTTATTGCAGATTGGATGCAGCAGAGAGACTCTGCTCAGCTGTGTCCTTGGACATCGGCACAGTGAAGTACAGGAGCAGTGGATCGTCCACCTCACTAAACATAGCTGCTTCACCTTCCACTGCTGCATAACATACAGTATGCTAGCAAAAACAGCACTCAGGATGTGAACTTTGGCAATTTTTTGTTGTTTTTTGTTGGATGTCGCATTACTTTAATTTCATTTGAATTATACAATGATTGAGTATGATTGAATTTACAATTCTATTACTGTAACACCTGATAGCCGGGGGACAAAAAACTCTCGTTGTCCCCCCGATTCTGGTGACAGGCCCACCACACTACTAAAACCATCCAGTGTGCTGGCTCAAGGTGTTTGTATACTAATTATTCAATGTACTAAATAAATTATAAATATGAATAATATTTGATGATTATCCACTCTTTTTCTTGTCTTATGTCCGGGCCAATACACTAAATTAATTTGTATCACGACTCTTGACGCAAAAAAAAATGACTGGACCTTGGATCTATAGTGACATACCTGTAAAATTAACTAATATACTTGACCTTCTGAGATAATTCATTCATAATTCATCAAAATTTGACAGACACAGAAACCAATTATACCCTATTAGAAATTGTTCGTGTGGGTTGTGTTCTGAATGCTCATAATAAGAGAGCATTCAAGGAAGTTTCAGGCATTGCTCATAAATAATAAAAGGCTTAAATTGGTGCCAGGACACGCTGATGCTCGGAGCGCCAATTTATGAATGCACCTGATGTTCAGCCTTGTGCCTGGAGGTGCTAACTTAAGTCAAAGGCAGGTTTAAATAAGGACAATACATCAAACGCTGATGATGTCAAACATGCATATGGTCCATTGATGCCATCGGGTTTGACTTTACCATTGACTGTCATTCCTTACAGTCTAAGGCCCCAGCTGTGTCTGTCTGCTCCTGCTTTTCAAGAGCTGCTTCATGTTATTATTAGAGCACATATGAGACAGAGACACAGATGCCACCTGAGGCATGATGAAAGATTCCAGAGATGTGTCATTATGCAAAATTATTCACATATGCAGATAAGTTGTATCTGGGCTGTAATTGCGCTCGACTGAAAACACAGGTATTTCATATTTAATTACAGACAGAGACTTGCTGTACTAGTGTGTGTGTGTGTCTGCCAATAAATACCATATGTAGTCTGCCAGTGTCTGTATGAGCGTGTGTTGTGTCCATGTACATGTGAATGTGTTCACATGCAGGGGTCAAATTAGTGTGTTCTGGGCTGCAGAGACTGCCACACATTCTGCCTTTTTAACCTATTTCCATCTGAGTCAAATTATGAGCTGCTGTGATGAAATTCACATAAGTTAGATCAGCTGTGATTTCAATTTTTACCTTAATTTTCAGTGTGATTTTGAATCTAGCCCTCAATGGGTTGATGATTTCGGTTTCCATTGACTGTTGTTGCGTCATTTTGTTCTCAACCAATTATACAATACATCAGTAAAGAATTTGAATAATTCATTCACCATGATCCGACGTGTGATTTAAGTGTTCCCTCAATTTTTTTGAGCAGTGTATTTCCAGTCTCTTTGAAGCATCATTATTAGTGTTCTCAGACCTTCAGATTCATGTCATTCAGTCATGCAACTCTTTCTAAATATGTTTGATATCCAAAAAGCCGGTTTACTAATTAGTAATTCAGATAACTTTGGTGATTAAAATGTAGAACATCCTGAAATTTCTCAGCAAAATTCCAGACAATCCACAAAACCCAGGAAATATGCTTTGTGGACCAGGCCTCAGTTGCTGTGGACCGAGCTGACACAAGCCTAAAAGTTTATTACAACTTATCTTTTAGTTTTGTAGGTTAAGCCACCGGTTCTATCAGTTATGATAACACTGTACTCAACATGAGAATTATTATTTAACTATTTAGAAGGGTGTACCATAGGCTCTATTTTAGGACCTTTACTTTCCTCTATTGTTGTTAATGATCTTCCACAAATTTGTTCTAACCATTTTGTTCACTTATATGCAGATGACACTTGCATGTACGCGTCTCTAACTCTGATATAACTCAAATTCAAAGCTATCTGCAATTTAGATTGTCATTTTTCATAAATAACACTCTATCAGCCAGTTCATTATTCTTAACATGTGAAAGATAAATTGTTTCACAGTTTTGATTTCTTATTACATAACATGATATCAATTATGAGAACTTTGAATGTAGCTTAAAATCGTATCTGTAGATTTGTTTTGGTGTCCTCATCACACACATTGTTTCATGTAGGATACACTTAATGGTCAAGAAAATATTTTCATTAGTTGCTTTTTCTAATGCATCAACTTAGACTATCTTTGCACATTTACAGCTTCTAGTTCCATTCATTCTATACTCACAGGCTTTCTTTTTGTGCTTATAATTTCAGAAGAGATTCTGAGATGTGCTTTCAAATCCAAAGCACCATCAGACTGGAATCATTTGCCAAACGCGCACAGATCTATTACTTCTTTTCATCACTTCAGGTGTTCTTGTTCTTGTGACTTCCATTATTGTTTTTGTTCCCAATTTTTTTCTTCCTTCACAGCTTTTTAAGATAATAAGAAAAATGAGTGCTATTTACACAATTATTTGAAGGTTGCTATTTTTTTCCATGTCTTTTTAGTTTTGTGCAGATGATGGTTTTAATAGAGACATTGTAGTTTGGGATTGTAGGAAAACCTTGTTTGTTTATACATGTTTCTATTGATGTAGTTATATTGATTACATTGTGTTGTTTATTTCATTACAATTATTGTTTAATGAGCTGTTAATTAATGATTTCTAAGGGCTTGAGGCTTATCAGCCTATCCTTAACACACAGACAAACAGATGTCAGTCAGAGGTTAGCTACCAGTTTATTTGCGACGTCAAAACAAAAGTAAACGTTGTAGTAATGTATAATCCTGTATTATATAGGAAAATGGAGTACAGTGGACCTGTAGATATGGTGGAAAGTCGAGAACTGAGGTTGTGTGCTATTTTAACAAACCACCAGGATATGAAGCCTGGATTTACAGATGCACTCATACAAATATGGAGGGAGAACAAGAGCTTACTGGAAACTTGAAACACATGGGTAATTGTTAAGTGCTTTAGATTGAAGTACATGGTCACTGTAAGACCTGTATCCATGGCGACTCAGTCACACGCTGCAGTGCCAGGATGTTGACAATTGCTTCCTTGTCTGAACACCCCCTTTCTTCCTAGCTTCTTATCAGGGACAGAGTCCAAACAGTGTAATCAACCCCTATTACTGTCCTCTGACTGCTGCACAGAACACCAGCTATGATTTCCAGCCATTGAAGGCCAATGTTACATTATCTGAAATTGGGTTACTTATCACCATCAGCCATGTGTAGAAACTGCACTGTGTGTGTGGTCTGTGTGATTGTGTGTTATCCTTGTTAAATTACGAATGAAGGCATTTGGTGTTAATGCCTTAAAACTAATTTGATAAATAACTTGATGAGTGAGGGGAAAGATACTTCACTATATAAGTCACTTGTCTGCAGGGGTTATCAATAACTATTCTCCTGTGTAAGAAGCTGTTTAACTGAATAACATGGCAGTCTTTTTCCAGGTTCTCCTACAGTTACTGATATTTTACAAAGAATACCAACATGTTTGAGGTCTGTAAAGGAAGCTTCTAGTTTGCATTGTTTTCTGTGTGTATTTTTATTTATTTTTTATGTTGTTTTTGAGGTTTAAAATCAATCTGCACTTTAAACTGCATCACCGCATAACAGTGGGACTATGACTACAATAGAAGTCACTGTGATTGATTAAGCCTACTCTAGCTGCGTTCTCCACATTGATTTTAACCCTGTTGTGGAATTAATGGCAACCAGTGGCCACTTGAAAAGAGGGAGAAAACATTCAGAGACAGCATGCGTTGGAAAAATGACTAGCAGCAATATACAGAAATAAATGTTCTTTAAAGTTGGGCAAAAATGCATTAAATTCATATTTTATGTGTTTTGAGAGAGTGATCAGCAGTCTGAGAATCCTCAAACCAATATCAGTGCTATTGCCAAGATAGAAGGTGATGATGCCATCTTGTCAGATGTTCAATGTGTTTTTGCTGAGCTCAAAGAAGAAACTGTCCAAACTGTCCTGCCCTCTTCCCTACAACTCCAAGCAGAGGAAACTGCAGTGATCATATTGTTGGAGAAGCTACAAGAGTTCTGCATGAAGCCAATATGTGCAGCAGCATACAAAGTATGAAGAGACCAACAGCGCTTACACTGTTATTACTGCCATGTCTCACCACCTGGGTCTTGATGAAGGTAACGTTCTTGGCAGTCTGGCAAAATACTGTACAGTACCAGGCAAGGCCTTTGGGAGGGAGATGGGATATGGCATTCATGCCAGTAAATCCACTTTGTGGATCTGAGGGCCTTGCATCTGTAGCCTCCATCATCCTCCAAATCCCACCAACATCAGCCACCTCTGAGTGTAACTGGTCACTGTTCGGGAACACGCACACAAAGGTGCAACAGGCTCACGAAAAGCAGTAGTAGAGCAACTGGTGGCCATCTTGACAAACCTAAGGCTCTTTGAGCCTGATGCAGAACCATCCTCAACAGTGCTGGACAGTGACGCTGAAGAGGAAGACAAGTCAGATGTTGCGGAGGCAGACATGAAAGATGTTGATGAGATCCAGGAAGAAGCCTTTGAGGCATGAAAGGATTGATAAAACTGTATTAACTTCAAATTGTTAAGCAAACCTTCATTTCTACGTGCTGTATATAATCATAAACCAATGAGGAAAACTAAGAGAGTCATGAGAGTCATCTGAACATATTAATTATTGTCCTGGGACTGAAATGGCTAATTACAGAATGTAGATTATAAAATGGATTACTTACATGCTCGGGAGTCATCAAAAGAGGTGTTATCGAACAGTGTTTGGGAGTGTGTTGCAGAGAAGTCGTTCTCTGCAGGGGACTAGTGTTGCGTTCGCAGTAAATGGGAGTAAATAAGAAAAATAAATACTTACACTGATGATTAATGTGGCTGATGAGTATCAGCTAGGCTAATTAACTCACGAGTGATATCAATATTGTTCTACACTTCATTTCATTTTTGGTGGTTCACAAGTACACCCCGACCACTTAAGATTCCTCATCACTCCAGCACTAATGTAAATCCATCCATCATTTTAGTAATCTGCTTGATGCTTCCTCAACTTTACTTTATCTGTTGGCTCCATAATATATTCTTCACACTGTAAGACCGACAGTTTAATGGCTTTTTGTTAGTGTGGCTGTCTTGGATGATTTGAATATTTTAAGACTGTTATGGATTATTAGGAGCTTGGAGAGATGCAATTTTTTTTCTCTGCAGCGGGACTCTAAATTATTATCTCAACTCATCTCATCACAAACTCTTTTGGGTGGGAGAGAGAGAGAAAGAGAGAGGGGGGGGGGGGGGGACCCTCCCAAAAGAAGCTCATTTGCATCTGGTTATTTCCCTCTGGTGGAAGTTAACGGATTACCATGGCAGCCTCTGTGCATTTCAATGCGGTCTAAATCTCTCTCTCTTATTGGATCTTTAATCAAATTTTAATTAACAATCTACTCGATGGACTCCCTAATTAACACTCAAAAAGTGTGTTTGCACTTCCTTGTCTTTAACAGCGTTTTTAGGCCAATTCACTGAACTGTAATCTAATTACACTATCTAAACAGAGAAGCTGTTACTATTGCATCATGCTGTTATCTGCTCTGTTCAGTCAGAAATGGGACAATAACACATTTCATGCATTCGTCCTTGGTATTATTACTGTATGTTTGTAATTGTTATTGTTAATTTCAGGGTTCATAGTACACATACGCATGATTTAATGTGAAAAACTACAGCGGCAAACAGAAGCTCATCTTGAGAGTGCTTTATTCAGCATATTTTTAAAAGCATCCTAGTCAGAGGATTCTTTCAATGGTGTTGAAAGCTCTGGAAAGGAGGAGCTAGGTGGACCTTGTCAACACATTCTCAGACAGTCCTTCTTGTGCAAGAATGGCACGTCTACTGTAATCTTGCAGTCTTTTCAGTGGCTGAATCTGTGAATGTGTTTTGCTACATAAACACTTCTTTCTGTAAAGTGTCTTCTTGACTTTCAGTGTGCGGAATCACTGCATATTACTCTACATTTGTTATGTGTATTTGTTCAGAGCGGTGTTAGAACAAGAGTGAGTACAAAGTGGTACAACGCAGTGTATATTTGTTCATCCTGTTGTCAAACAAGTTGAACACAGCTCTACAGGTTTGGTTACTCAAGGTACACTCAAATGCTGTTGATGAGTTTGGGAATGTGTTTCCTGTTTGTAATGTTTTGTCTGACCAAGTTACAAAATTTAAAAAAAGAGGATGTTTTATTCAGCCAAGTAACACACAGTAACAGAAGGGAACCAGTGACAAAAGGAATCGAACTTTCACATCCACAGGAAACCGCCACAGAAGTGTGTCTTGTCTTTTTTACTCAAACCACCATAACCAGTAAGAGGTTTGATTCTTTGTCTCCTGTGGAGAAAGTAACCAGACAGTTGAGTTGAGACAGAGAGTTGCTGAGTTAGAGTCTTCTTTTAAATTCGGCATCATATACTATAAGCAAGATATGATAATCACTTAATGAACACATAACACCTCCACACGGGTACCCTCATCTCCAACTTCTTCTGCCGGCTTGCCCTGCGTTGTCATCCCGGGTGTTAGCAGGTCTGTGCTGGCAGCAATCAGCAGTTGAGCTTCAGAATCAACTGACTTGGATTTTCTTTTTAACATCACTGTATGCTGACTACCACTTAACTTAACTTAACTTATTATATTGTCAGTATTTTAGAGACCCCTGAGTAATGGGTGTGAACTAACGGGGATGTAGAGAAGGGGGGGAAAGTGTATACTATGTCCCGTTCATTAAATTGCACTTCTGAATTCATAATCATGATGACATTACTCTGTTTGTAAAATAATTAGGCTATTTAGTATAAAGAAGTAGGCTATTTAACAATTTAGGTAGATATATCAGTCATTTGAATTGACAATTGAAACTATGATCATCATATCATCATATATGATGCAAGCTTACAATATAAATATTAGCGGCCGAAACTACAAAGCGACTTGTCCACAGACACTTTTCCACAGTTACTTTTCCACAATATAAACTGACTATTTATTAGTGCCACGGGTGCTACGCTCCGAGGCACTCCCCTCAGCAGTAATACTGCAGAGGGGAGTGCCTCGGGGCAAAGCCCCGAGGCATCTATTAATCTTCACCATACTTATTAGTGCCACGGGTGCTACGCTCCGAGGCACTCCCCTCAGCAGTAATACTGCAGAGGGGAGTGCCTCGGGGCGAAGCCCCGAGGCATCTCTTAATATTGCTCAAACTTAATATTATTATTATTCTTCCGCCAAATTTCGGCGCGTAACTCCTCCCACAGCTTTGAGAAAACCCCTACAATATATACATCAAAACGTGCGGCTCGATCGGGAAAGGGGTGCTATTATTCAGAATGTCCAGAATCCAATTTTTCCCAGAGTTATTCCCAAAATACCGGGAAATTTCTCCATTGAAAATGAATGGGAATTTTTTTTTAAAACCACAAAATTTCACCTTTTTTCAGAGTCACCTAGCTCTCTCATACCTGCAGGTAGAAATGTTATTCAAACTTTAAAACGGAGGAAAACTTGTGCTCTCTCCAAAACAATAAACTGTTTTTACATAACATGTAAACTTTTCAAACTATGAGCAGTCAAACGAGGAGTGGAAATCACTTTTTCTTCAAAGTTAGAGTGGAAGCGTCAGTTAGCTTGAGTGTGAGAAGCAGTAAAATATGAACTTAATTTTTATTTTTAACTCGAGCTCACGGCCAAACCGTGAAAAGGAGACAAATAATTTTTTGTCAAAATGTAGACATAGGTGTTGGGATTCATAAAATGTGACAATGACAGGCGGGGTCTGCACAAAATTTAAACGGGGGGGCCGAGACCGGCGGCAATACCTGTCTTGCTCCCCATTGACCCTAATGTAATCGTCTTTTTTTTTCAAAAGAATCTCACTCTGTCTTCGCACTGAGCTTACGCGCTCATTTTAAGGAGTATCTGAATAAAATAAACATTGTCAGAATCTGCCGGCTTCTGTGTCTCTCACAGTGTTTTCGGTTTTTGGACAGGAGTTATGGTTTTCTCACAGTTTGCAATTGTTCGGGACCTTGTCAGAAGCAAAATTCTGAGGCATTTTGAGAATTTTTTCCAAGCAGATTCTCAAATCACCGTAGCAACCGTAGAACCTCTGCTGTCCTTGACAGCCTGTTGCTGGGCGGAAACTGACCTACTTTTCTGTGATTGGCTGATTCCTGTCTGTCTATTTTGTCAGTTAACCAAGCTGGCTCTCAGCAATAGCATCCATGTTTAGGATAGAGGTGGTGACTTTGATTAACAGTTGACACTCTGTAGGGGGCGGGGCTTCCGCGGACTCGGCGGGAACGCCCACAGCGGCCATGTTTAGGGTAGAGGTAGTGACTTTGATTGACAGGTGACACTGGGAAGGGGGCGGGGCTTCAGCAAATTTGGCGGGAACGCCCACAGAGATAGAGGCGGATTTTTACACAACTTTGAAGCCTAATTTCACATATTTAGCCATTTTTTTAATCATTCACATTTGGCAGGGTGGTTAACAACACACTCTTCTGTGGCATGTCAAACTCAGAACACATATTTATTCTTTCTTTACAGGGACTTTAATTAGTTTAAATAAATATTATTTATGCTTAAATATGATTAACTGGAATATTGGAATTGAAATACTGGAATATTTCCAGTCAATTTCCAAAAAGAATTCCAGTCATAAAAAACTATAATAAAATCTACTCTCTTAATGATAAGATTTACTTAATAATTTCATAACAGTGATGTTCTTGTCTTTGAAAAAAATAAAGTAGACTTTTATTAATTAGTTTAAATAAATATTATTCATGCTTAAATATAATGAACATTTACTTAATATTTCAGGGATGTTAAGTTGAGAATAAAGTACATTACACTTGATATTGACTAGTAAGATGTACTTAATACTCGAAACCAGAATATGATCAGGGTGACTTTTGAACACTGGAAATAAATCATGTACTCGTTCCGGCAGCAGTCCCGTGGCACTCAAAATTTCCCTGGAATTTTCTAGTTATTATTATTCTTCCGCCAAATTTCGGCGCGTAACTCCTCCCACAGCTTTGAGAAAACCCCTACAATATATACATCAAAACGTGCGGCTCGATCGGGAAAGGGGTGCTATTATTCAGAATGTCCAGATTCCAATTTTTCCCAGAGTTATTCCCAAAATACCGGGAAATTTCTCCATTGAAAATGAATGGGAATTTTTTTTAAAAACCACAAAATTTCACCTTTTTTCAGAGTCACCTAGCTCTCTCATACCTGTACGTAGAAATGTGATTCAAACTTTAAAACGGAGGTAAACTTGTGCTCTCTCCAAAACACCAAACAGTTTTTACATAACATGTAAACTTTTCAAACTATGAGCAGTCAAACGAGGAGTGTAAATCACTTTTTCTTCAAAGTTAGAGTGGAAGCGTCAGTTAGCTTGAGTGTGAGAAGCAGTAAAATATGAACTTAATTTTTATTTTTAACTCGAGCTCACGGCCAAACCGTGAAAAGGAGACAAATAATTTTTTGTCAAAATGTAGACATAGGCGTTGGGATTCATAAAATGTGACATTGATAGGCGGGGTCTGCACAAAATTTAAACGGGGGGGCCGAGTCCGGCGGCAATACCTGTCTCGCTCCCAATTGACTGTAATGTAATCGTCTGTTTTTTTTCAAAAGAATCTCACTCTGTCTTCGCACTGAGCTTACGCGCTCATTTTAAGGAATATTTGAATAAAATAAACACTCTCAGAATCTGCCGGCTTCTGTGTCTCTCACAGTGTTTTCGGTATTTGGACAGGAGTTACGGTTTTCTAACAGTTTGGAATTGTTCGGGACCTTGTCAGAAGCCAAATTCTGAGGCATTTTGAGAATTTTTTCCAAGCAGATTCTCAAATCACCGTAGCAACCGTAGAACCTCTGCTGACCTTGACAGCCTGTTGCTGGGCGGAAACTGACCTACTTTTCTGTGATTGGCTAATTCCTGTCTGTCTATTTTGTCAGTTAACCAAGCTAGCTCTCAGCAATAGCATCCATGTTTAGGGTAGAGGTGGTGACTTTGATTAACAGTTGACACTCTGTAGGGGGCGGGGCTTCCGCAGACTCGGTGGGAACGCCCACAGAGGTGGTGACTTTGATTGACAGGTGACACTGGTTAGTGGGCGGGGCTTCCATGGCTGATTTTTACACAACTTTGAAGCCCAATTTCACATATTTGGCAATTTTTTTAATCATTCACATTTGGCAGGGTGGTTAACAACACACTCTACTGTGGCATGTCAAACTCAGAACACATATTTATTCTTTCTTTACAGCGACTTTAATTAGTTTATTTAAATAAATATTATTTATGCTTAAATATGATTACCTGGAATATTGGAATTGAAATACTGGAATATTTCCAGTCAATTTCCAAGAAGAATTCCAGTCATAAAAAACTATAATAAAATCTACTCTCTTCATGATAAGATTTACTTATTAATTTCATAACAGTGATGTTCCTGTCTGTGAAAAAAATTAAAGTACACTTTTATTAATTAGTTTAAATAAATATTATTTATGCTTATATAAGATTAACATTTACTTAATATTTTCAGGGATGTTAAGTTGAGAATAAATTACATTACACTTGATACTGACTAGTAAGATGTACTTAATACTCGAAACCAGAATATGATCAGGGTGACTTTTGAACACTGGAAATAAATCGTGTACTCGTTCCGGCAGCAGTCCCGTGGCACTCAAAATTTTCCTGGAATTTTCTAGTTATTCTTCTTCTTTTTATTCTTCCGCCAAATTTCGGCGCGTAACTCCTCCCACAGCTTTGAGAAAACCCCAACAATATATACATCAAAACGTGCGGCTCGATCGGGAGATGGGTGCTATTATTCAGAATGTCCAGAATCCAATTTTTCCCAGAGTTATTCCCAAAATACCGGGAAATTTCTCCATCGAAAATGAATGGGAATTTTTTTTTAAAACCACAAAATTTCACCTTTTTTCAGAGTCACCTAGCTCTCTCATACCTGCACGTAGAAATGTGATTCAAACTTTAAAACGGAGGAAAACTTGTGCTCTCTCCAAAACACCAAATTGTTTTTACATAACATGTAAACTTTTCAAACTATGAGCAGTCAAATGAGGAGTGGAAATCACTTTTTCTTCAAAGTTAGAGTGGAAGCGTCAGTTAGCTTGAGTGTGAGAAGCAGTAAAATATGAACTTAATTTTTATTTTTATCTCGAGCTCACGGCCCAACCGTGACAAGGAGACAAATAATTTTTTGTCAAAATGTAGACATAGGTGTTGGGATTCATAAAATGTGACATTGACAGGCGGGGTCTGCACAAAATTTAAACGGGGGGGCCGAGACCGGCGGCAATACCTGTCTTGCTCCCCATTGACTGTAATGTAATTGTCTGTTTTTTTTCAAAAGAATCTCACTCTGTCTTTGCACTGAGCTTACGCGCTATCTGAATAAAATAAAAACTGTCAGAATCTGCCGGCTTCTGTGTCTCTCACGGTGTTTTCGGTTTTTGGACAGGAGTTACGGTTTTCTCACAGTTTGCAATTGTTCGGGACCTTGTCAGAAGCCAAATTCTGAGGCATTTTGAGAATTTTTTCCAAGCAGATTCTCAAATCACCGTAGCAACCGTAGAACCTCTGCTGTCCTTGACAGCCTGTTGCTGGGCGGAAACTGACCTACTTTTCTGTGATTGGCTGATTCCTGTCTGTCTATTTTGTCAGTTAACCAAGCTGGCTCTCAGCAATAGCATCCATGTTTAGGGTAGAGGTGGTGACTTTGATTAACAGTTGACACTCTGTAGGGGGCGGGGCTTCAGCTGACTCGGTGGGAACGCCCACAGAGGTGGTGACTTTGATTGACAGGTGACGCTGGGTAGTGGGCGGGGCTTCCACGGCTGATTTTTACACAACTTTGAAGTCCAATTTCACATATATGGCAATTTTTTTAATCATTCACATTTGGCAGGGTGGTTAACAACACACTTTTCTGTGGCATGTCAAACTCAGAACACATATTTATTCTTTCTTTACAGGGACTTTAATTAGTTTAAATAAATATTATTTATGCTTAAATATTGGAATTGAAATACTGGAATATTTCCAGTCAATTTCCAAGAAGAATTCCAGTCATAAAAAACTATAATAAAATCTACTCTCTTCATGATAAGATTTACTTATTCATTTCATAACAGTGATGTTCATGTCTGTGAAAAAAATTAAAGTAGACTTTTATTAATTAGTTTAAAAAATATTATTTATGTTTAAATATGATGAACATTTACTTAATATTTCCGGGATGTTAAGTTGCGAATAAAGTACATTACACTTGATACTGACTAGTAAGATGTACTTAATACTCAAAACCAGAATATGATCAGGGTGACTTTTGAACACTGGAAATAAATCGTGTACTCGTTCCGGCAGCAGTCCCGTGGCACTCAAAATTTCCCTGGAATTTTCTAGTTAATAACTGTTATTCATTTAATTGAAATATTGCTTATAGAAGTAATAGTTTAACTCCCTGGCTGATGACATAATTCATGCTCAGTCATTTTTGTTTTTATTTCTGTGATGCTGCGCGCAACAGCTGAGACAGCGTTCACAGCACAGGTCATTTTTCCTCATTCTTTGTCTTTCTCAGGACCTTTAATTCCACCACTAACACTAAATTATAATATGTGTTTCTGTTGATCTATTTCTGAGAGCGGGACCTCAGTCTGAGAGCTCGTAAAGTTCTTATTCTTAGACTTTAGTGCCATTTTCATGAATGGAGCTTCTCCACAACCTGCCGGTCGTCTGACCTTATTTGGTATTTTGGGGGCGTCATTCATGTTAATTTACTATTCTCGGGAACAGGCGTTCATTTAGAACAGGTGGGATTCATCATGTTTACGAAGGTCATTTACGACTGTTTCCTGGTGATACGAGTGTTTGGTGAATCCGACGTGGCACACTCGTAAATTCCACCTCACGAGAAAAGTACGACAGATTTAAGAAGAAAAATACGAACATATTCTTGCATCTGGCGCAATGACTTATTCACTGTATATCAACCTGAAACCAGCAGAAGTGCTGTCCTTGTCTCTCAAATTAAAACAACTAAAAAGGCTTATTATATGTTTTCATGACACTAAGGGTGCAATGATTAGTCGACGTTGTCGACAAAAAACGATGACAAAATTAGTCGCCAACGAATTGTCGGTTACGTCATCACAGGTCTTTTTCATGCTGTGGATCTGAACAACATCGTTTTTGTACGGAGTGAGTCATCTCGCTTTCTACCTATCTCTGCTGATAGTTGAACATATCAGTTTGGGATTTATACTGATGTGTGAGGACCAGCCGTGCCACAGAGGCATACCTTGGAGTGTCCTTACATTTCATCACTGAGGATTGACAAATGAAGACTTTAAACCTTGCCACCATGCCTCTGGAGGAGAGGCATACTGCTGCAAACATCATGACATGGATGGAGGAGCATGGATGGAACATTTTGCCTGCTAAAATAAAAGCAGTAGTTCATGACAACAGGGCCAATATGGTGGCAGCAATGCGAATGCTGGAAGAAAAACATGGTTGGACCTCTGTCCGTTGCACTGGGCACACACTCCAGCTCATAGTTAACGCTGCCCTCAAAGAGCACAGCATCAGCAGAGCTGTAGGTGCCGCAAGACGTTTAGTGGAACACTTCAGGAGAAGCGACCTGGCAAATACTAAACTGAAGCTGAAACAGCAGCAAATGAACACAGCACAGCACAAGCTGATCCAGGATGTAAGTACAAGATGGAACAGTACATACTACATGGTAGAGAGACTCCTGGAACAGCGCTGGCCAGTCACTGCAACTCTATCTGATCCAGAAGTAACTTTAAGGGGCAAACATCACTTTGACCTGAAGCCAGATCAATGGGAGCTGCTTGAAGAGCTGGTGAAATGGCTGCAACCTTTTGAATGTGCTACTGTGTACCTCAGTGGACATGACTACGCAACTGCATCATGTCTTCCACAGCTGGTCAAAGGGCTGCAACGGTACAGCAAACCCGCTTTGAGACCAGCCCAGGAAAGGCCTTTCTCCTTAGTGCGGGGTTAGGGATCACTGAGAGATGGGGGAGCCTGAACACCATCTCAACAGAGAGAGACAACCCACTTGTTCTTGCAGCTTCCCTTGACCCAAGATTTCGGAAGCTTAAGTTTGTGGCAGCCGGAGATGGCACAAGAGTGAAAGGGACAGTTGAAGTCCTTGCTATCAAAAAAGCAAAGGAGACTGGGATTCATGGGTATGACTCTGTGCAACAACAGAAGAAGGTCAGTGTTCCAGGGGAAAAATCACCTCTGGATAACCTCCTTCAATCTGACCCTGAGAGTCTGAATGAGGAGGAGGAGGAAACCCAGGCAGACCAAAAGATCAAAATGGTGAGGAATGAAGTTCAGATGTATTTTGCAGAGCCAGCAATATCCAAAAAGTAAGATCCTATCATATGGTGGAGGGAAAATGAGGCATGTTTTCCAACACTATCAAAGCTGGCAAGATCTCTTCTGTGCATTCCTTCAACATCCACCCCATCAGAGCAAATCTTCTCAGAAGAGAGCAAGCCTGACAGGAGACCATGTTGAGATGCTGACTTTCCTCAGTTTGAATAAACTATAATTGACATATAACCTCATGTAGTTAGAACTTACAACAGATGTTGTGCACAAAATTCATTGCAAATGCACTTTTCTTTTTATTAAGGGAAAAGTTTTTAAAGTTTTTTTTTCTTGTTGTTGATTCTAGGTGATCAGTTCAAATGTCACAATTCACAACTGTAGCATTGTTTTCCTGGGTAAACTGAGCCATGATGGTCTGTATAGCTCAGTATTAAGAGTGACTGAAGTTGTTTTGTTGTTTTGTTGTGCTTGGTTTACAGAAAAGATGGATACTTGATTTATTTTTTATATCAGCACTTTGCCAGTCCTTAGTTTTAAATGGATAAAAATGTAATAATCATTTGTATTTCCCTTTTTTTATTTCCCAGTAGTGGCTTAACCAGCAGCAAAGTTTATTAAAATACATATTTTTGAATGAAGTATCTTTATTGTCTTTATTGTTAGTTAGCACATGCTCAAAACAACCTCAAACTAAATTTAAAAGCTGGTAGCTAAATAAAGCAATTGAGTAATTGTTTGATTTATTATCCCATTAGTCGATTAATCATTTCAGTCGACTATCAAAATAGTCGTAAGTTGCAGCCCTATATGACACCATTTCATCAAATTAAATAGTATCAATGTCCTGAGACACACTTCCCCAAATATTCAGCCTAAAAACTCAGTATTTTTTATCCTACCCCAGATTCCAAATCTACTTGTGGAATTTTCTCTTCAGTGGGTTTGTGTTTGTATGTTTGGATCTGTCATTAATGCAGCTGAACAGCTAAATAGTATACACACTGTCACCTCTCTACCCCTTATTCAAATATCCAATTAACCCTCTTATTGTGTTTGCACGCAGTAAATTATCCCACTCTCTGTTTCACTTCATGCTGTTCGTACATTTTGTGTGATTGAAATGAAGAAAGTTGTTTGTGGTTCTATTGTTGTTCACACCTACAATGAATGCAGATGTTTAATTGGAGGTTGAATGAGAAAATAAATGAAATATAAAACTTGGGAGAGATACATTTGAATTTAAAGAGGACCTACTGTGCTCATTTCCAGCTCTCTCTCTCTCTATATATATATATATATATATATATATATATATATTTTTTTTTTTTTTTTTTTTTTTAACATTTTTGGACTCCACTAAGGGCAGCTTTGCACAATTCACAGTTCAAAAACATGTATCTTATACTGGCTCTTTATGCATCCCCTCAGTTCACCCTCTGTATCTAACTGGCAGTCTTAAGACCCATGTTGTTAGCATTAAATGTGGTGTCTGATCACTGCATAATTTGTTATTCTTTAGTCTCTTTATTAGTCTTATTAGTGTACCATAAAATAAAGCTCGACCACTGTTATTATTATAGCATTAAAAATGAAGTCAAGTAAGTGTTTATTTTACATAAAAACATTCACTGATTCCATAAACTAGGCCTATAGCCTAATGAATGAGTCCCATGGCAAACTGACGTGCAGTCCAAGAGAGAAAGATAATGTTGCATGATAATTAACCTCTCCTACACATTTTTTATAATGTACATGATGGCTAGAAACAGGCCGTCTGCAACAGATCTGGAATGTTCACTACCGCCTACATTCTATGATTAATGGCTGCTGATGCCTGCTTGGCCTTTCTTTTATTTTATATTAGATGAGACTGAACTTTATTGTTAATGCTAAATGGTAAATGGACTGTATTTGTAGCCTTTCTAGTCTTCCGACCACTCAAAGTGCCTTTACACTACAAGCCACATTCACCCATTCACACACATTCATACACTAATGACAAGCTGCCATGAAAGGTGCCCAACTGCTCATCAGAAGGATCTAATCATTCACACAATTTAATGTTCGGTATGTTGCCCAAGGACACTTCAATATGGGAACTGGAGGAGCCGGGGATCGATCCGCCGATCTTACGACCTGCTCCTCAGCCTTAACTGCCCCATACTGTCACACTTTCATTGAGTTAACAGTAATCGCAACAACTGAAACAAGCAATATCTGTAATTTTTGGCAACTGAAACAACTTGGTTAAAATGAAAGAAAAGCCAACTTCATGATTAAAAGAAGGAGATGGAAATAGAACTGTGTAAGATCCAACATGACCTCCATGAACGTTCACTTCAGTCTGGGTCCCTCACTATGTAAGACATTTGGGAATAAGAATCGTTGTGTTTTTGTTACCTTATAATGAGCTCTTTATACATCTTCCACAGAGCCCACCATGTTGCACTGCCATGTTTTTACAGTAGACCAGAAAGGACAAACCAAACACTGAGTCTAGAAAGGCCTTTCGCATTTCTTGCAAGGTTTGTGGCCACAAAGGGTTCTCCTACATGCTTGGCAATCTGCATCCTCACCACTAGATGCCACTAAATCCTACACACAGCAGCTTTAAGCAAGTAACAAGTCTTGCGGTTTTTCTGGTGATGATAGTCGTCCACAATTTCTAAACACCCACTGGTTCCAAATGCGGAATACAGATACTGAACAGACACAGAGAACCCAGTTTTAAGGGTACACACTGATATTGTGTATAGTTATGTGTGTGCACAAACACATAACACAAATAAATATACACAAAAGAAGTGCACGTGTACCTCACACTGCCAAATGTAGGTTTCATCCTCTACGTTACACCTTTCTACCGAGAGAACAAGTTGTTTTTTCTTTGTTTTCTTCACCTCAGGGGCAGCCGGTTTATGATCAATCAGAACTGGTTCTTAGAGGAAATCAAATCTTTATATTTCTTCCAAATGGCAGACGTAGTTTTATCATGAATGGAAATGTTTCCAAACTTTGACACTGTAACAAATCTGTTATTTTTTAATATAAATAAAAATATAAATAATCTAAAATAAAAAATATTATTAAAAAAAGAAAACTGTGGGGAGAACAGCTGGTAATGTTTTTGTTACTGAGCAGCACACCAGAGGAGCTGGGGGCGTTGCATAATCGCATCATCTCCATCAGCTCTCACATGTGTCACCCTCGCCGTTCCACTATAGCTTATCTTCTCTTCTTTAAAGCATGTTGCGTTGATTTAAAAAAAAAAATAGGACAAGTCACACATACAATCATAGGTGTGAAGGACCAATGAAATGCCGCAGTGAATCAGCGATGATGTAATCTCGTAATTTTTCATTCAAAAGGTCACCGATTTAAATACGCGTCGATTCCCACGTTCAAAACAGTTGCGCAACATTTGAACGTAAAAGGCCACACACCATTCACAACATACATAACATCAGCTGACTTTCACCTCTGCAGTACTTACTAGTACCCCCTACACACATACACACACACACACTCTCACACACACGTTATGGAGTGGTGATAATTGCCTCAGTCCAACAATGACAAAGATTTAATTCCTTTCCCTCCTCATTTCTCCACGCTGCCGTCCTCGTTTTTTTGCCCCCCAACCAATTAACATAATTGGCAGGGCCATCATTACCCATCCGCACACTGATGAGTCCTCGCAGCTGACTGTGGAAAAGTCACACAGTGGCAGTGAAGGCGGCGCCCTGCCAAAATGTCACCCCTGTCAGAGCGCTGTCACAGAGGATCTCTGTGTTAGAGCGCTACTCCACAGTGAAGTCTGCTTTAAATTGAGTTTAAACACAACGGACCAATGATTTAACATTTGACCGAGTCCACAAACCTCTGCATGGATTTATTAAAAAAAAAAAAAAATCAGAACTCAGTATAAGCCCCATTTTCACAGCTCTATGTGGGGACCTTAGTGAAAGAACTAATTAAATATAACTTATTAGCCACCACCCTCTGGGTTTTGTGACATGCATTCCCAGTGAACAGTAAAATTCAATTTGGGTCCTATCAAATAAGACAAAAAGAAAACATCCGCCAAAAAGCCGTAATTAGTGGCTTTAATTTGGGGATTCATTTGCTTTGGAATATTTTCTGTAAAGACTGCAGACACATTGGGCTCTAGTTTGTATTGCAGTCAAGTGCGTTGGCTTTGGCAGATTGGTGGCCAGCCTGGCTAGGCGCACGCTGATCTGGGATGAGCTGGATGCTGCGACAATCATGACCAATCACAATCGCTACTTTCATCTGCTTTAAACACAGAGCTTCCCCTGCCATGATGCTCTGACAGTTTGAATCTCGTGGAGAATTTTCCTCAGAGGAAACTTGTTGCTGTCCAGGACTTAAAAGTTTAAATATAAATACAGCAGCTAAATACGCTGCCAAGAACAGAGGATTCTCTTTAAGTCACTTTTCTGGACACGCTGATGATCCATTAATCACCATGTTTTCCGTGTGTAATAGTTCACAGTTTTATTTGGCATCACAATGATCCATACAGTAACCATCTGCAGTTAAATACCTCCATAGTGTCTTATATTAAATAAAAGTATAATTTAAAATGGGCTTTATTATTTGGAAGGTCTTATTTTTTTAGACATTATTTTAAAGTTTAATAAAAGTAGGTACTGTGGAAATTGAACTATATTTTCATGGATTGATTGCTGTTGTGCCTGGAAACCAGTTTGATGAGAGTGTTGAGAGTTACCATGACAGTAAGGTAAAAAGCTGAAAGATGCTCCAGTACAGAGCTGAGGGGAACTGCTGGTGACAGCTGAGTAGCACAACTTTTGTGGTCATCATCCAGTTTCAGATCAGCATCACATTTCCATGCTTCCTCGTCCCCCTGCGGTTGTCATCAGGTTTTCAATGGTCTTCTTGGCAAATGTGAAAAGGAAAATAAGTTGATTAGAGCCATTCAAAGCTTCCTGGACTCCTGCTGATGTTTTTTTTCGAAAAACTGCTCGAATAAAAGGTCTCAGAAATGTATGGAGAATGAAGTGATACAGAAATGAGATGAGAGAGTGGATGCGGAGCAGAATGGATTGCAATATAAAAAAAGGAGAATAATTCTAAATGTCAAGCCCATCAGCGTATTGAATGTCCTAGACTGTATGGCCAAAAGTACAGAAGGGTAACAAAAGAAAAACTGGTACAGATCTGACTGCTTGACCAGTCAGATCTGTCCAGGTTAAAAACACTTCTCTTCTCCTGTGCTTATGATTGAGCTCTTTTAAAGCACTTTTAATCTTTCATTTGCACTCTATGTTGGGGACATTTTGCTTGCATGGTGTGGGTCCTTTTAACCCCTCAGATGGAAAGGTCACTGCAAATCAATACAAAGTTATGATACATTTCTATCCTGATGGGAGTGGTATCTTTCAGGATGACAATGCCCCCCATCCATAGGGCCCAAGGGGTCACTGAATGGTTTGATAAGTATGGAAATAATGTGAATCATATGCTATGGCCTTCACAGTAACCACATCTAAACCCAATTGAACACCAATGGGAGATTTTGGTGTTCTCCACCACAATCATCAACACCGAATGAGGGAATATAAGAATGTTTTTTATCCCTCCAGTAGAGTTCACAAACTGTAGAACCAATGACCAGGCTCATTAAAGCTGTTCTGGTGACGCAACATGTTGGTTTTTCCTTTAATGTGTCACCTATCTGTATGTCTGTGTACTTTTGGTCACAAGCACAATCATCATAAAGATTACTAAAGGTATAATAGGTACAATTACAACAATTGCTGAATGTAAATGAATATAGACAGTGCTTACTACTTACTGTAATTACTGGTAGGATTTTACACACATAAAACAGGTGATGTATGAATAAAGAAGTATGCAATGTTACAGAATTGAACTTCCTAACAGTATTTAAGAAACAACCAACCAGCTCCAACCTTAAATGCTGCATAACTTTGTCAAATAAGATAAGGTTTGCAATGGTTGGCTAAATTAATATATATGAATTTACTGAAACTTTAAAGATAAGAATCCATTAATAGAGAAAAGGTGTACTTTTACTTTGTTAAAATTGTGAATGCAGTACTTTAACTTTTAATGGAATATTTTTACATAGTGGTATTGCTAATTTTAGATGCTGAAAACTTCCAATGTTCTCAAGCACTGCCGAGGAATTGCTGATCAGTGCAAAAGCAATGTGCTATGTTCCTGTTAACAGTTTGCTGAAGGCACTTTTCCCAGTTTCTATGACTGAATAAAGTTCAAATCTGAAAGAAAATGTAATTATTGACTCATAAAACAGGAAGCAAATCTTTGTGCACGATAGGATTCAGCTTTCACGCCAACTGAACAGCTGGACATATTTGCAGATTTGATTCAATCACATTTTCCTTTGTGTGTCATTCTAGTTTTATTCTGCTTCAGGGAACCTCAAACAACACTATAATAGTTTATTGAAAAGCTAAATTTAATAATTAATCAGTTGACGTCATGTTACACGGATAACATAATCATCATGTTTCAGTCATTTGTGTTTCACAGGGTTGGGTTGTGTTGAAGGGCTTCAATCCTGCTGTGTTAGGTGTTCTTTTTATGGGATCTGTGATGGTGCGACACATCGTTTGCTTAATCAGTGGCAGCAGTGTAATTAGTGACAACAGGTGCGCATCATTAAGCACTCTTAAGCAATGAGTGAGTGGGTTCTGTCAAGTTGAGGGAGAAAGTGAAAACTCTTCTGTGGTAAATGACACTCTGTTACAGTCATTTCACTCATGACTGTACGTGTGTGTGATTGTTGGCAGTAACAGAAAAATCCTACATAACTGATACTCTATATGTTGTATGTTATCTATATCTGAGTAGATGGTACACTCCAAGGGCAGTCTCTGCTCCAAACTGATATAAGGGGTAGTAAGAGGCAGTAGGTTATAGTTGTTCATTTATGTTTTCATCAAATTAATTAATCATTTTTTGATGACATTTTCCAGATAATATTTGTGTTAATAAATGTCTCCTACCTACCGATCTGCTTCCTCAAAATCCCCTTTAAAGTTTTCAAGTGCCAAACAGTATCCTTTGCCTTTTATATCAGGTGTTGGTGCTACAGTATTTGTTCACATATTACAGTTACAGTACAGTTATGTTCACATTTCTGCCCATTCTGTCTTGGACAAAGCAAAACGGCCCAAGGACAGAAGTGTAAAAAGGAAAATTCTTTATTTAATAAAGTTGAAAACTTGATAACAATAGATCCTGATATAACAGAGAGTAGAAAAAGTAGCCTGCAAAAATAAGGGGCCAAAACTCAAAGTGCGTTTAAACAATAAAGCAACTAACACAACAAGCCCATGACATTTCATAGCTTACATTTCATATTGGTCACCTCCACTTCCTGTGGGCTTTTATTTCCTGGTCTTTAGCCAGAGGAGCTCGTTAATAGAATAAAGGTATTAATCACCATGACAAAATGTCAACTAGAATGTCTGCACCCAATCTTACAACCTTAAATGTCAGAAATTGAATAAAATATGTAATATGAAACTATAACTGGATTACTTATAGTGTCTTTTTCTGGGGGGGGGGGTGCATAATGTGACCTAATGTCAAGACTGGTGTGGCTGCCACAGTGCTAAAAGGTTTCTATCAAACATGACTGCTGGCATCTCTCGAATTGAATGTGTACACTACACTATATGGACAAAAGTATTAGGACACATTTCTTCCCAGCTAGATCTTCCACAGTCAAGAATACATAATGGAAAATATGGAAGTGTTAAGGAACAGTAACAACTCAGCCATGAAGTGGCAGACCACGTAAAGTCACAACGCTCTATTGACTCAATTACTGCAGAGTTCAAAACCTCCTCTGGTATTAACGTCAGCACAACAACTTTGCCCCAGGACCTTCATGGAATGGGTTACTATGGCTGAGCACAATGCCAAGCGTCAGATGGAGTGGTGTAAAGCACGCTACCACTGGACTGTGGAGCAGTGGAATCGTGTTCTGTAGAGTGACGAATCATGCTTCTCTGTCTGGCAGTCTGATGGACCAGTCTGGGTTTGGCAGATTCCAGGAGAACGTTACCTGCATGACTAAACTGAGCCAACTGTAAAGTTTGATGGAGGAGGGTTAAATGGTATGGTGTTTTCAGGGGTTGGCTTAGGCCTCTTAGTGCCACTGCCACTGCCACTGTTCCAGCATGACTGTGCCCCAGTGCACAAAACAAGGTCCATGAAGACATGACTGGGCGAGTTTGGTGTGGAAGACCTTGACTGGCCCACACAAAATCCTGACCTAAACCCCATCGAACACCTTTGGGCTGAACTAGAACAAAAATTGCGAGCCAGGCCTTCTCATCCAACATCAGTGCCTGACCTCACAGGTGCTCTTCTGGATGAATGGGCAAAAAAATCCCACAGACACTCCCAAACTTGTTGAAAGCCTTCTCAGAAGAGTGGAAGATGTTATAGCTGCAAGAGGGGAGACCGACTCCATATTATTGCCCATGTATTTAGAATGGGATGTCATAAAAACTCCTGTATAAAGGTCAGGTGTCCCAATACTTTTGTACATATAGTTTGTTTAGTCAAATTGATTCAAGTGTCTGAAAGCAAATCCTCCATTGGTCTGGTAAACTCATCTTTTAAACTGCTGTAGAAACACTGACAGCAAGTGTTTAAAATGGATACATGATGGTGGCAAGTAATGTGACAATGTTATGTGTCAACATCACGATCAGGTTGAAAGGGCAGTGGAAATTTGAAAGGAGAACATACTGACTGTAGTATTATAGTTGGAGAAGCCATATTTCAATTTAGCATGTCTCCTTAATCTCTGGTAACACATGATGGTCGTTTTATGAGTTAGTACAGTAAATATATCACATATTGCTCCTTTAACAGCCATTTAACACCACACATTTGACTCTTCTTCTTCAGTCCATTGTAGAAAGCACAACATCTGGTGAGAAGCAGTTTTTCTTCAGCACTAGTTTCACAGTTAATAGCCTTCTTTCAAACTTGCTCGGGGAAGTCATTCCTCATGCAGCTTTTTCATAAACAGCATTTTGCATGCATTACAGAATTGGGGCTGGGGCGATGTAATCCAAAAATGTTAAAGATGCCGAAATGTGTTGTTTTTTTTTTCTTCCTTTTTTTCCTCTCTTCATACCGACATTAAAGCTCCTTCTCCAAAGTACAGTTTGTTTCCTGAGATGTAAACAAACCCCCAGCTTCGGAACAAATTGAAAGTAAACAGATTTGGGGGTGAAGAAAAAGTTGTAAATCATGTCGCCGCCGTTTCGCCGGAGCTCGTGTTCCCCCTGAATATCGGCGTGTGGAGGATGTTCAGTGTGGAGATACTTCAATAAAAACCTTCTGGTCTATTAATCAGCACGGAGCTCTGCTAGGGATGCGCTATAGAAACATAACCCTAACCCATTCAAAGAGAGAACACAATACAACTACAGCTGACCTTCGAAATTACATAATAGTAATAATAATAAAGCTAATTATTTAACCGTCCGCCTCCCCTGAGCCCCCCCTCCTCTAACGGTGCACTACAATCATTTCATTCCCTTGCTGTCTGTCTGTGTGGGCAGTCTGCTGATGACCTTATGAGTTTGTAATTAGTACATACATTATCTTCTGGTCCTGTGTGTGTGTGTGCGTGTGTGTGTGTGTGTGTGTGTGAGAAATACAAGTGTGATCTACAATGCAAGAAGATGTGGATCGCAGTTAGAGTGTGTGTTTACAAGAGAGATCTGAAGTGTTACAAGCACAGATGGGGTACTTCCCACTGCGTCTGTGTGTGTGTATTTGTGCGTGTGTGTGTGTGTGTGTGTGAGAGGAACAAGTGTGAAGCATTGTTCGTGCAATGTTCTCCCCACTGTGTGTGTGTGTGACTATCATTTCTTACAGCATGTTAGACACTTAACATAGATTGGTAATATCCTAAAAAGGGATGCTGTCACACTGTGCAGGGAGGAAATGCTCATTAATCAAGTGTAATGTAAGCATACATTATACAGCATGGAACTGGGACTGTGTGTGTGTGTGTGATGATGATGAGATCTGCCTCACACACACACTTCACCTCATACAACAGCAGGTAACTTAAGGTCATGACCAACCCAGTCTCTCATCAGTATGTATCATAGCTACACCTTGTTAGCTGTTTTACAATAAGACCTCTAACATCATGAGGTGCCTTTTGCCTGTTGTTTTCTATCGCCTGTGTCCATTTTCAAGTGATTCCAAGTGATTGAAGTCATTCCTTTTATGTTCAGTGGAAGCTGCAATATTTCAAGAGCATTAAAATGTGAGAAATGCGCATTATTCATGCAGTTATTACAAAGATTTTCCAGCTTTTCTATCGTTGCTATGGTGGTCGCTATGGACGCTGCTGACTAACTTTTCAATTATGTTTTATCAACAAAAAAAAAAATCTTCCGTCGCGACTTTGTCAGTCAAGCTAACATTTTTTATCAACATATTTCTATCAATTACATTTTATCACACATACCGCTTCCTGTTAACACCATGAACTCTTCAAAATAAAAGAAACATTTTTAACTTTACATCTGCGTGTTTTAAAAACGTATTTCTTACACTGTACCTTTTTAATATTTAATGCATTAGTTTTAACCCTATTTTCACCATATTTATGAATATTTAAACTTATCTAAATATCATGTTTAAATGTATGAACTAAACATTTGTATGACAATATGTGATATTTTTTGACCTGGTTAAACAATGTTAGTCTACTTTACTTTAGGTATTTTATTAATATTCTATATTTATCTATTTATCTATCTATTCTTTATCTTTTTAAAACTAGTTTTTAGTCTAGCTTTTATTCAACTCTCTTATTTCATTTTACTTTTGTTTTTAAAATCTATTTTAACCTAGCTTTTAATATATTTTTTCATCTTTTTTTCACTCTTATTTATTGTATTTTATCCTACATTTTTACATTTTTCATCATTCTTATTTTCTCTTGTGTGCTTTGGTCTAATTGTTTTCTTTATAATTTGGTCCTTCATCTCTTTTGTTCCTTTTCTGTATGTTGTCCTTGGTCTACACTTGTTCTGTCTTTTTTATCAGCTTATCAATCAACCGTGAAGCACTTTGAACTCCATTAACCTGTTTGAAAGCTGCTATATAAATGTGTTTGATTGATTGATTGATTGATTGATTGATTGATTGATTGATTCACGAGCAAGGACCACACCACCAATGAGATACGTTTGACAAATTTATTAACACGATTTGAATGAATCGTTTGTGCTCTTGATGCGGTGTGGGGAGGCCGTATGAAGGATCCGCTGCTGCGCCCGGGCCACGAGGACCCCCTTGGAACCTATGAGAAAGGATAGAAGAACAGAAAGAGGGGGCGGGGGGATGGGGGAACTCGAATACGAGAGCGAAAGAGGGGGAAGAGGGGTTAGGCTGGTTTATATAGGAGCCAGAAGGGGTGTAATTGGGGTGTTTTTCCCGCTCCTGAAACTGCGCTTCATAAGCTTCGATTGAAGCTACTGTAGGATGTACAAAACAGCAAAAGGTCTAACTGAATGCAAGACTGCTAAGAATAATACTAGTTAAAATATTAAACACTATACTCACAGGTATTGTACTGTTAACTTCTTAGATAACGTGCATCAACAATAAATAAGTAAATACCATATAAATAAAAAAATACACTAATACATAAATAAATATAAAAATACATAATGAACATTACCGATTTATCTACAACAATTTATCTGTCACTGTGTGTGTGTGTGTGTGTGTGTGTGTGTGTGTGTGTGTGTGTGTGTGTGCGTGTGTGTGTGTGTGTGTAGATAACTGCATGCGGGAGACTGAGTGTGTGTGTATTGGAAGTCTTTCCATATGACCTCCTTGCAGTCCTGCAGGTGTTTGTATTTTATCTCCTTGATCTTCTGGCTCTATGTATAGATAGATCTCGATGTCCATTGTCCCATTAATATTGTATCTCATACCACATAAAAAGATAAAGTTAACACAATCCTTTACACATCATCATCAATAGTAAACATACAATACAAAGTATAAATGTACATAACAGATTTAACAGCAAGTAAAATCCATTTACCATTTACCAGTGGTGTGTCCTCATCCTCTCTGTCTCTGAGCTGGTCGTCAACTCTCTACTTTTAGTTCTTCTTCTCTGCTGCTTTCTCCATGTGTGTTGTCGCTGTCTGCGTCTATTGTTGTGTCTCAAATCACATACTTGTGTTAATGCACTTCTGTGTAGTCCACTGTGTACTTATTTGTGTACTGTGTACATTTCAACAGGTTAGTGTTGTCTCAAACTGTTGCGCACTTACTGGAAATGACAATTAGCTAGTTAGCAAGCTAGCGTTAGCAAGCTGGCGATAGCATTCGTATTATTGTTCACGGTACCAAATCATTACAGACTGCTACATTAACCCAATAAACCTACTGATGGTTTATATGTGACAATAGTGTAGCGGAGCTAAGTGCAAAAAACACATGTATAATTTACATTTGTATAATGTGACGATGTTCACCATAGTTTACAACGTACTCTGCTGCCATTTCCTGTTTGAAAGTGGTCCCTCCACTTCTGCTACAAAGCCAAGATGACGACCGTTGAGGGCAAAAAGGTGTCTAAAGTTCCACACTCAACTTTTTGACCGTTTTGAGAGCACCATCTGAAACTTTTTGTGTTGTGAACTCTCAGCAGTGCTTTTGTTCAACTCACCATTTAAAGGAGAAAAAAAACCTTCAAATCAGAAAACTCATATTTATAAGTTCTCAGATCATCTGAAAATGACTAAAGATGACTTGATTCCTCTGATTTCTGTGTGTTCAGTGATCCAGTCACGCTCCTTTTGATTATCTCTGGAAATTAAAGCACAGAGTTGTTTTATATTCTGCACAATTAAATATAAACCTTAAAATGAAGGAAAAGCTGATTGTTTCCCAAGACTATAACAAGCTACCATTAATTTAAAAACAAAGAAATCATCAATAGACACACCAACTCAAACTAAGTTCTTTATCTTGAGAGACACAGACACTGGTGTGCCTCTTCATAGGCTGAATTTTTTTCTTGTTTAATTTTAAAATTTGATGAAATTGTAATCATTAAACATTATTGTAGACTGCAAAATGGGAATAGTAATTGAATTTTGAGAACTGTCCACAAGACAAGTAAATGTAACAGCCTACCAATTTGGGCTGTAATTTACTTCCGTTATTATCGGGGTGAAAAGTGAGTTTTTGGACAAGTTGTAGAAAATATTTTGTGTTGTTATGAACAAAACAAAAATGCATAAAAAATGAGTCAACTCAGAAAAAATAAACTTCGATCTTAACTATTCTGCTAAACTGAGGTTAACCAGACTTCATAAAACTGACTTGTGAGGATGTGTTAGAACAGTCAAGTCTCTGCGGTAGCATCCCTTCCAATTAATATCTCTAATTACATGAACTAAAACAGGCCATTTTATGCTCCGCATGTGAAAATCTCACGCTTTCTTGCTAAAAGCTCGGCACAGATATTCCTCAAGGCCTATTTACACTATAACAATGTTGCCAAAATGACAGCATCAATTTCCATCCTCTGAAAAATGGAGGCACTGCATGCTCACATAAACAATCAAAACCCAATCAGTTGAATTTCCAGCGCGGCAAATTAAGCGTGGATAGGAAATTATACCATTGTCATGCAGAATGTGCCGGTAATCATTTAAATTGAGCAGGAAAACAGAAATCAGGCACAAAAGGCCTTTAGATAGTCTGTGTGGTTGATTAGGTGTGAGAGTGCGCGCCTCGGCTCAGCGGTGGAACATTATGAATAACCGAGCTGTGCACTCGTACTGTAATAAACAGTTTTTTTTTTTCTGTGTTAATGTTTAAAAAGGAACCAGAAGGCTATACATAGCTCCCTTCCTAATTGTGAGCTGCATGTGAGCATCCTTCCTGTTTTAACAGCTACCATCCGCGTTCCTAGTCAGTACGAGCACGGGTCTGGGAATTGGAGCACACTGGCAGCGAAGAAAAGCAAAGAGAAGGAAGCACCCCAATTAAAGCTCAATGATGAAAGACGCAGAAAGCGAGGGGGTGAAGTATAGAGAAAGAGTAAATCAGAGACAAACTGCAAGAGTTAAAAGGGACCGAGAAATAAGCGAAGAACAAAGCAGGGAATGAGACCGAAACACAAGACGGAGGGAGAATGGAGAGGAAAGGATTCAGAGAAGGAAAAGGAGGAAAGGAATGAGTTCTCTGTTGGGTTTTTTTCTGATGTGGGACGGTCCAACCTCGAGTCCCTGAGATGCTACAGTTGGCAGCAGCATTCACAAATTCATCATTATTGAGGAGACAAAGTGACAGGATGATTGTGGAATAGAACAGAGGGTCCCCTCGAAAAACAGCGTCCAGATGTCGCCTTCATATTTTATCTTTTTATTTTATCTTTAATGTTTTTTTTTGGGGGGGGGGGGGTTCAGTTCAATTATTCAGTCAAGCTCATTAATAGATATGACTGCAGCGTGTAATCTCTGTGCCAGACATTTGATCTGTTCTGGCTCTGGGCGTCGTGGGGTTTTAGCGGGTATTGTTTTTCCTCTTTCATGATGGCCGGTGCTTTAGATCAGCTGCTGCCGACCTCATTATTTTATCACAGAGGGGGATTTGAGGCAAGCTTGTGTTGCCTGTTTTTCACTTTATTACCTCACTTTTCTGTGGCGGAGGCCGACTTATTCAAAAGTTAAAGTAGTTTGGTGGCGTCTGCGTGCCTAAAAAAGCTGACTGGTGGTTATGTAAGGGCCCCCACCCCTCTTTTTTTCTTTTATTCCACTGTTGCATGATGTATCACACCAGTACCAGCATTCATACACAATGTCACTGGGCTTTAATGTCGTTTGTCATTATTTTATCTCTTCCCTTGCATTTATTTATCACCGTACAATATTACAGCTCATGGTCAAAAGCACAATACTTATATAATTGCTACAGCGCATCACAGTTAATAAAATCAGCAAATAGATCAGTGCTGAACTCATTCCTCATTCATTATAACTGATGCTGCAGGTCCACATAGTGTACTATACACTGTCAAACAGTCATATCCACTTAGATGTCATCCCTTCCCGTTTAAGGATGCTCCAAATGCTTTAAGAGATGTAGAAATTCTCTGCTTTGAATAATACATTGTGTCTGATATGGTTTTGCACAAAAAATTTCAAATATCCTTTAATCTTAAAAAAAAACCCACAATCAATTCCTCCTCCAATCATTTTTTTCATTTTAAAAGTTAAACTGCGGGACACACTTGTGTAAATTGCATACTGGACTATGATATTTTGTACCCCGCCATTTCAAATTTCAGATATGTGGGGATTCATAATGTTTCTACTATTCATACTTTGGAAGTCAATCATCTGTGGTATGTTGCTGTAATTGCAAACTCATTTTCTTTCAAAAAAAAAGAAGAGTATGTGGTTGGTCAATATGGGAAAGTAAAAAGCCACCAGTTATAAATGTAATAATATCTGTTGCTTTATTGTAATTTGTTCAAGTACCCTGACAGATGCATGAGATCATATCTGTGCTCAGGGCATCATCTATTGATCACTTTAATACATTATCATGTTAGTTATATTGATAAATGCGCTGTTAATCAGTTCACAGAATTAATTACAGAGTATGAATAAGTAGTAGTAGTACTAATTTAACAGCAGGAATTATGAAATTACCAGCATGGTTTATTCATTTATTTGACACAAATAGCATACAGAAGATAGAATATGACACCTGCCAGGCTCCACAGAGATCAGCAAGGTCTGTAGGTTATCCAGAGTAACTGAGAATGACATTATGGTGACTCACAAATGTCAACCACTTCCTGTCAAAAGGCTTTGTCGACAAGCTGAGGTGAAGGACAAAATGTGTGTTCATGTTTGAAATTTAAGCCCTTTTGACAACGCAGTCTATCCCTGAAATGTTCAGGAACATTTCTTGCATGAGGTCATGTGTGAATGGGAACGGTTATCGATAGTCAGGGACGTCTGTACCGCCAGTTGCCCAACTCAAGAACATTTCAGGGAAAATGCCTGTACAGCTGTGTTGTGAATGAAAATCAGGAACAATCATATGAGGGGATACATCGGCCTGATGAAAGACGCTTCCACGTGGAGTGTGTAAAACCAACCACAAGACTCCACTGAAGACGTATTTGAATAACCAACATGTTTACGGCTTACCAATGTTTTCACAGGTCATTTGATAGCTAACAAGCAATTCATGTTATTTTGTTTGCAGACAAGCTCCTTTTTTCAAGAACAGCTGGGCACTTAACATCATAATAGACGTCTGGCCTTGCCCCCCATCTTGTTCTTGTTCTGTTCAGATTTGTGACGGTTGGTATCTACTATATAAGTGTCGCATTACTGCCATCTGTTGGACTGTCTCTTGCCCCACCTACTCTGGCAATGTCATGGCACGTGTGAAAATGTGCAAGACGGAAATGTTCCTGAAAGGTTATCCAAGTAATTTACTTTGAACTATATGAGAAAGAGGCTTTCGATAAGAAGAAGACTTTTGAAGGAAAGCTAACGTAGGTTGTTGTTCAGAATCTGTGGCTCTTGCGTAGCAGGATGCTGTCAGGCTCAGTGTGACCATCTGCTCTGCCTATGGTAGAATGCCACATTAGTGACACATGTAAAGGTTTGATTTATTGTATTGGTTCTTTATTCACACGGATGGATAAGGAACAGTATTCTATCAAATTAATAAACTGAACTTCTGAATGAGGAAAGAACGTTGAAACGCATTGATTTATCCATGTAACAATACAAGATTTTTCACTCATTATGAGAATGCCTCAGATGATTTTTAGACTACCTCTCCACACCATGGACTCATATTATTAGTAAGCTGGACAGTCTTTTTTATTCTCATGAACTGTTGAATATTTGGGGTTTCTGCCAACATCACAGCATATTTTGGTTCACACACCAGATCATTTCATAAAATGAACAAATGTTTCTGTCTGTAATAGGACACCTTTGACATTCGTGTGAACAAATATTGATTCCGAATATTAAAATCATGTAAAACTACATTAAGGCCAGATCTACTGCTTGCCCATTTCTTATCACAGTGGGAACTTTACACACAGTACTCTCTACCTATTGCTACAGACCCAGACAGCATTCAAGACTTTCTCTCTCTTCTAACTTGGAATTTACATAATTTTTTAAAATACCACTCAGCTTACAAAGGGCAATAGCATAGGCCTGGAGCAAAGAATATTATAACTTAAGCCTTTTTTGTATGAATGAATCCTTTCATTAGATATGTAAGCTTGTCCTTTTACAAAATGGCAGCACTTGACATCTCCCACTTGTGCCTGTGGAGCAGCAGGATTTGGCCAGGGACTATAACCATATGTCTCTGCTAGCATGAGGCCCCCATCCTGGCTACACGAGAGCTTCTTCACCCGCTGCCAAACCCGAAGTTCACACACAGAGAAATTAACATGTTCAGCACCATAAAAGTGCACTGATTGATTGGTTAGACAGAAGGTGAAATGACCTAAAAAAAAGTGTCCTCAAATTTTTGCATCGCTGCAGATTGAGCCCATCAAGATTTGCAGTTAAAGCAAGGATATTTTATTTTATCAGCATTTATAGATTATTATTATAAACATATTATCGTGGTATGAGTCAAATGTTGAAGTCGTGATGTAGGGAAAAATAATCACTAACTGTTAGGAATCTGATTTCATTGAATGACTTCAATGAAAAATGCTCATGTTTGGCAGGTCGTGACTGTTTGATGAAAAGCACCATGATTTCTCTTAATGAGCTGATATATTTGAAGACGTGAAACTGAATTCCTCACCACAGTCTTTTGGTTTAAAACATCTAAAAAGTCTGAGCTGTCAAAGTTAGACTACTGCCTCATTTTTAAGATGGAGCGTCTCGCTCATCGTAGTCTCATTTAATGCAAATACACATCCTCGTTTCCATATTGATTATTCAGACTTTGTTGTCGGCTCAGTCTCTCCTGTAAATTGCTGTTCAAAGTGCGCCCTGCTTCCTTGCATCGCCGGCTGTATAAAGTTTCATTACCAATTCCTATTGATAATGGGAATCAATCTCTTTTTGATCTGCCATAAACAAACAAACACACAGATGAAAATGGATGTCACAGCGGGGTGCTTTGCTTAGGATGTATAATGGAAAACCAGACAGTTCTACTGTGATAGATGTCAACTTCCTTCTGAACTCTCTTTCCAAAGTATTTTCAGTTGGAATGTACTTTTACGAGGGCAAAGTGAATCTTTACAACCTGACTTTACAACACTCACCAATAGCAAAATGTCCTTATAGCCAATAGAGCAAAAATGTTTTGGGTCAGGGTCTGACTGTATTGCAGTTGTGCTACAGCTCAGTCGACATTTTCTGATTTAGTTTGAATGAGTTTTGCCAACATTTTTCATGTTTTACAAGCATACCGAATAAATGCCTGCAGCTTGTTTAGATGTGGTATCAGCTGCTTTGTGGCTTTACTTTAATATGACAACCTTTTGACTCCTCCAACCTTTTCTGTAATTACTCATTTTAAATGTCTGTATAGCCGATCCATGGCACAGCTGCTGTCATAAACCCATATTATTATGTATTTTGTCTGATCTCGGAAATAACAGGTTATGCAGTAGACAGTAAACTGGCAACAAAACAACATAAATATTGTGTCTATGGCTGAGTAAAGTCATAGTATAGATGATCACAGAGAGCAGGATAGAACTGAACAGTGGTCTATTAAAGCAATTAGATGCCAACTCAGCCCATCGACTTTACATTGAGATGATCTCACACAGGCTTTGGGAAAGTTTAACAAGAAACCTTCATGGATTCAAAGTTCATAATAATTGATTTTGTTTGCAGTTGAAGGTGTCTTTCAAGTTTAGAATCTTACATAATGTCGCTCTATTGCGGAAAATGCTTTTTGGGCCATTTAGGACGTTTTTGTTGCAGTACCACAAGTGGCCACCAAGACAAAGGAGGCTCTGGCTCTTCCGGATCAGAAACTGAGTATTGCGGCATGAAAATGAAAAGAGAGGCAAAGCTGTGAATACTGACTGACATTTAAATATTAATATATTGAACAAGAGACATTTCAACATTAAGTAATGCATGCAGAAAATTGGGGTTTCAGTGCCCTCTTCTGTTTGGAAGTTTCAGGCTTCTTGCACCTGTAGCAACATCCAACTGAGATGTCACTTCAGCACAACTGCAGAAAGGTGAGAGCCTAAAACGCAAAGCTAAAATTTCCAGCAGCTAAGACAATTGAACATTAACTGCTGTTTGACCATTTATTTCAAACTTTTAATAGTTTGGTCACCTAAAGTGTAGGATGCCTCATATAAATTCACAGTAGTACTACATTAAAAGGAACCTTCACTCAGTTTTCTCATCAAAAAAGTAATATAGTAGCAGTTTGAATAGGGAAAATTCATTATCTAGACAGCCATGGGTCAGTACCTTGGTTTAGAAGGTAAGCTAAATGTACAATTACATGAATCCACTCAGGTTTGATTCTTGTAGCACATGCAGACAGTCCTATAAGTAAACATGTCCCACAATCAATCCAGTTGCAGTAATGAAAATCCTAACTCTTTCAGTCCATCTTCAAACTAAATAAATGCTGGAATGGCCCAAAGATGTATAGATTGACTTTTCCTCCTCATCTTAAACCTGAATTCAATACACATTTGTTACAAAGGCTTTGGGAATCACAAGATCGTGTGCTCTCCCTTCCAAAAGCAGCAGCTTTCAATATTTAGTGCTGTTGACAGCAGTTATTTAGCCAGGTATTAGAGAGGCCCGGAGAGACTGCAACTTACTGTGATTGATTGGACACAAAAACACACTAACGTTGCTGTGCACGACCAACACCCACAGAAACACACACTTGCCCGCACTCACAGGACTGTACTAATTGATGGCTGGTAATTGCAGAGGAATAATCAGTCCTCTTTTTGAGAAACATTGACAGACACTCAGATCAATAAATGATTGAGAAATGTAATCGATGAGTAAGATTTGTTTGGGTGCATTAGCCCAGAGCCTGTGAGGGAGGCAGAGTTTAGGACTGTTAAAGCAGACACCAGACTTGGTGTGTATTGGTGCAACACTTTGGTCCAAAGTGAAATATTTCAATAGGTAGTGGCATGAAATGTAGTCAAGACTTGCCTTAGCTTGTTCTCTCCACTTTCTTTTTTATGAGGGTAGATTACCATCACAATCTAAAAGGCAAAGACTAAGATCTGAAAGGTTTAAAGCTGTTTTTTATAAAGTATAAATTGTTGCTTTTTTGAGAAGAGTACCTCTTCTTCTACAAGCACTAGATTCATGATGAGGTCAAATGTTGGCCATGTGAAATGCTGGTAGATATCTGCTTAGTTACTGGCTATTTAGTTTGATAACTGAAACACAGCTTAAGTGTTAGAAACTTAGTATTGAGGTTCTCAGACATTTAAAATAAAGCTGAATAAACAATATGCTAAGTGTGAGATAAGGACTGTGACAGTAACCAGCTTTAGGTTTGGACTGACCTGGACATTTAACTGTTTAAAGTATGTTTGAATATAATAAAATACAATGCAGATAATGATTAATATGCAGCAGAAAAGTCTGTGTGAACTGTATGAATGTGATGTATATGACAAAACTGGTTAAATGTTTTATACAAACAAGGCCTGCTTTCTGTCTAGCCTTTGGTTGTTGATACTCTATAAAGCAGGAGAGGAAGGCTGGTGAGTGATTGACACAGCATGCTGGCACTGATCCCTGGACTTCTGCTTGATCAGGCTAGACAGAAGATGTGCACCACGTTTGGGAACAGTAGCAGTCTGAACGAGTATCTCCATCGAGCCAATGTGCTCAGCAGAAATGTCCAGTCCAGAATGGAGACGACACCGGGGAGTTTCACATTGGCATAGTGAGAGCAGGTGAGGTTTGTGCAGATAAGATGTCTGACAGGCTCTGCAGGAGCCAACAGTGTGAGACGATATAAAAAAAAGCTGCAAAGTCCTGACCATCCAAAACAACAAAAACATGTTGCTGTCCACATACAGTATCTGTGGACTGTACTGTACATGTACTTACCCAGCAGTTTGATCCTATTTCAAGATCATACAGAGAGAACAGTGAGATCATTTTCCAGAGATAGCCGTTTAAATTGGAATGCTGACAACAAAGGCTGTTGCTGGGGAGAAGAAGATATCCGATGGTTCCCGGCATGTAGTGACAGTGTGATCAATATTGACATCCTGGATGCCGTGGATGTTTTTGATGATGTAGACACCAGGGACAGTGAGAGCAGTGGCTGAGAGGACTTCAGTTGGGCTGTTCTCCTACCAGGACCCGAGAGCAGCTCACCTACAGTTCTGTGCCATCAACTCAGACCTGGAGCTGTGTATACTGTTGTTCTTGAAGGAGCAGTCTAGCATGTAGTCAGTGCTGTTCAGGCCCCCCAGGTCGTCGGGTTGGCCTGAACAGACACACTGTACCTTGGTTATGCTCTGTACACTTGCAGATTAAAGACCCCCTCGCAGGTCCTTTTCTCTGAAAGCGATGACACCGAAGAGTACTACGAGAGCCTGAATGAGCACCGAGGCAGACATGATACAAAGAGGTGCTGGAGAAAGCCAGAAGACACATACAAGAGGTGAATAACTAATATGAGAACATAGGATATGGAGCTTTTGGTACTTGAAAATGTGAGTTTAAAAGCACATATACGCTCTTAAAGGTCAGTCTTTAAACAACACTCACATGCTCAAAATAACATTGAGACATGCTCTTCTTGCCATACTCATTCCTCCTGTTCAAACTAGCCATTAGAAGATCTTATCAGAAGGTGTATGGTTTGATGACCTGGAACACATTTTCAGAGGAGTACAGAAGGACATACAGATGTCTGCATCTAATCGTGCAATTCTCTTTACAAAGAATGAAGGATACAGGAGATGTGCACAGAGAGGGAAACTACTCTGAAAATGATCTTGCAGGATATTGATTGTTTTTATGTGGCTAGAGAGACTTTTTAAGTAACTTCTTCAACTCTACCATCAAAAGATACTCTTATCGCATTATAAAACAAGTAAATCATAAAAATGTGTCCAAACTGAGAAAATACATTTCATTCTGTTCTCTGTAGATAGATAGATAGATAGATAGATAGATAGATAGATAGATAGATAGATAGATAGATAGATAGATAGATAGATAGATAGATAGATAGATAGATACTACTGTTCTCACACGGCATATTCATTTAGATATTCATGACCCCCTCCCCACACACACAATTAGTTTTAAGCAGCCTGTTTCCCTTTGTTAAATGATTTGATGAATAATAGAGATAATAATAGAGAAAAACATGATTATAAAATAATGATTCAATGAATAATCACCACTGCTTTGCAAAAATTGAGTGAAAAAGTTATAAATGCATTCGATATATTTTTAATTATAATTTTAAAATATATATATATATATATATGTGCAAAAAACCTTTTTCTTTTTTTCCTTTTTAAATTACAGGTTATTTTGACAATAATGAGTTATGCTATTCATTCCTTATGCAAATTTTACATTTTAAATGCTCATTGAACATTGTATCTTATTCTTCAAAGTACATTTTTCCTTTCTAAAGTTATTTTCTTTCCTCATAGCTAATTAAAATAGATTTGAACAGATGAAAGAAAACGAGAAATGATAGACAGATGAAAGCCAGAATGATCTCGGAGGGTCATACACATACAAGAAGGGAGGGGACGTGACTTGTAGTGGTCTTGTAGAGAACATTGATTCATTGTCTATAACGACACTAGGCTGACCCAATCACATGTCTTACTGGACTGACCACACCCCTCCCCCCTCTGTCCTCTGTTTCTTATGTCACATGCAGGGACTCAGGGTCAAACATCTGTATTTGTTTATTGTCAAGATGGATAAGCAAACATATCAAAAAAAAATAATAAAGAATTTGGGATGCTGATGCTGCCAAATGTGCAAAAATCACACATCAGTTTGCTGTGGAAGCTGCAGTAATAGCTTCATATCAGTTCCCTCCATTATGCGGCAACAGGTGGAAGAACAGGCGTGTGACGAGGAAGTCGAGGAACAGAGTGAGTAGGAGGAGAGTGTAGCTGAAGAGTTAGGCAGGAAGTAGAATGCAGGGAAACGGGGACTCACAGGCAGGGGGCAGGGAGGTAATGTGTGTGCAATGCCATGATGAGTAAGTCAATTAATGACGATGATAATAAGATAACCTAATCTCTATAAAACAAGGGCTACCTGATTAGGTCTTGTCCAGGCCTTGTGCTGATGGGGGAGAGGTGAGGAGATGGAGAATGCTCTAAGCAGACAGATGAGACTGAAGGGGAAGGGGATGTGGCGGTAACTCAAGAATATAATGAAAGTAGTGGTGGAAATAAAGGAGATGTTGTCGCTGATGTTGAGGCTAAACAGTGGTGACGTTTGTGCCATTAATGATAATGTGAATGCTCGAGAGGACAGCAGTCCTGTTAAAAATCAAGTAGATACAGGTAGACGTGATAGAGATAGGGAGGACGGAGCAGAGGAAGGGGCGGCAGTAGATGTTGACGTGGCGGATGAGGAGGACAGTCGGCGTGGTTAGGGTTACGAAGATATTGCGATCGATGACGACATTTCAGAGTTATCAGTTAAAAGGGAGAAAAAAGAAACACAGAAAGTAAGACCAAACTATGTGAAAGCTAGTAAAGTTTCAAAGAAAACGCAGCCTTTCTTCTCAGCCAGAGGAAAGTACAGCCAACATACATGAAGGTATGAGACAGTGAGAGATCTGAAAACATGCAGGTAGATCCGGGCAGTGGGTAATCCCTCATGAGGATCAGAACAGATCTGCAGAAAACATGTGAAAAGATCTTCCCTTTTCAGAAACTCATGGTAGTGCTGATAATGACTGAATGGAAGAGGGAATGGAGTAGGGAGGTTTTCTTAAGCTATAAGAGTAGAGAGAGAGGTGAGAGGTGAGAGGTGGAATTTTATTTTCCAGAGATGTTTTTTTTGCCTGCTTCCTTACTGAAGAAACAACTACAGAAAAAACTAAATCTGAGACTGCACAGTTCACTGCAACAGTGGTGTGATGTAGGAAAGGGCGAGATAAAAGCTTTGCGTTCAGTACACTCTCAATGTCAGAAGACATAGGCAGGTCTATGAAAGCTCTGGAGAGAGGAATAGTGGAGCTGCAACCCTTAGCAGACTCCACAGGAGAAAGAGAATATATTAAAGTTCTCAAAAGCAAAAAAAGTCAGCTCTATCTGAACTGAACTGTTGTGTTTTTGTGCTCAAGGTGGTCTGGTCTGATCCCAATTTCAAAATGGTTTTCAAATGTTTCTCTCTGGATGTTGTCTCTCACTTCTTCTTCTTCTTCTTCTGCTGTCTTGCAGAGGAGGCTCCTGCATTCCCTGTGGTCAGACACTGGGCAGCTGCAGCAGGAGTCTGCTGTGATTGGTCACTGTGCACTTGCCTCCAACGAGAAACTTTTTAAGAGTTTCAGGAGAAGCCAGATGTGATGCAATCTGTCCACAAGGGCCTATACCAAAGATTACTGTGGAGACCAATGCAGAACTGAAGGTGCAGATCTCTGATGTGGAGCTTCATGCGGCGCTGCAGAGCCTGAAAAAAAAGCCAAGACCCCCGGGATAGACAGACTACCTGCAGACTTTTATAATTATTTCTGGCCTGTGATAGATGAAGACCTGTTAGGTGTTCTCAGAGACTGCACTGAGCTGCAGGAGGGGGGGGGGGTCCTCACCCTTCACTGACTGTGTTGAACACCAGTACTTGTAACAAATGCTGGAAGATTTTAGGGTTCAGCTTTGGTCTCATAGCCAATAACCAGGTTTTTGTACAGTGACATTGAGAGTGTACTAAAGATTAACAGTGGTATGAGTGCCCTTTTTAAAAGTTCAGAGGGGATTCAGACAGGGCCGCTCCCTGTCTGGCTTGTTATACTCTCTGGCTATAAAGCCTCTCCTGCACAGGCTGAGGACTCTGGTATTCATCTCCCTGGTTGTAAAAAGTCTTCATATTATATGTCTATGCTGATGATGTAATTACTCTTGTAAAAAAAAAAAAAAAAAAAGAAGTAGGATAATATTGATGTTTTAGTTAAAATGATAATTTTGGTTTCATCTGAAAATGTACATTTTTGATTTAATCTCATCTACAACAGTTAACGGGGGAAAAGTGAAGCATTAATAGTTAAGTAGAAAACATATTTTAACATGGAACAAAACAGGGATTAAATATCTTAGTGTGTACCCTCAAACAAATCTGCTGGTCAAAGTGCAAACTGCGATTGTGAACTTATTCTGGGATCACTTGCACTAGATCCCACAGAGTGTGTTGTTCTTACCTAAAGAGGGAAGAGGTCAAGCACTGATACATCTGGCCAGCAGGGGCGCTGTTTTTTGTCTCCAGAGAGATTTCTCACTGGTGCTACACACCTAAGGACCCATTTATAACTGTTACATATGAACAAAAAAGACGTACGCCACTTTCTAAGCAAAATTTGGGATTTATAAAAAAACAAACTTGACATAAGAATGTGAGTTCCTCTATGGAAACTCTGACTCATGTGTACACACACAAACTGGAGGAATGACAAACTGCGACTCTCACAATCACAATCGAGTTCACAGTCAAGTACATACATCCTTTTTTTAAAGAAAGAATTTACAAAAAAATAAAAATGTAAAATACATTCTTGTGTGAGAGGAACAGCCAACAGGTTCATTTAAATATGGAGTAGAAGGGAATGGGATGGATTTGTAAGATATTGATTAAGAGTAGGCTACACAGTATATAGTGAGCCACACGAGGTGAAGTGGAGACAGTTGGGCTCACCTGCAGCACCACCGAGCCCACTGGAACACACTGTGACTAAAAACTATAGAAAATGTCTCTTTTGTTTGTCTAAAAAAATGTTTAGACAATGAATCCATTCGGTTTACTCTCTTTTCCAACGAGGGAATACAAATTACATAACTGGGTCATCTTGTTTTTCTTGCATATCTGTGTCACCCTGTACCTAAGTCACTACTCAGGAGGGATTCCAAAGATTCGATAATTCCTGCAAGTTGTTCACAAGAGGGTTGAGCTCCTGTGAGAGGGGGGGGGGATTACACAGCACCAGTGGCACAAACACTCTGCTTTTATGTCACACCATTTCTTTTTGTACTTCATAGAGGATCTGACCTTCTGCTGCCACTCTAAAGCCTGTATGGCATTTTGTAATGTCCACACTGAGTCCACCAAACAATATATTTCATCTTGCCTCAACCTGCACAACAAGAACGTCAATTTCACACTGTGTGAAAGCCTTTCTGTCAATGTTTGCCATGCTCGTCTTCACGCAATTAGTATAACTGAATATTAATAAAAGGCAAACTATGGGCGTTACAAAAGTGGGAGAAGACACTCTCTCACATACACCAAACTCTTCTGGGAAAACTTCTCCATGACTTTGGGGACGGAGTCCTGTAGCTGACGAATCAGCCTTATTTCTGTAGGCAGCATGTCCGAGAAGTTGAGTCGCAGCTGTTCCATGGTGTTGTTAGCAAAAGCTTTTTATCCTCTTGAAGATTGAAAAGTTCTTGTCTGACTCAGGTGTTGCCATATGAGTTGTTATGACAATTTTCAGCAAAGTGACAGTCTCAGCATGAACCACCGAAGTTGTTTTCTATTGGATGAATGTTAACAGAGACAGGTGTGATGCTCAGTGTGGTGGTGCAGGGTGGTCAGCTCAGACCATAGTTTCACAGCAGTCCAGATCAGATGAAGGAACTGACAGGACAAAATTGTGGGGAGGGGCACACCAGCTTTGCAGCGATCAGGTGGAAAATCTCTGATCCACCTGAGCGAAGAATGATGGTCTATGGGGAAAATGCTTTTTGGGCCACAGAGGGATTTTTACCACGATACCGTGAGTGACCACTGGGAAAAATTGGCAGCAGCGCTGTATCCAGTTCTTTTTAATACATCCATGGCGGCAGCTCTGGCTTCTCACATGAGAGTCCGATCTGTCAGATTCATCAGTCACATTCTCAGTAACTAGAAATATCAGCTGACACCAACAGAAAAAGTAGCTGCTTACTGTGATAGATGCATTCACCCTGATGGTGATTATCTCCTTCCTGTTCTGAAAACTGTACTCGATTTTAAAAAAATTATACTGGGTGTCCGTTAGAGTTTAGCTAATCATTTGAAAGAATAAAAAAGATCAATGTCCGTGCAGGAGAGCTCATTTGGCTCTGAGTGATGAGCTAAAGCCTATGTGGAGAGCACTGTACAAACCACCATTAACTAAGAGGGTTGGAGACTTACAGTAGGGAGTTTTACACAGGATTGTGGTTGGTTGTCAGTGCTTTATTTTCTGTTATAATTTCTAAATATTAATAATATTAATAATCATTTCCCTGTTTGCACTAAGAGACACTATTTTTCACTGTTCCTTGGAGTGATGCAGACGATGTTCGTTGTTTCATCTGTCAGAAATGCAGCATGTGTTTATTTTGGGTAGTAAGTCAAAAATGAGTGAAGCATCAGCTGTTTGACTTTATTTTGGCAAGAACAAAACATGGCTATTTATGTCAGCAGATAGAATAGAAATGGACCTTTTGATGTAGAAAGTATTTTCATCAGGATGGTAAAAGCCAGATTAGGAGTTGATTACAGTTATTAGAGTGCGATGAATGATGTGGAAGAATTCTTTACTACCGCGTGGTATAAGGACGTGTTATGTTCTGTTGAACAAGACCTATTTCTATTTAAACCTGTCCTGAGTTAAGAAATATGCCTGAATTATTTCTGGTTGTTCCTGTTTCTGGTTTTGTCTCATTCATTTATATGGGGACTGATATTGTACTGATTAACATTTTTTCTATCTCCCAGTCTTTCAGGCTCTCTTCACTTATGTGCTTCATTGTTCTTCAGGGGATTGACAGGCCTGGTCCTGTCCAGCCTTGTGTCTGGGTTGTCTGGGAGAATATACAATCTATACAACTCTATATCAAGTTTGACTATTGATACAGTATCATCACTCTCTCTCATACCTTTTTTCTTCTTTCATTTGTGTCGATTTGTCTTTGGAAAATAACGTCTTTGTTACTTTTATATTGTGTTGGGCTAAACAGAGTTAGAGTTCTCTTTGTAGTTATCCTCAAGGTGTGTTGGCTGATGGGTGCTAAATTGTTAGTTTAGCACATTCTCATTTTGCCACTTTCACAACCATCAACTAAAATCAAATTAAAGTCTAATGCCTTCCATCCATTTCCGATGAATTTTCTAAACTAAACAAAAAAAACTGTGCAATCATTAAAAGATAGTTGCTCCCATCAAGAAAGTATGAATATGTATTGTATGCAACATCAGAAACCATAAAGTGCTTTGGTTATAGAGAAGAGGGGGATTTGATCAAAGCATGTCCTAATATGACAGGCCAAAAGACGACATGATGATGTCCCAGGAGAGGAAACTAGTTGTCAGAGACAGGCTGGTAAAGCTGCTGGTAGCTATGCTTCTAAAACTAGTGGACAGACAGATTCAGGAAGGAAGGAAAGGCAGGAAAGAAAGACAGAAGAAGCATCAAGTACTGAGACAGAAGCGGTGTATGGGATGAGCAAATAGAAGTGGATGGTGCTGATTTGTGAGACAAGCAGAAGCAGGCAGTGCTGTGTATGAGGGTAACGCACAAGAGACGAGTAACTGTGCTGTGTGTGTGACAAACAGGGCATGAACATCACTGCAGCAGCTGGTGGACAGATAAATGACGTGGACACGGTAGATGAGAGTGTAGTTACGAAACCTGTACCTTGTAAATGTAAAACAGTGAGTGACAGTTACGCAACACAAGCAAAAAGGGTCAAAATACCAAAGACAGCCTGAAAGAGGAAGTGACACCACAGTCAGACACTAGTGATATGCTTAGTCAGCCAAAATTATCGAATCTTTTCTGGAAGAAACATAAATATGAAGGAAAGGGTTTCCCATACAGTCATTCGTTTGTGGCAGCCCATGCCAATAAAACTTTGCTCACCACAAATTGATTTTCTATTTTTGGAGCTGCACACCCTGTGCTCTCTCTCTCTCTCTCTCTCTCGCTCTCACTCTCTTTCCCAAACAAATGCAGATGCACCTGCACCAACTCATCCTTCCCCCACTGCAAAAAACAGCCTCCTTTGAGCTCTCTTAGTTTTAAACCTGCACTCATGTAAACCTATTTACACCAGAGAGGTATGGTCTGTGTCCAAAAACACTTTAAAGTCAATTGTGCAACTGCATCAGAAGTCTCTACTACTACTACAGATTGCCATTAAGGTTTTTTAATATTAGAAAGTTTCAATTTTTTTCTTTTACTGGAGTATATTTAATTATTAGATGCTAAAATCATTAGAACAATATCACATTCATTTCAACATATTAGCACACTTAAACAATCTTACTCTTTCAGCTCCTTCTAAATGGGCCAATAAGAACATTTTTCTGATATAGTCCCAGTAAACATGCCTCTTCGGGGGCCGTGTGGGGCCACTGTGGGAAGAAAATTGAGCCCCACAGGGACAACCCACAACCTATCCTGATTATGGGCCCCACTGGAGCCTATTGCTGGCTCGCAGCGTGCCCACTTAGGGGTAAACTGTGGGGACACCGTTGGCTGCCTACTTTGGACCCCATACTCAGCCCACATTTTGGGCCAAGTGTCGGGCCCACAGGTTCCCCACATTTGAAGCCAGTAATGTTGCCCAGAGGGGGCTGCCTGCATGTGCCCCACAACAGCATGTTTGCGGGGTGCTGTGTGGGTCCTGTTACTGGTGTGAAATGCCCACACTATGGGGGCCCATAGATTCCCATGCTAACACTGGGAATACTGTGGGCATTGGGCAGACTTAATAAATAAAATTAGTTTGGCAATATTCGGCCTAATGTACCTGCAGTATAGACCCACAACATCACTATTAATGCTTATGCAGAATAGTTGCACTTGTTGAAAGTAGCAGCAATAAACTAAGAGTTGTATGTTTCAAATACTTGTACATGTATTCACAGCAAGGTTAGAAGAAAAAAATGAAGAAAAATATATTCAAAATTGACTACAAAACTGGGCCCTCTCTGCCAGCTACTGTCAAGATAACTGTCAGAAATAACTGCACAAAATCATAATCTTAAAAAAGAATATACAGTGTTAAAAGCCCTGTTGTTTACCAAGTTGACAGACTTTAAACCGGGAGATTTTTGTTGGTGGTGATTTCAGTTTCATAGTATCATATCATATCAGTATCTTCTCAAAGTACACTACAACAGCTTGAACACACACAGTGAAGTCAAAGGGCCAGATGCAAGAATATGTTCGTATTCTTCTTCTTAAATCTGTCGTACTTTTTTCGTGAGGTGGAATTTACGAGTGTGCCACGTCGGATTCACCAAACACTTTTATCACCAGGAAACAGTCGTAAATGAGCTTCGTAAACATGATGAATCCCACCTGTTCTAAATGAACGCCTGTTCCCGAGAATAGTAAATTAACATGAATGACGCCCCCAAAATACCATATACGGTCAGACGACCGGCAGATTGTGGAGAAGCTCCATTCATGAAAATGGCATAAAGACTAAGAATAAGAACTTTACGAGCTCTCAGACTGAGGTCCCGCTCTCAGAAATAGATCAACAGAAACACATATTATTATTTAGTGTTAGTGGAATTAAAGGTCCTGAGAAAGACAAAGAATGAGGAAAAATGACCCGTGCTGTGAACACTGTCTCAGCTGTTACACCGTCACAGAAATAAAAACAAAAGTGACTGAACATGAATTATGCCAGAGGATGTCATCAGCCAGGGAGTTAAACTATTACTTCAATAAGCAATATTTCAATTAAATGAATAACAGTTATTAATAAATAGTCAGTTTATACTGTGGAAAAGTAGCTGTGGACAAGCCGCTTATATTTATACTGTACGCTTGCATTATATCATAGTTTCAATTGTCAATTCAAATGACTGATATATCTACCTAAATTGTTAAATAGCTTACTTGTTAATACTAAATAGCCTAATTATTTTACAAACAGAGTAATGTCATCATGATTATGGATTCAGAAGTGCAATTTAATGAACGGAACATAGTATACACTTGCTCATTGCCTACATCCCCTGTAGTTCACACCCATTACTCAGGGGTCTCTAAAATACTGACAATATAATATACGCTCAGCCTGCGGATCGACATTATTCATTTCTCTGTTAAGTGGTAGCCAGCATACAGTGATGTTAAAAAGAAAATCCAAGTCAGTTGACTCTAAAGCTCAACTGCTGATGTTACACCTGCTGCCGGACTGCTGTCAGCACAGACCTGCTAACAGCCGGGATGACAACGCAGGGCAAGCAGACAGAAGAAGTTGGAGATGAGGGTAACAGTTCAACAGCTCGACCTCTCTGTGTATTTGTGCTGATAAACTACAGTAGGTTACATCACTCTGTAGAGTATAGCTACCGTATCGTGATTGGCTAGATTGTATCATACAGTGTTGTTTGGTCTTGATACCCGTGTGGAGGTGTTATGTGTTCATTAAGTGATTATCATATCTTGCTCATCTAGTATATGATGTCTAGTATTTCATGTGAATGAACACCAGTATACATGGTCTCATTGTTGGTGTAATGTCTCCTTTCCTAGACTTGATCATATTTATTGTTTCCAACATCATTTTAATGTTTTTAAAGAGTGTAAGATGCCTGTTGGCTTTACAGATCATTGACTGGTAATGTTAAATGTTTTCATAACAACTGTTTTGCCTGGAAGTGCATATTGACATTTTCATTCAGCTTCTCTCCATGACAAAACTTTAAAGATGCTTTCTGCTATTTTTGGAAAATATTTAGTTGAAAAAAAGGAATTTTTATTTCTCAGACAGTGGTGAGACTATGGTAAACTAGAAATGAAATTGCTTTCTCAACAGCATACTCTGAATGTTACTTGAGACATCACTGACTAATAAAAGATCTGGAGACTGCGATAGTGGACATTGTGTCCACAGGAAATCAAGGACATTTTGAAGTCCATAAGTCTAAAAAAATATCTTAGCAGAACTGTGACCCAAGCTTTAGTGCTGTCTTGCGTCCAGAATGCTAGTGGGATGGACGTGTCCTCTAGTTTATTCTTTTGCCAGAATAAGAATGAACAGAAGAAATGTAATCTCTTCTTTAAGACACAGGGCAGAAGTCACTGATCCCAGTCAGAAGGTGGTCCATCCAGTTTTATTCACCTTTGTATAGCAGTAAGTACACTGACAATGAAGAACTTCTATAAACCTTTTATGAAGGATTACTTAAGCTGTCAAGTGACTCAAATATGCTGTTTGAAAGATCTTTATAAATACCGGCCTTTCAGAGTATGGATGTCAGGAAAACTCCTGGTACTGATGGCTTCAGAGAGAAGAAGGTGTTTTAGTTAGGTAGGTAGGTAGGTAGGTAGGTAGGTAGGTAGGTAGGTAGGTAGGTAGGTAGGTAGGTAGGTACGTAGGTAGGTAGGTAGGTAGGTAGGTAGGTAGGTAGGTAGGTACGTAGGTAGGTAGGTAGGTAGGTAGGTAGGTAGGTACGTAGGTAGGTAGGTAGGTAGGTACGTAGGTACGTAGGTAGGTAGGTAGGTACGTAGGTAGGTAATAATCTTGGTCTTGATGCATCTTTGTTTCTAACAGACCCGATGACCTTAATACTAAATGCACTGCCTTTTTTTATCTTGGAATTTTTAAATCATGGACACTTCCCAGATATAAAAAGACTACTCCTACTAAACCTTTGTAATGGTTGTTCAAGGAGCTTCTTGTTCACAGTGGACATGTGCAACCTGCTGTGCTGTGTGGACCAGGGACATTGTGCCTTGGAAAACTGGTGGAAACAGTAGGACCAGAGCTAAATGATGCTCAGCCTGTATGTTCTAGGCCAGTGGTCTCCAACCCTGCTCCTGGAGAGCTACTGCCCTGCATGTTTTAGGTATCTCCTCACTCTAACTCGTTATCAAGCAGCTGAGGCTCGTCAAAGGGCTTGATAACGAGTTGATTATTAGAATCAGGTGTGTTAGAGTGAGGAGATACCTAAAACATGCAGGGCAGTAGCTCTCCAGGAGCAGGGTTGGAGACCACTGTTCTAGGCCAAAGGTCACACCGCTGTGTAAAGAGGATGCTGGATCTCTGGAGACAGAGGTTGACTGTTGAAGAACTGAGGATGCTCAACATTAAACAGACAGGATGCATTTCTAAACCGAGTACTTGGTGAGATGTGCAGTCCATTGTTTACCATCAAAGACTGTGAAAGTCTAACACTGTTCAGAAAGTTATGGTACAGAAACTGTGTAAAGATAACTCATAAGAAATGGTTCAATAACAGAGTGGATACTGTGTGGGTGGAGCAGACGGTGCACAAACAATGTTTTATATGAAACAGCAGATCTTCAGTGGAGAATCTTGCAATGAACCCTTTTATTTCAGTTCTTTATCTAGTGGTGGTAAACACATATATTCTCTGTTGATTAACTGAAATTGAAACATTCATATATTTAGTTTTTTTTTTAAAAAGGTGTAACAGACTGCTCACTGATGCTTTTAGAGATTTTGTTGAAAATATTTCTGCTTCCAACTAGCTATGAAGAATTTTGAGACTAGTGCTATGGAGATGTAATTTGCAATGTAGGTGAAGGTGAATTGTTAAAGACATGTTTATATCTATTTTTATAGTTATTCTCTGTGAAATGTTTTGTTGTGTCTTGCTTTTTTTTGGCATTGTAGCTGTTATTGACAACAGCTTATTTTCAAAAAAATCTCTCCATGTATCTCCTACAGGCTTGTTCATCTACTTTAGTTATGTACTATCTGTGTAAGAAAACAGTGAATTCAAGTCTGTATACTTGTATATTTTATTAAATCATTTGAAATTGTACTCTTACTTCTAGCAGAGCTTGCGCTTCTACTTAAGTAAGTATATTGTGTACTCCACAGCCATCTCTGATCACCAGAGAGTCAGTCAAGAGGGAGTGAGTGCATTAGTCCAATTGCACCGGCACACTTGTCGACGGCACTTACTAGCTTTGTAGTGGTTTGGGGGAATAGCACAGTACGCATATTAATGGGGACTGCAAGGATGGTGTACTGGTGGGTGGTGTTTGACTGACTATGGGGGAGAAGAGGTCTGGGCCAAAAATGTCAGGGCTGATTTTTTTTTTCTTTTTCTTCCAGTCCAGGGCTGAGTTAGTGGAAGTCTCCCATTATGGATGTGTCACTGACCTCAACACATCCAGAAATATGTGCCAGAGCAATCCCCCTATTCCCACCTCAACAGCGTTTATACCGACTTCCCATCACACACATTTGGTCCCCAGCATCTCACCTCATATAACCTGACAGCCACACTACTACCTGTCTCTTCATGTGACCTGCTATTTTGTTCTGGGCATGTTTATTTGTGGCAACAACAAGACCTCCTTACACAACAAATTCCAGTGTGTCTGCTTCATTTGCTGATTATTTATCAATTTATTTCTGGTTTCATTACCATCAAAGAACATGAATCACATTGGGGAACATAGAAATCAATCTTTACATTATTTGGCCATAGCTACAGTACCACTCCCATCATGAGTTAGTTGTTTCTACTGTTTTCTTGCAAGGAAAAGTAAAAGATTACATTCTAAACAAGGTATACGGTATTCAATTCTACCAAACAACATGGTGCCAACAGGATTTAAAATGACATTAGAACACATTTTTCTCCATCTCTGGATCCTACCTGGGAATTCATAACTGGCAGGCCCAGCCCAGCCTTCAGTAGACACTGATTCACTCATGAAAATGTATCATGTTAATCCATTTAGACCCTGTAATTGGTGACAAGGCATTCAAATCAACCCAAATGCAGCTGTGCACACTAACACCATCAGTGTTCCTAAACACCTTGTTATACTGGAATAGAGTGGAATGATACAAGTTGAATTTTTATATTGAGTGTGATTTGGAACACATTAGAATATTGTAGTTTATATACATATGAAATATTTTTGCTTTAGTTTGAAATATATCCAGGAACAGCTGTGCATGTGCTTCAACATGTGCTGTGGTCAGCAAAACACTATCACTTAAACATGGGGACCATGCAGTGTGAAGGTTGGGAGAAATGCTGTGTTTGCGTTACATGCTCCTCCTAAGCAGCAACACAGAGCTGTAAGGACACTTCGTGCATACATTACATACATTCGTAACTGCTAATGATGCTAATGCTAACAAAACTTGCTTACATTTTTTTATTCAAGCATTTGACCAAGGTTTACGGGGGGAGAACAGGGACCCAACAATACATATCAACTATAATATGTAAAGACAAGATAATATGTAAAGACCTTGACTTCCTGTTTGGAAGGAAGCAGGGTGTCAGGTTTATCTTCTTTTTTCACTACACTTACACTACTGATGTAACCCATGTACATACTTTGTATTATCATTGGTTAACTTGTATTTTGTTAAATAAATCTTTAGTTAAAAGCCATGTGTTGCCCTCTTCTCTTTGTCCTCCCCTTGAGCCAGGCTGTGACATTTCTTAAATACTTTAATGATCTCATCAAAGTACATTTGTAAGACATTTCCCCCCACTGGTGATATAAAACTAAGTGACTTTTGTCTTCCTTCCTCTGAGTTGGAACACTGAAAGGGGACTAGACCCTTATCACATTATCACAGACATGTCATTATAATCATCATCAATCCTGTATTTAATTCTCAGAGAACATCGACCCTCAGACAGGTCATAACAGGGTAAACGTTATTAAAAGGTTGGCTTGTATTTGGCATACCAATTGGCTTTCTTATAGCTACAACTGTGTTTAGCTTCCTATGACACTACTGTGAAGTGTTCAATGTTGTGAATTCACGTCTAACTTCTTTTGGTGATAGGGTTAGGGTTAGGGTGAATTGCATTAGGTGCATGTTTGAAGTGGTAAACATTTAATAACTAGCGCTCCCAAAGCTAACAGGACATTGCCAGAATGTCTCCTATTGGCCAATTGAAGGATTGAATCTTAGTCTGTCCTTTGTTGCACTGTGACCTCTTGTACAGATTCATTAACCTTCTGGGGTATGTATTGAGTTTACTTATTAATACACTGTATAGCTTCAATTCTGAATTAAAATACAGTGTAATGTTTTTCCTCATCTATTTTCAGAACTATGTAGAGCCCCCAGGGGTCAACACAAAAAAACAACAGACCACCACCCCCTCAGCTCAACAGCACAGTGTGTTGCTTTCTCCAACTGTTCCAAAGGTGAAATCCTGACCTCATTATGATAGTAATTGTAGAGAAAGACAAATGGAAAAACTCCATTTTTAGGCTCTCGGTTCCTCCTGGAGGGCTCTCTGAATAATTTGTTGATATTGAAAATTTACATCTGAATACATTACAGAGTTTTAGAATCAATAGTTTATTTATAATTAAGTTTCTGATCCCACTTTAAGTGTAACCGAAAATCTTGAAGATATACTTTGTTTTTCTTCAGTATGTTTTCTTTCAGCTGAGGATATTTTAACAGTAATATGGAGTTTGGAATATTTTATATAAAAATTGAAGAAACTTTGCAGCAGTTTAAATATTGAATGTTGTATTTACTTTAAGGTTTGTACTTCTACAGGTTCTTAACATTAAAGCAGTTTGAGATGATTTTATACACTGTTTCAGATCATTTGTAGTAATAATTAACTTTAAATTAAACAAAGTAATCTTCAATTAGAATTTTTGTAAATTTACAGTTTTTGCACTTTATTTGAATCAGGATATTTCACTTGAATTTCATGATTTTGTTTGGTGGCTGCTGCTGTTTTTTTGTGTGTGTTTTTTTACAATGAACACTACACCTGGTATTCTATTGGTTGGGGAATTTTGATGGGTTGTTGCACAAAAAAATCCAAGAGCAAAGTACATTCATCCTTGGAGCCGAGCAGAAATCTAAGCCCACAAAAGCAGCCTGAGTGTGAGGAGAATAGCTGAAGCTGGAGCAGGAAATCTGTTCAAGCAACAAGGTATATCTGCGTCCAGACATACAGTGTGAGAAGAAGCAGAGTAAATCCAAGCACAGCAGGGGCTATTTCAGTGCGAGGGCAGGATGTGAAGGAAAGAATAACAAAATCTGAACGTGAAACCAATAACGCATGCTTTCAAATTGAAAGACCAGACTCTCGAACAAAGATAGGAAAACAGCGTGATACTCCCCATACAGCCTCCAGCCTCCAGCCCCTGCATCACACATTCCAGACCAGTCTCTCCTGAAAACCCATAAATGTGAAAAGATGAAAATATGTCCAGATGAATGTTGAACATCACTGGCATTAGCAACTGGACTGTCAGTGCTGAATTTCAAATTGTAAACACCTCACACTACTCATTGATGAAAAGACATCACGATAAGTGTGGAAAATGTAACACATCTCTTTCCGAAAAGACTAAACATCTAGTAGACAGTAGGTTACATTGTTTAAATATTTGCAAATGAAGGTTCAAGATTGACCTTATTCACCATTTCTGATTGCCTTACTGTGCAATAAGATATTGTTAATGCAGTAAACACACTATGGAGTAACTGAAAGGGCTGGGTATCAGTACTCGATACCTTTAAGGTATCGACCGAAATAAATCAATACCAAGTAGTATCCAAACATCTCCTGTCAAACAATACCTGCAATCCATCCTTTTTGCACCCAGAGCTAGAAAAGATGACTTATATTGCATGGGGTTGCTCACAGCCAATCAACACAACACAAGCGTTTTTCGATTTAATGCAACATGTGATTGGTCCACTGCCTCAGCAGCAACAACCTGCCTGTGGTGGTGAATTTGAGATAGCGCGCTTAGCGGTTCAGCAGCCAAGATGACACATAAACGCTCTGAAGTGTGTCTACACTACACACTTGTTACACCAGATAAAAGTAAGTGTATTCAATGTGTAATGGGTATCAAATGAAAAACTCAATTGGTATTGGTATCACTTTAAGGGTACTTGGATTGGTACTGATATCATAATGTTTTAAACGATACCCAGCCCTAGTAACTGGTAGCTTAGCTTAAAATTTAAAGAGACTTCCTACAACCTGGATTAGCAGTGTGCTAATGCTTGTTTAGCCGGTGTAGGTGGACCCAATTGCAAAGACCGAAGTCAAGGTTTCAGAAAAAGGTCTTTATTCCTGTGGCATGCATACAACCAAAAGTATAGAACAGAACAAGACAGGCTAGATGGACCTTGAACAAAAATTGACCAACTTGACAAAACTACACAAGATTGGACAAAACATGACAAGAAACACTGACAAAGGATCCAATAAAGACAACAGAAAACCAAGCCTTAAATACAGACAGAACTAATACGTTGATAGGGAACAGGTGACGAGACAAGGGCAGGCTGGGAGTTGATTGGCTGGGAGGACACTGGAGACAGGGCAGGGCTGATGAGACTGATACAGAACAGACTGTGTGAAGGCTGGGGAATAAACCCAGACAATACTTACACAATCCAAATATAACCAAGCAAAACCAAATGACTGAACAATAGGAGTAACACACTGGTAACACTAACATATAAGGATGATAATAATGGCCATTATTAAGAATTCAACCCTGTTGGTTATCAGACTGATACATTACATAATTAAAGACATGAGAAGCACTACTGCAACATGAGCATGGATGTCCCTATGGAAAGCTGCTGTAGCCTTTCATTTGTACCTTTTCCAGCCCTATTTAGTATCAAATCATAGTTTTGATGGAATATTACGCAATTACGCCAAAACCGTGTGTACATTTACATCTGCTTTACTGGGTCCTGAAACTAAATATTGCCATCAAAGGCAGGACACGGATTTGGCAACAAGTAAGTGAAAGTCATATAGTAGCTAATGTTTTGTGAAGCGTAATCCCAAGAGTTATACCATCAAAGGCTTGGCACTGCTGTAGAGAAACAGCAATGTTTGATTGCTAAATCAAATGTAATAGGGGGAGAATGTGTCCCTGTATTTTCTGTCAGACAGAAAGTCTTTGATGATACACACAGATGCTGGGAGAGATATAACTTCACCAAGGAAACTGTCTGAAATTCAAACTCCCAAGAGTTTTCCAAGTAGAAATTCCATTTAACAGTTCAAATAGTTTCTCTTCAGGTCGTCTGTTAGGACTGCGGTGCCAAGCTGTTGTGTCTCAATCTGATGTGTATTAGTGTGTGTGTGTGTGTGTGTGAGTGTGAGAGAGAGAGAGAGAGAGAGAGAGAGAGAGAGAGAGAGAGAGAGAGAGAGCAAATTGATATTATTAATATTTTCGCATTAAATCGAAGAACACTCTGTTCTAGCTCTGGGTGCAAAAAGGATTGATTGCAGGTATCATTTGATGGGAGACGTTTTGATACTACTTGGTATCGATTTATTTCAGTCATACTGATACCCAGCCCTAGTACGTTGTATGCAGAAGTTGCCACTTGGTGTATTAAATGTAAGCATTGAGCATGCACCACCAACGCAAAACAAAAGAGAAAACAGGTTGAGTAACATTAGCAACTACAAAGTTTTTTGCATTCCAGTAACATAGAATAATTAAGTCACGGTGGTTTTATGAAGTAATCCACAGACAACCAGAAAATCCTCGGTAATCTGTGATTTTAATGCATTTTTAAGATACTTCTTTGCCACTTTTAGCTTTATTTGACTGAAAAAAGTGCAGAGATGCAGGAATCGAGGGTAGATAGAGGAGTATGACAAGTAACAAAGGTTTGCAGCCAGATTTAAATTGTGGACGCTGTGGCTTTGTGGCATGTGACTTAACTTGTAGGCTACCAGGATGCACCAGTCCTCATGATTTTGACTAAACTGACAAATCCTTCTTAAAATTAGAATCTGCTTTCAAGCTTTTGTTTAGTGGAGGGTAGATGTCAGTGTCACTGAGTTTCCAAACAAGCTCACCATAGCTGATGTCAATGGACTGAGGTGCAAGAGTGGGCGAATAAAAGGATATAGCACCTCAGTATTCAAAATGATTTGTACAACATCATGAACAGACACTGTTTGGATACATGACTGACAATAAAAGTAAAGTTGCTTGGTTAAAGTAAGGGAATGATCCTTTCATGGCAAGTGAATGATAAAGGTTTGGTTAGGGTTCAGCACATTTCATACTGCTCTTTAATGAAAGTGAGGCAGATATTTGGCAAGTCATCCTCAAAGACTTTTACTTTGTTAAAGCAAAAAATATTAAACTGAATTTCACTTTTGGGTTTTTAACTAGAAACTGAATATATTTTGTTATTAACAACAATAATTCCACTATAATGTACATGTATGGATCTTCTATTATGGCGACATTGCATTGGAGTAACTTTTACATTTTCTGTCTTATAGCTCAGAATAATATATAGGCTTTTCTTTTTTAATTATTTTTCCAATGATGACCCTTTTGGCTGCAGGAGATTGTGTATGTTGAATGATATTTTCTTTTTCGACAGTAGATTAAAAAACAAGGTTTTTTTCTTGTTTAGCCCATAGGCTAAATTATAACAGTTTTTCTCGTTAAGGATGGAAACGCACGCACTCTGCAGATAAATTCTCTTCCTTTAGGAGAGATGTCAGGAACAATGAGCTTAGATGTCGCTGAACTTAAAAGGGTCGACGGTGATGTCCTCCTATAGCATTTTTCTCTTTTTTCAAACCCATTCTTACAATGAATACATTTAAAATGTACTGTACATAACAAACACTGTCATTAAAGGTGGATGGCATAAAAATACACATTTAGACATGGAATGAACACAGGTTGACTCTGGTGGGTGCTCACAACCACAGTTGTATTGAGTTTTGTAGTACATACACCTTCTCATGTGAACAACTAATGGAAGATTTAAAGATTACACATTGTAGAAACCCGATAATACAATCAGCAGCTCACCACTATACCACACAGTACATACATACAGCAAATATCTTTTTTCTGAAAAGCATGAAAAAGATATTTGGAAAGAGATTTGAATGAGGATTATTGGAATAAAGCCGTAAACTCTACTGTATTAATTCTGTATTCATCTGTAATCGGCTACATGAAACAGTTTAAGATTTGTCATAAGCTCCACTTTGCATCTTCAATATTAAGTGAATTCAAATCCCAATGTGCCTAAATGTAAGTTACACACTGCCTGCTATATACATCATTATTGATTTTGTCGCCTAATTGAAGTTTTGGGGATTTTATCTCTATATCTCTTTCATCATTAATATAAATGCTCATCCATCCCTTCTTATAATCTCAGTGATAATAAGAGGACATTAGACCTAAATAAAAATAATTGGAAAAAACCTTTTTCTTGCAGGATCGACTAACTGCTTATCAAATGATCCTTTTTAAATAGCAGATTCTTAATCACATACAAGAAAAAGCTCAATTGATTTGATTGATGTAAGGAAGAGGTAATTGACCCTGATTCCTTTCTCTTATAGCATGGTGTGATATGCTTTTGGAGATAATACCTAATTACTCTCTGTTTTTTTTTTCTTTTTTAGCTTTGTATTGCATTAGGGTGATTTATCATTTTGCATGGCGCTGGCATCTGTTTTTGTCACAGAGCATTGACTGGGCATGTTATTTGTAATTATTTGTGTTGTCATAGATGTTGTCAAGGTCGATGGGATCGGAATGTTGGGGGAGGTGTCACTGTCGGTATTTTTATTTTTTTCTGTCTTATATGAATGGCGTTAATGAGTTTACTATGGGAATAATAAAATATAGACACTAGAATGGCAAGAAGTTATCAGGGCTGGGGAGGTATGACCTAGAAGGCTGATAATTACCAGTTAATAGAGTGTAGAAAGGTAAATGCAAATGACTAAATGAATCAATTTTATACTGTAATACCAAACTTCTTTCCCCCTCCAGACTCATATATTGTTAGCAGCAGCCACATAAACCAGAAATATTATATTTACCATTAAATATTATATTTACCCATAAAGTGTAATGTACTAAAGTGCAATTTTAGTAAACACCAGCATCACCTACTGTATACCCCTGACAGGATCAAAAGCATGTGGGAGTAAGAAAACTCCAAACTCATTTTCTACAGTGAGTCAGCAGGTAGTAAACAAAGAGCAGACTTCTGGCACTTTGAACAAAGCCCTAACTTTCTAATGAGATGTCATGTTTCTATTACTCATAGTCATTCATTGATATGAATACTAAAACCCTACTGCAGTAACAGAGTTACAGGCATTAAAACGGCCATGATGTTCCTCAATGAAGGAGGGGAATGGGTACCATATATTTTTTAACAGTGTTGTCACCAACATAAACGCTGTTTCTTTGGCTGGAGTCTGCGAGGCAAATGAAGGATACTCAGCTCAACTGCTCCTGTGTATTTAGTCAAATCCTGATGCTGTTATCATAACTAATTCCGAAGTATCTTAATACCAAGGTGATTTCATTTGAGAGGTGTTTCCAAAAAGCACCTAAATCTAATTCTCTCTGAATAAGCACCATTAGTTAATTTTTCTCTTTCCAATAATCTCATCCATCACACTGCATTAATGTCTGTCTTGTTTGTGATGAAAAAGGAGAATGTACTAGCATTAATTCACACATATCACAAAGAAATATCAATTACTCTCTAGTGGTATGTATCTTGAAAAGCAGATATAATTCCATTTTTATTCACCAGAGTTTTTGACGTATTGTGTTACTATTTCTTTACAAACAGACCTTCATCCATCCATCCAGTATTCCTGTGCAGTGTCTTTTGCTAGAGAGAATGTGTCAGGTGTGATTGGTGAGCACAGGTTTTGGTTTACGTACTAGCTTTACGTACTAGAATTAATAGCTTTTTCTGCTCTTGTCTGTTGGGGGTTGGCGTTGAAGTCAGAGGACAGACATAAGATCAACAAGCTGATAAAAAAAAGGATAATAATAATAATAATAAATAATAATAAATAAGGACCACCCATTGTACGTTGATCATATGTTGATTGATTGATTTGATGTTGATGTGGTTCCTTACACTTCTCTTGACTGAGTCTTGTATGTTTCAATCCTGTATGTTGTCTTTGTGTATTGGTGACATTCAGTTTCGCCTCTAGGGAAGTTTATTTAACTTATCTTATCTTATCTTATCATGATGGTACCACAGCTGGCAACCTTACTGTGCCAGTAAGACTTCCAGGAAGTCACTGCAAATTGCTATTTTTACATTTCAACAAAACAACATGGTAATTAGTGAGCTCTACAGGTGTTATTTGTGAGGCATATTCTTGAAGTCAAATGAGATGTTTGTTCTTCATCAAGCCTTTATGCTAAGCTAGGCTAATTGCCTTCAGGGTCCAGCTTTGTGTTTAATGTACAAGTGTGCATTAAATACTATCTGCTCATCTCACACTTGGAAGAAAAGTTAAGGAAAACTACATTTCTGAAAATGTTGAAATATACCTCGAAGCTGACTATGACTATGATGTATGGGTAATGTAACTAAACCAACAGATATACCTAATAACTTCTACACTACCACATGTGCTGTCAACAAAGAGCTTCCTCTGTTAGTCACTCTGCTGTCTGTGCATCAGTCCTATTAGCTGTTGAAAACACACACTCGAGTTTTATTGCAGCACCTGAACAGCACAACAACCACACAGTAGTGTGTGAGCCAGACGTAGATAACAGGATTTGAGAGTCCATTGTGTGATTTTCAATCTAATCCCATTTCACGATGTGCAGTTTGCAGGTGTGTTCACAGGTCACGCTAAGTCAAAAAAAGGAAGTGATGAGGAAGAGTGCAGTTCAGACTGTGCCAAATTCAAGGTAACCCCTGCAGAAATAGTCTATAATAGCTGAAAACTGCATCATTATAATTATTAAGTTATTTGTTCATATCATATTGTTCCTCACAGCATGTTGTTTGGAATCTTATCAGAACAAAACATCTTGTTATAGTGAGAAAAACCTTTTTGATATCTTCTTGTTATAACTGGGTTCAAGATATCAGGATATGATACATTGTAAATGTATTGTTTGGATGTAATATGTTCTTGTTATACTGCAGAAATAGATTACTGTGTACATTTTTTTGTGTTTCTGTCTTAGTACTAGTGGTTCAAGGTGCATATGGAACTATAATATAATGTCATTGCAGTGTCCTCACTGGGAACATTTGAGTTATGTCTCTTAATATGTTTTCTTTCTACTGCCATCTATTAAGGTGGACGTGTTGTGCTTTCTCTGGTTCGCCCTTGTTTATATACTCTTGTGATATCGGATATATACTGTATGTTAAACATGGTCAAAGTCCTATATAGGTTAACCTATGTAGAAATGCTTCCTGCATGTCAGAAACCAGGGAACCAGCCTGCTTTGAACTATGTTTGCCTAGAATCACAGCAGACAATATAGTAAATGTGAAATAAAAAGCAGCAATGCATGATGTATAGAGTATCACAGATGAGTGACATAAAAGCCTATTTCTTGTTACCCACTGAAGTCGATTATGAAGGCTTGCATGTAGTCTGTCATGTACAGTATGTACAAATGTGCAATTCTACATCTGAGCAATTAAAGCATGCAGAGGGCTGTGATTTTCTAAAGTACTGGCATTAAAATGAATGCTGTGGTACGTCACGTCAACAGCTGTCAGTGAACAATCACTACAATTATAGCTAACACTGTCAAGACTTAAACTGAATGTTCCCTCTGAGATCTAACCATTCTTTGAAGCCAGTATATGTGTGCATGAATGCAGAACTTAAATACGGTTCCTATTACAATTCTATCATATTTTTATAGCAACAAATAAAAACTTTTATACATATACATCTCCAAATTATTGTTTTTGTACATATCAGAGCATTTGAGTTTTAATGTATATCAAGGAGTGCAGACATGCTTTTGAATATTGTTGTTACGTAATTAGTTATACCTAAGAAAAGAGATTGGCTTTTTGTAGCTGGTTTGATTTGTACACTGATTATTTCTTGAGATGAACACTTAATGTTGTGGTATGATATATTGTTCTTGCATGGGTGGAGTGGCTTCCCATTTATTCTTGTAACAATACTACATCCTTGACATCAGTGCTTTTTGTCTTGATCTCTTTATGACTTTGACATGGCCAAGATGTAAAACAAAAGCTTGCATTTAAAGGCATCCGGTGTAGTTTATAGTCTGGGTTATCAAAGCACTACCCTGAGAATCTTAGCCTCAACCTTGATATATAAAAAATGCACAATGTTTTTAGAAACCATGTTCACATACTTGTTTGTAATTTTGGTCTGGGGCTGTTGGGTTCCAATTTTGGGAAATGTTGATGCTAATACATACAGTAATTATTCAGTCAACAGTGTGCTTCAACATTGTAACAACAGTTTGGGGAACAATCCCTCCTGTTTCATCATGACAGTTCCCCATGCCCAAATCCAAGTCCATAAAGAAATGATTTCATCAGACCTCCACCCCATACAACACCTTTGGGGTGAGCTGGAACATTGCCTTTCACCCAACATCAGTGCTGCACCTCACTGATGTTTTCATGGCTGAATGGAAGCAAATCCCTGTCGCCAGATTGCAATATTTGCTTCACATGAACATCCTAAGCCGGAAGGATACTGAAAACCATTCTTCAGGTTCTTCCCAGTAGTTTGTACTGCATGTGCTGTATTTCTCAACACATTCTTGTTTATTTTGCAGTGTGAAGTCACACAATCTGTTAAACAAAACTTTAATCAAGCAAGATATATCAATATGATCCCCTGGTGTACATACGTAATCCTTTGTCATGAGGTGCGGCACACCTCTGCACACAATGGGAGGTGGGAATTAAGACAAGGTTAATTGGGATCATGTGTGCGTCATTGCCCAGCTGGCTCACTCTTGGCTCTCTCTGCCTTCCGACCCATCCAGATGTCACCTACAGGATGATGCTGACTTATTGCAGCGCCACCTGCTCAATGATCCTTCTACTACTGTGGACACCTGGCTGCAGTAGAGCAGCATTGCTCAATACATTGAGGAGTTGTTGCACAGGGAGTGCCGACACGCTCCTAGGTGCACACAATGATACTTGGCCAGTACGAGCAGTGGAAGTACTTAGACATAGCCTAATCATGCAATGGTTGTCCATGTATTGCTGACAAGTTCTTCTTGAAAAACCTCTGGGTTATCCACCAGTGACACTTTTGAATGACAACAAGGTTAACTGAAGCAAATTTATTTGTACCATATACTCAGTATCTCTTTTGTGGAACAGGTCATACTCCAAAATTAAAATTGAATAGTGCAACACAGCCAATATGATAACTTCCTGCATTTTGGACCATCCGTTTCTCCATCCCCTCAAAGGTCAGCACTGTTAAGACAGCTATGACACTTCCATTCCACTGAAACAAATAGATGTGGTCTGATATTTTACTGTAATAAATGCTGGTATGAGTAAGCCCCAGTGATGGAAGGGTGAAATACCCTGGGTGGGGTATTAAGAGCATCTACAGGTGACTGAAAATAGCCTGATCCATGAATTTACTATGCACTGTTTCTATTCTAAAATGTGGAAGGAAGATAAAAGCTTTTGTCAGATCTCGTCTTTTGGGACATTTTATGCCTTTTTTTAAAGAACTGAAAGGACAGAGGACAGAGAGACAGGGAATGGCAAGCCACAGAGGTCCTAGGCTGAACTCGCACCTTGGACGTGGTGATTACACGGTCATGGCACAAAACCCCTCAGCCACCGGGGGATCTTATATTTTAACAAACACCATTCATTCTTGGTAAGAGCCAAGTTTGAGTTGCTGAGTGAAACACCTAATGCAGTATCCAGCAGTGCTTGGACAAACACTAGTAGAAAATACAATTTCTGTGCTGAAAAGTGACCAATAAATTAGGTTTGTATTCCTCACCATGTTGAATCTTACTCGCACCAAGGATATGGGCAGTAGTAAGATTGAAAGGCCACTTTTCGTTTTGATACACAACTACTCTTAAACTTTTGGAGGTCACCACTATTATCTTTTTCTGTTTGCTTCATTTACTCCCAAGCGAACACTCAACACATCAGTTCTAAATTGTACCAACACAGAGGGCAGATGATTTTTGTCCGTCTATCATGCAGGCTGGTTTGTATGAGGTTACTACCAGACCGCTTGGATGATGAACTTGTGATAAAAAAATAAATAAAAACCAACAACAGCAACAAAACAATCTGTGAAAAAAGAAGTCAGCTGCATTTGATTCACAACTTACAATTCAGCTCAAGACCTAACAGAACCCATGGGTGGTAATCCTGTAGTCCTGGCTCTCCAATTTGCTCGCTTACTTACTGAAACAAACATTTTGCAGGCACACACTTCATACATACCTTTTGGAATCATGTATAAAATAAGTTTCCTCTCTTGAACAGGTTTCTCATGATCAACTTCCTTGATACACTGATCATTACAGATTACAATGGAATGATTCCCAAATACTTTGGAAAAGAAATGTCCCAATTTGGATAAAATTGCCCTCTATGGTAAATGGTAAATGGATTTACTTATATAGCGCATTTCTAGTCATTATGACCACTCAAAGCATTTTTACATTACATGTCTCATTAACCCATGCACACATATTCACACATTGATGACAGGAGCTACCACACAGGGTGCCAACTTGCTCTTTAGGAGGAAACTAACCATTCATTCTCATTCACACACTGTTGGCACAGCAACGGGAGCAATTTGGGGTTAAGTATTTTGCCCAAGGACACATTGACATGTGGACTGGAGGAGAAACTTGGAAAACAATGAATAATCACATATAAGATGAAAAACACATGCGTTACATGACCAAATGCTCAGTTCACCAAACACAGTGTTCTTAAAAGAAATAAGACTTGCAGAATATATTGGTCCAGATTCTGAGACAGAGATTAGACAAGATTCCATGAAAATATCCATTGAGAAACTACTCTAGTCATGGACTACACTGTAGACTGACCAAGGACTGACTAGTGTCAGTAAAAATTGAATTTAAAAAAGTTAATTTTAACAAGGCTAAACAATATTTCAACACTAATTTAATGGTATGCAGCACTTGAAAGTGTCTAGAAAAAGGGGGATTTGAATGACCGTTCACTGAGATAAGTGGCTTCCTATATATGGTTATATAATATGCATATATTTGATTTGAAACCCTTTTTCCTTTGTTTTCCTGATGTTTTCTCATATGTCTTACTTAAATGTTCCTGATTTAATTTGGGTCCTCTCATTTAAAAAAATCCACCAGACAATCAAAAATAATAAAAAGCAAAGATTGTGTTGTGTTATTTACTTTTTTTTGTTGCTTTGTTACTCTATGTAATTCAAAACCTATTTTGGTTTATGAAGAAAAACTCCGGACCACCTGCAATTTCACATTTTAAGGCTAAGAGACCTGACAGTTTTGTATGATGCAAACTAGAGTGCCGAATGAACGGCTGCTGGAACACCTGTCACTATTTAGCCCTATAGCCTGCACATGAGGTAGTATCAAGCAGCTGTCACTTTACAATTACCGTGATTAAACACGCTGATCAATGAGCTTTTGAAAAGATCAACATTCAAAGAAAGTATGATGAAAAGCCCCGCCTTAAATAACACTGCTAAGATTTTCTTCAGCAGATACATGTGTATGTGCTGGCATTATTTGGATGCCTGCATGATACAAAGTTTAAGTTACCCTGGTTCTTGTCAGGATGAAAGATAAAAAAACAACAAAGGAAAGAAAAGAAAACAGACTCAATTCCACATATAAAATACAGAATCAGTGCAGATCATTTTAAACAGGCCCATATTTAGTTAGGCTCCCTGCTGAAATGCATACACATTTTATGAAGGTCTTTACTGAAGAATCTATTGACAATGGAGCCTATGCTAACAATATGTTGTTTAATGTGGTGAAGTGAAAAACAAAAGCTAAGATGAAGGGGAAACTAATCACATAATAGCTCCTTTGGGAACAATGGTAACTTGTTTTTACATCAAGGGATCAGAAAATTTGAATAAGTGAATATGTTATCACATGACCCTACGACCATGCCCATGTCATGTGACAACCAATGAATCATCTTCATGACAGCTCAACTCCATTTGCTGATGAATGCCATGACATGAAGCTGTAAGTTGAATTTTAGGTGAATATTTTGTCAGAGTTAAAATAGTTAACGTTGTGTCCTACTCATTAGAAGTGATAATGACATGATATATCCCTATTTTCCTTTCTGTTTATGCGTGTGTGTCATTCACGACACATGTGGTCCAACTGCAGTATTTGCCATTAATAATAATCAGCTATATCATCGTGGCCTCAACGTGACACTAAAGAAGATGAATGAAATGGTTCAGTAAAGTACTGAGTGACTTTGCTGTCAATCACCAGAATTTGATTTCCCCACGTGGGTACATGTAGCACTTATGATCTGTTCATATGACTGAAATTACATCATATGAAATGTTGACACCCCTTTATTAGTCTGTGTTAATAGTATCAGAACTGAAAGGGTAAAATACTTTTATTGTCCTTAGTTCTGACCAAGCGAACCAAACTACGGGTGTGAAAGTGACCCATGAGAACAATGTCAGTGATGTGGAGGACTTGACTGTCTGGAATTTTGAATTAAAAAGGTTTTTCGAGGAAGTTGTCATTAAAGAAATGGTAAAATTCTAATAAGCTCTACCGTGGATTCTTAAAAATGAATCAGGCTCTGGGTTTTTTTCACATTTTCAAACCTGTAGTTCATTTGCTTTGGTCCAAATCAGTGGAGGAGTTGATATACTCAACGCAATTTCTCATAGGTTCAGTATCTTCTCAAACTTCTCTTTTGGTTACCAAATTTCAAGCTAACCAAACTACATCACTTGAGAACATTCACTGTGCTCATTGGTCAAAAGTGTCCAGGGTGGAAGACAGGAAGAAGGTCTAAAGATCCTGAAAGAGGTCCTATCCACCCAAATATCTAGAGAGCAATGTGCTTCATCTTTTATAGTCCAGATTGGACCTTGATTCAATCTCCAATCACCCCACCAGGCTATGTTTAGTTAGAGGCTGGATCACATTTCATTCACAAACTAAAAGCTTTACAATTTCTTTGTGACCAGACTGCGATTACTTTTTTGGTCCACACCTGAGTATGATTGCTGTGTTCAATGGAGCCCACGTGGATCACATTATGGGGATAGACAGGTCGAGAAAGATCCAGTCGACACAAAAGTATGAGATATCGTCCTCCAAATGAACCCAGGGCATCCTCTTCTCTTCTCTTTTTATAAACTTTAAAAGATAATAACAAGAAGAGGATTTCATATGAAAACTAGTTCCCTTCCATACCAAAAGAGTAATGGCTTGTAAACAAAGTGCTGCAAAGTGTTGAGGGAGGACACAGAGGACAGGGACAGCAGGGAAATCTGCAGCCTGCTATTCACTACTTCCTTTACTAAATCATTCAGGCACTGCTCACATTTTTCAGGGAAGCAGCCTTCTTTGTTATGGCTTGAGGGGGTCTGATGACAGAAGCAATTACATTAAAGAGGACCCTAGAACTGTAGGAGAACAAAATAAGATCATCTTGCATCCTTGACCTTTTTTGGTTCTTTGGTAAAATATTATTAACCCCCCGGATGCAGAGGTGGACTGGGTTGTTAAAAGAAAGAGGATTGTTAAACTGAATGAGTGACTTTTTATTTCTGAGTACGCCTGATGAATCATTCATCCGTTTCTAAAACAACAGTTTAACAGTTTAAGAAGTCAAGTCTTCAAGCAGCATTGGATATGATGCAGCCAATATACAACCAGGGCAAATCTATGCAGCTTTCACATTTAAGCTGAAAGTCTGGAAAAAAGTTCTTGTTCAAATTCAAAGCTCACTTATGGTTTTTTGGTTTTGTGAACCTGATTGTACAAAGATTGAGCGGTATAGCTTTTTTGGAACATATGCAGCCATTGTCTCATTGTTACAGGATTTGGTGGATGGATCCATCTATGAACAATGAAGGCTTCACTGCAGCATTTTTTAAAGCCAGTTGAATCTGATTCATGTCTGTCCGTGAGGAAATGTTGTCTAAGTTATAAAAACTAAAGCACAAAAATGGATTCATGATGTGCACTTGAGTTTGATGCCTGCTGATGTCAACATACAGGTATACATCTTTTTTATAGTGTGTGTATTGCATGAAATGATCTTAAAAGGGATTTTTTTTTTTTAAAGTAGGGTTGTATTAGATTAGATAACATATATAGTAGACTTGGGTTGGTACCTTCCCAGTTTGAAAAAGCAGACAGGAGTAATGGCACGGGAACCAAGCAATATACTACTGTGAATTGGGCCAACAGCACATGTGTTCTAACTACATAAAATATGTTTGCAATGAGCAGCTCTGGTGCTATGTTACTCATGTTTGTTAGCTGAGAGTTTCTTATACTAAGAAGGTGAGGTACTGTTGCTAATGCATGACGTCATGTTTCATTGAGGAACCTACTCAGTGTCGACAGTGTTTGAAAGGTGACCTCTCTTTGTCAATAAATGTCAAATAAAACAATCATTATACAGGAGCGCAATGACATTACTTTAAACTGAATTACAATTAATATTACATACAATTACAAGTAATTAAAAAACACAAACATTTAATGTTCCAATATATATTATTTCCCAAATTTCACACATGGAACAAAGTAAAATATTGATGTGTTACATATATTTTATCTGGCATCACAATCATTATATTGGGAGATTGTTTTTTTTTACAGTTGACTGAGCAAATCTTCATCCTTTGATGAGGTCATTCAGTCTGCTGTATAGCACCGATTATGGGGCAATGAAATCTGTTTTATGTTTCATAGCAGTTGATATTTCATGTACATGTATGTAACAAATTGTGGTCTGAAAAAAACATTTTTGGTCTGTGACAGACAGCTGAGATATACATATATATAGATTCAGTAATCTCAATCCCATTATCTCCAGGATTGATTTGATATGTTGGTGAGTTGATTGGCTCCAAAGGTTTTTAAGGTAACTGTATTCTATTTTCCAAAAAGCTGATTCAACAAGGCTCATTCCAAGCAGCAGCTGCTTATTGTGTGTAGGTGTTGGTGCCTTCAGGGTCCCGTGGAACCCCTCTAACTACTCTCTTAGAAAAGGCTATGTGAATTACTCTAGACCAAAAATTTGAACTTTAAGAATGGTAAATGGACTGTACTTATGTAGTGCTTTTCTAATCCTTCGAGCACTCAAAGCACTTTTACACAACATGTCACATTCACCCATTCATACACTGATGGCAGGGGCTGCCACACAGGGAACCCAACTGCTCATCAGAGGGGACATTCATTCATTCATTCATTCATAACATTCATACACAGTTGGAGCAGCCATCAGGACCAATTTGGGTTAAAGTATCTTGCCCCAAGGACACATCGGCATATGGACTTGAGGAGCTGGGAATCGAAATCCGATCTTCCAATTAGTGGACGACCCGCCTGAGCCACAGCTGCCTTGTTAGGCTGTGGCTAACAGGGCTATAGGTAGAACTGACACACGCCTTATGTTCAAGATTTTCTCTTACAACTCAAGCAGTAAGGAGTTCCTTTAAGCCTCAGGATGTTTTGTGAATACAACCCTAGGTGTAGATGTTAGCAGGTGCCTGGAAACTGGCTCTGTTAACTGTGCTGCATCAGTCAGCTGTGGCTCCTGTCCATATGCTGAAACAACCTTGGCCAAGATACTGAACTCCAGATTGCTGTGCCAGCACCCTGCATGGTAGCAACGGTGTGTGAGTGTGAATGAGCAGCAAGGAACTTCAAATAGTAAAGCGCTTTGGATAAAAATGTTCTATAAATGCAACCCCTATCAGTCCAGCTCCTCCAGGAGTCTGAAAACTGTCCACTCAGCAAACAGCTGAGCTCACACAGACTGGAGTGGAGGGTTCACACTTTCTTGAACATAGGGGCTCTCCTTTGCTTTGTCACCTTCTACATCTCCTCTTCCTTTCTGTTTCTTCTCTCCAAGGTGAACGCGACATCTCTCCCCCCCCCCCCCTTTTCTTTTTTCTCTCTCGCTCTCTCTCTCTCTTTTCTCTCTCCACCAGCTGTGCTTTAAGAGTCTCTGAGCCGTGTCTCTCCAGCAGAACTGAATGCCTCATTACCTGGATTGTATGGCCCAACATTGGCATTCTCCTCACTTTTACTCCCTCTCTCCTTCTCTTCTCCCTCTCTCCATCTCTCTCTCTCCTTCTCTCTCTCATTTCAGCAGCTGTAACTTGTCAGTGCCAGCTGCGGCCATCACTCTTCAGTGTCTCTCTTACCCGAGCCATCCCTCTCACTCTCCTTCTATCTGATCACCCATCCTCCCAGCTTCATTTCACACCTCTCTCTCTCTGCCTCCCTCCTATCTTCCTCCAATTGTTTCATCCCCCTCATGTTTTTTTTTCTCCTTCCACCTTTCCATCTATCCCTCCCCCTCTCTCTGTCTTACCTTGGCAGCACTCAGCACTATCTCTTCCCACAGAAAACGGTCTGGCGAGTAAAAAAAAAACCAAAAGATGGAGAGAGAAGTGAAAGACAGAGAAAAAGAGGGGGAGATTCTTCCTGTTGGCTTGATTTCAGCCTGGCTAATTGGTTTATACAGCAGCCTTCCCAGCACCGCCTGGTTCACCCTCCGTTCATCTGCTATACGTGTGTGTGTGTGTATTCAACCGTGAGTGTGAAAAGTGTGTATTTGGTCGCCGGGGCTCCTGCTGCTGCTGCTGGGGCTGGTGTTTAAGTGTTGAATCTGTCCAATTCCCATTGTTTAAGCTCCAATCTCCTCTAGTGTGTTGAGGTGTGTGTGTGTGTGCGCGTCTGTGAGTGGGGAGCAATTGAGCCAGACGTTAGAAAGAGATCCAAAGACAGAAAGTTAAAGAAGAGAGAGAGATCCAGACTAAAAAAACCAAATAATCCGAATTGGAGTTAATTGAGGGAGAAGTAAAAGGCTGCGAGCGGCTAAATGCAATTTACAGGTTCAGACGGGTAGACGGAAAGAAAAGAAAACACGTGAAGGAGTCTGAAAATAGTAAGTTGTAGACCTGAATGGCCAGAGCTGAGGAAAAAACAATTGAAGGGGAAAACCCCCCCCCCACACACAACTCACAACTGACCTTCTTTGATTTGAACAAGAGCTGTCAGTGTTTTATCCCTGCAAGCCAAGAATATGCCAGAGTTGTGCAGCTTCATCCCCTCTGTCATTATTTGAATCAGTCTATACTACATGACATGTAATAAAGTCTGAAATGTAACATAAAATGAAGCACAAAAGCCTCAGCGCTTCCTAAACAAAGACAGCTGGTTCGTACTTTGGGCCAGAGAACGTTGGAACGTGACGGAACTCTTTACTCCGAGACGCTTTGCGATCGTCAAAGCGCAGATGCTCGTTCGCATTCAATTCGGATTGTTGATCCAATGGAGCTCTGAGCGTTCCAAAAAGACAGCTTGTTAGGGAGTGAGAAAACGAGTTGGATTTGCTGAGGGACCATATGTGTTTTAAAAGATGTACTATGTACATATCTGCAAACACCAGCAGCAGATGCTGGATTATGCAGCAGTCATTACAATAAAAAAATATTGTTTAAAAAGTAGTTTGCATAAGTAGATACATTGTTCATATTGAAAGTATCTCCAAAATGTTCCCTGTCAATGTTTTACATGTTCTATCCTACAATATCCTCTTCTGGAAACTAAAGCCTAATCTGGCTTTAGTTTCCAGAACCGACATTGCTTGGTTTTTAGCCAAGAATTGCTGGTTTGTTGTGCAAATGTTTGATAAGAATGAGACATTCATGATCCGCAAAGGTTAAATCTAATCTGACTTTTCTTCTAGCTACACCAAGTTGACAGTTTTGTTTTAGGAAGGAGTAGCTTAGCAAGTACTAGATCCATCGTAATGAACTAGCACATCCATGGTCCATGGAGGAAGACTCCTACTTAATGTGATGATCCCTGGACTTAACGTGCCACCAGCAGGTTTACATTTTTGGTTCAAAGTGAAATGTCTCAACAACTTTTGCATGTATTGCAGTGAAATCTGGTACACACAGAACTGTAAAAACTTTAGGGCTCCTTTGACATTTCATCTAGTGCCACCAGCAAGTAGAAATCTCCAATTGTATCCAATACTTTGATTTATGACCAACATAAATACCTAATATACATCCACCTAGTTGTACTTTGTGTTTAGTGCTAGCTAGCAAATGCTTGGAGGCTTAACTAAGATAATGACACAGTAATTAACAGCATGTTAACATTACCTCAAAGCACAGCTGTGCCTGAGAACAGCCTCACAGAGCCACTATAAATCAATCAATCAAACTTTATTTATATAGCAGCTTTCATACAAGGTTAATGTAGTTCAAAGGGCTTCACAGTTGATTGACAAGCTGCTATAAGACAGAACAAGTGTACACCAAGGACAACATGAAGCTAGCATGACTGTAGATAAGAGGCTTGTTCTGGTTATGTTTTGACAAAATTAATATTTTGGTTCTTAGATATTGAAATTCAATGTGACATGAAGGACGAGACTAAATGTCTTAATATTCAATATTTGTTCAAAAAAACACCATCTTCCCCTTTCTTTGTGTAACCTAAAGCTAATTACACGTCAGATACAGAATAAGAGCCATCTACTCTAGAGTCAAAATCATTTGCTTTCGTCTGTCCAACCGTCTCCCATCCGCTTGGACGTCACACTTCCTGGGTTGCACAGTGAAATAATATACTTCTATCTGTGTAGTGAATTAATTACATTTCAGCTCCAGATTTTGACAGGTCTATGAATGCTTTGGCTTGGCGGACCGGTCATGGGAGACTTTCTCCACATGGGAAATGTTGACAGCTGTCACTTATCATCAGCTGTCCACTGGGACAGAAGCTATAGCTTTATGGTAACCTAGGATTTGCTCCTGGGAAGGTTATCGTGAAGGGTTGAACCCTGAATCCAGCTTGGAAAATCCTTTGGGAGAATGAACAATCCCAAAACCTACTGTCAAGGTGTCCTTGAGCAAACCCCTAAGCTCATTACACCAGTTATTCCAGTGGAGTAATGGGGGAGCTGCAGTGGCAGTAGACTGGTTGTACTAAGCAGCACCCAGCATTTTAAGGTATATGTGAATCTGTATGTATTCCATGGAGATATAAAGGCTGTCCATATGTTTTAAACTTTGTGCAAAACGTAGAGAAAAGATGATGAACTGCAAAGTCATTTAATAAGTTACAGAGATGGTTTGAGTTTGATTGTACAGTACCAATCATACAGCCTGAGCACCAGCAAAGCAGTTTTAATGAAGCACAGTTGTGTTCGTCAAAGATCTGGTGACGGATTTTCCCACGTAGCTGATAAGCAGCCTTCCTTTAAACAGTGTTCCAGGGAACAATTTAAAATTGAAATCAGTTTTCCCAAGAAAGCCTGATTTATGCAGCATATGTGCACAGTGAGCACGCACGCACACACGCACACACACACACACACACTCAAAGCTCTGCAACTACATATACGTAATTGACGGTGTCATAATTCACACCTGCCTCACATAACTCAGCGAGGTTGTGTTATTGCAGAGGGATTCATGCCCTTCAGGGTGTGTGTGTGTGTGTGTGTGTGTGTGTGTGTGTGTGTGTGTGTGTGTGTGTGTGTGTGTGCGTGCATGTTTGTGAGTAAGTGTAAGAAGGAGAGAGACGAGTGTGAAAGAAAACAGAGAGAGAAACGAGAGAGATTAAAATGACACATTTCATGGCAGAGAAAAGGATTTGATTGCATGCGAACTGACAGTCAAGGTACAAATTGTGCCACCGAAGAAGTGACGCATGGATGTGTGTGTCAGCCGGAATTAGACGTGTCGGCATCAAACACATTAACAAAGGTGACATTGAGGAAATGTTTTGCACAACACAAGAGCATATGCATGAGACACAATCAGTCACCTTGCACACAAACAGGTGTTTAATTGAACTTCATCACACAAGCGATCAGAATAGAAAGTCATTCTGGATAGTGATGGAAACAGACTGACAGTGTTGTTAGTGATAGGTTTGTTTGTCAGAGTTAACAGCCTTCCATTGGCCTACTCGAGCAAGTCTCCCCATTGACACATTTCACGCAAATTTTAACATTATTCCTGGAAAAGTAGCAAAGGAAAATGTAAATTAATGTGCATTTCCACCAAGGAGTCGGTTCATTAAGTTAAAACTCATGATGGTGTCTGTTACAATTAGTTATATTGAGCCCAGTAGGCAGAACAAAGACTGGGGACTACACAGTGGATGTTTATTGTCGAAAGTGAAGCAGAGGGAATGGGAGAGCTGACTTGAATCCAACACAGGAGGGTGGTGGTGATAGAGCTGGTATGAGGGATGAGCAGAACGGGTGAACCTAAGATGAGGAATCTACTATGACGACAAGGTTTTGGCCATTCACTGTTACCACAGAGGGATATAGATGATCTAACAGTGGGTGGAAGTCTGAGCCAGGTAGATCTACTGCTGGGAGTTGATTAGTGGAATGGACTTCAGGTGTGCAGGTGACAAGGAGAGTAGAAGGCCACACCCACATAACACGAGAGACACAGGAACACAATGGCGGAGTGGAAACAACAAGAACACAAGGGAAGGGAGGAGGTTGAAGGTTGTATCCTGCCAGGTGTCATTGCAGGAGGAAAATTGACCACTTCTAAGAGCCTGGGAGGAGAGAGTATGAATGTGTGACTGATGGACAAGCTGCAGACATTTAAGTTTTATACTTTTAACCCTTACATACTGTTCAGGTCAAATTTGACCCATTTTGGCATTTGACAGCTGTAAAAACACCCAAAATGTCTTTTACTCTGAAATTCGATGACTTTTCCTAAAGTGGCCCAAAGTGCACGAAAATGAAAATATTTAAAAATGTTATACTTTTAATAATAATAATAATAATACATTTTATTTAAGGCGCCTTTCAGGGCACTCAAGGTTGCCTTACACAACACATAAACAATGATTAAAAGAGCAAAAAGGACACATATAAATGCATTCAAATCAGAAATAAAATCAGAAAACTGCAGGGTGGATTACAAATTAAAGTGAATACGAAAGTTTGAAGAGGTGGGTTTTTAGACGGGATTTGAAGATGGATAATGTCAGGGGGGGGAGGGAGTTCCAGAGGCGGGGGGCAGAGCGGCTGAAGGCTCTGGACCCCATGGTGGAGGGAACAGTGAGGCTGATGGAAGAGGCTGATCTGAGTGCCCGGGAGGGAGTGTTGATGTGGAGGAGGTCAGAGAGGTATGGGGGGGGGGGGGGCGAGGTTGGGTATACTTTTGTATAGAAGAACAAATGTTTGTCCATTGAGGCTGTTCTGGGTCAAATTTGACCGATATCTACTGAAATGTGTTTTATTTAAATGAATAGTTAATAGTTTTAATAATATAGTAGTTATGAGGATTTCTTTTTATGATGTAGCAGTGAAGACTGATGGCTCTAATGGTTATACAATAAACCCCACACTTCCATTAAGTTCTTCTCATTTTCACTTTACATCAAATACATTTCATTACATTATTGCTATATTATATTTTCATGTCTTAGGTAAAATAGGACATGATATTGTGTGATAGGAGCTGTTTTTTCTCCAAAAATTAGTGGTGTAAAACCTAAAAAATACATTTGAAAATGCATTTTGAACAGATCTGTGATTGAAAATTTAGTATAGACATTTTTTATGAGGGGAACACACTGCAAGGCTCTAGAATATGAACATTATGTGAGGGTTAAATAACTGCAGATTGGTATCAAAAACACATTTCCTAACCCTTTACAGATTTTGGTTACTTGTTTAAAACAATATGTGTTACTTTTAGCACTGTGTAATCTTGAACTTATAGCATTAAGCTACCAAGTAACATTAACAGTGTATACCAGCCTGGCTGAGTAGGAAATACGACCACCATTAACTTAAAGACTTGACGGAATATGTGACTAAGCACTAGCAGCGTGTTTTAATTGCTTTTTTGTCTTTGACTGTTATCCCTGTGTGTGTGTGTGTGTGTGTGTGTGTGTGTGTGTGTGTGTGTGTGTGTGTGTGTGTGTGTGTGTGTGTGTGTGTGTGTGTGTGTGTGTGTGTGTGAGAGAGAGAGAGAGAGAGAGTGCCATCAAACCCAAACTAGCCTCTACAGTTTGACTGAGTGATCACTGACAGTCACACAAACCCAGAATCGAAAGCTAAGGTTGAAATTAGCTGGAATTCTACTTTAATATGGAAATGACTTATTCAGGATAAACACATGGCCCATTAAACACTGTGCTACAGCCATTAACACATTCACATAATTCACACGTGTGCACAGTGAGGATAATTACTGCTAACTGCTTCCATACAACACACACATGGCGCTTATTTGAAAGATGAGAGAATATTTGAGAAAGTGAGAACACACATGCTGGTATTCATATCATCACCTTCTCCAACACACACACACACACACACACACTGACACACATGCAGCACAGCTCTATTAAGCAGATGCAACAGGAAGTGGAGCAGATGTTGGATTTGTTGGTTTGTCAGGCAGCTTACTACACACAAAGATCAACTTCCTGTTTCTTTATCACTGTGGATGCTTATAGTGCGTCTGACTCATAACACACATGTTTCAAACCAGGTGGTGACTCACACTCCCACAACATTATACACACAGCAGGTGTGTTGGGAAATGAAATGTTGAACTTGATCATTTTCCTCCTGAAATATAGAAATAAATGTAGAATGAATAATTGAATATGCTGTAATTATTATAATTATTATTATTATCTTAAATTGTGACCTTTCACAGTGTCACAAATTAAGGAGATTACTTCGAATTGAATTGAAAAGCAGTTTTAAGAATATCCTTTTCCTCAAATACTTACAAACTTTCTATAGCAGTAATTGTTCAAACTGCAAACACACGTAGCAGCAGGTTAACTAAAGCCTGAGGGAAATTATGTTCAACAGTTTTGTAACGTTGTTTTCAAGTGTTCCGTATTGATTTAGCGGTCAAAGAATTTGGACACGGTAATTTCAATTTGTGGTCAACGTGAGGTACAATGTTTTAGAGTTTAACTTGAACTGGAGTAAAAGTAAACCACAAGAGAAACAAAAAAGCAGCAGCGGAAGAAGTTTTTAGATTCTTTACTTCAGTAAACATCCCAATACAATACAGGTCATGCTTGAAAAATACTACTTGAAGTCTGTGTAAAGTAAGAATAAATATGTGTTCTGAGTTTGACATACCACAGAATAGTGTGTTGTTAACCACCCTGCCAAATTTGAATGATTAAAAAAATTGCCAAATATATGAAATTAGGCTTCAAAGTTGTGTAAGAATCAACCTTTTTCTCTGCTCCCAAGCGCTATGGGAGTGCCCGCTGAAACCCCGCCCCCTACCAAGTGTCACCTGTCAATCAAAGTCACCACCTCTACCAGAAACATGGACGCTAGGTCTGAGAGCTTTCTGCTGCTACCTCAGCTGCTAGCCCGGCGGCTAGCTCAGCTGCTAGCTCGGCGGCTAACTCGGCAGTTAACTCAGCTAACTGGCTAACTGTAGACTGTAGTAGTAGTAGTAGTGTGCGCTGAATGTATTTATACCTCTACAGCAGCAGGGGCGGGTTTATGCTAAACATGATTTTCAGACCCACTCATTAAATCCAGACACAGAAATCTTAAAACACAGTTTGTGAAGCCTAGCTCCACAATTAATATCTAAATGGTTGAAATGCTTTTTACACCTTTTTTAGAAATACATTTATGACCTATTTAATGTGTTTAGAAGAAAATGTCTGAATTCACTTTACACAGTCTTTAAGTATATACAATTAGCAGTAAAATGTACAGTAAAAGTACTGCAGTATTATGAGTGATGTAGTATGCAGTATTACAGTAAAAGTACTGCAGTATTATGAGCGATGTAGTATGCAGTATTACAGTAAAAGTACTGCAGTATTATGAGTGATGTAGTATGAAGTATTACAGTAAAAGTACTGCAGTATTATGAGTGATGTAGTATGCAGTATTACAGTAAAAGTACTGCAGTATTATGAGTGATGTAGTATGCAGTATTACAGTAAAAGTACTGCAGTATTATGAGTGATGTAGTATGCAGTATTACAGTAAAAGTACTGCAGTATTATGAGTGATGTAGTATGAAGTATTACAGTAAAAGTAGTGGTTTGGTCCCTCTGACTGATATATTATTATATATGACATCATTAGATTATTAATAGTGAAGCATCAATGTTAGAGCAGCATGTTACTGTTGTAGCTGCTGGAGGTGGAGCTAGTTTACACTACTTTATATACAGTTAGCTAGTTTAGTCCAGTGCTTCCCAACCTAGGGGTGGGGCCCCTCCAAAGGGTCAGCAGATAAATGTGAGAGGTATATGATATACAAATGTGTTTTCAGTTTTTGGACCTTTTCTCTAATCTTTGATTTTTGCTGAAATATTGGATCATTTGAACATTTATTGAAATGAAACCATGTGAGAAGTTTAGAGGGAAAATCACTATTTGGTGGAGCTGTTAACAACTCATAGATATCTGAAATGTGAGCCTGACTACACACTGCTTTTTGGTTTCATCTTTAACAATGTGTTATATTTTAAAAGCTTGTTATATTATCCATTGTTTCAAATCTTCATCTGAAAAGTAACTAAAGCTGTTAAATAAATGTAGTGGAGTAGACAGTACAATATTTCCCTCTGAAATGTAGTGGAGTAAATGTACTTAGTTATTTTCCACTACTGCAAAAAATGCTGCTTTTCTGAAACTGCTCTGTTTCATAATGTGAAGAAATGTGGTGACTTCTCATTATCCATATCTATTGACGTTGTTCAAACCTCTGAATTGACAGTCAAAGCTAGAGGAAAGATAATTAAGGCTGTAATTGGCCATTTAATCAAGAGTTAAAACCTGGAGATGGCCCATTAACTGTCTTTGTGGACATAAACAGTGTTCATTTGGCATTTCACTGTCCAGTGTTCTTTATTACATAACAATGATATCATACACAGAGAAATATGCAGCAGCACAGTCAGTCTTTTTATAATGTGATGGTTTTTATTGTAATTTAAAACAAAAAATGATTACAAGGATCATTATCATTTATCAACTATGCATTCATATGGATTTCAAAATTAGAATCTTGTGAATCTTGAACTCTTCTTAATTAAACTACAAATCCTGAATATTGAGTGTCCAGAATGAAATGAATACAACAAACATACCTCACCATAGAAAATCCTGCTATAGTCTGGGAAAAGCAAAGTATTTTCCTTCTCCGTCAGTTCTTGAGTTCAAAGGACTTGATAGTGCACCATGATGGAACCAAAGCAACTGAAGCGGAAAGGTGAAGCATCATCCACACCTGGGAGATGAGCTTTAGGGAGGAAAAGCATTATATAATATCACAGAGCCAAGATAATGAGGTAACTACAGGCTTCCATTGAATGGCCTGGAAAAAGAATGTTCCATTTTATTTTTTAATACTCGCCAGAGCTATTTTCTTGCCAGCAGTTTATAAGAAACAGGCCATGATGTATTGTTCTTATTCAGTTTTAAGAAACCACAGAATCTGATCAATAGAAAAACAACGACTGACACACTAAAGTCCAATTAAAATAAAACAGTGTGTTCTTTTTCTGGCTGCTACAGCATACACACCGGTATCTGCTCTGTCAATGACTCTCCCTGTGTGTGTTCCCCAACCACATCTTTCATATTCTGCCAGGACCCTAATTTATACCTACTGAATACACATATGGAATTATATAGTGTTAAACAAACCCAAAATGTGTGTGTATAAGGCTTCTGCTCATTTCATACTTTCAGATCTGCATTAAGAATTTTTTTTTTTTTTTTTTTTTTAAAGTTTGCAGTTTGTCATGTGTGGACAACTGTGGACAACTGTTTTTCTACACTGTCATTGCTGCAATGTCAACGTCACTCATGTCATATTTGACTAAATGTGGCCTTGATTTGTACTTTTTTTTTTGGAACGGAGGCTACCTGTTCACGTGTCTGACTGGTCTCTAAATGCCACAGTTGGCTGCTTCATCCTGGCTTCAAAAGTACTACACAGGCACAAATCTGTCTCTGTGTCAGAAGCCAGCACTCACACCACTGATACACCCATACTCCAGCCTGGCTCTATTTAATCTGGCGAGTCAAACCGGTCTGGCTCTCTCTAGCATGGTGTGTGTGTGTGTGTGTGTGTGTGTGTGTGTGTGTGTGTGTGTGTGTGTGTGTGTGTGTGTGTGTGTGTGTGTGTGTGTGTGTGTGTGTGTGTGTGTGTGTGTGTGTGTGTGTGTGTGTGTGTGTGTGTGTGTGTGTGTGTGTGTGTGTGTGCTGTTCTCAGGAGCTCTGTGTGCCCTGTCATCCCCTCAGGTGAGTCCAGTCAGAGTCAGAGTAATTATAGTCACTGCCAACTAATGCTGGTTCAGGGTCGAGACCGTAATGATGATGCAGCTGTTCCTTAACATCAGCTCCCTGGTTCTGAGCCATGTCAGAAAAAAGAGTACATTTAAGAAAGTCAACAAAGATAATACAAGTAAAACATGTTACGAAGTTATGGGATCAATTTTATTACTGACGCTGTGAAAGCTTGACATCAAGTTGGCAAAGCATACTACAATATTGCATCATAAAGCATTACACCCACTTATGATGTTCAGTGTCCACATGGACAATTTAAACAAACTGTTGTAAAATCACAATCACACTACTTTATCAGCCACAGAATCCATCCATGGTGCATCAAAAAAAACAAATGAATGGGAGAGAAATGTGAGAATGGAGAAGTCAGTTTTTTAAAATTCACTGAAAATTGATCGGAAAACTTCCCAACATACATTTTAGATTAGAAAAAGTGTCACAAAATCAAGTGAAATTCCAATACTCAGCGAGGAAAAACAACTTCTGAAATCTTCTTAAACTGTAAGGAGCTTTGGTTGGTGGAGGCAAATGTCATCATGTCCACACATTCTGCCTGGCGACTTAAATCTTTCATTGAAGCTCCACTGCTGAATGCTTTTTCTTATATTTTTTAATTTTTTATTAAAGGTACCCTGTAGCGCTACGGAGCAATGCTAATGCTAAATTGATTTCATGCTGCTCCACTGAGGGAAGTGGAAGCAGAAGTTACAGGATAATAGGTTCTCTTAAAAAATTAAGTAACTTGACTGAGAGCTTGGCTCTGATGTGATTTTTGGTGTAGTGGCCATAGTTGGTATTGCAGGTCACATGACATACACTGGCACAAAAATTATTCTTCCCATATGCAATGTCACAAACACCCTGAAACTCAGTATTATCAGGAGTAGATTCCTCACTGTGGGCGTAGTAAGAGATCCAGTCAGAAGTGTCAAACAATTGTATCAGTAAATTATGTTTCAGGCCATTTTGGTGTGTGAGTCAGCAGGAAGTCAGTTGGCTCTAAGGCTGAATTAGGCTGCATTAGTACAGTCAGGGGCACGTGGGCACTCCCCCAAACGACTTCTATTTTTATTCCGATTGGATAACACTGCTGTTGGGTGGAAACCTTTCTAACTCCTTGTTTTGTTTTGGACATACTAGATCTTACAGTGATCATAACTACCAACATCAAGATAATGGTAGTGTTGTGTCTCTTTAAAGCTAAAAAAAACCCAACAACATTTATTGAGGGCCCTTTTCTGCTCATTGGCCCCTGGGCAGTTGCCCAGATTATTTTCATCGGATGGTAAACAAACAATTATCAATACTTGATATGATGCTCATGAGAAAGATCAAATACATATAGAACTGTTTCTGCTGCCAGGAAAAGAGAAGCAGTTAATGCCTGATGAAATCTGTTGGACCAATGTTGGTTTCTTTTTATAATCATGGGATGTAATTAAGTGTGTACTATTTTTCGAATAAAAGACAACAGGAGTTCTAGCTTTTATTTGAAATAACATCACACAGTCGCCTCATGTTATAATGAGCTGCAGTGATGGAATAAAAGTAGAAGGAGCAACACTGACAGAAATGCCTTTGGGAACGCAGCTGTAATTGTCGTTCATTATGTATTTGTGTAGTAAACTATCCATCTGTTTGTAAGAAGCTGTTTTAACATCATAGTGGAAAAACAAACTGATTCTACTGACGTATAAAAATTGATTCTTCTTTCTTACTTTTCACTTGGTTGTAAACTCTGGATTTTTGTCCCTGTGAGGATCCTGTAGGAATGATTGTTCTCTCTAGGATCTGATTTGTTGTTAGCCAACTAACAGATTTTGGTCTTTACCTCTAAAGTTAACCTGCTTCAGAGCTGGTCCCCCGTGCAGCATAGGTTACTCAATCCTGGACGAGCCCCCAATTGCTCAATGAACCGACTCAGGGTCCAGATAACAAAGGAGGAGAACACACACGTTTAAATCACCAAAACCAAGGGTAATTTATAGAGTAACCTATTTACATTACTTAAGCAAAACTACATGTTGCATCAGTAGAATCAATTGTGCGTGGAACTTGGGGCTGGGTTTCGGTAGTCGATACTTTTAAGGTATCAAGCAAAATAAATCAATACCAAGTAGTAATGAAATGTCTCCAATCAAACGATACCTGAAATCAATCCTTTTTGCAGCCAGAGCTAGAAAATACAACTATTTGTATGGACTTATATGGACTCAAACCATCAAAAATCTAATCATTTAGATGTGGAGGAGTGGTGGCATTTTATGCAATTTAATGCTTCTACTCAATTAGTGTCGGTATCACTTGAAGGGTACTTGGATTGGTACTGGTATCATAATATTTTAAACGATACCCAGCACTAATTGAAATGCATGGGTAAGGGAAAAAGTAAGCAGACAAAAGAAACAAACAAAGAAGGAATGTTGCTGGTGAGAGAGAGGGAGACAGACTGAGCAGACCAGCTGTTTAAAAGGTGGCCCAGCCCACAGCCCAGGTCAACTGCTTCTGCCTGATGACCTTCACCCTGTATGGTTACTTCCTGAAAGGAGGAGGAAAAAAAGGAGGCAAGCAGACAGGCCGAACAGATTACAACAGGAGTGGTCGTCCCAATAGTGATCTACCTCGGATAAAAGTGAGCCAACTTTGTTAAACCAGCACCTAAATTAAGCCCAAAGATATCAGGCTAACTCATTAATCTCACTTGGTTTTACAGGCCCACTTTCAGGTACAATGTGTTTACTTCTTTTTATTTATTTATTCATATTTTTTGGGATGAAACCATTGATTTATTTGCTCAAATGTAATGCATCAGTATGTCAGTGTGCTAACATAAGCTACAGTCATACCAGACCAAGAAAGGCTGTAACAATAAACCTGAGAGCACTGAACAAAGCAAACTTTCATCGCTTAAAAAGTCCTACCTTTTATTTGTAAGAATAAGCTGTTTTATTCATTTTTCATAAGCTGGTTTTGCTTGAGTTTGTCAAAATCACGCCGCACACTATACATAAAGCCATACTCATATATCCAACAATACCTTTCAATATATAAGCTGCAAAACCACTCCACACCAATTTACATGTACAGAACAATATTCAGTTTAAGCTGCAGGGAAACATTCGCAATGAATATGAAGTTTCAACAAAGGTATGTGGTATGCAGACTGAAAATTACCTTTTTTTCTTCTTTTTTTTTGGCTTCGGTGCAAATGTATAGTCTCTGAGAACAGAATCCATCTGTATCATTTAAACTCAGTGTTATCAGTGAAAGCAGGTGTTGTTTCCAGCTTCCTGTGAACACTGATAAGCTCTGTGCTATTGATTAGAAATGAGCTACGGCATTTCAACCTGATTTTTATCTACAAAGACCATTAACATGACATACACCCTTAATTATAGGATTTTTGCTAATAAAAAAAAAAGATTAAGCAACATTTTTTACACACTGAAAGCAGAAATCTCATCTGTTGTGTTACTCAGGTATAATGTTTATCCGTAATTATGCAAAAAATATAAATGTTTGATGGTAATGCACTGTACAGCAGCTTTTTGATTAAAAAGCACCAATCTCATCATGAACAACATTATATTGATGTTTTTAACTTCTTTCATGATTGTGTTACATGTATTCACATTGCTGATAGAGTTTTTATTCGACAGTGTTTAATGTCAACTACAAGATTTAATTTAGATGTTGATGTTTGTAGCTCGGGAAAGGCGGGATATCATTTCATTTCGCTCTGTGACGACATTTGCAAACCGTGAAAATTCATCAAATCAAAACATTAATCAAAACGTGATGGAAACAGACGCTTAAAGGTTATTCAGTGAATACACACACACCCAAAAAAAACAATCTTAAATGGGACAAATGTAATTATCTCTTACATGTGCTGATAAAATTGGATTTAATATTATTTTTGTTTATATGTTTATTAAGGTGAAGCGAAAGAGGAACTACAGAGTCAGGCTGTTTAGTCATGGTGGCTTTTCATCTTTGGAAACCATCAAAACAACAGTCACCCTAATTTTGAACAACAAATCAAATAGACAGTGGCCCAGCTGGGTGGAAAATTGCCTATTGTGGCAACACTGGTTTACTGCAAATTAAATACATTTATAGGTGTATTCTGTATTCATAATCTCCTAGCCAGCAGTTAGAACCCACTTGAAGCCCATATGGGCAAACATAGGTGGGGCTACCAAGGAAACTGCAGACAAACCCACTTGAGACCCATATTTGAAGCCCAAATGTAACCCTTATGGGGCCCACATGGACATGCTGGCTGGTACTGTATATAAAATGATCTGCACCAATCACTTAAATTATGCAACATTAAAAGTCAAAAGTCTTAAATTATATGAACAGATATACATATCAATACATAGCAGACCAAATATTTTGAGGAATTATTATAATGAAAAAAAGAAAAGTCAACCTAGTCGTATTAAATGATGGATTTGTGTGTCATTTAATTTTCTGCATGTCGTGTCTGAACTGAAAAGAAAAAGAACACTCAAGAACACACAGTCTTCCATCGGTATCTTTCCCTCATGTATTCAGCAACATTGTGTAGGTTACTTACATTTTGGCTGCACTCATGCCAGCCATTACACAATCACTGTTATCTGCACTGTGTCATAAAGAGGAGAAAATAGCTGAAGCATAAAGTCAACCTCAGGTCATGGCCACACACAAGAGAAACTAAATGTTATGCAATCCGTGTTGATACAATTTAAAACATGTAGAGTATATACTATTCTAATCTTAAATCTAATATTTAATAAATACTTTGTGATATTTTATATTTTGGTATTTTTGTCCAACAGCAGCTGTTGTTTAAGCTCACGACAAATCATCCTGACCTCTTCTAAGATTTCTTCTAACCTACAAACCTCATGTAAATAAGTAATGATTCCCACAATCATTCTTTATTTGGACAGATAAACACACACACACACAGAGAGAGAGAGAGAGAGAGAGAGAGAGAGAGAGAGAGAGAGAGAGAGAGAGAGAGAGAGAGAGAGAGAGAGAGAGAGAGAGAGAGAGAGAGAGAGCTCATAGTGTTTAAACCATGAAGAAACAGTGAGAGATAAGAGCAGAGTGGAGAGAAACAACTGCTCTGTCTTCTATATTCCCTACAGAGCCTCACAACGGGGATACGTCTACTGTGTGTGTTTGTGTGTGTGTGTGTGTGTGTGTGTGAAGCATTTATGTTTGACAGTGTATTATGTGCATGTTGGTTTTCGGCCTTGCTTGAAAAACTTGAGTCACAAAAGACACACAAACGAGAGACAGCAGCCTTGCAGAGGCCGGCTCTAAAGTCGTGTACCACTTCAGGGCCACATGTGAAGAATGAACACATTACAAGAGGCAATGCTTTCTTCTATTCAGAACTCCTCCTAATGTAGCCAGAAAATATTTCCTTCCCGTGTTGAGTAATTTTGTTGTTGTTGTATGATTCTAGTATTTCAAGACTGCTACCAAATGTTATTCTTGACTGTGTGAAAAAGGCATCGAAAAAGCATTTACGCCTTCATGTGGGCCAACTGTCCATCAGTGAAATAGCTAAAAACAGCAGCAGGAATATATATCTTGTCATTCAAGTTCTGTAAAATCTTCATACCCAGAGACGTGATACAATTAAAATAGGGACTGAGTCCATTGCTCCATGGATGGCCAAGAACTACAGGGTACCTTTTTAATATGGCAATAATATGGAGAACAAATAGAGACACATTTATGACACAGTTATTTTGGTTAATGGTTTAAAGATACATTCTAGGACTAGCTGGGACACATCAGGTGTTTTTGGTCTCTCAACATCAGACACCTTCATTCAGGTGACCCACCCAGGGTTGATCAGACCACGACTTGTGTCCCAGCAGCATTGGCCCACAATTCGAACCTCATGATCCAAAGCCACCTAGAGGCCTTCTCCGCAGCCTCTCTGGTGGACTTGATGGATCTCCTTTGGTCAACTCCTGTGACACCAAGAAGGGTGTAGAGCTTGCAGAATGAGTGGCCAGCAAAGCTTCTGCGCCCTACCTCAATGGGCTCACAGCGAGCTTTCCAGCTGTGATTCCGACACCACTCCAGCAGCTCTTGGTACATGGACCACTTCTATGAGGTCCTCCCAGGGGACAGTCAGCTCTATAAGGAGCATCTGCTTAGAAGAGGGAGATGTTCCATGTCTGGCCTCAATGAGGTTTGCTGTGATGGGGTCTGGGAACTTGAGGTGCCCTGATGTTAGGGCTGGGTATCAGTACTCGATACATTTAAGGTATTGACCGAAATAAATCGATACCAAGTAGTATCAAAACGTCTCCCGTCAAACAATACCTGCAGTTGATCCTTTTTGCACCCAGATTTATAAAATATGACTATTAATGTGGACTTGCTCACAGCCAATCAACACAAGCGTTCTTCGATTTAATGCGACATGTGATTGGTCCACTGCCACGGCAGGTACAACCCATCTGTGGCGGTGAAGTCGTGGTGCTGGAGTTAGCAGGCTTAGCAGTTCAGCAGCCAAGATGCCACCTAAACGCTCTAAAGCAGTGGTCTCCAACCCTGCTCCTGGAGAGCTACTGCCCTGCATGTTTTAGGTATCTCCTCACTCTAACACACCTGATTCTAATAATCAACTCGTTATCAAGCCCTTTGACGAGCCTCAGCTGCTTGATAACGAGTTAGAGTGAGGAGATACCTAAAACATGCAGGGCAGTAGCTCTCCAGGAGCAGGGTTGGAGACCACTGCTCTAAAGTGTGTCTACACTACACACCTGTTACATACGATAGAAGTAAGCACACACAATGTGTAATGGTATCGAATGAAATACTTTCTTAGAGTACTTCTTACATCTACTGTCAATACATTTTGTAGAAATGATTATTATTATTGAGTGATGTAGGGATGGAGGGACAATATAACTTAAATCTTGGCTACGGCCCTGCTACTGATTCGTGCCTGACAAAATACGTTATGGTTGTTGACTCTAAAAGGTTACAGACTCAGGCTTGCTGAGTGTGTGTTCGGTTAGTCAAGGCTGCCTTTAGAAAGGACCAGACATTTTGGATAACAAAAGGTTGATATTAGAACAACTTTCCTAACTGGCTACACGGCTGGTGTACCTGTTTGTTTTGACTGTGGTGTCAGTGGACTGATTTGTTCCTTCATCAGTGTAAGCTTCAGGTCTTGATGAAGGTTGTGTTTTTTCCAGGGTTAGGATGATGTCTTTAAAAGTATGATACGTGTGTTGCATGACACTTCTGCTGTGTTTGTGTCTAGTGTTGTCAGAGAGAGAAAAGAGAAGAGAGAAATGGCAGCTTTGCCTTTCGTGTGTGTGTGTGTGTGTGTGTGTGTGTGTGTGTGTCAGGTAATGGTATAAGGCTGACCCTCGGCTTGTGAGGTGAATATAAATTCTCTTCTCGCCGCAGTCATCTTGAATTCTATTTAAGACTAACCCCTCTGTCTGTACCCCGTCTCTATGCTGTCAAACATAGAGACGGCTGGAACACACATTCAGACAATGCTGCACTCTTTGAAATGTCTATGTACACAACATATCTTGACCGAAAACATCATCCCCTCATCCCCTCATCCCCATCATCGCACTGAAAAACAACAAACACCGGCATGACTGCATATTCATGTTTATGCGGCATAACTCTTATTTTATGTGGATATCCGGCTAAATTAATCTCACTGGAAACCATATCAAAGTATTTCAATTATTTTTTCTTTTTCAGCAGCCTCTAATATCACCGCTAAATGTCAGGTTTTTGTGTCAGTCCCTCAGAATCAAAGCAAGCTTCTGTCTCGAGCTGCCATTGTGCACCAAGAACAAATCTATCATATTGAGGCCGCACAGGTCATTAATCAAGTAGAGCTGTACTTTTTCATTGTTATTAATGTCTACTATTCTGTGACTATTTGAAACACTCAGTTGGATGCCAAGTACAAGATTAAGAGTAACACCCACTCAATGATATATATATGATTGAGACATATGGCTTCATTATTTCAAAGAAAAACAAAAAGATCCGAAGATATAATTGAATATTTCTTCCTGAAGTGTTGACAGAATATAATCAAACTAATGAAATAAGCTTTTTAAGTAACTCAGACTGTAGTTTCCTAAAATAACCATACCAAACAATTTCATAACTGACAAGAAAAAATGTTTTTTTTTCATGATAATCAAGCTAATGTGAAAGGTGTTAAGACCGACATTGAAACAGACAAAGCAGCACACAGTTGAGGGAAGCGTGGGCTGTTGTATGAAAGATTGTGTCAAATTAGTACATTTTCTTTCCTTTGTGTTACCTTTAACTGGGTGAAAAAGAAAGCTCATGTCACTGACATATGTGCACCTCTGGTATACGGGGTGCAGTGTAGCAAACGGGCTGGATCAGGATCAATACATTCCTAGCAGGAGGACTAACAACATGTGGAGTCGTTGTGAGTCTCAGTAATAGCCAATCACATCAGCTCCTCTCAACCCTCAGACATCCTCTAAATGAGCTGTCTGAGGTAATGGATGTTTTGCAGTTATAGATTCCTAGTTTTCTTTAAGTGGAGTCCTCTTGGCATATTTTTTAATGCAGAATAATGCCAGTGTTGGTAAGTGCTGTGAGGAACAGCTCTGCATAAACATAAGAATCATGTTTTCACATCAGAAAATGATCAGATTAACCAGAGGAAATAAAATGATGTTTTCTCTTTAAAGCTTTCGCTGCAAATCTTTAATTTTTCTTATTCTTCTTCTTCTACCCTGTTAAAACCTGCCGCCCACATTACCTAAAATGCAGCACAGATTTGGCTAACCTAGCCTGGAGCTCCAGGCTACAGAGGTCTGGTACACTCGCTTCTTTCTAACTCCTTTTTCAAACTTGTGACATCTAGCTGGGTATCATTTAAAAAATACCAGTACCAATCCAACTACCCTTAAAATGATGCTGATACCAACTGAGTACTTCATTCGATACCCATGATACTTTTTGTGCACTTGTGTAACAGGTGTGTAGTGTAGACACACTTTAGAGCGTTTAGGTGGCATCTTGGCTGCTGAACTTCTAAGCGCGCTAACTCAAATTCACCACGACTTCACCACCACAGACGGGTTGTAGCTGCTGTGGCAGTGGACCAATCACATGTCGCATTAAATCGAAGAATGTATGCATCGATTGGCTGTGAGCAAGTCCATACAAATAGTCATATTTTCTAGCTCTGGTTGCAAAAAGGTTCGATTGCAGGTATCGATTGACGGGAGACATTTCAATACTACTTGGTATCGATTTATTTCGTTCGATACCTTAAAGATATCGAGTACTGATACCCAGCCCTAGTGACATCACTTGAGGCATTAAAGTGACATCACTTGAGGCAGTTTAAAAGTGGTTCCCCTTTAAGAAAACACAAATATCTAGAGAGCTTGCGAAGTACAAACTTTTGAATTGTGGGCTACATTGATTGACAGATTCATTTAACCCTGTAGAGACTCTATTTTAATGTGTAAGTCAATTTACGTAGAGTTCTTCTATATGTGTGCCTCCCCTAAATAATGGGATAATATTATGTACTTGCAGTCACCGGAATATCTTCCAGTTTTAACAACTGATACACAAAACTAAACATGACAACATTTGAGGAAGTTAGTATTTTGTTAATGAGATCACAGCAGAAATCAGAGCAGCAGATATATAAGTTACTGTGCTAGTAAGAAGCAACAGTCTGAAGGGACATAGGATGCTCAGGGTTGCCCTCATGAGCATACTGACACTTCAAAGTATGTATCTAAGCACTCAAAGCTCTGAAAATAGCCCACATTCTGTTTCAGTCACAGTAAGAAAGAACTGTGGTAGTTATAAACAGAACCGTGGAGTGTTGAATCTGCCTACATCCCACCATGTGAGCTTCTTCTGACCCTGAATTAGCACAAAGAAAATAACCCAAACTTTGACTATTACACTCCTTTCTCAAGCAGAATTAAAAGGAAAAAAATGCAGACAACATCTGTTTATGTAGTCTGACCCCGCTGTTACACTGTTGTTATTGTCGAGAAAATGTGCTCATGCTATAAAAGCTTTAATAATTGGCTTTTTAGGGGGGGGGGGTTTTAGCCAATATTTTTCGCTCCAGACAAGAGGCCTCAGTTCAAGGGCTGCACACTAAACGCTGATGAAGTGTCTCGAAGCAATACTCTTATGGCACTGTGCCTGAACACAGCTTGCCAACTTTGCTTCCAGTAAAAAAGAATTTAAAAAATCACAAAAATTCAATAATGTGTTGTTTGTTTTTTTCATTTAACTTGACCTTTGACCTTTTGTGCATAGGATAAAGCTCGATCTAGGAGAAAAGCGACGAAAGGACAAAGAAAGTGAAGGACGTGGTTAGTATGCGCTTCAAGAATGACGCAGTGGGAAATAATGAGGCGAGGTGACGAGGTGGGATGAATGGAAAGACTGATAAAAAAAGAAAAAAAGAAAAATTACACTTAAATGGTCTCAGTATGTAGGTCTTCTGGTGTCTGGAGTGTGCTCATCATGAATACTTTACTTGTTGTTATGTAATAGCGCAACGCTGCCACAACACTCACTCAGCAAATCCAATGTGAACAGATGCAGGAGGCCTGTGTGACTCCGCTGTCATCTCCTCATGAATATATGAGTATGTGTGTGTGTGTGTGTGTGTGTGTGTGTGTGTAATCTGTGTTAGGTGCACTCGGCTGACTGCACTGTTCAGCTTCCCTAAACAAAGTTCTTCCATTAAAGCGCTTTGTACAGGCATTATGTTTAGATGGGATGTGTCACCTGAGTCCTACCATGTTTTTATTTTGTCTGTGTCATCCTCATCTGCGGCGAGGACGCAGCAAAATCCTCCAGGAGACTCGGCACGCCACTATGCAGCCGTGCTAAAAAGTCTGATTTTGAGTGTTTTGGGTTTTTTTTTTTTCTTTTCAAAAAACTACTCACGTTTTTCTCTTTTATTGAATCTCTCCATCTTTGGTCCACTAGTTTTACAGCCATGGATATTAAACATATACCTCTTTTAAAGCAGCTTGACCTTACTTTAATAATCTGAATAATATCAATCAGACTCACTAATATTACTCTTGTACATAATTACTACTTACTTATATTACTACTATTGTTTTTTATTGCTTGTGTACTTACTTATTATTTATTGTGCTTTTCTATTTTTACTATCCACTTGCTGCTGTAACACTGTAAATTTCCCCACCGTGGGACTATTAAAGGAATATCTTATCTTAGACTTATCAAGGGGAAACAGTGCTATAACTAATAACATGACTTAAGGCTCTGCTCTGTTTTAATAAGGCACTCTTTATAAGGAGATATACACTCACTGGTCTCTTTATTAGGTACACCTGAGCAATCTAATTCAATCCAATACAACAGCTATGCTATAGATTTTACATTTATGAAGTTTATACATTTTCAGTTTTTGTTGACATTGTCAAGAAGGTGATAATTCTGCTTTATGTTTATTATTGAAGTCATAGTGTGTGATGTTGGTGTATTAGGGTGCAGTATATCGAATGCTGTTCCTAATATTTTGTCCACTCCTTTAACATACCTGAGGGGGGCAAAATATTAGGGAATACCATTCAATATAATGCCCCCTAGTAGGGGGGGGGGGGGGGGGGGGGGGGGATTGGAGAGTGGGTGCTACACTTCTGTAAAAACACAGACTGCCATTATGGTTGGGGACAGAGTTATTTAACTTTAATTCTTCTGCAGTCTCCACTCAGGACGTACACAGTGAGGAATGGAGGACACTACTTGTCTAGCCAATGTGACATGAATAGTCTCTTAGCTGCTAATGATGATGCTGATAATTACATTATTGTACGAAAAGTCGTAATTATTGTCACAGGCCTATTGACCGGTCGGACCATTTGACCGTTTACCTTCTAGAAAAGGGCTGCAGACCAAATTCCTGCAACTTATTAATACTTCCAGCTGAAGACTTGAAAGAATAACACATCTTGATAATAACTAATAATTTTAAGACTTCAGACTTGCATTTGCGACTGGCAAACATTAAAAGTTCAGCCAGTTTCATGTTTTTATGTGTATATGAAGCAGCAGTAGAAGGAAAGGTTGGTTTTGCATTAATAATTATTATTATTATGTCATAATTATAACTTTTACATTGCACCACTTTAAAATTTCAAACAGGGGAAATTTAAACAATGTAAATGCTATACACACTGTGGTATTTTAAATGTCAGCACTTAGTGAAGGCTTAAATTCACGAAACAGTATTCAGTCGCTTTTTAATATTCTAATTATCCTGCTTGTTTCATAAGCTGTCATATTAACAATGAGTCCACTCCATTTAAATGCCTGGTGCGTCATAGCAGTGAGTCAACATGCACAGTAGCAGGCAGGGTCCTGGAGGTATAACACCTCTATGGAATGCAGTCATGACTAATTCATGTTATTAAATTATACCTGCGCTGTTCCTGCTGTGACATTTCAAAATAAAATCTGCTGTCAACAAAATGCCTATTAATGGTAGCCAATGTAAACATGTGGGGCACGTAAAAAATAATAAGCTGTCAATCAAATACTGATGTTAACTTACATATACTATATAAATATGAATATAACTTATCTATACTTATTTAACTGAGTGGATTCTTTTCAGAAAGTAAGTAGTAATTGTAAATTGCAGCTGTTTACCAATTGGTAAAAGAAGTGACCAATCAGAAATGAGTGGGTGGGATTTAGAAGAGGGATGCTCATCTATCTTCCTGTGATAGTTCCAGAAATAACTGAATGTGTAGATTTTTATGAATTTAAAGTGACATGTTTAAAATTTGACAGCATATTTAAATTTGTTTCATGTCTAATCAAATATCAATACAATATTTTTGTAACCCGTTCATTTATATTTTTCTGTCACTAGGTGCCGACAACTTTACATAACAATGCTCTGTTTGAATTAACAGTAACTTTTGGGTATTTTTATGGAGTGTTTTATTGATATAGTGACACTCCTGCAGTTTTTGTTTATTTTACCCTCTCAGTCTGTGCATCCTGACCGGAGGGGGGGGACTAGATTTGTTTGCCATGTGGCCGTCACAGCTGCTAACGCTGTGTAAACTTTGTAAACACTGTTTGTGGAATATCCGTAACACGCCTGCATCACTGACACCAAACCTGCAGGCTCCATGTATCCTCTGTCCAAAAGCTGTGTCCAACTTGTGTGATACTGGGATAAACAAATATATCAAATATACATTTACTGCATTGCTATAGTGTAGCTAGATAGGATGGTTAGATAGATCAATAGATAGCCAGCCACGTTGGGGGTGCTGACTGTTATTCACCCCTACTTCCACCCCCCCAAAAAAATGCTTTTTAGGTTATTAAATACCTACAGCGATCCCCCCGCAGCAGGAACAGCGTGTCTGGAGAGTTAAATAATCAATGAAGTTAAGCTGCTGCGCTTCATGTGTAAATGCACACAGCATGTCTCTTAATGGGGAGACGCACTTATCGTTTCTGCTGAGTGTGTATGTGTGCTTGTGTGTGTGTGTGTGTGTGTGTGTTGTGTTGCCACTACAGATATTTAATAAGCCCAACAGGGAAAAACAAAAAAGTTAAAGCAGCGTAACTTCACTTATTATTTAAATCTCCAGACACACCGTCAGTACAGGTCAGGATCCGGTGTTAATTAATGTTAATTAACAATGTTTCTGCGATGAGCTGCAGCGGAAGTATAATAACAAAAAAAGGGAATTCAGCACTAGAAAGAGTGCAACATTGAAAGATAATCTCTATGAGTGTGTACCTGCTGTGATCCCCTGCAGCAGAAATGATAAGTGTTTCTGTGTTAAGAGAGGCTCTGTGTGCGTCTACGCACGAGACGCAGCAGAGTAGCTTCATTGATTATTTAAATCTCCAGAAACACTGTTCCTGCTCTGGGGGCAACGCTGCAGGTATTTAATACACTAAAGAATGTTCATAGTCAGCACTTCATCGCCCACATATGAAAACATATTCCTGCAACTATGCTGTCCATCCATTCATTCATTCATCCATCAATCATCCATCCATCTATATTTCCATCCATCCATCCATCATCCATCCATCGATCTCTTCATCCATCATCATCCATCTATCCATCATCCATCCATCCATCCATCATCAATCCATTTACTTATCCATCCATCTATCCATTCACCCATTTATTATCCATCCATCCATCCAACTTATCATTCACCCATCCATTATCCATCCATCTATCCAGACATCCATCCATCTGTCTATCCATCTATCCATTCATCCATCCATCCATCTATCTGATTCAATGTTTCGAAGACGAGAACTTTAGAAAAATATGTGAATTTCCTTTTTGAATTTTTTATTCACAAAAAGAAAAAACAATACTGCATTCTATATCTGTTTATCCTGTGATCCAACAAGTTGAACACAGCTTTGAATGGAGGCTACACGGATCCCACAGCTCATTTAATGTGAGAAACACGGTGTCCGTGTCATGGCAGTGTGTGGAGAAAGCTTTAAAAAGAGCATTCTGACTTACATGTAAGGAAGTGAAACTTATAGAAGCTACCTGCAGTGTGACTGATGGCGAAGCTGTAAACAGGTCAGTAAATGCATGCTTTCTTGGAGAGAAAGGTCTTGGAGAGATGTAGAGCGCCTGGTATGACTACACCACAGTGTTGTATCCTCAGGTGGTCTGTGTTCTCTGCCGGAGGTCAGAGCAGTTACTTTTCCTCTTAACCTCTCAACAGCATGTAGTTGAATTGAAGTTGAATTGTCTGCCTTTGCCTTTATTTGTCTGACTTGTTTGATATGCTGTATCTACTCTGCTGTAAGAAATGGAAAATGTCAGATACATGCGTGATAAATATTTGAACATGAAGCCATACAGACGCATCAGTCTTTAACATGTACAAACAAGATCTTTTAAATCATATATGTAGCCGAGGGAAGCAGCCCCTCTGGCAAGCTCAGAATCCGATATGATGATGCTGGTCTGATCTCAGCTCCTGACCTTTGCTCCATCCTCTCACTGCGTCTCGTTGCACACAGTCTAATTAAGCTGGAATCCTGCAAAGCATTCATCTTATAACTACAGATTCCTTGTAGCGTTGCGTAGTGTTACAGAGTTAGACGTCTGCAGAGAAGACGGGCTGGCTAATTATGGTATCTTGTGTCAGCGCTCAGAGAGTGTGTATCCCAACAGCTGCCATGATGTTTTGCCTGTGTGCCATAATAGCCCCTGCTGTTGCTAATGGAGATGAGAGTGTCAACAGGCTCCAGCCCACAGATGCTCATAATTATTGTTCTCTGTCAGTGGAGCTGCGTGTGTTGATACAGTTGCTACAAGATACTTTGATACATTCACACATGCTGGCATAAGACTATGCATATATGTAAAGAGCCACATACTCATTTTTAACATAACTTCCACTGCACTCTCACTGTAGGCACATGCAGTCAAAAATATGTGGGACATAGATTAATTTTCGACTGACACTGACTCAGAGATGCTACTGATATGAAACCATGCAGCTGTAGTCTGTCTGCCTGCTTATTTGGCTGCTTACCAATCAGAAACTACCACGGCTTGAGCCTCAATCCAATATTGAAGTAACTTAAAGTGCCACAGACGACTGCTAGATGCTCCAACTTGTTCTAACTTCTTTCTAGAAATACTATGTCATTTCACTAAATCACTACATTCAGGCCCTCTAAAATGTGCAGTGGTATTGGTGGTCATTTTGGAAACTATTGCTTTGTTAATAAGATTTGAAGACTTATATTAGCAACAATTTCTGTTGGGTGGGCGTTAATTGACAGTTGGCTAATCTACTGCTCTCCACTGAGCACTATTGTCACAATATTTCTTTAAGTTTATGTAGACTTGATTGTGATACCCGACCTGTCAATATAATTTAGCTAAACTAGCTAAGTTAGCCCAGATGTGCAGTGCTTGGTGGTCCCAGTAAGCTAGTATTAGTTTGGGTCCTGAAGGTCCTGGCTCCAAATGGAAAAGATGGCGCTAACCACAAGCTGCAACTCTGGGCTTCAATACAGCTACAGTGCAAAACAATGGAAAACATCACACCTCACTACGTCCACCATTATATACAGTCAAAGCTGTCTACCTAATGTCTGTTTTAGCACTGAAACTACACTTTAGTGGAAAGTCAAGAAAGACTTCAAACTTGCAAACATTACAATGCTAGAAATGACCACCCAGGAGCCAAATGTACTACTTGAAATGCTAGTTTACTACACGGTCATGGTATCCTGCTTCCCAATTTTCTACGACCTGTTTTTAACGAGCTTTTGGAACTTTAAAAAGAAGAACAAAATCTTGGTAAATGTAAGTTACATGTTCAACATTACATCTACAGAACTACAAATTCATCAGGCCAAAGACTGCCTACTACTTTGTTTATTTGTGTGTGAGCATGGGGGTAAAGTCATTTTAACCTTAAAGTAATAGGGTATACTGTAGACTTTTCAGAAATTGGAAGACATTTCAGAAATGGAACTGACAGCAGATGTACCAAACCCTTTGGAGAAAGCAGTGAGCCTAAGAAACGGGAAGAGTCCAGAAAAAGTGGTTGCTGTTTGCTACGACCCCTGTTATCATGTCCAGCTCAGTGTCTATTACTATCATTCCCCGTTTTCATTAGCATTAACAGGGTCTAATTTGTATTGGTTGGAAGAGTTGTATATGTTTCTGTTTTCTTGTATGAGTGAGCATACATACATGCAACAGTCCAGACCATCTGGGGCTGTGGGCAGGGTTTGCGCTGAATTTTTTGGGGTGGTCCCTGCTTTTCTGCCTGGAACACTACTGCATACATTTCATTTACTTCCTTGCATGACTACGGCAAACATTTCATTTGAAACTGAATTTTTGATAGTAACGTTAAGACCATTGCTCTAGATAAAATGGACAACTGCAGGGCATTTGAGGAATCTCAATCCTATCTTTTACACTGTTCAGTATCCTTGAATTTGTGAGAGGCCCTTTCAAATGTATTTATTATTATTATTATTATATTATTATTATCACTGTAACACAACTGTTGTGAATAGTTACCTGTGTTCTCTCTGCCGCTTGCCAGTCTGCTCTATAAAAATCTATATATCATCTATAAGGCAAAACACAGTGAAAAAGAACGGCATGCACATGATGAAAATTGACCAACTGTCAAACAAAGGCAGCATAAGTTTGTATACTTAAACCATAGAAGAGCTAGATAGGGCTCTGCCACTCTGCCTTGCAGCCAGTGTTTCCTAATATTACAGCAAAAAACATCCCTGTGGCCCCATCCAAAAAGCATTTCCCCCATAGACCACCACTGTAAAAGAGACATCTGTAAAACTGTTGACAGGACACCTCGAACTGAAAACAAGGTCAATTAAGATTCTATGACTCTTTTTGATATATTGAGGTCATATATGTATAAAATGTTCCTGGACCCGAGTAAAGTGAAACAATGTTAAGTCTATGGGCCGAGCAGGAACTCTACGCAGTGAGAAACACTACTGCACATATTCAGTGGCCTGCGTAACATAGTAGCAAACCTAGAAGCTGGAAACTCTTTTTTGTCATAGCGATTCTTATTGGTCTGAATACTGATGAGAGAGCTTGAGAGATAAGTTAAAATCCTACCTACTTATTACCTCAACACACCTGAAAAACGTCTGCATTATATGTACTGACCACCTAAGTTGGGTCCACTAAGAACAGAGGTGGACCAGAGCTCTGGTCCACCTCTGTACCCTTCTCAGAAGCCTCAGGAAATGCAGGCGTTGTTGAGCCCTTTTTACCGCAGCTGTGGTATTGACAGACCAGGTGAGGTTATTGGAGATATGAATGCCAAGAAATCTGAAGTTCTGAACCCTTTTCACACATTCACCCCCTATGAATAGTGGAAGATGTTCCCTGAAATCAATTATGAGTTTCTTAGTTTTTGTTTTTGTGTTTAGTATTAGGTTATTGGCTGAGCACCACCTCACTAGCCCCTGGACCTTATCCCGGTATGCAGACTCATCTTCTCCTGATATTAGCCCCACTACTGTCGTGTGATCCGCAAATATGATAATAATATTTGTGGCATGAGCAGGTGTGCAGTCGTGGGTGTACAGTGAGTACACAGTTGGGCTCAGCACACAACCTTGTGGTGAGCCGGTGTTGAGCATGATGGTGGAGGAGAGATGGGGTCCAAGCTTGACAGTCTGTGTGCGGCTTGTTAGAAAGTCTTTTATCCAGGTGCAGGTGTGGGTGGGCAGGCCAAGGTCAGATAGTTTACTGATCAGTATATTAGGGATGATTGTGTTGAATCCAGAGCTATAATCAACAAATAGCATTCTCACATAGCTCCCACTATGTTCCAGATGGTTAAGCGCTGAGTGGAGAGATATGGCAATAGCATCTTCTGTTGATCTGCCCTGCCTGTAGGCGAACTGATACTGGTCGAAGGCTGGGGGGAGACTGGTTAGAAGGTCTCCGCAAAAGAGACGCTAACCGTTTGAGAGCACGTACTCGTCAGCTAGCACAGCAGTACCAGAAAGAGAGGAAACCTTTTGTTCATTCAAATAAACCACTATACGATCGGGCAGACACCTCTTAAATTCTTCCACCAGCAACATCTCTCTCAGAGATTTGTGGTCAGCTACCTTACATGAAGAACACCATTTATCAAATAAGGTTCCCTTTTCCCAATGGCATCCTGTGCTTTGCCATGTATCTTACACTGCAGCAATAACGGCCAAACTTCATCGGCCCAATGCAGAGCGGATGCGATGCGTTCAAATGCTGCAAAGTATGAATCAACCTCGGTTTCTCTAAATACCGGCACAAGTGCAATATGTTTACTGATATCAAATGTAGTATGAGACAGGACGGAGGGTGAAGGTGGTGGAAGGAACGGCATCAGTCATAACACGCCTATGCGTTTCTCTCTGGGCCGCCAGCTCCAGCTCACGGAGGCGCACAGCCGTCTCCGCTTCTATTTTGAGCCGTTTGATATCCAGCCTGAGCTGAGCCTCTCGGTTTTTAGCCTTTTCTTCCGCCTCAATTTTGAGACGGGCGAGGCGGACCTTCAGTCGGGCCTCGTGCACCGAGTCTGAGCTCATCGAGGAGAGAGGATCGTACTTGGGCATAGTGAGTGGAGTTCTTGGCCCTGTCAGTACTCCTTTCTCTCTCTCTCGGACAGGAGGAGCTCCCTCCTGCCCGCGGCTGCCCTCGTCCCCAAGGGTGCCCAACAGTTCAGTTCTGGCAGCATGACCAGCTTCCGTTCCACCAGCTCCCCAAGTACCAATACTTTAAGATCCCTTTTAAGTATCTGTTTAGGATGGGTTAAACCAAAATATGCAGCAATCTGGACCAGCTCATCCTTCCTGCAACTATTCAGACCCTCAAAAGACGGATTGGTCAAGAAAAACTCTAAATTAAACCCCGACGCCATAATGACGGGCGATAATAATCACAATGCCAAAAATAAAATACTATATACACACCCCCAGGACCCCCTTTAACGGGTAAGATATCCCGGACGAGCCCCCACGTATGTTACGAACCCCAGCTCGTATGGGAAAAGGGAAAGTAACACAGCAAACCCGGTGGAATGGATTGTGAAATATAGTGGTATTTATTACAGTTAAAGTTGACACGTGATGACAAAATAATGAATGCAACAGAAAAGAGCCGCCAGGTGCTGATAAATAAAGAGAACGAAAAGAGAACTCCTTACAAACAAAAACGGAGCTTAATGCCTAAAGACTAACACACAACAAAATAGACTAATACTAAACAAAAACCTAACTATCTACTCTGGGTCAAACGAAAAACGAAATACACAGGATCAGCACCCCTAAACCTAGCAAATGATAACACAGTAGAAAACAATGCAGCTACAGGTATTTACCTCAATCTGGCCCAACTCTGGGTAACCCAACATACGACCTCATGCACAGAACAACAGCATAATAATGATCCAAGGTGTCTGCCCCCGTTGGGGGCGCACACCTGCTCTTTATCCTCATCACTCTCACGGGAGCCACCCCACACCAATCAGCCTGATTCAGCCCCAGCCGTCAGTCATCAGCTCCCTGGATCTACTGCAAACCGTGGGCTGGACACACACACACAGGAAGGGAAGAAACCATACATACGGCTTAAGGCCGTAACATTGGGGAGAACAGTTTTTAAGCATGCTTGGTTGAAATCTCCAGCTATGATGTGAACCTCTTCAGGATGAGCCTATTGCTGTTTTTTTATGACATTGTATAGATGAGCTAGGGCTGTGCTAGTGTTAGCATCAGGTGGGATATAGACAGCCGTAATAATTACAGCTGTCAGTTCTCTCGGCAGATAGAAAGGCTGACACACAACTGACAGAGCCACACACAACTGACAGAGCCACCCAGGCTTGTCCATGTTTAGAATTTCTGATTAAGACTCATTACTGTACTTTAGTAAGGGCATGTCTTTTCCAGTTAATTAGAATTGGATTGAGCCTTTTACTATGTGTGAAATCAAGATTGCCATCATTTTTGATGTGCTTGCCTATGAACAGCACCTACTTTCTTATCTACAAAACATGGAGACTATTCTTTTTCTGACTTTTCTCGTCCTTCACCTTTACCCGAAAGAAATACAAAAGCAAACCAACTGTTTCTGAACTGCATCTCAAAGCTGTGGAATTGCCATCTCCTCCTTTCCCCTCAGCTCCTTCTGCAGCAATCCGCCGACATTTTATCACCATCAGGCATAATGAGACGTTCAGCGCGCCCTCTGAGGCTGTGGTAATTCAACAGAGGATAATGGCAGAGTTGCATATTCGTGGAGCTGTGTGATGCTCTTGAACACACAAACACACACACACACACACAAAGTTTCTTCATGTTTATTGCTCCTGGTTCTCCGTGTGTGCTGAATAAAACATGTTTGGGAGCATGCAAGTGTCTCAATGGGAGTGTGTGCTGGTACAGAGGAGAAAGATAATCATGTTCACCCCATCTAGAGCACTTTTTGGGATTTTCTTTTCCTTTTTCATCTTGCAAAAAAGATGCAGATGTTTCTCAGTTCAAGGCTAACTTGAGATACAAAGGGTTAAGAAGCTGTTTATCTTTCATAGACTCTACAGAAGGAATACAAGAGTGCAATAAATACAAGAAAACCTTTTGTAGTTTGACTGAACAGTTTTTTACCATTGTACACTCGCAGGTGCTTCTACACAGTGTTCTTCGACTTTTAATTTATTTCCTTCTTCCTCTGTGTTTTGCCATCTGTGTATTATTTAGATGAGTTCAATATTTCTTTAAATTCAAATGTGCTAGACCACAGGTGTTCACTTGACTAAAGTTTGAGCTTGAGTTTTTCATGACAATTTCTGTGGAGAATTCTGACTCTTGAATCAGAGATCTGAAGCAGATTTGTCACTCCTACTCAGATAATTACTTGTATCAGTCAATTATCAAATAAAGACAAACAAAGAGAAATACATGGAGGGAGATGATGTGACAGGTGACAGGAGCATTAAATGTTTAATAGCATTCATGTCTAGTCAATTACTCCACCCTACCCACCAGTGTTTATACAAGTAAATCAAATAGGTTTTATTTGATATGCTATCCTGTTACATGAGAGACAAGCATTTTGAGAGCTATTATGGACTTCTGTTAGTACACTTCTATGTAGTACACTATGTACTTAGTTGTGTAGTGCGCTGTTTTGACAGGTTAATGTTGTCTCAAATCAAACACAGCTGTTGCGTACTTACCTGAAGCAGCTATAAAGGTTGTTGCAAGAGTAGTAAATTGCTAATTTTGCTTTTAATAACATAAAACATTGAACTGCTTGTGAGAACTGATTTGTTAGAAAACAATTAACATGACGTTGAAGCAAATTTTTTAAGTACCAGGAGATGGAAATTCAGGCTTGAGCTATGGATTTCTGAAGATGCCTTTTAAAATCTCTGCGGGTCTATGAAGAGAAGGTATCATGACCAACCACTGGGTCACACACACCTTCCAAATCTCAACAACACATCGTAAAGAACTGACTGCCAAGCAAGAAGATTTTTTTGATATCATACCTCTGTGCAAACTTGTCTGTTCCAGCCTTCAGTCTGATTATTGGGCCAGGTTTCCTGTAGTTAGATCTTTCTCATCTCAAACGTGATCAATACTATTACTACTCCCTTTAGACTATGGCTGGAATTTTAATGATCCCCTCCAGACATGCTGTAAGGTATATAAGAAAATAGTCTGCTTGGGATGATAATGTGTGTCTAATAGGTTTTTTTGCTAAAAGAAAATCCAATTGGAGCCAAACTTCCACCTAATTAAACCACTCAGGTAAATGCTCTATAACAGCAGACCACCTCAGACTACACTGCTGAAAACATGCCCTTTACTCAACAGATGACACATACCCACAGTATAAAGAGCAATGCTATCTTCATCTAGCACATCACAGCTTGAATTACCTTTTGTTAAGGACTGTTTGTTTTGGATACGTCACTTTTAGCCATCTATGTTGTGTCTCTTTGTCCCCTATAAGTTGTGGACTTTGTCTGCACTGTATGAACAGAACGTCCGAGCTCTGGAAACCCATTTGGACTGATACAACTCTTCATTGTGCCACTCTGTACAGCTCATTGCCACAGGTTGCTATTCTTTGTGAGGGTTATTCCATCACAAACCCTACAATACTCATCACTGGTGTTGTTCTGCAGTGACAATAAAAGATGCTCCACCTGCCTGTTGACTCCAATCATGCATCATTGTGTTCAGACTACTACAGCAGCTATGATGACAGTTAGGCAATTAAATCTGTGTGTGGATCAGTCGGATTTTGTGAAATAAGAAAACCAACTTATACAATAGTATATATAGAGTATGTAATGACTTCTCATTTCCTACTCTACCCCCCCTACCCCCCACCCCTTCGTTTCTAACACAATTTCATCTTTATTCAGCTTATTTCTTTATATATTCATGTGCATGTCTTTGATGTTTTCATTCATCTGCATCACTCTGAAATCTGCTGCCTCACTCTAACCAATCATGTCATTGTACATCAGAGAGGAAGGACGAAGACAGAAAAAAGAGAGGGAGGGTAACAAAAAAAAAAGAAGAAAAAAAGTGGTGTCAAGCAAAGGTTAGAGCAGTATTACAAGTGAGAGCTAAGACCAAAGGGAAGGCAAAATAAAAGAGAGATAGTAGAGAGACTTCTGCCCTGAGAGTTCACTGTTACAACCAATTACACTCAGCTAATTGGGCTCATGTTAGAGAAAGGGTATGACTATTTTAGGCCAATTCAAAGTTAACAATACAGAGATAGAAAGAGAATACATATAGGAGGAAGAAAGTGAGAGTTTTGACAGTGCGGTCACCTAAGGTCCTGCATGTTTTTTTTGGTTCACCAACTATGGAATGAGCTCCGTCGTATATGTAGGATGAATTATTATAACCTGGCTATCCCCAATCTTTAATTTCTTGCGATAACTAGGTCAAAATTTCTGTTTTTGATAAATTACCTACTCGACTAATCCCATTCCCATCAGCCTCGACTGCTCTTTCTGTTTATTGCGAATTGGCAAAAACTAATATGCTACCATGCTAAACTGAGACGGTTAACATGTTAACATTACACATGCTAAACAATAGCATGCATATACAGTACCAGTTGAAATGTTGGACACACCTTCCCATTCAGTGGAATAAGAAAGTGTGTCCAAACTTTTGACTTTGACTTGACAACATACAGGCTGTAGGATGCGTTTCAGCCTGGACTAGCAGTCGTGGCTAATGTAGTATTTACGTGTACATAATGTATCTTTATGGTACTTTACTCATTTATTTTCAATATCTGCTACTTTATACTTCTACAATTGAGAAGCAAATATCGTACTTTTCACTCCATTACATTAATGAGACAGCTGTAGATAGTGGTTACTGTTCAGTCATATTATTAAAATGATTCATTGTTAGCGACTTACTAGCCAACAACGTATAATAATCATATGTACAGTACACAATATGTTATAATTCAATAATATAATATTTTCAATAACATGACATTCTTATAATTAAAAGTATATTTTCTAGATTTTACTTTTGTAATTTTAAATATAGGAGTTTCAAGTCATGTATTTTTATACTAACTCTGTCAGAGTAAAATATGTTCAGCAGTGTGTCGTGTTAACACAAGCGAACAACTCAAATTCATTCATATTAAACACAAAACTAAACTTTTCATATCATAGATTATTAAAAGTATGTCCTGTTTTATTTGATATATCTATTTAATTCCCAAAGACATGCTGCTAGGTCTGTGTTTCTCTTCTTTCAGTGTTAATTGAGTTTGGGTGAGATTATTACGGCAAAGTGTAGGGTAAAGTTGGCTCACTGTCTTCCACACATGCTTGGTTAGTTATGTTATAAAGCTAATGTCACTTTTTCAAGAAACCCTGCAGCATTCATTAAAATTAAAAATGAACCTTTCTGATTTTAATGCAAAATTAGACGTCAATCTCAATCTGTTTTATTGGATATAAGAAATTGAATTGACTTCTGAAAGTGGTGCCTTAATTGAATTTGTTAAAACTTATTACCTTACCAAGGTTCTGGAGCTGGATCTTGTTGTTAGTCAGTAGTACCAACCTCTGCCAGAACAACAGCGTTATATTCAGTATACAGGGTTCTAGAATGATCATATGATAATAAGCCTCCTCATTAAATCAGCTCAACATATTAAAAGAAAAAAAGCAAATTGTAATCATTCAAATACTTTTCAACAATATTAATGTTATGTGTTTGTTCAATAAAACCACAAACATCAGTATACTGTAACCCTAACCCTAATCCACCTGGGCTCACATACAGTAGTTAAAGAAATGATATATTTGTATGTGTTTTTTTAAGAGAATAAAAGGATTAAACAGATATTCCTGAGCTAATTGGTGCATGTCTTCTACCCTCCACCATTTTACATTTATAATGTAATTTTTTTTAAATTGACAGAGTGAGCCAGAAATGATATTCTGATGGAATTTTTGGAACACCTTGGGGGTTTGCCATCTGGGTGGTTGGGACATGGTACTCCACATTAAATGGTTTCGAAATGGGCAGCTGGGCAGCAGCCTCAGTTAAAAATACTGGCTTGTCAAAAAGGCATCACACATGATGCAAAGTGACACTAGCTGTGGTTAAATTTAGCACAAAGAACAACTTTTTTTGGGGCTTCAGTCAGGACTGAACTTAATCTGGAGCTAAATTATTATATTTTCATGTGTGTGTGTAGATTTTGGATGTCGACTTAATGGCGTTTTGTCAAATCTAAGGCTCTGCTGTGACTAAGCTTCTAATTATGATGCACGGAGCAGACAATCACTATCTGACACATTTGAATAGGGCAACAACACTGATGTATATCTGCGTGTGACCGAGAGAGGACAGAACACATCTCAAATAAATTGGTACATATTAGCATCTCTCGACATCCCCGGCGTCTGACACAAAGCAGAGGACACGCGCAGAGAGAGAACAGACAGACCGACCGCTTCCCTCTACTCCATTACAGCTGTAATTAACAGCAGATAAGCAGTCTGATGGAACCCGTTCGGTCCGATTACGCATGGTAATGGCCTTCACTCCTGTGGTGCTTAACTTTTTTTTTTTCTTCTTTTAATTTTTTTTCTTTTATTATCAGCCTCTCAGAATGATAAAGAAACCTCATTTATGATTTTTTTTTAAACACAGTTTTCTGTGTCTGGGAAATTGATTTATCATTGAGAGAAAAGCCATAAAAATGTAAAGGGATTGCCTCCCACCCACAAAGCATTACACTGTAGAGAGCAGGGATGAATAGTAAGCAAGGAGAGCTGCTGTACGGGGGCTTTACGGACGAAGCAGAGGACAAACAAAAAACTCCATGCTTGAATGGGACATAACTGTGTTTGATGTATTCTCTGCTCTGAACTCACTGACAGGAAGCTGCAGAGAGGCTCCTCATCCCACTTCTCTTACTTATCTGATTACATTTGATTGGTTGAATGTTTATTTTTACTAAATAATAACCATTGAAACAAACAAAAGGTGTCACATTCACACCTGGAAGCTTCCAAGTACAACCACAGTCTGATGTGCCGGCCACTGAGTAGCCCCACTGGAGCAGCTGGATGTTAAGAGCCTTACTCAAGGGCACCTGATCCGGGGGATTGAACCAGCAACCCTCCGGTCACAAGCTTGCTTCTCTAACTTTTAGGCCTCCGCTGCCCATAAAATATATCCATGTAATAACTAGTTTGCTTTATCTTGTAGAAATGTGCTACCAGTCAAAAGTTTGGACACACTTTCTCATTGATGTGAATGGGAAAGTGTGTCCAAACTTTTGACTGGTACTATATATATTATATATAATCATAAATATCTGTATCTTATAGACATAAATTGACTCATAAATTAACAAGTTATCTATCTTCTCTAAATAGATATTAAATTATATACAGAAAAACACCTCATTATAGCACTTATGACACATACATATACACATGCACACAATCTTTTTGGCATATGAATCTGTTAAAACTCTATATCATTCCTGTACGTCTTGAAAATCATGTTTTTGTACCTTTTTTTAAAACAGAATAACGTTTTAACATTGAGTTCCACATTCAGACTATTCCATAGAACAGAAAGAGTCTTCAAATTGAACTTTCCCCTCAATTATAGCTGTGTACATTATGAGTGACATTTGAAACTCTACAAGCGCAATTAACTTTGAGACATGTGACTTTAAAAATAGCATGTTAATGTGTTCTCGATACCTTATGTTACTAATTATCCTTCTGGCTGTTTTACATAGTGGTTGTAGAGGACCTTTTGTAGGTGTTACTCCACACCTCCACATGCATTTCACTGTGGACGTGCTTGACTGATTGCATGTGACAAATAAACTGGATGGATTGACTTATTGATTGATGACTGACTTTGTGAAAGAATTAGCTGGGATGTAAAGTGTAAACCACATTGTATGGAATGTGATTCCACCGATTCAGACAGGATTAACATTACAGAATAAAATATCCACTGAGCACTTATGTAATTTTACTCTTTGTTCCAGATAATAATATAGCCATCAGGAAATGACAGGATGTGGTTTTCACAAATCAGAGAGGAACCACACTCAGAATCAAAGGGTAGAGGCAGGAATACGCCAAAACAGTTACTTTTACTTAGATATGAGGGCAGTGCAATGTACAGTCCGTTCCAGAGGTCAAAACCAAAAATCAAGTAAACCAGGCAGAGGTACAAACACATCAGACAAAAGTTCAGAACAGGTTAGCAGGCATGGTTCAAAATCCAAAAAAGACGATACAAAGCTGGATACAAAGTAGGCAGGAGCTCAAACAATGATCTGGCAAACTGACTGGTATAAATACTGAGGAGTATATGAGTAAACAGGACTCAGGTGTGTGGCAAAATGAGCAGGCTGGCAACTGATAGGCTGACAGACAATGTAAGTGGAGTGTCAGTGGGTGTGGATGGTGTAATGGTGGGAACAGCTGGCAGTTGTTGACTGGAAGAAGAGCTGAGGGGGTGTGTGCAGGAGAAGCAGCAGGAGGTTGGTGGTTAAGAGGAGCAGAAAGCTCCAGCAGAGTACATGAATATGGTCTGTAATAGACCTGGACATTCAGCAGGAGAAAACTCTAAATCAGGCATATCCAAACTATTCCATAAAGGGCCGTGTGGTTATTGTTCCAACCAATAAATGAGTCAAGCCTGGTGTTTCTCCTCGTTGGTTGGAATGAAAACCTGCAGCCACATGAACCATTTATGGAATAGTTTGGACATCCCTGACCTAAAGAGAAAGCTAAAAGCCTCAATTGGGGGTGCCATGTCCATCACCTACAAGTCATCACGTTTTCTTCAGTATCAAAGTCAACCAATGACAGTTAACTGTACATCCATGGACACATGGCAAACAAGAACTGCTAATAGCTAATTCAAGATACTTTTAATGGCATTGTCTTGCCAAAATGAAAATAAATAAAGGCTAGAATGAGGCTTAAATGAGAATAGTGTCATCACACACTGACTAAGAGTCGGCAGTGCAGACAGACTCAGTGGGTTGGGGTGGGTGGTTGACTTGTTCTTATATCCTTAGCTATATTTATCTAGCCTATATTTATCTTCTATCATATATTTCTATATATATTTCTTATAGGCCTACACACTAAACCGCATTATTACTTTTTCTTTATTCAATACAGCCTCCTATGGGAAATATTATTCATGCCTCCACCCAGTTACTGCAGTTATAATACAATCACCTGCAAAGCTATCACCCCACACTAAACTGATAACTGGTAATTCTGGACAAAATCATTACTGGGGTGGGGATGAAAAATCACCCATCCATATGGAGTTATTTAAATGACTTGAAAGGAAAAATAAGTTTTACAGGGTAATAAGCGGAGCAGGTAACATGACTTACCTGTGAAAGTCATGTCATTATGAAGGTTTCTACAGCTTTTTTAATCCAGTGTTTTTTTCTTCACTCTAGTTCCATGAGTTACAGTAATAAAAGGGATTTTGGTCCTGAAACTGTGTGTGTAGGTGTTTATTGTATGATTAAACTGAGCCGCTGCTCAGATGGAGGACAAACCTGTTTTATCTCACATGATGATCACACACCGCAAGTCAACACACTGTCAAACATCTACTTCACAGGTATTTTTCTTCTCCAGCAAAGCAATCAAGAAAATGGTTCTAAGTCTGGTTCTGTTCTGCTGCTGTCTCTCTACATACAGTCACATTTTGGCACAAAGACACTGACATGAACAAATTGACAAAGGGATACTCATCCCTTCCGGCTTGGCAAAAAAGAATCATTTCCAAGAGCAGGAGGAAACGTTAGCATAGCTGTCACAGTCCATCACAATGTCTCTCGGTCATGCAGGACAAAGAATATCAAATTGACGATGGCAGAGAATCAGGCTGCCCGCCAAATGTTAGCCTGCAGGACATGAACGCAAAGCAGCGGACAGTAAATGGACCTGATTCACTCACTGATCAGACAAATTGTGCAACAACTTTGCATGGAAGACACTGCCGCTGTCAGGCCCTGAAGTCATTTAACTGAGTGTAAATAGATGTGACAGAAGGCATCATTAGCAGCGATTGATACTTCAGCTATAATCCATTCAAAATACAATATAAAGATCCAAATACAGCTGTCTTTTATCATGTGACCAAAGTGCCATCGACATCCTTGATGACCGAACAACACAACATGATGATGGAAAGGGGTGGCTTTGCTGTTAGCCCAGCAGGGCAGGTAATGCTTAATTTTTTGCCAGCACACTCAAGCCATGGGGGTATTAGGGCTCTACTAAAATGTCCAAGACTCAAGGCCATCACTGACGTCATGTGTGAGAGAACAGTCAGGGTCAGGGACAATAAGCTCCACCTCAGATGAAACTATGGGTATAAAAGGATGTAGTCATAGATTGTTATTCTGTGCCTGGTCTGCAGACCAGCTGTGGTTACTTGTGTTATGCACAGTATATCTATTATTGCAATGAACTCTGCCTGACTCAGTGACTTTTTGACTCTTTTTGCACTTATTGATGCATGTTGAAAAGAACCTGAAGTTTCAACTATTGATTTTTTTCTTTTAAAAGGTATAATGTCATTTGTCCATTGGGAACACATTTTGACATTTGGCTTGAAATTTTAACCACTCTCTTCTTGTTTGCATTCATACATATTTGTTTATCAGATAGATATTCAGTCCAAAATATAAGAATTGTATCAATATATTGGCCACCCCAGCCAGCCTGTCCATGTGGACTCCATAAAGGTTAAATCTGGGATGCAATATGGATTCCACAAGGGTTTGTCCACAGTTTCCATGGTGTCCCCAACTGTGTTTGCCCATATGGGCTTCAAGTTGGTTCCGACTGGGTTTCAGGTGGGGCCCAACTCTCTTCATCTTATGAAATAAGAATAAGAATTCAAAAATTAAATGAGTTATCAGACCAGATTAGACTAGGCTAGTCTTAAAATGACATAGCCATCTCTGCTAAAAGTTGTTGTTGTCTAGTCTTGGATTCCTATCTGCACCAAAAACTACGTTTCTCTGCCTAACTTTCCACCAAACTTCACTAAAAACTCGGAATCACATCTTCTGAGATACTTGTACCAACTAACAAAATGATGGAACTAAAAATATAACCTCCCTGGCAAAAGATTACAAAAATACAACAAAATCCCTGCTGGTACTTTGTAACAAGCTGTCGGCTCACCAGACCACCAGCAGATTTTAACAAGGCTACACAACTTGAACAGAAAGTTTGAAAAGATCAAACCCAGCCTCCTTACAGGGAGCTCTTAACTGCACAATGCTTTTGCCCAGCCATGTTTTATATCCACACACAGCAGGTCACATTTTTATTCCTCTCTCACTATAATTGCAACCTGCAGAAAAAAAGATGTTTATCGAGTAGCTACACATTCATTTTGAATTTATTGCTGCGAGACACTGCATTATGAGAATTTACTATTTGTAATTTCTTAAAGGCCTGAAGTTTGAAATTTGAGTGGTTGTGTATATGATTGCCATCCTTTATCTTACTGTTGTTAGGTGGTAGGAAACATTCTCTGGAACATGATGTGGTGGGTTTTATGAGGGGGAAAAAATGTGCATTGGTGCTGAAGAGACAAAAGAAGAGAAACAATAAGAGGACAATGTACATCACGAAACCACACACAAATAAATTAGGTTCCCTGGGTGTCCACTGGATTGGACTTCATTTCTTATTTAATATCTTCTGGAAGCATTCCAGCAGTCAGTTCCTCAGCAGACACATTTCCAGTAGAGTTAGGGTTGTGTTGCCGTTACAAACACACTTAAAACACGTGTTTATTTGTCTTTATTTTGAATGGTATAAATTAAGAGAAAACCCTAACATATAAAAAACCTACTTTATCTATATAGTCACAATGGTAGCTGGTAATGTATCATGAAATATTTATGATATTATGTCATATGTCAATAAATATATAGGCATTTATATACGTTCACAAGCAAATTTCACGCTGTGAAGCTGCTCTGCAAAGATAAAGAGGGATAAATAAGAGCTGTTCATGACACTCTGCACATTCACCCAGGATACTCAAAGAAGGATCCTTGTAGGGAAGATTCTTTGCACGTCTTTTTTTGTGTGTCAAATTATTATCACACAGTCAAAAGACTTTAAGTGTCCGTCTCACGTGCACCAAAAAATCTTTGATGCTGCCAGGTAGTGAAAATGAAAGTGAAAGTTGTATTATTGTTGCAGAGGAAACTGCCAGGGTATTTTTTTCTCTCAATTCATTTAGAGAATCCAATTTATGTCATGTGCACACGTGACCCTCAACGCTGCCGAAGCCAATTAAAGAACAGAGTAATTGAGTAAACGTAGGATATATGGAGATTGAGATGCGCACTGTTAAATGAAGCCGGAGCATTTAATTGTTCATCATGGCTCTGTTAGTGAAGGAAAGCTGAAAATAAGCACTTATTTTAATAGATGGTAGATATAATGGAGAGAGGGAGTATATGGTTGCAGATCTGTCTTAATAAGCATTAAGTGCTGACACCTCAGTCTTCTCCCCTTTGAAGACAACCACTCATTTCTGTGAATCATTATTAGCATTTTTAAACACTAAGCCAACTAAATAACTATTTTACTAATGTTGCTGTGAGATCATGTCAATCTTAAGACTTAATTATTATTATTATCATCACAGTTAATATACAGCTAGTGGAAAACTCAATTTAAATAATGTTTTAATGAGGCTTTTGTCCCCCCTCGGCTCCTGTTTTGCAGCATAATTGCCATAATTATTTACTATGTTTGGCCTTGTGAAATTAGTTTTCGGTGCAAAGCTCATATTTTTCGAATTTAGTGGTTTTCATGATCGCTAAGACGAACGTTTAGCTCAAGCAGATAACGTTCTGGTCCTCTCACAGGAAAGAAATACTTTTAAAGGATGGTAAAAGCTGATTTCTTTAACGAAATAAATGTGTTTGTGTGTGTGTGTGTATGTATGAGATTCCGATTGAATGCAAGAATGTACAGAATATATTGCACCAACATTCAATATTTAAAGCATTGTCCATTCTTGTGATCCATTCATTCATCCATACAGAACATCCCGTCAGTCTTACTATAGCAGGTCAATAAAACTGACTTTTGAAACACATGGTGTAACAGTGTGAAACACTCTCTGGTCCAATCAGCTTCTACAGTGACCCCCCCACACACACACACACACACACACACACACACAACCACCACCCCATCCACATCAGCTCAATCTGACATGAACGAAACGGGACGACGGAGGGGAAGATGAGAGGCGAGCGACGAGAAGGGAGATGAGACGGAGACGAGAAGAAAGGCCGGGGGAAAAATGACAAGTACAGTGAAGGCTGTGACGGAGGCGACGATGAAAGACGGAGGAGAAGGTTGATGATGGTGGAGAAGAGAATATCTGGATAATGAAAAAGGGAGAAATGAGAAAGGAGGGATAGAAGAGAGATGGATGCCAAGATCTGCAGCAAGGGCCAATTTGTTTTATGCTGCCCTCATGAAATTTGGAAAGATCCTATTAACATTATTATAGATGAGTCCATCACTCCATCATCAAAATGTCCATCACTGCTTCCCAAAGCAGGGAATGAATTAGATAGATAGATAGATAGATAGATAGATAGATAGATAGATAGATAGATAGATAGATAGATAGATAGATAGATAGTTTATTGACTAAGCTTCAATAACTGGTCAATATCATTTACCATTATTTCTGAACCTGAGCTAGATTCCTGTTAGGTTTCCATCGACTGTGCAATTTTTGTCCTCCCAAGTCAAAATGTACACAATTCTGTATTAGACCTTGTCAGCCAACTTCATTCCAACTTATTAATACAGGTTTTACACGTTTTTTTTAAAATAAAAATATTATTATTATTATTATTATCATCACAGACTGATATATGTCAAAGTTTAGTCATGATACTGCTTTGAAACCATTTCAGATGTTTTTGAAGCAGCACATAAACTCACCTGTTATCCTCCTGGGTCAAAATTGACCCGTGAAAAACAGGCGTTAACTCAAAATCAGGTATACTTTCATATAAATGAGGCCTATTGACCATTATTTCCAAAAAAACATGTAAAACCTGTGGTAATAAGTTGAAATGAAGTTGGCTAAAATGTGTAACACAGAATTGGGTGATAATTTATACTGTATGCTTTATAAACAGTCAAACCAAACCGAAGTTGCAGGAAAACAACAGAAGGGTTAAGGCACTTTGGTCATGTCAAGCAGCAGCAAGCAATAAGTACTTTCTCAGTATACACTAACTAAACATCAGTAACCTGCAAATTCAACCAGCTTTCTTTAGAGAGTGATTGGTGTTTTATTGGTGTTGGCACCAGAAGAGTAATGTATAAAATACTGTATGTGTGGATCATGCTTCTCTCTGCTGTAGCCAGAGGCAATTTTTTGTATTTTGTACTTTAAAGTCTTTCTGTTCTGCCCACATCTTTAAGGATCGAGTTTGCTTCTAACAAATCTACTTAATGTGTCATCCAAACAGAGGATGAAGGCAAACAAACTGTTTATAACTCTTCTGAAAAGCTCCACTCGAAAGAAGGTGGGATGCCATCTGCCATCACAGGGAGGCGAGATGTGATGAATCGCACAAATGGGAATAATGGTGCGCCTTTTCAAACGGTCTCTTTTTCCAAAAGGCGTGATGTGGCACTCGTCTATAAACACGAAAAAAAAGTCACGGTATATTTGTCAAGAATAAAAGAGCTTTAAAAGAGAAGGAGGTAAATTTGAAGGAGAAAAAAAAAAAACCTGCCTTACTTTCACATATCTGGCCAACCGCTGCATAAAGTGAGTGTTGTTGTCAGATTGTCGGTTTCAGGAAGTAATAAAAGCTGTTTGAAAATGAAGCCTTCAAACACAAGAAAATAATATGTCTGAATATACAGTATATGTCAGAATAAAAGCACTAACTCAAAAGCACACCCCTCATGTAAAAATGTATATATGGAAAAAGGATATAGGATATAGGGAACAGTTAATTGAGGGCAGCAGAGGAGGGAAATTATTCAGTGTGAAAGAACAGAGCGAGAGAGAGAGAGAAGTGAGGATTTGGATGAGAAGCAAAGGAAACAATTGCATGAATCTATTTGTGACGCTGGGTTCTGCCTACTTCTCCCATCTGATGTCTTTATAATGAAATGACTACACAAGAGTGGGCACAGATGCAGTGAAAATATCTATGGACTGTGCATAATAAGATAATGATGACACTCTATGTGGGATTAGTTCTGTCTCCGCTGTAACAAGAGTTCTTTATATTTGTACTTTGTTCTCTGGTGGAATCAAGGTGTAGATGATTTAATCATCAGTTACAGCAAACCCCGAATAAAATTTATTTTTAAATGGAGGAAAAACACATAGCGACAAGATGGTAATTGTAATTGTAATTACTTGAAACTTACCAGCAACTTTCCTTCTGTAATATTTCTTCTGTTATCATGGTCTTGGGATTAGTGAAAAAGTAGAATTCATCTTTCCTGGCCTCTCTTTGGGTCTGCTGGAACAAAGCTGCATCTGTTAACGTCAACTAGCTTCTTTTCTTTCTTCTTTCTTTAGCAAATATAAGCTTGAACCTCTGAGCTAAAGTTAAGCTTTAAGCATATTGAGTATTTGGAGGACATTGAGTTTCCAATGTTAGGACTGTGGTCGTAATGTGTCTGTAGACAGGAGGTGATTGGTGGATTGCCTTCAGCGACTTGCTAGCAAATTGGTGGATCGATGTCCAGCCTGGTAGATGATTGGCTGCCCCACCAGAAAAGTCTGTAACAAATAAGTCCAAGATGGCGTTGGTGCCTGCACAGAAGGGCATTTCTTCATCTCCCTCGTCTTCCAACCAGCCACACATTATTCCCTTTTGTTAATCCTCAGTTTGTTAGTTTCTTTTGTGGTAGAAGGGGTGGACTGACAGTTTTGTTGACCATATTTCCTCCAGTTTATTTTAGTTACGTTGGTAAGTATAGTCATTTTCTTGTCTTTCTGATAGGTTCTAAATGGTAAATGGACTGTACTTATACAGCGTTTTCATAGTCTTTCCACCACTCAAAGCGCTTTCACACTACATGTCACATTCACCCATTCACACGCTGATGGCAAGGGCTACCATGCAGGGTGACCAACCTGCTCATCAGATGGAAATAACAATCAAACAGAAATTCATTCATACATACACCATTGGTGCACCCATCAGGAGCAATTTGGGGTTAACTATCTTGCCCAAGGACACATCAACATGTGGCCTGGAGGAGCTGGGATTCAAACCGCAGATCTTCTGATGAGTGGATGGCCCGCTCTACCTCCTGAACCACAGCATCCCTGGTATAGTTCACTTCCCATTTAGACTTCTTTTGTTTGTTATTTTGGCCTTTGTCCACCCTGAAGTTAGAAAGAAATGCCATTAGGTAAATAAAACCCACTTTACTTTGCATTGACACCCGTAGACTGGGCATAACACCAAGCATAAAGTGTTGCACACCCACTCAAGACACTAGAGTGCTACGCTAACAGCATATATGGGTATTTAGTAGTAGTAAATCAATTTGCGCCTCATAATCTTCCCTAAATGTTAGTCTGTGATAAGGCTGATAACTTGTATTAGTGGTAATACTCTTGATGCTGCATCTATATTAAGTAAATAAACAAAAATCAATTAAAACTGTATGCATGTTGTATTATGACAGTAGCAGGAATAAGACAACATATTTAAATCAACATGTGGAATGATTTAGCAGTCACATGACCATATATCCAGCCCGTCTTGGTAGATACCCAATTGGCTGATACATGTCTGGATACACATAATTGGTCACCGCTTTTTAACTACCCTATTTAAATACTGCTTGTAATGTGTTTTATGATGACCCTTGTGAAGGCCACAAGTTAAAATATGTTGGTCTAACGATAATGTTGTTCTATACTACTAAGTGTTGCTGGAGCTTTGACTCTGCCAGATTTTTGTTCCCTTCTCCGTGCCACTTTGAAGTCGGTGAAGTCATGCCAGAAACCTCTACTCTGAATGATTTATCACTAAAAAGTAATCTAATCATTAACCAAACTGTAGCAGTGAGCATCTCCAAAACATGACACGTGTTCTCAGTATCATCGGCAGTCGAGTCGAGTATACAATATTGTAGCACTGAATGATCTCAGCAGCTACGCTAAACCCCAGAGAGGGGCGCTAGTAAATGAGTCACCGCCTGCACAGCTTCCACATAAACTTCGTCACATGCTTCTGAGTGAGTTTGTAGGGCTATTTAAGGCTATGATGTTTCTATTCATAAGGCTGGCCATGAGTTTGGTAATATATAAAAGCAGAGCAGGTGCTTGGAGTTTTTCTGAGCGTATGACTTTAAAGTCGGAGGTACTATCGGTACTATTTTCTGGAGGCAGTCCTCACCAATGTTGACCTGCTACTCAACAAATATGCAATCAAGTATAAGTAGAAAAGGATTGCAAAGGTGTAGTTAGTTATATTAATGTATTATAAGTTAATATTAGTAATATTAACTCTCTAAATACAAATTAGATATTAAAAGTCAATGTTTTATTTGTGTAGCCCGAATATCACAACTGGAAATTTGCCTCAGGAGTCTTTACAAACTCTACAATACAACATCACTTTAACAGATCTCACTATCAGCACTTTTCAGAGGGACTATTTCCAGTGACAATGGAGAATGTTTGCAGAGGTTCTGGAGGGTTATCGAGAGAGACGGGGACATTGTCTCACAGTGACGATGACACATTTCTTTTCTTTCTTTTTTTGCTTGAAAGCAACCTTTACGTCATTCTTGTTTGAAAATGTTGAATTTGAAAAAGAAATGGCTTTAACTTGGCACTTCTGACAACCTCTTTTTGGAGCTCAAATGTAATGTCACAGCTAATTACCCTTGTGTCTGATCTCTGATGATAATAATAAAATAAAAAACATTTGATGTGACTCATTGTTAGAACAGGAATTCGTCCACTGTTGTGAGAGCGTGTCTGCATTGAACCTCTGACTTTAACGGCATCCTTCACCTTCCTCCGCTCACCTCCTCTACGCTCCTTTCCTCGCGAGTTATAGGTACCATTAAAATGCACACGCTCTCTCTTTCACTCTCACACTCACAAACACACTGTAAAGCCAAGAAGGGTATATGTGCCATTAAACACTATGGACCAGTGCTTTGAACCAAGGACGAAGCCTGCTGGCCTTTTTTTACAGCTCAATATGTACCAGTCGCTCAAGTGTGAGGGTGTATCATCGCTGCCATCTTTGCAAGCATCAAATACGCTGATATAAACTGGTTCGCAAGGACTTACAGGGTGCAGCCAAGGTTATTATCATCTGACTTTGATGTACTGAGGGTAAATTGTTACACGGTTGACATTTTGGGGCGAAGTGGACTGACAGCTTGTGAAAATACAGGAGTAAGAAACAGGTCTGGAGAGTTGATCTTTTAGTGTTCAGGTAAATAAATGTGCTGAAATCTGGTTGAAATGTGCTTTTGAAAGAAAAAATGAATGTTTTCTTAATGACTAATAACTAAAGCAACAGATTTATCCACATGTGACATCAGGTATTTATCAAAGCGCTGAAAGTTTCAAAAAAAATCTGCCTCACCAATTAAGGCCCAGACGTATCCCTCCATCATTGCTAGATACAGCTGGCCACACTTACATGCATCTATACACATGTGGACGCCCATTTTCCCCATACTCTCTCACACACACACTGTGGCTGATCTTTCATCATTTTACATAATTACGTTAGTCTGGGTTGATGCAGATGAATGGAGCCACGCTGTTGACTGAAAACAAACAACTGAGTCACTGGCATGCACATTTGTTTGTGCAGTGCAAATGTGCTCATTAGAAAACGATGATATTTTATAACAGTATTAAACGACGATTAAATGTCCTGTATGGCGCCTATGAAATGTTGTTAGACCTTTATGACATTTTGTTAATCTTTTTACAGGTTTTGGAGTATTTGTCTCAAATGTTTCCCTCACTGTCACCCAATGGGTAGTTTCACCGGACCCAAAGTACCATCACACACACAAACACACATAACAGACATTTTCTAAAGAGCTTATGCCTAAACATTGTAATTTACGTTCTCTTTAGGAGATTCAAAACACGTGAGGGAGCGTGATTGAGTTTTTCTAGTTTACTGACTACTTAATTACTATTTCTGATTGGACTAAAATTGTGGCTCTAGCTTTTTCATAAATCTGTCCTTTTTCCAGTGCTTCAATATGCCATGTAACCCGTTCCTTGACAAGTCAGCAAAGCTTGCTCACAGCTACCTGGCAGGTTCCTAAGTTAGTATTAAATGCATAAACTTTAAGCTTAGATAACTTAAAGGATTAATCAACTAAATCATTTATCTGCCTATAAGTACCTATAAGTAAATATCTTAAGTTATTTTCTTATTTTGTGAACAAATGATGGGAAAACCTTAAATATCTGTAAGAAGCGCAATATTTTTCATACATAAATTGTCCCTAATGTGGTTTTATAATTCATGCAACACCAACACATACATTATCTTGCAATCCTAACTAAGCCTTAATTCTCATAATTCTCAAGTGTAATCTTATGCCTCTAACACTCGCACATTTGCAAGTAATTACAGTATTTAATGATCAGTAGGGATCCAACATAGCATACAAAAATGGGCCACTCCAGGCAATGATGCAGCACTGCTGGCCTTCTTCTGACCCTGGACAAAATGGATGCGAGCCTTTAAAGGCCCACATGTAAAATAGTAAATATGGTCCAAATAATCCACGTCAAATGCAGACGTTTTTGAGTAAAGATGTGGGTCTCAGGTGTGTGTATTCAGGATGTGGACCAGTTCTGGTATATCTGTTTTTTCCTGCTTGACATACAGGCAACCCTACTACTCCTCCGAATGGATGTGTTGGTTTTGTGGTTATCTATATAGAAAGTACATCCCGCTATATCGCACGATTATCCGTGAATTTGCGAGATCGAGACGCAACACAGACGGAGGCGGTGGGTGTTGACGGATGGCGGAGGACGAAGTCTTGTTGCTGTCATTTAGAAGAAAACTACAATAAGATTCCACTTTCTGGATTATGTCTTCTCTAGCGTAGTCATCAAATGTCTTAGAGGTTCATGGAGGTAGGGCATTGATTAGTGCTGAGCCATCTATGATGACTGTGTCTCCCCTTGGTTCACTGTCTGGGATGTTCACTTGTGCTTGAAGAATTTAAGCCAGCTGTGACTTCTGGCATGTATGAAGCTTGCCACTGTCACTGAGTGATGCAGGAGATGACTGGTTCTCATGCTTGAAGAATTCCTGCAAGTCACACTGCCTGTTCTGGCATGAGATGAAGAGTCGTGAGAACAACTCAATCAATCAATCTTTATTTGTATAGCGCCAAATCACAACAGTCATCTCAAGGCATTTTACACATAGAGCAGGTCTAAACCGTACTCTTCAGGTTTCATTATAAAGAGACCCAACATTCCCACATGAGCAAGCACTTGGTGACAGTGGCAAGGAAAAACTCCATACAACTTTCTCCTTAGAACTGCCCCCAGGTTGCTTTAAGACTTGTTTAAAGAAAGAAACTGTATTTTTCTTGATTGGGTGATAGAATGAACATTCATCTTTATTCTCTAGCCCCTTCATGAATGACTGGGACTGATCTTTGCCCCGCTGGTGATGTGTACCAACCATTTCGGCAAGAGCTGGGTCTGCAGCATTTCATTTCATGTCTTTATTCACACACACCTCAATTAAAACCATGTACAACATACTCATTTTTTTGTAGTTAGCTTATGTGAAATGGGACACCCTAGGAAGCTTAAAAAGCTTTTTAAGAGGGGCCAAGGCACAAAATAAATACATGTAACAATTAAACATAAATCAAGTTCCACTTTCCGGTTTCCCTTAATAAAATTGCTTCTTCCTAGTCTGATATGAATGCAGAGGAAAGGAAATTGGAATCAGGTTACAAATCCTTTCGTTGAGCTTATTAACAACACAAAAAATAGTACAAGCATTATGAAGAGTATTAAGTTCAGTAATTTTCGGAAGGCCATAACGATGAAGGAGCGGGTCAGAAGGAGCGTCAAATTTAGCCCAAGACATAGCTCGAATAATTTTCTTCTGTAGAGTTATCAATTTCCCTAGGTGACTGGGAAATGTATTGCACCAAATAATATTACAATAATTAAGATGAGGTTCAAATAATGACCGATATAATGTTACTGTTTAGGTTTCGTTCTTAGGACCAAATAAGCAGGACACAGCCACGGATGCCAATTCAGTGCAAACAGAGTTTATTTGGGGTTAGAGCGTAGATGGAGTGGATGTGGGAGAGTGGGACCTGGGACCAGGAACAGGATTCAACGGCTGGCTGGGCGTAGCAGGAGAGCGACCGGGCAGGTAAGGTGGATCTGAGGCAGAGACAAAACAGGAGTTAAACAGAGGTCTTCCAAACAACAGTTATACTAAGGTAAATATATCTAGGTTTAGCCAAGCTGTGTACCACATGGGTAAACGGACGATCTGGCAACGAATGGGATGAAGAACCGGTCTTAAATACTGCAGCAGCTTGTTGAGATGATGAGGTGATTGAGGCCAGGTGTGGAGATGAGGTGATTGAGGCCAGGTGTGAAGAACCAGCAAGGGAGGAACCAGCAATCGTTACCTGCTACACATCAACATGTTAACATGTCATTGTGAAAACCATTTCACACATATTGGATACAAGTGGTACCAACCTTTGGCTATAAATATGAATTAATAAACTGTGATCAGGACCCAGGACTGGTACTGGTTGTTTTGTTCAAAGTAAAAAGTTCTGTACAAATTCTGTTTCAGAGATTTGTAATACACTCTGCTCATGCAATAGTCTGCCGGACAATATGAGACTGTAGGGAACAATACAGTGAGGAAATGTGTATAGTAATAAAAGTAAACTGTGGGCAGGTGTGTTCATAATTAATGTAGGTGTTTTTTTCATGGCAGTACCAATCAGAATAAGATCATTCTCATTATTTGTCCACCCTGGACTTTCCAATTCCTGGTATTCTATAGCTGCTATTATTCAGCTTTCTGTTCAAATATTCAATTATCATTAACCTCCATTTTCTAGGAGGCAACAAGGAGGTCAACTCTTTTCTCAGAGGTCTTGGAGGTCTTCCAGTTGTTGAATAACAATAGACACATCTCAATTGGTTGCAATTATTCTAATAGCTTCTTTCCAAGTGTGTCACAGAGGGTTAAAACAGCATAAAGAAGTTCATTCAATTGGTGTCAAGTATTTAAATTAAGTTCAGGAGGAGAGACACACTTGAATGTAATTCTCCTGAACAAGCACCTTGTGTCAATTATTATTTGCAATTTTATTAAATGTTGCTAGAAACTGAATGAGGTCCAGAGGGAGGAGCTCTTGAATGCAAATGTTCTCATTTTATAGCTGGACTGTTTTCATGAACATGAAGAGTGTTAAGTGTGTGGCATAATGAGTATGTTCCAATGCTTCACCCTAAAGGTTAGTTTTAGGTTCATACGTTTGATTTTTTTCTGTACAGCTGCACTCATGTAATGATCATTTTAAAACATAAATGCAAGACCCTTGGAGGTTTGTTTTTCTTGCATCTTTGTCTAAAAATGGCAACACATCCCATTTTCCATTTTCAATTTGGCCATTTGTCATGTTGGAAGCCAGTGAGACAGAATGATTTGAATAGCCTCTCCAATTGAGGCGTGGTGTTGACTGACAGCTTTTTTAAAAGCTAGTAATACTGCTAGCTTCGGGTTCACCACTGCTTTTCTCTTGGGGTGGCTGTGGCTCAGGAGGTAGACCGGGTTGTCCACTAATACTAAGGTTAGCGGTTTGATTCCCGGCTCCTCCAGTCTGCATGTCGATGTGTCCTTGAGCAAGATACCTAATCCCAAATCACTCCCAATGGCTGGGCCATCAGTGTATGAATGTGTTTGAATGGTTAGCTCCCCTTGATGAGCAAGTTTGCCTGCCATCAATGTGTGTGTGTGAATGGGTGGGTGGTGGAAAGACTAGAAAAGCAGTAAGTACAGTTCATTTACCATTCTATTCTTGGTATCTATCCTCCTTGATCCAAAAAGTTATTTTGGAAACAAGAAGATAATTCAGTTTACTAAGGAAGGGTTTGTCCAAATACCCACGCTTCTCAGTATTTGTAACACATGGCTCAAACAAATTCAGATGTATAATTCAAATATAAATTTAGCAAGCAAGCAGTTAATAAAGCAATAAGTAGGGTCAACCATGTTACAATAACAATCAATTGACAGGGAACACACCTGTACATTACATTGGGGGCGTGCAATTATCGCAATTAACTATAATTATCTAGAAGCACATAGAACACTTACACATTATTATATCATTATGAATGTTTACTGTCTCAAAAACCTTGAATAAAGGATATTTATTTTTACTATGACAAAATAGGAGGATATATTTCAATTATTAAGAGATAACCAACTGCCATGACTGCTTAGTGGTTGGACATGAGTAAAAATAAGATTCAGGCTGAAAACCCAATCATGAACTTCAACATCTTCATTATTGTTGGTCTTCAAAGCCAGCTTTAACCACTCAGCTTACCATCAACAACTGTTCCAGTGTTGTGTAGTAGACTGTAACAAATTATGGGATACACTTAGCTCTGAATCCCCCTTCCTGGTAATATTAAGATCAGGTGTGTGTCAGCTGAACTGTGTGTTGGCATTTTTCAGATGTGGACACTTGCCTGCTACCTGGTGGTGTGTGAACATGTGCTTAATTGTGCAAGAAGGCAGCTGTGGGTATTGGGGCAGCCCTGATGTGTCCTCATAAAGCAGCAGGTGTCTGGGTCAGTGGATTCCTCTTAAAGGCATCAAGGGGATTGTTGGGTTTCTTTCACGTGGCAAATCATAATATGATTACAGGTGTAATGATTGTCCTGTCTGCCATCATTCAAATAGAAAGGAGGTGAATGGAACTAAGGTAAGGTATGGATATAGTCTAAAAACGGATGTGTTTAGACATGAGATCATATTTTGTGTAATGCACCCTTATGTAATGGGAAACCTAGGAATCCTATATAAACTGTCCTTTTCTGTTTGTTCGTTGTCATTTACCTCACGTATGTATTGATATGACTTAAGCTCATATTACACGTCCATTGAAGAAAACATCTTGTTTCATCTCATCTTTGGGCCTTCAGGATCATTACAGCAAAAAAGCATTATTACAGTCACGTAGACCCAGACCACCACACGGATACAGAAGAATAACTTGCATTTCATTCTGAATGTCTGCAGACCTCACTGTGGAAGTGAAATGTAGTATTTCTGCCTTTGTTACAGATCTCAACACAGGCATATTTGAGTCTACCATGCTTTTGCACTGGTTGACATCCTGTAGAATTATCATGACTATGGACAGGATTATTACCTATTGAACCTTTTTTACTAACAACTGGCATTTACTGTATATTGTAGATATTGACGGTAAAACTGATTTTTGCTTGTGTGTCTCTCATTAAACAACATGAATATTGCACTAATTCAAGACATAGAGGAAGTAAAGACATCCAGCTGCTAGAAGACATGAACCTTTTTCTTTAAACATACAGAACAATTAGTCCAAAGATCATTTTAGTTTTCCACACAGTGCCTCTTTGTTTTCCCTTTTGTTCTGCTTGCTTACTGTGAATTGTGTTTGCCAGCCTAGAAACTCAGAGACTTGCCTTTCTTCTCAACTTCAAATGACTACTTTATAGGTTGGAATACATTAAATATTCTTTCTGAACATGCTCACCCACTCACAAGTGTGTCAACATTTACTTTTTGCAGCCTCGGAGCGTATAATGAAATTCAAAGCTTAAATTGTATGGAACCGCAACGGCTAAATGTTAAATCATACATGAGTCTAGTCTTACACTCAATTCGCTTGGCTTCATTATTCAGTCTGCAAACTGTCACAGCTGGAGCAAACACTGCACTTAATGACGCTGACACAAAGAGGCAATGGATCGAGCTGAATCCGGCAGTAACTGAGTCTTGGCTCTTGAACAATAAGGCTTTGGCTACACTGGGCACGTAACTTAAGCGGACCGCTTGTGCAGCAGATGCCGTGACCATACGCTACCATTATAATCAATCAAAGTGGCTACACCGGGCATGAAAGGAGCATGGAAGTCGTGCGTTTTTTTCAAGTTCAAGACTACGAACCTGAAAATAGACCTGTCTTCTACTTCTATTCTTCTACTATGAGCCATACGTGGCTATACTGCACAATAATGGTCTTTAAATGGTGTGTATTTTAAACTATACAGGATAAATAGCAGGCTGTGAGATGTTCTATTGTTTTTCCTGTTGGTTCATGTCCCTTGCTTTCATTGATAACAGTTCACAACAGATATTGAATTAGCAGACCAAATGAAATGAAATAATCAAATTAAATAAAAAAAAGAGTAAGAAAAGATGGGCGATCAGTTTATTTACCTGACTCCTTGATGACTCTCTTTGATGGAGATGACAATGATTCATTGGCCAAACTCATCCATTATTTGAGTAAAATCGAAAATAACAAGAAAGAGACTGTTACCAGAATCAAACCAGGCAAGGTCAATATGGACGAGGTTAAATTGATGATTGAAGTAGAAAAATGTGAAGATTTAAATGATCCCTACTACAAAAAGAAACACAGAAAAAATGCTGCATTGAGCTTTAAGATGCCTACAACTGAATAGCTATTTAGCCAGTCATCTACTGCACTTATTACATTCAATATATCGTTATTAAAATCACTTATATAAATATGACCTTATGTTTCAATATTCTGTGTAATCATGTTTTATTTGTTGTGAATCAACACACATTTACACTGTTTGACATAGATTTATTGACACAGTGTCTGCTCTTAAATTTAATTCTCTGTATATTCATGTTGTTGTTCTTTTGGCTCAAGAAGCAACGTAGATCCCGTCTGTGACACAGATGACTCCTGGGAAGGTGGATCTGTATCATGACATAGATTTAGAGGATGTAGGGGAGGGAACTCGTTGATGCACACCCACATCAATCCCTTGGCATTTACAAGAAGACGTTCAGGATCAACAATCAATACCTGGTACAACGGTTTTATAAGAGATCCAAAAGCTGAAGACACAAGCCTAAAACCAAAGTCCAATGTCTTATTTTGACCATAAACACCCAATGTCCACTGCAGGTGTAGCTACCATTATGCAGCTTGTCCACTCCATGAACAGTCCACTTACTGTATGTAACAAGCCCAGTGTAGCTGAGAGGTAAAAGGTTATATGTTCTCCTGAGCACCACAGAGTGTCTCAGGCACGCCAACAGCCAACACAACACTCCCAATAATTGAAAGCTGTTCCATTTCAAGTGAAGTCAACCAAAGCATGTTTTGCATCTCATCGGTCACTCTGATCGTGGGTGTTTTTGATGCTTTACAGCAGGCCTGCTCTGGTTCTCCCACATGGGGACTATCTATATCTGCTCCATCTCTCTCTGACACACAACTAGTTTGTTCTCTGTTGTACGCCCCAGTGAGTTTAATCTGTAGTCTCTCTCTTGCATGTCTCTTGTTGCTCTTTCATGTTTGCTTCTACCCCCCCACCTACCTGTCAGCTGTATGTTTTCTCATTACTGGAATGCTAATTAAGTCTAAACAGCTCCACAACATTTTGTCTGGCTGCTTCTGCATGGAGTGAAGACTTTGAAGATATGTCTCTTTAAACCTGTGGAGGTGCAAGATAACCTGGAAAATAAAATTAGCTCATGTGAGATCGGTAATGTAAACCTACAATCTTTACATTTAGCTGTGGATGTCACAACAATATACACATTTGTGTGTATATTCAGATTTAAATTGAATATACACACACATCAAACAGATGGGACCTTCACCAGAAATTAGAATCCATCTAAATCCCTTCATTTACTGTGAAAGATGGTTTTCAAAAGCCATTATACTCCCTGTTCATGTATGTACAGTATGAACTTAGATGTAAACAAAATATAGAAACAAATATATTTTAACCACCTTCAAAATAAAGGTTGTGGAACTGTTTAATGTCCTGGTGGGTCAGGAGGTTTTATCAGTACTTTATCAGATCTGCTTGCGCCATAATGAATGATTTATCCTTTAAAAACTGCAGGTTGTGAATATAATGGGAAGATATAATGTCAAGCTGGTCTTAAGTGTCAGTAAGTGTGTTTCTACCCATCTGTTCCTGAAGCAAATCTTCACTTTGTGCTTGAAAACTGGATTGGAAAAACCACAAAATGATAAAAAAAACAAAAACAACAACATATCAATCAATCAATTGTATTTATATAGTGCCAAATCACAACTAATGTTATCTGTAGGGACTTTTCTTATAGAGCAGTTCAAAAAATTGTGGCAGGTGAAAAAAGTTGAATCTGTGTCTGCTGCTCTTTTGAGTCAGTCCTCTTGTTAAGTCTTCTTCTGCATGGAAAAAATTAGCGACACCAACTGTTTATTCAATGAGCCCAACTATTATTTGCATAACAGCAATGGCAGGAAACACATATTAATGAGCATTTCTGGAAAACCAGTTTTAATTAGCACTACACATTTGGATGGAAACCAGGATTTATAATTAAATACAAAAAACACTTATTAACAGCTCATTGGCTCATATTGCGTCATTCTAATGAAAGGAGGAGGTACATGCCATGGTAAGAGGCTCAAAATGATAAACTTATTTAGTTTTAATAAGAAAGCTATTGACACAAGTCTGAAAAGCTTTCATGGACCCTTTTGCATGGACTTTTGAGACAGCCCAAAAATGACTACCCACTGTCATATCATGAGGTACCAATAACAGCTGGTGAAAAGTACTTGAATATAAACCTTACTAAATGTCTGTATATCAAACCCAAAACTATCTACACCTCTGTGATTTCAGCCAATACCCCGTTTGTTCACTCAGTCACCTGGATTACTTTCACACTGAGAAAACAATCTGAATTGGATGATCATGAGTCAGGATCTGAAAGAGTTAAATGATGTATGATTATCCGCTCTGCAGTAGACACACATGGCCGCTGGTTAGCATGAATACTAATTGATGCGAGCTGAAATAACCCTTAGGGAAAATGCTGTTATCCTGCATATTTATCTACACTATGGGCCTGATTTACTAAAGGTTTGCGTGTGTAGAAACGTGTACAAAAAATGTGCAAGCTGATCTACTAACGCAGCGCACTGTGGTTTGCGTCTTTCAGATGTGAAAGATAATATGCGCTGTCCATTTAGTACGTTTGTCATAATGAATATGTAATATGGGGCGTTTCAACCCCAGTGTGCAAAATACAGGGAGGAGAAAATGCAAATATGTTATTTAGCACACGCATTGTGATTTACCAAACCTGAAGGTATTATTTCTTACGCTAACTGCGTCTATAAATAATACCTTTGAAGGACAGGTATTAACCGGCTGTTACTATGGAGAGAAGGAGACGGAGGCACAATGACAGAATACGCACAGGACGGAGTTTTTCCACCCGTGTTAATAATTTTGGAGTGGAATATTTGTGGTTTTACTAACAGCATTGACTTTGTCACAAATACTCTCCCATATGTGGGTTTTTCTGGTAATATTTGTTTTTGTTATAACTCAATATATTAGTTAACCTCTTCCACTAGAACCTGACCACATTTCATTTTGCGCTTGCAGCTTTCTGCTCGTCCAAACTCTCCATAAAGACACAAAACCCTCATTTAAATACTGCTGTCTCTACCCTGTTGGACCTGTTTTCATTTACGCAGTTATTCTTAGAAGATTGCCCGCAAAACGCACGCAAACGGCACGCGCAATCTATTGCACCGTGCATGCAATTTCTTACCCACTATTTGGGATCTTAGTAAATCAGGCCCTTAGTACGGCTATATTACATTGAAATGATCACATCTAAGGAATTACGTTAGCTACTTAAATGCCTGATGTTTATTCATACTGCCTTCACATGTTGCACCCAGTAACCCCAGCAGGTGTGCATCCTTCCTGTAAGATGAATCTTAATAGATTGTGAGCGCTTCAGTTGATTTAAGTACTTTTATTGATGTTGCATTACTGCTATAGAGGACCACAGGGGGCATTTAGATGTGTGTATTTATGCATTTTAAGGCCGAAATGTGTGTACCGTATGTTCCCTGCATGAATGTGTGTATATCCAGTGTATGTGTGCATTCCAGGAAGTGAAAAATGCATAAACATGCAAATATGAACATCTGTGCCTTCTCCACAGGTAGCACATGTGCAGATGTGCATTTGGACGTGTGTTTTCCAGTGTGTGTGCAGATGTCTGTGCTTGTGTGTGTATGCTTTCCTAATGAGATTCCCCATATTTGGAAACATCTGAGATCTTTCCGGAGGCTCCTGGGATCACACAGAATAGAAATAGGAAAATGTCAAACCGTGTCAACCTGATTCATAGCAAACACCTACTCGCAGGTGGCAATCACAGAGCAGCCCTTTGAAAATGACACAAGCTACAGGAAAATAGCTGGCAACCAGACACAACCCAGTCGTTGCTACGCTACTGTGCAACACGTGTAATGGAGTTGAGCTTCAAATGTCTCCAGCTGCCACCTTGTTAGCTGCTCTTACACACTGGAGAAATTGGAAAACGGTGAAGGGGAAAAGTGTTGTTGCACTTTGGCTTGTTAGTTTAGAAGCAGCCACAAAGCAGCTGTTGACTTTTTCCTTTTAGAAGACGAGCTGCAGAGGTGGACAGGATGTGAGCGTGTTGTTGAAATGTCAGTCCAAGTGGCTTCTTGTCAAAAGGTCATCATTGTAGGTTTAGATTTTTTTCAGTTGACCCACCTGGAAAAGTAAATGTTACATAAATGAAATGTAGTTTAAAAGAGAGTTCCAAACCACCAGTAAACACCATTTATTTGAAAAAAATAAAAGGCAAAAAGGAGTGCAGAATCTTTTTTCTCAACTAAACTGAAGCATAAATTGGAAACGTTTCACCATTGACTCACATTAACTGCTGGTATTAGCTACAGAGCAACAATAAAACAGTCTCCTTTCTCCCTGTCCATGACGTTTCCAACTGTCTTCTTCAGAGATGTCACTCACTTGACTTATAGGTGTTTCCATGGCCTGTCAGCAGCCTACAATAGCCAATGAGAGTGTGTTTGTAGGAAGTGCCTGCGCCTCTATTCTTTAACGTAAAGGCCGAGCCAATAGAAACAGATTCTGTTCATGAGTGGTGCTTTGAACAGCCAGTGAAATTCCAAAAAATACCATATGCAGCTTTAGTGGAAATGGTTTAAATTTAAATAGTTTTCTCTGTGTTGCTTATCATACAAACTGCTTTTCCAACCTTATTTGTTTTAACTATTTTATGTGTTTAACGTTTAGTTTCAAGAAGGGAACAAAGCACTATAATGTATTTTCGCCACAGTTACCCTGAAGCTGGGATCCTTTGGTGTCTCTGAATGGCTTTTTTTTTTCGAAACCGCCTTAAAATACCCTGGAAAACATGTAAAATATTCATTTTCTTCTGTATTTTTATTAAATTTGAACTCTTATTAGGACTCCGTGCTGTGGTCCCGTTGTGTTTTTCAGCTAATAAGTCCCAGCTGGAGGTCATCTGTTTGCATAAAAATATTCAGGCAGAAATAAAAACCTTCTACTTCAGTGTATTCTTACTTTTTACTCAATGCCAGTAACACTTAGTGATTCTGACTGTTGGGGAAAACACATAAGTGTTGCCTTTCAAAAGAGAACAAAAGCATGCATGTACTCCTAATGATCCAAGAACAGCTTTTCACATTGCTTTAGGTAGGCCTTGGGTTGCCTAATTAGGCTAATTGTACATAGATTGAAAGGAATATGAAGGCATGTTGTCAAAGCTACAACCTGTCAAGAGTTTTTGTCCTTGTGGAGCCCATCTTGTGCTTGTGATTTAATTGGATAGTGGAAGTGAGATGAAACACTGAACCTTTTTTCTTTCTACCTTCTTTATTTGATTATATTTCAATATATGCATAAAATCTGACCAAATAAACAACTGCATAGACAAAAGTTTGTTCGCAACAACACAACTTTTGCATCAATTTGAATCAGCAAGTGGAACTTCAGCAAAACAAAGTGTCCCATCCTTACTTTTCTATGGAATCAGCTCCCACTGCTGATTAGAGACAGGAAAAACCTGTAAAAACCCTCAAATCCAAAATCACAACCTATTTATTCTCATTGTCACATCGCTGACACCAGGACTGTCTTGCACGAAAGCAGCAGCACAGTGTCTTCTGCTGACAGAGCTGAGACAGCAGGAATCCGCCGCTGCTGGCGACCCAGTCAGGGCTGCATCTCGAGTGTCCACACCTGTCTGTCTGCTGTCTGTATGAGTGTAGACGCAGCTCAGTGTGTCTGCTCTGAGTCACGATTGGTGTCGAGCACAGCTGTGTGTGCTCGCTTGTGTTTCTGTCTACTCAGCTCTTCTGTCTCACACGCCGAGTCGAGGCAATGCTTCTACCTGCCAAGTGGATGCAGCACACATACTTCAGATGCCAGGGCTGGCAGGATTGTATCTGTTTACATTTACAGAAAGTTTTTCTTTGTGGTATCACGTGTTCTGAGTTTGACGTCTGGTTGTCCTCCCAACACACATTACCATTTTGTTCTATTATTGACAATTCATTCATTTTCTGTTGCTGTTTTAAAAGTTGGGGGGGGGGGGGGGGGGGGGGGGGGGGGGGGTCCTTGTGTCATGCTGTGCCATGAGCAACCACGACTGTTCAACAGTGGTGGCACAGTGTAAATATATTCCATAGGACAGCATGGCAAGATAACAGTCATACTCACCGCATATTTTGATTGCATAAGTGTGTTCACACTGAGAAGTATACAAAATGCAGTGCAGAGTGAGTACCTGGATGATGCACTCAAAACGGTCAAAAAGTTGAGTGTGGAACTATGGACATTTCTCTCCCTCAACAGTTGCCGTCTTGGCTATGTAGCAGAAGGAGGGACCACTTTTCAAACAGGAAATGGCGGCCAAGGACGTTGTAACTACGGTGAACATCACCGCGTTATACATAGCATTATACATGTGATTTTTACACTAAGCACCACTATACTGTTGTCACATATCAGTAGGTTTATTGTGTTAATTTAATTTAATGTAATGATATGGTACAATAATATGAATATTAACGCTAGCTTGCTAACGAAAGCTTGCTAACTAGCTAAATGTCATTTACGGTATGTGCGCAACAGCCATGTTTAATTCCAGACAACACTAACCTGTCAAAGTTTGCGCACTACACAAATAAGTACATAATGTACACATAAGTGTACTAACGGAAGTATGTGATTTGAGACACAGCATCTGTTTACGCTGATGATGTGTTGGTGGTGTGCAGAGGTTTCATAAATCCATAGTAAGAGTCATCAGTCGTCTGATGAACTGAACAAACAGTGTAAAACCAACTTTTTGCAACGATAGCACTGATGAAGTAGCTCCACTAACTACATCCATCCATCCATCCATCCATGTCATCTCATTAGGCAGCGACTGTAGCTTTTTCTCATTTTAAGGACGTTTGTTTTTATAGCAAAATACCAAATTAACTTATGTAAAAGGTTTGTTTTAATGAGATACATCCATTGTTTGAAATAATGAGCATGGTTTGTGATATGAGAATATGGTGAAATAACGAGAAAAGTTTTCTTGTAAAAACAGATTAATTTGGTATCTAGCAATAATATAAACAAATCTCAGAATAACATTATAAGATCTCTCTAGCAAGAATATATCTATTTTTATTTGTGTCATGGTGGCAGTAACACATATATGACCCATATGACCCTGCTATCCCCTGCTGTGAGGACTCAGTGGAATCTCATGTTAATGTTTTGGTATGACTCAGCATGATTATGGTAAGTATGATGGGTTAAATGTCACAGGTTTTTATGCATGTCTAGTAGCTGCATGTTTGATTATTTGAGTGTTTTAACAATTTATTGTGTGATTTACCTTTGTTTGTTTTTTTCACATTTTTTAAATAAGTTCTTAGTTTGACAGATTTTTATGGACTATTGCATGCTGTCATGTTTTATCCAATGGTCCATGAAGGACATGAACACTGAATCCCCAGACTCAAATCAGTGAATAAGCAACAGGTGTGGAATGAACCCTGTCTGAAGCTCACCTCTTGTTGTGGGATTAACTCTGCTCAACCCCGATTTTAAAAGAACCTGTTTTAGAATTTTATCGAGTCCTAGGGCTCTGTTAATCCCTGATTTGACTTGATGATATTTAACATGTGGTGGTGTTAAACCAAATGAAGTACTGTTAATATGTTAGCAGAGGGAAAGATTGTAGGTGTGTAAAAATATTGGAAATCTTTTGCCTCAAGTCTGTATTATATAAACATAAGTACAAAAATCAAGGTTTAATTGACGGGACCAGATATTGTAGGGAAAATAAATTAAATATGTAGCCAATGAACGTTTAGCTAACATTCGATAAATGGTGATAAAAAGTGTTAACAATATTTCCTCTAATTTTATTTTGCTTAAATGTTGTAATTTCCCTTGACAACAGATTCAAAGGTTATCAAGGAGGGGGAGAATTTCAGGATTTTTGGACTTCCTTCGCTTCCATTACCGCTGTAAAAAGTTACATAGTGTAGCTTTAATTGAGATGTGCATCTGTTAAAGGAGTCAATATGTGGAATATACTTGACAAAGAGAAAGAGAACATGTGTAACACTACATTTGTTACTACACTTTAAAAATAAGATGATTAACAAATAAAAAACAGGCATAAATATTATTGTTTATATGAACTTTGTAATGGATTACTTTCTGTACAAGAACCTTGGTATTTTTGGGGATATATAACCATGTATATATAAGGACATATGTCTATATTTTAACTGTATCATTATATGTGCATTATGTATATAGCTTATAATTATGAATGTTTGCTATGTGCAATCTATTGAATGACTAATGTGAAAAAGGTAAGTGTTATAGGCAAATGCTTCAGCCGACATCTTTTCTGTCCGAAACTGCTTTAATTTATATATTTTTCCTTTTTTTCCCCTTTCCTTTTTCATTATTTCTAAGGGAGATGAAGCACAAGGACATATAATTATTTTCTTTACTTATACATGTGTCTTTGAGTTTAATGACCAAACTAAACTAAACCATGCACACATTTAAACACTCACTCTCTGATGGCCACATGTGTCACAACCACTAAACTTTTGGGAATAAGCATGAACATAAGGATCATTAGAGTGAATGGGATTCAAATTGACAGACTTCCTTGTCAAACATAACACACTTACACTTCAAGTAACTCGGACACTTCAATTTTGAGTCTTGTGCAACCGTCTATCAACCAAATCTGGCTCTTTTTGTCTCCAATCCACCTCCTTGGAGACTTGAGACTTGCCACATGTCCCTCTATGCTGTGCCGAAATAGGAATGAACCAATTACCAAGAGCTGCTTGTCATCCTGTCTTGTGAACAACCCCCCACTTCCAAGACAACTGCTACAACAAGAGACAAATCAATGAGCATGGGTCAATTTCCACAGGAGAAGTCCTTGTATGCGACAGTGTCTGTCTAGCAGAGTAGATGAATGGATGTAGAGCGGCCTGTTGAATTCCTCAATTTCCCCACCTTTCTGTAAGCACCCATGCCAATGAAGCAGAGAAGGGGGAGAAGAGAGAGGCAGCACGTGAGAAGGGGTTTTGTAGGTCAGAGAGAGAGAAAGAGAGAGTGTGTAGGGGTGGGCGGGCCAGCAGAGGAATACAGACAAATATCTAGAGAGAGAAATGATTTGTGCTACCTGGGAAAGTGGGGTAGGTAGGTGGTTTGGGGTGAGACAGATGGAGGGACTGGCATTGTAATCAGCGGAGTAGCAGTAGTGGTTAATGGTTGATCATTCACCCCGCTGCACTCTCTTCACAGCTGATAGACTGGGCTGCGAATAGCCCGTAATACATAGAGAGAGACTGCGAGCCTTTTAAAATTCTGCCTTTTTATGAACACTGTGTACTTAGCTTCTTTATGAAATGAATCATTGGCAGGCAAAAGAGAAAGGGAGGCATGAGCTATAGACCGAGCCTGCAGCAAACTCACTATATCAAAGCCAGTTTGGCAGCAATAATACACAGTGAATACAGAGGCTCCTTTATGTGCTCAAACTTTTGAAGCCTGGTTCCGTTTCGCCCAATCAAACAGTGAAGCTAAATCAGGCTGTTCCTCTCCTCTACAGGGGTTTGGGTGATGGTGGTGGTAGGTTGGCTTTTCTGCAGGGGCGGAAAGAGCTGAATTAAGCAGCAACCCACAACAGGTAATTTTTAGACAATGTATCAGAACATAGGCACTGATTATGTGGGTGCTCAGGAAGTGGGGCACCCACGGGCTATTGTGAGCACCCACCGGACTATCCTGATGTTGGTCGGCCATATCAGACCAATGGTAAATGTGGTCCAATGAAGATAAATGAGTAAATCCCACTCTGAGAGGTTCTCTACTCAGTCTGGAGTGAGACAATGTTGCATCCTCTCACCGATCTTCTTCCTGCTCACCGTGGATTTGGATTCATGCCCCAAAACCACAGAAGATGAACTCAAACATCATCAGTGGACTTTATTCTGGCAGCTTGGACTTCACTGACGACTAGCTATCTATGCCACCCACATACCCAAAATACAAGAAAAGACAGACAACTTCGACATATCTGCCAGGCATACAGGCCTCAACATCAACACCGTCAAACACTACAAAAGCTCCAGGGTACGTTTCCCCGACTTTGCAACATCTGCAAGTCCATCAACTAATGCTCAATCATGACTCCCGGCAAAAAGCCAAAGCTGGTATGAAAAGCATTGAGGTATCTGACCATGGATGCCTGAGAAGGTGATGTGGCATCTTTTGCATTAACAAGATCACACCATGGAGGCTGACCTCTAGTGGTGTCACTTCATGTCTGTGTCGTCTTCTACATGTATAGACACGTAACCGTAGAGAAAGTTGTCATATCGCAGGTATTCTGTCAATGTGACTATCGACAGATCATTTTCACCGTCTACTTTTGCTGAAACACACATGCGCATCACAGGGAAATAGGTGAGACCCAATCAATCTCGCGTGTGCCAAAAACCAAAATATATTGAAGACACACACACTTTGCTGATGCTTCTTGTGTGTTCAGGCCCTTAACACCGCCAGCAGCAACAGGTGGTGCCAAATCAACTAGGACTGAAATCTTCAAACTTCAAAATCAGCACAGCAGCGGTAACTTCATTAACACTGGATCTGTGTTAATGAATGTGTTAATGTTCTGTGTTCTGTCACACATCTACACAGGTCAGCTGTTACAGATTCAGGTTTATATGTGGAATTGTTTATAATAAAGCAGCTCTTATGGATGAATCCTGAGGTGCTAAGGATGTTCAATTTTTGCCAATTCCTGCATTGATTTGTGGTTTTTGGACTTTTTGTGTTTGTTCTCTGGGTTTGTAATTCTTCTTTTCAGTCCTTTTGGTCATTTGGTTTTGCTTATTTATATTTAGGTTGTGAAAGTGTGTTCTCTGGGTTTTGATTTTCAGTTTTCTTCGTGTTTGCGTTCTGTGTTCCTGCACTCCTCCCCATCACATTTTTATCTCCACACCTGTCCTGTATCAGTCTCATCGGCCCTGTTCTCCCAGCTAATCAACTCCCAGCCTTCCCTTGTCTAGTCATTACAAAAACAGCATAGAATGTTTTCAAGGGTGAAGTTTCAAAGTTCAGTTTAAATTTTAAACTGATTGACTCACTGTCCCAAGGTGTAATCCAAAATTTGTATTTACCTTTTTCCTCCTCATCTTTAGTTAAACACTGTTGCTTTCTTTTATATTATTAAAAAAACTAATCCATCAGATGTGCAGTTTGTTTCTACTGAATGAAATTAACAGGATTTTAGCACTAACGCCTCTCCACCCCCAATTAAGTTGCTCCAATCAAAGCTAAAAAGCAGGTTAAACCCTGCTTCATTGAGCGCACAACTAATTATTAGGCAATGAAGGGAAGCTCAAGACGATAAACAATAGAACTCTCTGGACATTCACAAAAACATTACGTTTTCAAACCAGAAATCACTTAACAATGCTCTATCAGCTGATTCTTCCATCACAACTGCTATCCTACTTGCATATTAATTGCCATCATCTGCCTACAATTGTAACCAATACGCTGCTCTGATAAATGACTAAATGATGAATTATAATACTAAACATGTATGGTTGATATCAGGCTTCATCTCCTTAGCTTGCTACTCATGTCCGTCCTGTCTTCTTTGACACTCGGACTGTGATAGAAACATTGAAATCCATCTCATGTGCTCTCATTATTAATCCTATATGTTATACGGTACTTTCCATAATGCTAATATATGCTTCCTCACATCCTCAAAATCCCTCAAATGCACTTCAATGCCAGGAACCACAGGTGTGCCATATGTGTTATGATTTTCATGTTATAACGTGAAACTCATATATGAATGAGGAAATGGTATGCAGAGAACGGATATGAATGCGGCTCATTTACACAATTTGATTAAGTTTTACTTGGGTTACTGAGCACAGTGGATGATATTGTGATAAGTATGCTTACACTGAGAAGGAATTTAAAATGCATGGGGGCTGTATATACTCTCTGAAAGTAGCGTCGTTTGTTGATTTAACATAGAGGGAGCCACCAAAGTCCACAAGCACTGACACACATGCCAAGGAGCACACAGGTTGTGGTCTCCTGACTCCTTCTTTTTTTAAAGTAGCACTTAACCATAGGGTGTGCAAGGACAGGTCTCTCTCTGTTGCCCTCTTGGTAGGACGAAATGGCCACAGCATGTTTTAACCATAGCTAAGGCCTCACTTCTATCTAAAAAACAGGCTTAGGAAAGACATCAAATAGAAGGCCTTATGTGTGCCCCTCTACACACAGGAGTACTTGAAAAGTGGACCATTTTGTGACGCTGTGGTAGATAGAGAAAGTGTAGGAGTGCATCACGGGGAGTCCACCTCTGCTTGAGACCAACTATGAGTTTCACATTACTACATTAAAAGTTATGACATTATAACGTGATACTTAAGTGTTCATCTTATAACATGAAGCTCTTCTCATTGAGACCAAAGACTAACCTTTTGCAACTTCAGGTCAAAGGAAGTGAGGTCAAAACCTCAAAGGATAAGCTACATTGTTTCAGCTCAAAGCTGTTTGTCAGTAACTTTACAGCAAAAACTACACAATATATACAAAATATCACCTTTATGGGAGGCTCCTCCATATATTCATGTTTTGTAGCAGCTTTCTGCTACAGCCACCTACTCTCCTGTTTTTTTTTAATGAGTTAATGAGTTCTTCACTTTAAAATATTAATGACTCTTCTATGATAATGCACAACATAGAATCAGAGCATCTTTAAAATCTTTGCTTGAGTGGCTTAATTAAAAAAGATGATTTTATGATAGCCCAGTGTCTACTTTAACCTCAGTGTGTATGGCTTATTATGTACTGAAAAAGACAAATTTCCCTTCCTCACCCAATAGTAATCTGCTCCCACACTGGTTTAATATAAATTACATTAGTCTGTAACTTATCTCTCAACTTAACTTTGTTAGTATTGTACTATGTGAGGCCTGCTTTGTTCTGGCTATCTACTTCTGCCTTGACCAGTTGCTACATTGTAAAACGTGTGAGCTTTCATTGAACGCCATTACCATGGTAACCAACAATTTTCAATGTCTGCCATGACAAAAAAAACAACTTGTAACTTGACTCCGCATCGTCATACCTTTCCCAAGTTTCTCATGCTTAATAGTACTCTCTGTCTGAATAGATCTATGTTTCAATCTCCAACTGGAAACAGGAATTCAGCCTCATATGACAAACATCCAAATTACATGAAATTTACATGCAATGTTCAACTCATAATATACAGTAAGATGATGTATAATTAGTGGATTTTCTCTAGCGCTACATAGTGGACACAGAATGTCACATATAAGTCCTTCTTGCATGGTCTTGTCCCCGCAATAAAGCCCTTCAACTGCTCCGCACGCCAACATGAACAAAAGGGCGAGGGCCCAGTCAACACTACTTTAACTCTAATTAAATGATAATTTTTAAAGTTCGCCGTGATTCAATCATAGATCACTGATTGTATGTGGCAGCTGTTATTCATTCTTAAATGTAAGCTGAAAACATAGTTATGTTGAACTTAAATAACTTTAGATAGTTATAGAAATAAAAGAAGAAGTTGTTTCTCAACTACTTTGATGCTTTTTTACTTTGAAGAGTATTGATTTCGGCTCATGAATGAGTACCTCGCTGTGAAAGGATTTCTATGTTTCTCATATAAAATAGTAAGTTTGTACGTCTTGTTTTCTGACCTGATGTCATTTAAAGCTGAATCTACACTCTGTGGGTGGAATTTACCATTAGACAAGGTCAGTAACAACCTGGGACCCTGACTAATAGGAACTTTAATAGCTATAGATATACTTGGAAACAGAAATTGTGTACACATTCCAGCTTATACAGATACCCTGTTCTCAGCATGCTCTGAGATATCCAGTCTTGATATGCCTAAACCTTGTAAAAACATTTTGACAGTGTCTGTGTCACAACCAAAAAAGAGGGCAACCATGGAGGGATAAATGACCTGACACAGACAAGGCCATGTCTAGAAGATCCTGTCGAGCTTGGTGCTTGGATCGTGAGAGGAGCGCTTCGGAGAGAGAGAGTGTTTAAGGATAGATGTAATCCTTTTGATGTCCCCGATGACATCCTGTACGAAAGGTACAGATTTTCGTCAGATGGACTGCGCTACATCTGCCAACTGATGGAGCCATACGTTGCAAATGTCACGCATCGTAGTCGGGCGCTTACCGTTCCTCAGATTGTCTGCATTGCATTGAGGTTTTTTGCCACAGGTAGGCTAATCAATCAATCAATCAAATACAGTTTTTATAGGCCAACATCACAAATAACAGTATGTTTCAGTGGGCCTCACAAACTGCACGCAACATCCTCTGTCCTCATACCCTCACCCCGGGTGACGAAAAAGCATTAGTGGTTGTACTGATTTAGCCTCTTCTTGTAATTATGCTTATGCTGTTTTATAATCCCACCTGGGATCGGTCGTAAGACGAGACACGAAATTCATTCATTCATAGGTACTTACTCAGCTGTATACTGAATGCAGCATGTCCCTTTCACAGGGTTCCCTAGGATAATAGGTGCCATAGATTGCACACACATCCCCATCTCTGCAAGTCTGGGGGAAAATGATGCAGACAATGTCAATAGGAAAAACCTTCACAGCCTCAACATTCAGGTAGTTCACATAATACAGAACTATTTGCAATGCACAAACATTTTACATTCAGTTAGTTCATTATCAATAATATGTCTTATATCATAATCATTTTGAACCATAATTAAACAGTCCACATATACAAAGAGGCCCACACAACACTGTTGTCACTGTTGGACTATATTCAAGTCTTTTAAAGTGCACTTTGACTAATGTTAACCCCAAATGCTTCTGCAGATGACCATAAAATGATGGTCACCAGCCTCGTGGCGAAGTGGCCAGGGTCTGTACGTGACTCCCGGATCTTCAGGGATTCTGCACTGTCCCATGAACTTGAGCAGGGTATGACAACTGTACATGTAATATGTTAATCATGTTCATAATTTGTGGTACTTATCAAAGCCATTCCTTTTTATCTTTAGGGCTGTGCAGTGGAGTGTTATTGGGCGACAGGGGCTATGCCTGCCAGACCTTCTTGATGACCCCCTATCCTGACCATGGTGCAGGGCCACAAACAAGGTTTAATGTGGCCCCAGGTTCATTACATCTCTTGATGGTCTTGTGGTGACTTGTCTTGAGGTGGAGGCCATAGCTTCAGGCGGGTTTCCCTCTTCCTGTAAAATAAGCATAACAATTGATTATTTATAGGACAGAGAGCACTTGAGCACACTTCTTAGCACAACAAGCAGACCACCACCATTGGTGAGACAGTACAGATACACCAGCATCCACCAGATTGTCCAGACTCCATCTGTGTTAAGACAGGCAAATTGTTAAGTGCATAACATTAGAAAATAAGGACCACATTGTACCAGTGATGGTCTTTCTGAGCACACAGACAGTGTCTCTTCATCAATGGCCTCCACCTGACTGGGCTACATAAGATGTGGAAAAAAAGTTTTAATGTATTGTCACTAACCACAGCTGAAATATATGACAGATTTATTTTACTGTTTACCTCTGTACAGGACAGAGTTTGTGTGGGTGGGGGCAGCAGTGTGAGGGTTAGAGTCTCACTATCAACTGTAGAATGTTAGCCTAGGATACTTACTCCCACAGTAAATGGTATATTGGATAATTGTGTTTTATGAGCAACCCAGTGTTTTAACATGGACTCACTGAAACATACCCTGAACATATGAGGTGCTGTGAGTGCTGCTACCTCCACCGGGGTCTGATGTCAACTCCCCCTCTACACCCTCCATCAAGGGACGACCCTCATTGTTCGAGAGGGTAAGCTCCTCTGCAGGAGTGAACTCCCGAGAAGGGGGTCCTCCCCCTGTCTTTTTGAGACAGCATTTTTTCCTGTGGGCTGCAAACAATATCAAATTAATTCCGTTGAATTCATCCTTACAACAGAGACAGTGTGAAAAAATAAAGCCTTGTCACTGACCGCTTTGTAGTATGTTTTTGTACTTGTTCTTCAGTCGTTCCCAAGCTCGTGTAGCTCCACTAGGGTTGCATCTAAAATAATGAGGTTAATAATAATGGTCACACATGGCATAACTGCAGAAACATGAATTTATGGAACGCACAATACTCGTGCCGTCACGGTGAGGAATTAATATTCCAACACAAAACGCGCTCACACGGAGGTGCTGAGCCTCAAAAGAACTCCATGGAAACTATTAAGGAAAGGAAGGGCACTGGAGGAAGCGCTCTGCCTGAAACGTCTGTGCGGCTTTTGCTGCGGCAACACTGTTGCTTTTGGCCTGGATTATTTGTTTAAATTGATCATATTTGTGACGAATAATCGCTGCTCCTCCATCGTGAAGTACGCTGTTCTGCAGGGTTCCTCTATGTTTGCGATTGGTCAGACGCTGCAAACACCTTTAACCCTTTTTATGTGAACGCGCACTGATCAAGATTGGAAAACCTTGGGTTGAATTACTGAGTTGATAACCAGCTTCGTAGTACCATTCATCAGGATTGCGAATGTCTGAGTAAGTCAACCCAGGTAGCAGAGAGATATCCCGGGTATGTTAATCCAGCTTCGTAGTACAGGCCTCAGGTTCTAAGAAAAAGTAAACAAGGATTTTTTTTTCAGTGGGTGAAACAGATTTAGCCCCCATTCCCACCTCAGTCATTTAAGTATAGTATCCAGAGTTCCCAAATCACTAAATCCACCCCTGCTACACCCCAAATAAAGTAATCTCCAGATAAAAGAGGCATGCAACATAGTTCTTTGCTTTTATGTCATGCAGATTAGTTGTTTCTCATTTTCTCTTTTCATTTTTATCATTTTAGTTCTCATTTTTTGGTGAATTTAATCATTGCCTTTGGTTATTATTATATTTCCATTCATTATGATTTTGTCATTGTTTGGTTTCCTTGTTGTTTTGCCAATCAGCCGTGCTGGGAAGTCGCAGTTGTTACTGTGTTTTCTAAATGTTCTTTGCAAATAAAAGTAGAATTAGAAGGAACATAATCACTCAGAATGCTGTTGTATTTACTGGCATTTGCATAGCTCTCTGGAGGTGTTCAGTGCATCCAAATCATACCAGAGAAATGCATCACACACTTAACAGAGCTGCCAGACACCGTCGGCACATAGACCTCGGGCCTTGTTGATGTCTTTTAGCATGCAGAGCACACATTATTCCAGTGTATTTATTGAGAATGAGAGTGAGGGATGACGCAGGCAGCCATGTGACCTTTGGTTCAGGGCTAGAGGATTAAAGCCTGTGGTTTCTGAACCATTTTACAAGCAAATGTGCATTTTAGGTGGTACGGCGTATTTCTGCACTCAGATCTTAGCACAATATCTCACTGTGTAAAACTGTCAACTCACTGCTCTTATCCAAACTGCCTGCTCCCGCCTTGCAATATAGTTTCTTTTCGGCTTTTGTTTGCTACTATTATGGCTGACTGGAATAGTCATTTCACGGTTTCATTTTTCTCATTGTGGTCGAATGAGGACAAGGAAAAAGTAGCCTGGATAAGACATCTTATTCTATAGAAGATTGACAGGTTTACTGTATTCTTAACTGCTCCCGATTGGACTAGAATAACACTCCCTGGCTCGTCATTGGCATTTGCTTTTGTTTTTTCCAGCTGGAGAAACATGACTGCCGTTCTGGAAATGTCAAAGTTAATCTTAACCACTCGCCAAACAGGGTATGGTATTATATATGGCATTATCTAACAGTAGTGGGTATATACATAATCTTAATGTTCATTGAAGGAACTGGCATGTATCTGAAGGCAGCAAAACTGGTGTGTATGTCTTCACCTAATAAACCAAGTGCTGACAAGTTTAATTCTGTCACCTGGTTTTAATAAACAAGAAAACATGTTTCATCATGTCACCAAAGCAACTCTGATTTAATTTTGTGCCACTTAACAGCAGAGCACAGTAAAAAGAGGAAAATCCTCCTTTTGCTCCACTACTGTCTGTTTGGTAATCAAACACATTAATGGACAATCTAGCTTTAGCACCATTTATCAAACTACAAATTTTCCCTCATGAAAATCATAATCATGAGGGGGAAAGTTGCAGCAGTGGTAATCACTCAATGCTGGTACAACAACACCATTGAAGACCATTGTAATGAATATCTGTAATTGGAAAGCAACATGAACTTTAAAAAAAAAGCATTTTAATTTAATATAGGGTTCTGACCAGCAGGGATCATACTAGACAAACAGTCAAATAATAACAGCTTGTCAAGAATATCTGAATTTTAACTAGCTGCTTGGGGCAAGAAAACCCTGTTACTATAATTTAGGATGAAGGTCATAGTCTATCAAATCATTTCAACATGTTGAATGACACAAAACAATTAACATTCAACCACAATTCTGAATATGTTTTTTTTAATTAAAGCCCCAGGACCTTCTTCAGGTAGCATCTTCCCAACTTCTCTATTGTCTTTGTTACATTTTGCATTCATGGTCTGTCACAACTGAGAGTGGAGTAGGTGGACCCAAATGCAAAGAGCAAAAAAAAAAAAAAAAGGTCTCTATTATGTGCAGGCAAGAAATCAGAATATGAAGCAGAACTTGGCAGGTTGAACAGAAGAAACAAGACGACTGGACAAAGACTGAACTGAAAACTACACTTCAACATACAAGGAATGATTACAAACTGATCACAGGTGAGTAAAACAAGACACAGGTGAAACACATGAGGTAATCAACTGATGGCGGGAAAACACAGGAAGTAAAAATGTACTTAAAACACAATTTCAATCTAAAACAGGAACTGAGTCCATGCACAAACATAGAAACTTCAGGTAGGATATGACATACTTCCATACTCTGTTGCATTATTTGATAATCAGTAGACCATTTGTGTATATTTGGTCTACATATTTAACCATTTAGAATAATGGAAACCCTTTCATTCATTTTCCATACTGTTTATCTTCTTGAGCAGTGGTCTCCTGGAGAGCTACTGTCCTGCATGTTTTAGGTATCTCCTCACTCTAACACACCTGATTATAATTATTAGTTCATTATCAAGCAGCTGAAGCGTGTCAAGGACTTGATAAGTTAATAATTAGAATCAGGTGTGTTAGAGTGGTGAGATACCTAAAACATGAAGGGCAGTAGCTCTCCAGGAGCAGGGTTGGTGTCCACTGTTCTAGAGGGTTGCGGGAAAGCTGGGGTCAATCCCGGATGTCAATGTGCGAGAAATGACCGGGACAGGTTGTTGATCCATCATAGGACTAACAAAGTAGACAGACAACCATTCACACCTACAGGCAATATTAGAGTGACCAATAAACCTATTAATTGCATGTTTTTGGACTGTGGGAGGAAGCTGGAGTACCCAGAGAGAACCCACGCAGGCACGAGGACAACATGGAAACTCATCACAGAAGGACCCCATACCAGCTGGTGGGTTCGAATCAAGAACCCTACCCTACCAACCACTACACCACCATGCAAACTCAACAATAGAGGAAGTGACAACTAATAAAAGTTATCATGATAACAGCCAAATGTTTGGATGTATTCAAACTTTTTAAGTTATTAAGAACAGCTTCATGAATATCAAACAGATGCAACATTAATGTCTAGGCCTGCAGGCATCAACAGCTAATACTAATAACAAGCCTATACAAATAAACACTAATAGTGCATTCTAATGTACTATACTACTATGTTATAAGTTTAATCCCACCACAACTATTCAAAACATTAACTCAGATATTATTATCACCATCACACTGATAAATAAGTAGAGTAACTGTGGCTGAACAATGCCCTTTAAAACAAGAAGAAAGCACAGATTGGATACTGCTGAAGCTGCACAATGCTTAATTAGCTATTAACAGAAAATCTTGTCTACTTTTGTTGTTGTCTGAATCCTGCAGAAACACAGCCAGTATGCTGAAGCCACAGATTCCACCATGGATCACTGTCCTCCACCTAGAAATAAACCAAAAAGCTCTTACTATTTATTATTATTATAATTATTAATCTTGTTTATTTGAAAAAGAGACGATGCACAATTCAGACAAGACTTTAGAATAAGAACATTAACATCAAAATCAATCACAGTACAGATCTCATTCACATATACATTTTCTACACACTCAAACATCAATGCATCACTATTATAATACAAAACAGACACATAGAAACATGTCATAATTAGAAGTGACATAACAGAGAACATTCAACACCTCTGAAACATGTTGACAGTTCAATAGATCTACTATCCAGTGAGTTGAGTGTTTACTCTCACTGGAATTCATTTATCATCCTCATCTACCTGTTCAGCTCACGGCTCTCGTCTATGTACCACAGTGAGTTGGGAACCCGCAACACTTCAGGTTTGCCTGTTCAGTCGTTGAGACGAAGCTCTGCGTGTGCGGCTACAGCTGGATTCACTCCAATCAAACTCTCTCTTCCTCTCTCTCTCTCTCTTTTTCTCACTCTCTCCATCTCTGCACTCAAACACCCACAGCAGCCAGGCCCGTCTTTTCATTTTCTCAGAGCAACTGCAGAACCACTTCATCAAGTTCGGCTATCAGAAAGACGTTCATACCTCATCAAGCAGGACAAGTTGAACCACTCGGGAGAGAAAAGAAGTCCATTTCATTCTACTTCAGTGTATTTACATTCCACTGAACGTGACCATGGTACAAAAAACAGTATGAATATTAAAGCGCTCGCACGCTTTTGTCCCTGCGGTGTGTGATGTCAAAGACACACACACATACAGGAAGTACATGTGTAGTAAAATGTGTTATCCTCAAGAAAGATACACACTATTATAACCTTGTTTTCTTTCCTCAATAATATACCTCTTCACTTTAGCTTTTTATTAGCTTTTCTATTAGTCATCTTCAAACTGATGCACTACTGAACTTCTGTTCTAATTTTGTATTTTACTTAATTTTATATATTGTGTTTCTTCTGTTTATAGCTACTTTTGCTATGTATTATTTTAAAATGATTACTATTTTTATTTTCCATCTTATATTACATTAATGCTTCTTCTTTCTTTGTTCTTTTTTTAACATTGTTTTATGCTCCTTTTAGGCCCTATCAATGTGAACAGTTATATGTATTTATGTAATTGATTTATTTTGTTGTAAAGCCCTTTGAGCTGCATTTCTTGTATGAAAGGTGCCATACAAATACAGTTATTAATATAATTAATTATTATTACAAACTAAGCCAAACTATTGGTTTTGAATGTAAAGAATATAGCCATTGGTTTTCATCCTCAACTCTGTCAAAATGAAATATGTGATCTATATACATTACATTAAAATGATGTCATTATTGTTAAACAGAACCATGAAGACAGATGCTTGGTTATGAATGTACAATAATGCCGTTAACATGCGTCTACTGTCGAGTAGCGGTGTGACGAGATCCAGGGGACGGCACGGGGTGCTCACGCAAAAAAGTTTTCTATCGCTCATTAACACGTCATGTATTATTTTTATTTTATTTTATTTTATTTTTTTGTGTCTTCTTTTTATAATGTCACTGTTTGGATCAAATAACCTTGGTAGAGTGAGTGCTCTCAGTCTAGTTAGTGAACTATCAGCTTCTACCTGCTGAGAAGATCTCACAGTCAGTAGTAGGAGATGAAGAGAGGGTCACAGTCAGTAGTAGGAGATGAAGAGAGGGTCACAGTCAGTAGTAGGAGATGAAGAGAGGGTCACAGTCAGTAGTAGGAGATGAAGAGAGGGTCACAGTCAGTAGTAGGAGATGAAGAGAGGGTCACAGTCAGTAGTAGGAGATGAAGAGAGGGTCACAGTCAGTAGTAGGAGATGAAGAGAGGGTCAGCGGTAGGTTGATCTCAGGTCTCTACACTGAAAGCCTGAGGTAGGAGGAGCGGAGGAATCCAGCAGCTATAGTAGCCTTATGATGCAAATACAGGCTTGCATATTGCATACTGCATATGATAATCCATACTTAGAGTAGAACTGAAGTGACATTCATTACAACATGATTACTTCAAACTTTTCAAAATGCAGCTGCATTGTTTTACATGTTGTGACTTTCAGTCAAATAAAACAATGTTTCCATATATTTCATCATTGAAGTTTTCTGCTAGGGATACATAATCATCTCTAACAGTCCTGTCAACTTCAACCTCAAAACTTTTTTCAAAAATGTAACTACATATTTGAAATCATCCTGCGTTTTTCCATTTAACTGTATGATGCAGATTCCTTTTTTTAAATCACTGTTTTCTGTTTTACTTTTATGTATGTTGTAATAGAAGGCACTTTGAATCACATTTACGTCTACATAAAGTTTAACTGAGATAGCCCAATGTATGAATCAAAGTCACTACCTTCTTTAGATGACCAAGCTGTTTTCACTAGTTAAATAGAGCCGATTCATCTGCAACTTCGCAAAGTTGAAGAATCCTCCCTGATGCTCCTCTCAAGGGTCTCCAGTCTAATGAATTAGACAAAACAAAACAAGACATTTGTGACAAACTGATCTGTATTAAATGTTGCATTCCCATCAAACCAAAAAAAATGATGAAATTGTATATCCACTTGAGCACCCACTTGGGCTCAAGTGGGTACAGAGATTGCACAACCTTGGTTACAAGCACCTAGGTTGTAGGAGAGCCTCATATCTCTACATGGCTGGTTTGCACATTTATCAACGATTTATGTCAGCTGTAAAGTGACTGAGATTGGGTGCCAGTGTTACAATTTCCGGGCTACAGTGCAGGAAACAGGCCTTTACTGAATTCTCCACAGTTATTTATTCACATCTTATTCACTGTCTGTTGTTTGCATCGTTCTTTTCCCCATTTAAGCTTTATTTACTCCTACTGCACACTTACTGTCTCTCTACAGACATTTTCCATGTTAATAAAACACAAACAAAATAAAATGTTAGTCCCAAAACAAACACATTTTGTCGCTGTTTCATTTTCATATCTCTACATTCATCTTTCCAGGGGCGATCAAACCTTTAGGGGAGCTCAGCTCCTGATGAGAATTTGTCATGCAATGCCAAGCAAGTGTTAAAAAAAAAAACAATTTATTATTTTTAGGGGTGCTGAGATCAATTTAAGGGTGCTAGAGCACCCCTAGAAAGCTTCTAAAATTGCCTCTGCAACTTTCCAAATAAGTTTTGGCTTTTATTGCAAATGATTTAATTGATTTGGAAGTGATTAAAAAAATGCCCAGAACCACAGATACTATCAAGTATCACTCAGACTATGCATAACAGTGACGTTACTAGTAACTTAACATCTATACAAATTTGTATGCTTTCCAGCACACTTTCTAAAACAATTCTAAACTATTATACACTGTAAACATGATAAATCATTTATTTAGCCAGCCAGTATTGTAAATCTAACCAAAATAGTGGAGAAGTGAGACTGAAGCTAATATTATATGTAAGCTATCTTTAGCTAACAAACCACTGCAATTTCTGAGGTATTGACACATTACCATCCTGAAATACAAGAAAGAAATATGAGACAGGGAGACAAGGTTTAACTTTGCCCAATTCTCCACAAATATAAGGAGAAAACAGTGGAGCATGCGCTCCTGACGACGATCGCTTGGGTAAACCACTGGCTCACACTGCCATCTGTGAATATACGCAGGCTTGTTTCAGCAATGAGTATAGCTCAAATGAAATCTCAAAATACTCACTTGTTACAGAGTGAATCATTCATCACTTTCCATATCTAAAAGGAGTTTTCTCCAGTACCCCTCTCCTCTCTTTTCTAGGTGTCACTGGTTACTTCTTGTAGAGGGCAGGGAGATCAAGTGTGTTGCCTTTAGAGGCATCTCCAATGAGGAAAACTCCTTGAAGGGGCTAGGGTGAATTTTCATCAGGTCCAGGAGAACGTGTGTTTTCAGTCTTTCAGCAGGTATGTAAAGAACAACAAAAAGAGAATAAACATTAAGGAAGCTTGTTCAGAGCACAGCATGTTAGCCCAACACGCCAAAGTGATGAAACCAAGCAGTTGACATAGGTTAAGTGAATCAGGAGTGCCACACTTAATTGACCACAATTACCCAGTTAAGCGATCCTTTAACACAGACAGGCCCAACACATTCAACCCCTGGCCCCAATCAAACAGGAGCAAGTGCACTACATTAGCTAACAGGATGTGGCACCAGGTAGGTTTGTTTTTTGGTCATCCAAAGGTAGCACTGTCATGACCAACATTAAAGCTTTGATAACGGACAAGTTAAAATGCAGTTTAATATTGGTTGTGACCATTTCAGATAAACTTTGGGACTCAAATACACAAATACTAACTATTGTAAGGCATTTTTCTGTCCTTTTTTCTATGTAAAAACTTGTCGCAACCTGAACCAACTGGTTCCATCCCTCCATGGTGGTGGTAAACCATAGGGACCCCAACAATGATGCAGGTTCTCTGCAGTTTCCTCAATGGCAAATCTAACTGCAGTAATATAATCCACTTCACTTTTTGAGTTTACCCTGCAAATCTGGATCTGTTATTTCTTGGAGAGTGGTTAGTGATGTAGGTGTGAAGCACAGGTTTTAGTAGAGCACTCCTCCATGCACCAGAATCATAGCTATTGTCACTCCAGATATTATGTAGAGACCTCTGCCTATTGCTGTTAACGTTGAAATGTAGAAAAACAGAACAGAAAAAGACTGTTTGGCAAATAAAACCTGCAGAATAAGGTCCTGAGATCTAACTCAAATCTTAACTGGAACAAAGGCAGAAATACGATTAGTGTAGTGTACGATTAGTTTGACGAATGAGCTAAGTGTCTGACTGTCCATGGAGAGGTTCTTACTGTTTTGTGGCCCTGTAAATAGTGTGCTGTCCTTGAGCATAAGCAGTAACATGTAGAATGACCCTCATCCACTGCGTTCCACTTTATTCTGCTAGCATGAATCATCCATAAATATGGCACTTCATTTGGCCTCTGGATTGAAACTCCTCCTTGCATAGGCTGACATGGCACCATCCATTATGTTTTCTCTCTGTTTATTGGTCAGTAAGTTTTTCAGAACAATAACACATAAGTTATAGCATTAAATAACCTGTTGTTATGCTAATGAGCAGTGGCAGTTGTTAAAACATTGAGCAAGTTGGGCTTTGCAACATCCAAGACGGTTTGGTAACCATATTGTTATCCTGAATCTGTATGCAGAACTCTCTATTGGTCTGCTGGCCTTATTGGCCCTGAGTTATTCAACACAGTAAATCATCCATTATTAATAAAGTAGGAAGCTACTTCTTACTCGTTAGTGTCTTCAACATGACTGAAATCCAGGAAGTCCTCAGTTGTATCTGTGGACCTGGATGAGTTGTTTTGACAAGTGTCCTGACAAAGAACACATATTAAGATCTGAATAAACTCTCACCATTTAATGACAAAGTTTTACATTTCATAGTGATATAGGAGTCTCACATTAATATCTGTGTTCATTACATCATCTCAGGTTACAAAAACACTGCAGGATTTGTTGATGTGATCAATTATTCTGCCCATTGTTCTTCTTATCAGTGATGACCTGGCTCTCTGAATAGCCGTCAAAGTCAAATAGGTGCTTTAGAAAATAAATATCCATGGTATTAAATGTGGAAGCACCTCCGAGACAACATGTCATTGTTTTATTTGAGTTATTGTGCAGTTGTTAAAACTTAATCAGAATTAATTGTACATTGACAGTGTTGGCATATGATTTAAATTCTTAACTTTAAGGTTTGGGATTCTTTGTAAATGAGCAGTAATGCACCATGAGGTGTCCTTTGTCTGAACCCAATTCCCAAGAACCTGAATTGGCTGCATGAGGTGAAGTCTCCTTTTTATCTGGCCATCCGGATATTTCACTTGCAGGGGGATGCCATCCTGCCACTTGGCCTGATTGCTCAAATTAAGGCTTTCCAAAGCCTGTTAAAAAAAGCACAAGAAATAAAATGCTTGTTTCAATTAAACGACAAATGAGTCACACTAAGCCTCTTTGCGTCTGTTGTAAACATCTGCTTCTCTGCACCATTTATGGTCCTGTGGGGGAAGAATGGAAAAAAAATCCCAAATTCTCCTGTAAATGCCAGAAATCACATATAACCAGACAGAAAAATACATTTTATAAACATAGGTGAGCGTGCATACTCTTTCCTGGTCAATGTGTTCCTCTATTTATGTTGCATGAAAAAAAGACAAAGGCTTACATAAGCAACATAATCTGCTACTTCTACAATCTATGTGTTATGGGAATCATTTACAACCCATAAAACATCCTAAATGAATGTTATATTGCAGTGTCAACAATTGATTGTCTTTTCATTTCAAAAGGGAAATTACTTTTGATGTTGGGTAATCATTTTCATAGATAATAACGCACTCTTAGATAATGATAACAGTGCTGATAACTTACATCTCTCTCCACTGCATGAATCCTCTCCAAGGAGTAATTTGTACATCCTTCAATATACGAGTACAATCCACCGTTTGTTGGCAAATGATGCAATATGCTTTTATGTTTGAAGCCTAGAAACAGCTTTTAAATGGAGTTTAAACAGGTATTGACAAGAGTGCCTGCATCATATCAGTCCAAGAGTCCAACAATTCTTCAGCATCCTCAGAGACCAAAATAACATTTATTGGATATTTGATCATCTGGACCAATAGACTGCTAAAATGTTGCCTGTGACAGATTTGTAAGGTGGTAAAGTTAGTTATATTCATCAGTGTTCCAATACAGCAGTAATAATCACCAAGTCCAGATGAATAAGTCAACCCAATACAGTGACAATTAGCCTTAATCTGTAATATGTAAATATTTGATTAATCACAGCATTTAGCTCAAGGTATGGTCAATGTGCAGTACCTTTGGGAGTATATATGGAGCTGATCGATGAAGCTCTGTGCTGGCTATCAGCACAGATGGTGACACCAGAGAAACTTGTATTTTTTATGACTGTCTACTCTTGCCAACTCTGTGCTTCCCATTCTCTGAAATACATTTCTGAGGACAGCCTAGAACTCCTCAGCAGACAAGGACACTGGCACCTTGATTTTTTTTTCTCAAAGCTTCTGATACAATGCATAAAGAAAATCACTACAATCACGCTTTTTGTGCAGCAATGCTTTGTGTAACATTCTCTTATGGCACAGCTGTCCAAACTATTTCATAAAGGTTCATGTAGCTGGAGCATACCAGGTCTGACTCAACTGATCTCAGTCTTCACACAGTTGATTGGTCGAATCATGTGCTCTTGATTGGTTGGACAAAAAAACCTGCAGACACACGACCCTTCATGCAATGGTTGGGACATGCCTTACTTAATAATGTTTGCATAGTTAAACATATAGTAACATACCTTTTTGTGGGTGGAATGTTCCCATATCAGGATGGCAGAGGAGACCAACTCTGAAAGTTGCAAGTCTTGTTTCTCCTTCGTACTCTAATGCAGGCAGTGTTTTGTCTGAACGTCATTAGCCTGAAAAAGCTGACAGAAAATGTGCAGATTAGAAATCCAAAAGCCAAAAGCCTGATTAGCCGATGTTCCCCAAAAATAATCAACTGTTATCAAAATGGAGTAGATAACATATCCATAACCAAGTGTTGAATTAATGTTAGTTTTGTTCAGATAGGCCTATTAAATATTAATTATACAGTTAAGGTGGCCATTTAAGGTCATCCTCAGCTGCTTTAATCATTCTAGACGTTATTTGTCAAACTTAGATTGCGTTTGTCCACAATGGAGGGAACATTATATTAAAGCACTATCAATCCTTCACAGTGTGATTACAATCAAATTGAAAGAACCAATTTCAGATTAATACAAATAATTTCTTTTCTATATAAATCATCTCTGATTCATATTTGGAAAGTCCAGCCACACATACAGCTGTCTGACAAAAGACAACTAAACTTGACACAACCCCTATCAAAGTCTGATGACATCTAAACCTGATTAAACTCCACCCAAACTTGCACATGCACATAGTAGATCTACGAGGGACAACAAAGGATCTCCTAAAATGACCACCATTTAAGGACTTGGCCCATCCTCACATAGATTCCAAGTGCTTCCAAGGCAGGAATGACGCTGTCCCTTTACTGCCACTGCTGCATTATACTGCCAGACTGGTATTTCACTGCTTTCAATAAATATTTTTTACTGGGGAGCTATTGATGAAACATTTGGCTCGAGAGCGGGACTCGATTTTATAAAACTTTTAATGGCAGAAATCTTTCTAGCCAACATGTCATCTCCAAGCATTTGCTAAGTTGCTGAATAAAATGAAAGTTATCCAACCCTACAGCACACATATCAACCTGTCTCTCCAATTCAAACTTTACCTTTCTACAAAACTCTCAGAGGACTCTCAGCTGCTGGCTGTTCTGAATCCTTTTAATTATGCCATTGAACCTGTTGCTCATGTCAGTGATGTAGTCTCGACTTGAGGACATACTGCACCAGAGTGAAGCCAGTCTCAAGGGACTGATAATGAGTAAGTGGGAGACAGTGTTCTGATTGACTGCAGTTTGACTGAGTAATGAAGTTACACCATTGGTCAGTCAAATGCCATATTTGAGCCAAATAGGTCTATCTGCGGTCTTGCAGTATCTACACAACCCAACTACTTCACTATACACCCACTTGGTTAGGTTTAGGGGTGGTTAGGGTTAGGGGTCAGGGGTGTATATCATGTAATAAAGTGGGTGGGTATCGTGTAGATACTACGAGTCTACAGATAGAGACAGAGCGCAAGTAAGTCCCACCAACCCTAGATGGGAAAACAATTCATTGGTTTCCATTGACATTCTGAAGCTGCCTCCTAGCTACTGTCATTTTCTTAGTGTTTCAGTCCTTGGTTGCATGTTATGGCACTGAATGTTTTTCTCTCTGGTGGTCTTGGTTGTCATTGTATGATGCGTTGCACTCTTTCTCTATAGGCCTTTCTTGACTGAGTAATGAAGTTCCACCATTGGTCAGCAAAATGCCACCACTTCCTGTATCCATTTCAAATTTAAAGTTCTGGTTTCAAATGAAAAGCCTTGTAGCATTTCATACAGGGTCTATACATACACTTTTTTTTGTTCTAGTCTTGTTTGACATTGTGAGGCTTAATGTAATAAAGTAAATAATAAGTATAATGTAGATATTTGCTGTCAGTTTATAGGCTAGTATTACAGCACTAAGAACTAGTATCAGAAGTTTCAAGTGTTTAAGCTACATGCACTGCTTTTAGGTAAAATTAACATACTAGAAATACACTTAATGTATTATGTTCTGATGCACAGTTAGATATGTAATAAATCATTACAAATTGCGTAATTTATAAATTGTCAAATGTGGATCCAACTGAGAATTCCTTGTTATCAAGTCGAAGCAGCTAAATATGAGCAGTTCCAATGGACGCAGTGAATAAACATATGAGAGGGGGGCTTCTGATAGGCCATAGCTTACTAACACTATCACGCCTGCATCAGTTTGATCCATTTCATAATCAAAATCAATTACATTTTGTAGAGAATTAAAGATTGCATCAGTATAACTTTGAAGCGATTTATGGTTGTTATGGATGTTTTTTGGTGAATAAAATCAGTACACATGACAGTGTGTGTATCTACAGTATCAGTTTCATTCATTCATTTAAGTGCAATGAATCAAAAAGAGAAGACAGCCTTATTGAAGCTTTCAAAGTATTCAGAAATAGGATGGTGAAGCTCTTCCAGAAAGGACAATGCATTAGTGAAATCGTTTTTGAACATATTTTCTATCCGAACAAATAATTTTTTTTGTTATTGTCATCATAACTCTCTCTTTTTCTCTGCTCTCCAACTAGCAGCTATTTCTGAGTCAGTTTTCATTCTTTTTTTACCCCCCATGCTATTTTTCTGTATTATGAAGGAGAAAGGGAAAAGTCCTTCATAAATGTTGTATCTGTCACGTCCAGAAACAGCAGGACCCCAGAGCAGACCAGAGACGAGCAAAACCAACTGGAGGTAACACAAAAAAGGGTTTTAATAACAGACAGAGTGGGGGTAGTGAGGGAGCAGTGGCTGGGTCTGAGGTAGGGTTCCAGGGAAGGTTGGTGAGGGAATGTCCAGGAGAGGAAGGCAGTGCACGAGGAGAGGGATCCAGGGGACAGAGGCAGGGCACCAGCAGGTGGGGAAGGCGAAAACTGTGGAGGGGACAGGGGAGAGGGGTTACAACAATAATACTCTTCACTAAGCAAAACCACAAGAACTACGGCCCAGCGTTACCACATGCGTCGCAGAACTATCTGGCGATGAATGGGATTAAGAACCGGTCTTAAATACTGCAGCCAAGGCCGTAGCCAGGATTTTTCAAATACCGAGGTCAAAAATGAGACTACAATTTATACGACTATCAGGTGTAATCCATGATGTATTTATAGCGCTTTCTTGCTGTGCATTTCTCAATTATGGTCATTCTTGTGGTCCAGTTCTTATCATTTCCAATTGTGCAACTTAAATCAACTCCTATTTCAGTATTCTACAACTTCCATGGTTGTATATTTAAAAATTATAACTGCAATATATTATTTTCTTTGTTTGTTCTTAAAATGTGGAATGGAGCACGGCCTGCTGGGAAAGGGAGAAAAGGGCTCGTCCAATGAATGAACAGTTTGCAAAATCGGGTCAAGTCCAATTCACAACTGTAGACAACATATTTCTGGCGATTTCAAGGCTTCACTCCACCGCTGGCTATAGCTACTATACTACTTTCGTTTTGACATGGCAGGGGAATCTTCAAGTACGTGTCACATGACGGTCCGTTGATGCAAGGATAATTGTCTTGTCGGCTATTTTCACTTCACAATTAAACAAAACTTCAAGAAAAAAATACCGAGGACATGACCTCGGTGTCCTCAATGGTAGCTACGGCCATGACTGCAGCAGCTTGTTGAGGTGATTGAGGCCAGGTGTGGAGATCGATGATGATGAGATTGAGGCCAGGTGCGGAGAAGAACAGGCAAGAGAGGAACCAGGAGGCCACACACACACACACACAGAGACAAAACACAAAGGAGAGGGGACAAGACAGACAAGGAAACTCAGGTGACAGCTGGGGCTGTGACAGTATCTGCAGTATTAGACCAGGGAAATGACAAATGCCTTATTTTCTCAGTTTCATGTGAAACTTCGATTTTTAAATGAAAATCAAATCACCATTCTTCTTTTTTTATGTCTCTGAAGAAAAAAGAATGACAAAAAATACACAAACCCAAAAGACATGGATGAATTAAATACAATTCAGTTATTTGTTTTTTCCATCTTTATTCAGTCAGAGAAGCGGACACCACAGACACAGGAGGAAAAAAGAGACCTGCTTTGGTCGACCTCTGTGTCTAGCTGAGCAGCCACATTTATAAATAATGAGAGTACAAATGACTGATTGTAGATAGAACTGTCTTTAGTGGGAGAATGCACATAGTTATTTGAAGGTCCTGGCTCTTCAAAAACAATGGAAGGGGATGGGGAACCAATCAGGCTGGAGCGAGGACCCCTTGATGTTGTATTGATGTAGTTATTTATGATTGATATAGCACATGGATTTGAGGATTTGAAGCTTTGAGATGCTTCAAGATGGACTTCTTTTCAACAAGCCTAATGCACAGTATAGTTCCTGTTCTCTGCCATCAAAAAAATAACACTTGATGCATGCATCTAAAGGCTAACATGGAATTAAAAACATTCAATAAAAATAGTAAAATCCAAAATAAATAATAAAGCAAGAAAACAATACCCGCCTGGCATCTAAACCAGGTACTACACAAAGTGGCTCACATGTCATCTAAACGCTTAAAAATAAGGTTTGTAGTTCGTTTTATAAAACATATACAAAAACGTTCCTGCAGCTATTCATGACTCATGTTTATTTGAATCATATATGTTTGAAGTCTATAATGGCAGCAGTCATTTACAGCAACAAAGAATCCAACATTAGTAAGGTAACGTTCATGTTAACAGATTGATAGTCAGACCTGTGATTTTATTGTCAAATAATGAGAGAAGTCTGCTGCTATTAACAAGGAGCCATTAGACTGTTTGCATGCTCTTGGGCAAAGGTGCAATTAAAATTGTTGAACCACATTAATGAATTTTAATATGATGAGTTGGAGCCTATATATGTGCATTAAATACAAAGTAGGTATAATGAATGAAAATGTTATTCCTGGATAGTCTGGATAGCATGTTTCAAGTTTATAATTATCCAGAAACCTGCACCTAAACTAAACCTTATACCAGATCATACCAATCATATTAAGTCATTTATAATATTCAACTGTCAAACACATCAGACCCATCTTCACTCTGAGCCTTTTCATACTATCAGCAGACATAACATTCATTCTGCTTCCTGGTGCCAATCCAATAATAAGCTACTCCTTCTTTGGATCTTTGTGTTTACTTAAATGCCATAAAGTGCTTCAACTAATTGGCTGACCACTTACTTTTCAGGCAAATAGTTTTAATAAGACTTTGGCACAGTAGGGAAAATCTTCTGTCTGGAGAGCCAAATTACTATTTGACCTAATTACAAGCTCTAATTATAATCCTGAAAGTCTTTGTTAGCCTGTGAATTCAATCACAATGAGTAATATCACCTGTGTACCTAATTATGTCTGACGGCTGCCTAATCTCTGAACAAAAAGAGGTCTGTTTAGATTCACAAGCACTATTATTAGTGATAATGTGTCCCCTGCTGGTCATAACCCTAAATTAAATTAAAAAAGAAAGAAATGTTGCATTCCAAACACATATACTCATTATTATGGTCTGTCTCTTAAACCAGCCGAGTGAGTACCACTGCCCCCACACAAATGTGTTTTTAATGATAGAAAACTAAAGTTTGACGAATGGTATAAATCAGCCATGTCCAAACTATTCCATAAAGGGCCATGTGCCTGCAGTTTTTTACCCAACCAATCAAGAGCACATGATTTGACCAATCAACTGTCTGAAGACTGAGATCAGTTGATTAAATGAGTCTGGTGTGTTTGTGTTTGGTTAGAATGAAAACCTGCAGCCACATGAATAGTTTGGACACCTCTGCTATAAATAAATGAGAGGTAAATAGTGGTAGACAACTCCTGGGCCTATGGAAATGGTTTAATCCCATTGTTCAGCAGCCAATGGGAACTGATGGCTATCACTCAATCGAACTGTGAAGTGTAGAAGTGGCCAAATGACTCGGAATGATGTGAAACTGATGTGTGTTGTTAGTGTGTGTGTTCTGTTGACGAGTGGTTAAACTGGGTTAAGTATAATGATTTCTTTGCTATTTCCCCTTTATATAATCATGAGCTTATTGCCCTACAGCACAAATATAACTCCATAATAATACTATTGTAGAGAGCTATCAGTAAACAAAGAGGACTGTAATAATGAGGCTTGTCGTTCCACCATTAACAATGAAAACTAGTACACAGAAGCAATGAACAGATATAAATACACTGAATGGCTACTGCAGGACAAATGCAGACCATAAATAGCATCAAACTAGGGTTTAAAATAATTAAACTCTTCACTATGATAACCTTTACCCTATTGAACAAAGCAGAACAGATATATCTGTAGTTTTATTTTTGTCCTGCTTTGTTCTAGAATTGGTCTGATTTTTCAAATGTCCAAAACTATATCATAGGATGAAATGACAGTATAAAAATAAAGAAGCAATCTTGCCATCAATACAACATTTAACAGAGGAGATAGTGACAAGATGGTGACATGTTATTGTCCTTATGGGAGTGAAGTCTCAAAGGATGAGGCGTCTTTAGATCCTCAGAGTATGAACTCAAGAGCTTGATTAGTATAAACACTAAAGTCTAATTCTTATTCTTCCTTATCATTATACGACTGAGCCAGCCATTGGAATCAATATACTTTCCAATCATCACCCAATCTTGAAACACATCAAAACTTGGTTAGAGATTCAGGATGTACTCCTCCATCACAGTCCAGACACTGTGGGTCAACAGTGGACTGCAAGAACTTCATTAATAGACCAACGCATTTCAGCTTGTGGCCTTCATCAGGACCCTGATTAGGACCTTTCAGGGTCCTGATGAAGGCCACAACCTGAAACGCGCTGTCTATTGATAAAGTTCTCCTACATTACAAGTGTTGCTGTAGCTTTGACTTTCTTCAGACTTTTCCCTTCACCATGCACCTTGGAAGTAGGTAAAGTTCTGACAGAAACCTCCACCCTGTTTCTACAGCAACTGTGGGCTGGAGCAGTCATGGCAGCCTGTGGTTGGTGTTTTTCAGAGAATCCCTAATGTTCTTTTATGCAGCTGTATGAAAAACAAAACAATGAAAACGGAGCCTTTTATAACTTGAGGTTAATTCATCCAACAGAGTCTTGGTGTGACCATTCATCCTCCCCATAAACAAAGAAAACAAAGCGGGCGCATGGTATAAGTGAGGGCTGATGGTGAATGAGAGATGGATGATTATTGCCGTGTTTGTCTCTTTGGAGCAGCGGGCTGATAACGCTGACAAAACAGCTCAGACGGAGCTCATAGCGTTGTTTTGATTGGATGATAATTCCAACTGGCTGTTCTCCATCCCCGCTGATGTAACTCTTTGTGTGGCCCACCGCACATGTACACACAATGTTGCATTGTGTTAAATTAAAGTGCTGCACACTGAGACGCTTCCCAGCGTTCTTCTGCAAACACGGGGGTGTTTTCTATTGCTAGCACTCCAAGATCAATAAATCATAAGCACATTAATTTCTAGACATTACTGTAATTACTATAAACACGTAAGACCATTATGGAGAAGACTGGCAGCCTCCATCCAGCACCTGCTGCTTTTTACATCGAGTACCGCCAGAGTGGGGAAGTGTGGCGACGTTCCTGTGGCACAGACACAAGTGAAGATTTTGGAGATTTAGAGCTATTTTGTTAGGAGTTGGAAGGAGTGGAAAGCTGAAAAAAGATCCTTTCCAAACTGTGATTGTTGCTGCCAAAACACATCACCATGATCACAGGCCTCACCGCATCATTGGCCGCTCAATGACAGGAGTTCATTGCATAAAACGGAGGAAAATGGGCTTGAAGTGTAAAAATATGTTTCGGGTCATGTATAGTGGCAGCCATTATGTGACCTGTGTAGACAGCTGTGTTGATTAGAATAGAAACGTGTCTGTTCAATCAGAGGTCCTTGAGATGGATGACTGTTAGAAGGCAGCTGAAACTCTTTCTGTGTGGACACAGTGTTAGGAGGTGCGATCAGAGTAGATGTCTCAAAACCAAATCTTTTTCTGACCCAGACCCACTCCATGGGTATTTTGGTGATTGTCTTCACAAGGTCAAACTGAATACTTACAAGACATATGGTATTATCATTAAATTGTAAACACTGTTCCATCTAAACACTCTTCGAACAGTAGATTTCTTTAAATTGGCTTTAAAATTTCAGGCATGTCCAAACTATTCCATAAAGGGTCGTGTGCCTGTTGGTTTTTGTTCCAACCAGTCAAGAGCGCACGATTCGACCAATCAACTGTCTGAAAACTGAGATCAGTTGATTGAATGAGTCAAGTCTTGTGTCCTTCTGCTTGGTTGGAATGAAACCCTGCAGCCACATGAACCCTTTATGGAATAGTTTGGACAAACCTGCTATACATGATGCAACAATGATTCAATAGTGTTGGATTTATGATGTCATAAGAAAATCTCCAACAAATGATTATTGTTTCTGCTGTTTATTTCTAACGCCATTATGCTAATTAACTGGAAGAAAAACAGCACCTGCCTCTGGCTGCAGATTGCTGGTACTGTGTGTGACACTCTGTACCTTCCAGTCATCAATATCATTTCCTGGAGAAGTATTTTTCCATTTGTTGAGCTAATGTTTCATGCTTCACTTGATTCATGTGATTGGCTCAGCTGTTTCAGGGCTATGAAACCAGTGATGTGACTGGTTGAGACTGAATTCATCATTCACCACAACTTCAAATTAATATTCTTCTCCAATGACGACTACTGGTTTTCCCTTGTAGATATGCACTTGCACCAGTTAAAGGGAACCTATTATATATGATGTCATAATGTCACAATGTCAGATGTTCATGTTAAAAGTGGGCGATGTGTCAAATAAAGAGTTAAACATATGTAGAAAATAATCTCTGTGAGCAAAAATCACCAGTTTCAGACTTGGAAACGATTGGTTTCCACCTTCTTTTTTTTTCTTTCAGCCTGAGCTGATGTCAGCTCGTGACATATTTCTTTATATGGTCTGCTCCATGCACAGTGTGAGTTCACTGTTCCACTCTCTGCTAACATTATGGCATTTTTCCATTGTTTTGGGGGTTGTCACGCTGAGCAATGACTCATATCAAGGGGGCACGCTGTGAGTGTTTTTCCATTACACAGCAGGACAAAGTACAATAAGTGGTTTACCTGTTGGAGGTGTGCTGGTCGTCTGCATCTCTTCATTGAACATCATCATCACTGTGGCTGTTTCTGCTCCTACTATTCCTCCCCGTATTATTTCTAATTTAGCTCAGCTAATTCAGTGAGGAACACTTTTCACATCCAGTAAATTCTTCATCATTATTCAGTCATTTTAAAAGCTTTTAATTTGACACAGTTAAGCAGGAAATGTTGGGTTTGCATTGGCGGTAACTTAACTTGACTTGCTTGAAGGTGCCCAATCAGTAAAGGGTGGGGGGCCTTAAAAAGACAGGAGCCAAGACTGCCTGGTTGAAACAGAGGCTGAACTCAGGGGCTGCATAACGGACCAGTATTTGATAAATAATATAATAGTATAGTATAGTTTATAGTATATAGTATAATGATTGCTGTGGATAATGCAACAATACTTTAGCGGTGTCCAGAAATAAAAATATAGAGCTGGAAATGAGCATAAAACTCTTAAAATCGGGCCCTGAGTCCTATTCCATGCTTCCATTATTATTCTATACATCTAAGACTCTAGAGACAGTTTGGGACGTGGGAAGAAAGACAGATCATAGGACAGACTCTGGTTCACTATGTGCACTGTTGATTCATTTGAGTATTTTTCCAATTTGGTGATGATATGAATAATCCTGTTGCAGCATCAGCAATCTTTTAACTGCCAAAATGACAAATGGCAGAATAGATATCTCTTAAAGTGTTTTTTAAAATTCCAAAAATTACAAATGTCTAGGTTAACTCAAACCCTGTGTCCTGAGTCTTTTCAATACCTGGATAAATAAACAAAAATCCAAGAAGAAACCTGGCATAACTCTGTGCTTGTATCAATAAATGTTTATAATTGTGTAAAACTGGGATTATTGTTTCTAGATGTAGGCCTGTCATTAGCTTGAGCACTTATCCTTTAAGTTCTGGTTCAGGCATGATCTCACAGGGTAAACTCTGCCAACATGGGAAAATACACCTCAGTGTCTGGGAGGGATTAGAAAATAGCAGCACAGACTAATAGCTATATGACGTTATATAATTATTGTTCAGCTTTTTATGCCAGATCATATGGTTTCCTAGTAGCCTGGTACGGAGGCCCAGGAGACCTCTGATGAAGAGGTTAGTTGGCCTCCGCCCACACCTCTCATCTCCTCTGTGTTATTAAATCAGGAGGCAAGAAGTGAATATATCACATCTCGGCCACATTTAGTAGAAAAGTGAAAAATGGCTCTTTCCTACTGACCTGTACATTTATTTGCCATATACCAAAAGATAACATGTCAGTTACTACAGTTACACAGGATTAGAACTTGGACCTAGTTCCTCTTCTTTGAATGTGAATTGTAGTAGCCTTTAAAATGAATTGGTGTGGGGCGCCCTAAATAGCCCACTGGTTAAAAGGACAGGTTAACAAGGTCCCAAAATGAACACTGAAACATGTTTTTCTTGCTGTAATCATTCCTCCTGTTCATACTGACCATTAGAAGATCCCTTCATAATGCTCTTACAATGGAAGTGATGGAGGACAACATCCACAGTCCTCCCTCTGTGTAAAAATGTATTTAAAAGTTGATCTGAAGCTAATATGAAGCTTCAGCCGTCCAAATGAGTCAAATCAAGTCTTCTATGTTTCAATATTATAGTTTTCTTAGTGCCAAAGTCATGGATGTCGTTAGGCCAATTTGGGGGGGGCTTAAGCCTCCCTAAAATGTTCTAAAGCCCCCCCCAAACCATTCAGTGTTTCCCACAGCACTTTCCAACACACGCCTGCCGCCTTAACTAACATCTTCAAAAAATGTATCACTCAAACCACTTGTCGAGGTGGTTTGGGAAGTATCTGACCACATACCTTTTGTAATGTAAATGCTAATGCATCCTGATGTGTTCCCTGCAAGGAGATAACAGGAAAATATGTCATCAATGTAGGATGTGGCAGATCTTTTAGTTAAAGCGTGCCAGTGGTTGCAAGAATGTAGAGTAGCACAGATGTACGTTGAGTATCTTAACAGTAAGAATAGCCTGTACGTGGGCATTAGTTCTAACAGTTTTCTTACCTCTTGCACTAAGAACACATCTGGTGCTTATCTGATGTGATAACTGCTCTTTGACCGTCTAGCAGAGGTGATGTAGGCAGCAATGAAATCTGAACACCAGTGGTCAGCTCAAGACACATTATAGAAACAGGCAAAAATGGCAATGTGTTTCTGCTGTCCACTTGAGATCGGATCACCCGAAACACATGTTACCAGGTATAAACAGAGTTTATATATATGTGTGTGTGTGTGTGTGTGTGTGTGTGATGTAGGGGTTGCGCTCCTCTCTCTCTCTCCTGGCATCTGGATATCTGACCACCTGCCTTCAATCAGCTCATCTCCTCTCCAGTATATCGACCTCAGCTCTTCACCCTCTCTTTACCAGCAACAGTGGTAGTGAACCCTTCCTTTTGTGTTCTTGTGTGTTATTAATGATTGTTTCCTCGTGTTTTCTTTGCTAATCGCTCACACTCGCTCTGCTTGCACGCTCTCCAAACCCCCCCGCTAACCACCTGCTTCCAGCTGCCAGCTCACACCAATCTCCCTCATTCAGCCACCAGCACTCTGCCTCGGCCAGCTACCTAAATCCTCTTCATTCATCTTAATCCTTAACACCTGCAAACAAAGAAGTAACGTTAGCTGTTCATAGGGTGTAGACCTCTCAATGATATATGATAGATTTCTAAAATGCTACACATGGCACCATTTCTTGATAAAATAAGGTAGAAGCATCCATCCAATAGGCAATCTAACATCTGCAGGTAGAGATAATAAGTAACTATTAAACTGAAGTCGTTTTCTCACACACACACACACACACACACACACACGCACACACACACACACACACACACACACACACACACACACACACACACACACACACACACACACACACACAGACAGGTGGAACAGTGGTATCTATCCTCTTTATGGAGTACAGCAGCGGCTCTTTTTTCCATTTATCACTGGAACAAATGCAGCTGTTATTAATAACTTTAATAATCTCTGGATTTGATCAGTAGTACAGTTGAATAAACCACCTATGTGTATGTGTGTATGTGTGTGTGTGTGTGTGTGTGTGTGTGTTTTACCAGTCTGTTTATGCGACGGCGTGATTTGTCATTAGAATAAATACGGCCCTATTTGCATATTAAGTGATTTGTCATTGAAGTCTGGCTGGGTGATAAAGTAAGTATTAGAATCCTGTTGGCTCTCATATTCGTCTAGATTTGTCATTGTTTCCTCTTTTCCTCCACCTCGTTGTCATTTTCACTCTCTTCGGCGCCGTGTTCATTTTTAGAGCCGCACTTCTTTTCTCTCTGCTTCTCGTTACTCTTTTTCTGCCTCCTCTTTCACCAAACTTGATTTCTTTTTCAAGGACTGTCTCTCTCTTTCTCAAGACAACTCTTCTTCTTCTTTTTTTTTTTTACTGCCGTGCAGACTTTCATACTTTTTCATATTATTTCTCTTTGCTGTAAACTTTTCTCTCTGCCACTTTCACTGGCAGCTCTCTGTCCATATTTATAGAAGCAATCATCACTTCATCACCTTTGTTAAGCCTCAGCCATGCATTATGTAACATCTGCATATATTTCCATACATAACGAATAACTAATTCACACATTTTCCAACTTAAGTTCAACTTTTGATTCTCTGCTGTGATCTTTGTGAGTTAAATTACTACCTAGTTTTACATCTCAGTCACTTAGATCAAGCATTGGTGGACAGCTAAAGTTTTGTTGTGACTTCTGGGTGAGCTGCTGTGATGCAATCTGTCAATAAAGGTTTCTTTGTCTGTCAAAGTTAACGCATTAATAACATGTAAACGCAAATTCATTTTAACAGCACTATTTTTTTTTTTTTGAAGTGTGATTAACACACGCACATTCTGTTTGACCCTTGTGCCAGCCGGTAGTTTTGGAAACGAGGAATCGATGCAGCAGGAACGTTTTGGAAAACAAGCAGAAATGGATGATGAACGGCAAATTCAGCTTCAAAGCCCTGCCAGATGTTCTGTCCACGAGACCAAAGTTATTTGCATTTATTGTCGATGTGAAACTGTCCTCCACAATATTAACCAGCCTGCATGCTGTAGACACCAATTTAGCCATCGCTGTTGAAAGATTGTTGCTTGTAGAACTTTTCACGTGTCTCCGTAGCAAACTATCTAGTGCAGTCTGCCTTTGGTGAGCGGGAGCAGGGCTCTCTCTATCAGCTGTATGCTTGGCCAGCAGGTGGTTTGTCATGTAATGCTTTCAGCAAGTTTTCTGAGCATGCAGTATTTCATTGTTTCAATTATAATAAACATTGCATAAAGCAAGCATATGTGTCCTTTCCCATGTTGATAAGAGTATTAAAAACTTGAAAAATATCTCTTTAAAGTAGATTTAGAACAAATAAAAAATGTTGCAAATTAACTGATGACTATCATGTGATTAAATATTTTAATTGATTGACAACCCTAATAAATACACAAACTTACAGTCCCCATTAGTAAGGCAAGTATTGTATGTTATTGTGACAGAATTAACCCATTGTTATTCCTTGGCTAAAGCTTTTTTAACTTTGACCTCTGCTTAAACATTGTTCAAACCTTCCCTTTCAGTCTGACTGCTTGCAATTCAACAGTCTGGCTGAGTGACATTAAACTCAACATGGACATATGGTGGGCAAGTCCTGATTAGTACCCCCAGGGGCCCGTGGGCAATGAAGCTTCTTTCCCCCAAACAGCTTTTGTTTTATACCGATCGGATAAAAACTGATGTAGAGGTGTAGAGGGGAAACCTTGTTACCCCATGTTTTGTTGTGGACATACTAGATTGCTGACAGTGACCATACTGATCAGCATCAATAGAAGGAGTCAAGTCTTGTGTCGTATGTCTGTGGAGCCTGACGAATGTAAAAAAAAAAGAAAGAGCAGAAAGGGGCCCTCATCATTAAAACACCAAAAAACCAAACACAAACTCTGCGCTCTTCTTTTTTAGCCACGCTGCATCTCCACTTTCTGTGTGCCACCCTGAGTCGGTCCAGCCGCTATGGAAGAGACAAAGAGAGCCTGATTGATCAACTCACTGCAGCTGAGCCAATCAACTCACCTGGTGCTGCTCCTGCTGAGGCCAGTCTCTCTCTCCTACAGCTGACCAAACCACGCCCACCTCCACACTGTAGTACTGATTTATCCATTTATATTTTGGGGAATATTATGTACTTTAACAAAAGTTGTTGTGGCTCATTTGTTAGCAGACAGTTGCCTCGAGAAGCATTAACATACATTTTGAGGCATGTTTGTGTCCACCTGATGAATCTAAGCCCAATATTCACTCTCTTTTAAGCTCTGTTTTTCCTTTTAGAAAATAGAAAAATGTCAGTTTCTTTTGCTCCTAGAAGTTCCAATTTCTTCACTTGCTGGTCACTAATTTAGTGTGTCTGTTGGTGCCCCACACATAGTGTACAGGGGGTATTTTTGCTGAAAACAGCTGTCTGCTGCGACTGAAAATGCCGATGAGAGCCTTGAGACTGAACCAAAACCCTTAAAGATGATAAAATGCTTTGCAGTGCTAAAAGAAATAGAGTAGGGTGAAATATACACACACTCTCTCTCTCTGTCTATACACCTCCTACACACACAAATATTATATATATATGTTAGATTCTATTGTAATTTACTTTATTACAGTTGTCATTGTGATGATGAGTTAAGTTTTATTACTTCTGGAACGGAACCCAGACTTTGCCTTTCAGCTCTCTGTACCTTGCCAGTAAAAGTCTGTCATCTTTCAGTTTGTCAATTCTGCTCTTTTTTTTGCATTAGCTATGGTGGCTAGTACTGCTTGTGATAGAATCATATCAGGCAAAGACCACAAGCTCAGACATATTAGTGAGAAAAAGGAAAGCCAACGTTTTTTACCACCTCAGACAGCTTCAAAAATTCATAGTCTCTCTGGGGGTCCTAAAAAACCTTCTGCTCTGCTGCTGAGGGAAGCATCCTAACAGAGGGCATCACCAGGTGGTCTGAATAGTAAAGCTCTACACAGAGTGATGCACTCAACCTAGTGCACCGGTGGATCTATACTCCCCTACTATGTAAGACTTACACACACAAGTCAAACAGAGAGACTTCAAAAATAAAAAGCTTAAAATGTACCCCATATAAAAACATAGCATTAACAACAAGCATGAAAATACAGCAAACACAGCAACATATAGCTACTAGGCTTATATAACACATACACCATTTTTAAAGGTTTTCTCTATAGCTAATTTTAGTTCATGGGTCACATACCATCTATTTGATCTCAAGTGGGCTGGACCAGTATAACCATTGCATTATAACTTACAACTAAAACCACTTAATTATCCCCTTACTTGTAGAGTAAAGAGATACATTCTGAAAACATTCACAATTAATGAACCATTCGTTTACAAAGAAGATGATGAACAGCGTGAGATGTCTTCAGAAAAATTAGTGTAGTTTAAACAGAGGCACAAAACATTTAGCAGCATTTCAGATGAATTAGGTACTCACTGTACTTGCTCCTGAAACCTGATACCCCTAAGCCTTCATAGGTGCATTAATATTAGGTGTCAAATCCTGAGCTCAGTTTTTTTTTATTGATGTTCATTACAGAAAAGGTTTTTTCATAAAGGTACCGTAAAAGTCAGTGTATAAGTCACACTGGTGCATAAGACGCAGTCTATTTTGGGGGGTGTCATACTGGGAAAAACCCTTTTCTATTAAAGACTGTTTTTTTTAATGCACCAGTAGTTATTCATTTATAAACACATATGTTTATACTTTCTCAATTTACTTTAATTTGAAACACAATCAAAACACACATATCACACCTGAAACAGTATGTCCGGTTAAAAAATAACGCTCACATCATTATCTTTATAGTTATTGTTATAATGATCGTTCTTAGTGTGGACAGCCTTTTACATTCCTATGATCATACCCAGATCCAACCTCTCTCTGCAGTTTACTCCTGTATAGGGCAAACCGGTGTATAAGATGCACCCAACTTTTAAATGAAAAAAAAAAACACGTTTAGGATGCGTCTTATACACTGGCTTTTACGGTAATTAGTAGGGTTAGCTCAGATGAAATCAGTACAGTCCAGTACGGATAATGTATTTTTACAAGTACGAGTAGCATCTGAGGAAAATGTATCAATATACTTACCCGTGATGAAGGAAAATTCTCTTTGGGTAGCTGTGTCCACATCGTTCCATGATAGGCCAGCTGCACACAGAGCATTTTCCTGTTTTCCTGAGGGAACTTTATACTGGGTTGTTTGCCAGCTGTGGTTTTCTCTGTACATAGTTTTACTTATGATAACTTCAGTTATCTATGGGAGGGTATCTAATCATGTGCAACAGAGGGCCAACAACAGGGGATCTCACTGAGGAGTTCTTTGAAGAAGTGCCAAGTGGATGGAATGAAACATACACATGGTTGGCCCTCTCAGTGCTTTGCCAGATGATGTTGTGCTGTGTGGTGCAAAATTTGATCTTAGTTCAATCTGTTAGCCAGACAGACCCTGCAATGTTTTCTGAAGCCCCTTGCAATGACCCTCACCCCTATTTGTCAATGCAGTGGTCTCAATCAAAATAACTAGCATTGGCTGCATTTTTTTTCATGTGGTGCTAATGTCAGTTTAAGCACTGCCTAAGACTGATGTGTGACTTCAAATAGTTTAAAATATTTATTGCAATTACTTATGCAGGAGCGACGTCTTCAATGCCATCTGGCTGAAAGATTTTTTTTCCCATTTATTCCTTTCTAATTTATCCTCCTCCCAACATCATCATCATGGAACATGTCAGCAAGAATGATCCATGTGACACATGTGGTGTCATAGCACTGATGGTTGCCAAGCAGGAAATCTAAAATGGAACAAAAAGTATACATTTTGTGTCGCAGTATCTTGCCGTTGTCAACCAGTCAAGTTGCAGTTTACATCCATGTCTGTCAAGGCTCATATGATAATTAGTGAAGACTTTGAAGGTATTTGATGAATGGTATTAAGTTTATTTTCCTTGTATGTGTTCATACCAGGCCAGTTGCATGAACTTGGCCGATAAAGCAGATTATGATACAACACAAAGTTGAAGCCATGACAGTAGACAATGCTGCAGATATTGAAGAAGCAGACCTTAAAGTTAGGGTGAGGAGCTCAGACATCCTGGGGATGGCACGTCTAATTGGTGGGAGATCCCAGGGCATTCCCAGAACATGCTGGAGCGATTTCATATCTCTCCTGGCCTGGGAACTCCTTGGGACTCCTCAGGAGGAGCTGGAAGGCGTTGCTGGGGTGAAGGATGTCTGGTTTTCCTTACTCTGATGCCACTACAACCTGTGTCCTGGATAAGCAGCAGAAAATGGATGGATAATGGATGTATTAATTATTATTATTATTATTATTAGTATTGTGTTAATAATACCATCATTGATACTATCACTATCATGAAAGTAAACAACAATATGACACAAAGCTAAAAATGGCTTCATCTTTGGTCTTTTAATGTTCAATTACAAAAAAAGAAGAAGCTGATAAGCTTCAATGGCTTCTACTAAGTGGTCAGTAGAGCTGTCAGCGAAGCAATAAGGACTGCTGACAAGTACTCACCAAAAATCAGTACAGTGGTGGTCAACTTCACGCCACCCAGACAGTTCTTTTAGTTTTGGCTGACTGAGCCTATGTTGTGTGTGTGTGAGAGAGAGAGTGTATATTTGCTTTAGTCTTTTACAAATCAAATAAAACAGACATCAGAGAACAAAAGCTGTGGAACTTTAACGGTCCACAGAAATTCAGAGGACCCCTGAGAAAGATTTGTAGCATTCCCCTAACAAAACAAACCAAATGCATGTAATGTAGGGGGAACTGTGAGACCATGCCAACGCTGCTGCCATGAAATGGATGTGGTCCCTCATGATAATGACTCTCATCAACCATGTTTTCAAGTGATTCATCTCCTTAGAGCGTAGTCTGTACATGGGTATGTCATGGGTCTGTTAATGTGTTTTCCAGGCTGTGCACATTTGTCACAACCACAAAAGGCAATGCGGTCTTTTGGTTTTTTTTTCACAAAGAACCTGGCTGCTGTGTCACAAATGACTGTGTCGAGCTTGAGCTTCAATTTCTTACCCTCTATATTAAAACATTATTCAAGCTGTTGTAACAAAAGTAGCAAAATCTCCAAGGAACTCTTTTGCTGAGCTGGGTTTCTTTGGTCCATAAAAGCAAGCCATAACTTCTTCCATGGGAACATTCATTAGCAGATCAAGGGTGAGCCATAGTTACAGACTAGAGCTTTTGAGCAAAGGAAGTCCACGTTTATTTGTAACTTCAAGCTGTTGTGTACTGCTAATGCATGTATGTACTTTTGCATATTTCTAAGCAATGGCAGAATACCAAAATAGTGGTACTGTCCCCGAGCCCTTTCCAGAGTATTTGTCTTCAGGAACATCCTAAGCTCCTTTGGGAGACCTGGATGGCAAATGTGAAGTATGCCCAATAGTTCTGTCAAAGCAACCAGAGAAATGCCAAAGTGTATGGCCCAGTTGGAAATGCTGTCAGAGAGAAAAAATGTCTCATTCATCATCAGAATGTTCTGAATCAGATGTCTGAATCCACCCGTCCAGTTGCAGTGTCTGAACAAGTTGGATTGTCTGTTTAATTTATAATTTTCTTCAAAAAACTCTTCTCTGACACCTTCAAAGTCCCTCTCTGTTGTCATCTCAAAGTCAGTCAAATTTGTGCTGTCATCCCTTATTTGTTTAAGTCCTTTATCTACGTCTACACAGTCCTCCGTCTTAAGGTGGAGCTGCAGACGGGCACAGTCTTTCTGTTCATTTTATCTAAAATACATTTTTCAGAAACACAAAAGACAGATTGCAACCAGGGACGTGTGGGACAAAGAACCATCATATGTAATGTCAGGGTGAATAGGCAAAGTGTGAATGTAACATTTTCACTCGTGATAATATTTTGTCACAGTTTAGAATAGTATCTTATCCTAACCTATAAACTATTAGTATTATCCTGCTTGAGATTACATATTCAGATGTTTTCCTCAGGTCACACTGCATATTTTGATTTTATTATTGGGCCCATTATTTGCCAGCTATTGTATACAAGGATATCAACTGTTACAGTTCAACTTCCAGTCAAAGTGTGTTTCTTACCTCAAACTGTTTGATTGTTATTACTCGTGTACAGGTGTGTGGCTTATTCCAAAGTTTCTCTCACAGCAACTTGCACAATAATTTACACTGACATGTAGATTTTACCACAAACTCAAGAAATGATCAGCCATGTTTCACTACATTATTCACGACATATGAATATTATATGCTTCGTTCAAGACAACATCTGGCAGATGCCAAAAATGACAATAATCTGGAACTGTCTCTTAGTGTGGATTGGCCTTTTAGCTGTGTCATCATGCCGGTGTGCCACAAAGCCAGAGGCGGACATATGCCGATCAGTTCTTAATCTGTGGTGATTCCACTGTCTAATAAATCAAAAGCAGGAATGTTGAATCCTCCCAAGATAGACATAAAGAGTCAAGAAATGTCCACATGTTCCATTTACTGAAATAACTGTCTATAGAAGTCATACACAACTCTAATAACACCAACCCCCCAAGAGTCACTTAATTCTTTCATTCTTCACACTTCTTCCAACTATAAAACTCCCTCAACTGACACCTCTGTTCACACCCTCTATCCCCTCTGACTCTAGGGGGCAAACCAAACTGGGAGACCTACCTGAAAAAAAAAGACTACAGTTGATGTATGATTGTCGGTGCAGCACTCCAACTAAATAACAGTCCAACTGTAACCATCAAATCAATCATGAAAAACATATCTTGGAACAATCAATTTATATCTGGAGTCTATATGCCTGTAAAGAAGAGTTAAAACAATGTCACAGTGACTAAAGAACATCAGTCATACATGATAGACATTAAAAATGAAAAATAAATAAAGTGTTGACATGTATGGCAAAATAGGTTATAAGCCCACATGGCAGAACACCATTATGTTTCCTTTGTAGAACACCACCAAATGTAGCCCATAGATGGTTATTATTAAACATTATAAACCTTTCACATAATTGCACGCTTCTACTGCACCATTGTGCCAATGGGATCAACTGCATTAAGCCTTTCCCTTACCCTCCAGCTTCAGATTGAAAAATCTCTGGGAATTATACTTAATTGTGTGCATGAGGGCAAACAACATTAATAGACAATCTGTTAAAAACATTTTAATCTTTGAAAATCAAGATTGTTCAGCGATTTTACACTCTTCTACTTAAAATCCAAATGATTTGCCTTTATTGTCCTACAGTTTTGGTAAATTTGGATTCAAGAAAAGAACTGGTCAAAACATTTAAATGAATTGACAGTTTTACCTTGCACAGGTGTAGCTCCAGAATTTGGAGTACTGGTGATTATTCCCCAAATTGTGGCATTGAGCTCATTTTTAGAGATTGGATAAAAATTCTGTACTGATGCCAAGACATTCAACAATCCAGGCCAGTGTCATTCCACTGTCTCTGAACCTGGATATTTGTTCATGAGATAGCTGATACCTGAAAACCAAATGCCAAAAAATGGCACTGATAATGATTAACCAAAGAATACACAGTTCCTAAAACAAATGGTGCACCAAGACAAGAAAGCCCCCCTCCCCTTTTCTGACAAGAAGAGCTGTTGTTGGGTGCTATCTGCTACGATAAATCCATACAGTCAAAATACACTATTATACTATTAATTAGACACCATACCAAGGTTGTAAAGGTTACTGATAAAGAGAGGTTGCCTGGGGGTGGAGAATGGAATCTGCTTGAGCAAATATTTCTCTCATTCTATCAATTAGCTCAGTACTGATATGTGCCAGATCGTTACCCTTTATACATTACAAATGCCATCAGCACTATAGGTGTACATAGGACATTGTCATTTGAAAATGTATGTGTACCTCTAGTAGATGGTGGTTATGTTCCAAGGAATTGATGTTGTTGGTGTGAAAAGCGATTTCTGTGTCCATTAAACATAACGTCAAATTCCTGTAAATAAAGTGCTATGTTGTTAGCTGTATAGTACAACAGTAAAAATAACGACAATAAGTGCTTTTCATGTTTTTATGTTGTTATCTTGCTTCCTGTCCCTCATCTACTACTACTTAGGGAGCAGTCTTCGAAAAAGGTTTGGTTTGTCGTGCAACGCTATTTCTATTTTAAGGAACATTAGGCAACATTAGACCTTGTTTGCGCTGCCCATTTGTGTCCCACACTACATCCAACAGGACAGCACTACACTACACAGTTGGTTCCTGCACAATAGTAAGTTGAAGACCTTGGCACCATTTCTCATATGTGTTGCCCTACACATCTGGACAGGTGGTGACTTCTTCGGATAGGTTTTTGAATTGTTTGGCCTCCCCATATCTGAGCCCCACCATAGGTGCTTTACAATCAGCCCACGCAGCATGAGGTGCTCTGTCTAGTCCAAACTCCAGCAGTGAATGTTGCCTCTGTGATTCACTTCAGAGACAGTTTCGGAAGCAGTGCAGAATCACACACAAAGCTGGGACAATTAAACAATAAAGTGCATTCCAGTTCCTCTGTTGCAGCCAATGAAAATGTCCAGTGGCACTGGGCAGATCTTCACTCACATATTGGAACGTTGACACTTCTCTTAATTTAACTGTAGAAGCCAGACACACGTAAACCAGCCATTCTGTCTCATCCTCAACCAATCAAACTTGTCGCCTCTTTTTACGCTATCGACTGTGAGACTCTTTGAGAGCAGTTGTGTAGATACTGTCCAGCGCACACACTGTCACACACTCACCCTCAGTCTCTCTCACACACACACACACACACAGTGGAGGCAGATAAAAGCAGACATTCAGGCTTTGCATCAAAGCCCTTCTCTTTTGGGATGTGTGTGAACAGCTAGCCTGAGGTGTGGTTCCTTTCTTTGTGGGAATTTTCACGGCGTCTATGTGTGTGTGTGTGTGTGTGTGTGTGTGTGTGTCTATGTTAACTATAGCTGGCTTGTGAGTATACAGATTGCAGAACCGAGGCCTGAAGTACATGTGTCTGGCTCAGACTCTCCTCTTTCTGTCTCTTTGCGGCCTGTTCTCACATTACCTGAGGCCATTCTTGTGTTTCCTTTTGTTTTTGTCTTCATTCTTGTATTTCTTGCATTTCTTTAACCCCATTCACACTGGAACGATATCTCGAGGGGAGGTGAGGTCATTTATAACTAATAAGAATTACAGCGGCAATTACCTGCTGTTTTTCTTCAAACTAGCTTTCATTGCTCCACCTGTAATCTATATCACATCCGGATTGAGGTCCTTGTATTCTAAAGTTTTTTCCATGTGACGAGCTATTTGTCCTCCTACTTTTTTATCAGCTCAATGTGAAATTGGATTTTTATGAGAAAATGGAACACATAAAATTTTTTTTTGCTAATGCAGTAGTTAGAAACGTTCTAATAACTAACATTTGGGAACCACTATGACCATTTGGTTAGCAGGACCCCATAAAAGCTCATCAAATGGGCTGCTGTAATGTCGGCTGCAGCCACTCATATTCTCTCTTAATCAGTTGTTTTAGCTTTTATTTGTGCACACTGTATGATATCAATATGTTTTTATACCTGTGTGTTCAGATTTGAGAAGGAGTATGTTTTTTGTTTCTTTTACTCCAACTCACCTCACACAGTACCTTTGCCTGAACCTCAACTCTCCTGCAACCCCCCGGGGAGGTTTTTGTCTTATTGCAGCTGAATGTCCATGCCGGTTCCTGATGATTCAGGTATTTTTACTCATTGTTTCCGAACAGCATTTCAACCAAGCAGCGCAGTGAATATCTCATTACTCACCTATAATGCTTATCCCTGCCAAATGGGGCTTTTTCTCTCTCATTCTAACTGGTGTTAAACAGAGCTAATATTGAAGCCGTTGCCTTGTTTGATTGTATGTTATATATTTATTTCCTAATAGGAACCCTTAAATGGTGGGGTGGAAACAGGGGTCAATGAAGGTACTGTTGTAAAATAATGTCAAAATAATCTGTCCTTGATTTAATCTGCTTGCTTCAACTGTTTTCCAACTCGAGTCATCTGCCTTTATCTGCCTGGTTTTTTAACATTCTGTCTCTGGAACAATGCAGCATAATATGTCAAGTAAAACGTTGCAGCACATGGAACCCTCAGAGCGATAATGCTCCCTCCTTACAACCAAGTCAAGCGTACATGAATGTGAATCTCCCTCCTGAAACAAACTGCCATTCTTGGATCATTCTTGACATTTGATGGCATTTTTCTCTCATCAACAAGCCATTAAAGTCATGACAGCATGACGAGCACGCTTCAATAGCCAATCTGTAATATTTACACGGCTGACAGCATTACAATGTCATTTCAACAAGTTTAATGCTTTCAAGCCGCAATATGCGCTACTAGGAATATTGTATGTGCGTGTGTGTGTGTTTGTGTGTGTGTGTGTTTCTGTTTCTATCTTTGAGAGAACCACTTTCAGTTGAAAACCTGCGTTGTGAGGACATTTCTGAGTTCTGAGGACGTTTTGCGATTTGAGGATTAAGATTAAGAGGTTTTAAGGTTAAGGGTAGAGTTGAGTTTAGGCTCAGTTTACAGTAAGGGTTGGGTTTAGACACTGAGTTGTGATGATTAAGGATGAAGGGCTTAGAAATGCATTATGTCAATGAAGGTCCTCACAATAATATAAAAACAAACGTGTGTGTGTATGGTAATTGCGTGGGTAGATGGTACCCTGCTGAAAGGACCCCATTGAACTCTGCTGTTCAAAGACATGGATGCAAAAGCATGAACACTATGTATGAAAAAATGTGTACACATTAACACGGCAACAAAACACAAAGACAAAACCACACACAACACACACAATTAAGCATGGAAGACACACAGACTAATGTCCATTTTGATTGTGGTTTGTAATGCAGTAGTCATTCAGCACTTGGAATGTGAGGCCACAAACACAAGAGCTCAGGTTACAGAAACCTCATCAGCAGAAATTACCTGGAAGAAGGAGTCAGAGTACACACACACACACACACACACACACAGGTTAATGGCCACACAGCAGCGCAAAAAGCGACACAGCTCTGCCAGCTGAACTGAACGTCACAGATAGACGACATTAAAAAAAACTCGTCGGCAGTGACAATTTACCGGCAGGGATGGGTATAAAAACAGCACTGACAGCCTGGAGCCAAAGATTTAAATAAAAATGTGAAATGTTGTCAGATTAAGACTTACACTGATCATAGGCACATGGGCTGTATTTCCTGTCAAAATGTCTTCAGTTTAGTCCAAAAACCTAAAGAAATATGCGATCCCCTCAGCATCCGGACGTAAATAGAAATACTGTGTCAGCAGTATTTGCGTCATAAAATCCCAGATAAATGACCAACACCGTGTTGCATTTTCCCTTTAAGGCAGGTTGACACTTTGACAGTCTCTCTTCATACAAGAAGAAGCTCAAAGTCCACAGTCTGGGTGTTTGTTGGTGCCTGTGGCAGCTGTTCACTGATTTTTACCATTAGTTCACTATATATGTATCTCAGATACTAACAGAAATGTGAAGGTCAGATAAAGTTGATTTTTTTTTTTTCATTTACTTTGCTACGTTTAGAGTCAAAGCTGTATTTCTGAGATAATCTTGAACTCCGATCATCATGAATGTAAAAAATGTAACCTATTAACGTACTATAATTTGTGCAACGCTATCATGTCACCAGTCGCAGCAGATGTAACATAACAGTATATAAGATACTGGCAGTATGTTCATAGATATCAAGGACTGACCCACTGCTGAATCCACATTGGCCCTTCACTTTGCTGTTGACTTCTCTTTGGATCAGTTAACAAAATGTGCCCTCAGTGGCTTAATTAAAGGTCTCTACTCTTTTTTTCTTGAGACGTAGTTCTGCATTTATCGGACGTTGGATGATATCTTTATGGCTCCAGAGGGAGTTGAGCAAGTCTGAGATATCCAGTCAGTCTGGGCTCTAAACTACAAGTTTGAAAAAGAAAAAAATGAGGGGTTTTGGAGTTGGCCAGAAGTGAGGTTAGCAGGCCTCTGTAGCCCGCTGCTAATCTCTGCTGGAGGCTAGCAGCTTCAGGCTACATCAGCGGCTGCTAGCATAACACACCACAATCTGTACAGTCTAATGAATCGAGTCTACTGTAGGTAATGTAGGTTTTGACAAGGAAGAACAGTGTGTGGAATAAAAAGACAGCATCTCTTGTTCTGCTGCATTATTATACTTACAAAAACATATCCATCGAGCTTGACAATATTACAAGAGGGCAATGCAACCAAATCTGAATTTAAGAACCTGACACCATCAAATATTTAGCATTTGACTCGAATAAATGGATGTATATATGCCCGCAATCACCCGTGTGCATGTAGATATCTGTGCCTGCACTTGTCTTAAGACTTATGAAAGAAAAAGTCTTCATAGTGGAGCTGCCAGCAGATATAATGACACGCAGCTATTTATAGCTGCATCATTAATTTGCCATATGTACTAGTGATATTTCAATCACCATCGTCAAATGTTCAAAGGTTCATCATGATTTTTTTTTTTTATAGTGTTCACATCGAGACAGATGTTCCAAAGAGCGTCACAATAAAAAAATACAGCACAGGGAGAAAAAAAAAAGAATCGATCACAAAAAGGAATTAAGCCAAATGAAGTTTATGAATGCGCATTTGATGGGCGGCAGCAGAGAGTCTGCCAGCGATGAGAGGACTGGCTCACAGTGGTCATGATGAAATGTGATGGCTTGATTTGGAAGCAGAGAATCCAAATAAACAGAAGAAGAATAAGCATGAAGATACTTTCACCCTCAATTCCTAAGTAGTTTACAGTTGTTGTTCCAACATTTTCTGTTTTACCAGCATATTTAATTCATGTTTGCAGTTCATTTATGAGCATCATGGTACTCTGTGGGTGTTCTTAGCTTGTTTAATCACTGCACACATCACACCCTCTCGTTTTTATTTTGCATTTGTGTTCAATAATGTGTTTTGGCATTTCACAAACCTAAGAGAGAAATGAAAACATGCTTTTTTTCGTACATAGACAAAATCAATAAGAAATGGAATGCATAAAATATTAATTTCATGTCTATTGACAATAAAATCATATTCATGTGTATACTGTACATTCTCAGCATTCATGCTTTTGAGATTCAAACTACTCCAGCACAAATACACACTGCGTCTTTACATCTTAAAATCTTTTCTTTCTTTTCAACTAAAGAAGGAAAACAAAGACAAAACTTTGCCAGGATGTGAGAAGCTACAATGACACTTGGTACATGATCAAAGTTCCAAAACTGGAGGTGAATGTATGTAAAAAAAAATCTTGTATATGTAAGGAAGCAAAATCTGACCATTAATGTTTGCTTAAATAGTCCCTGGACCTACTGGAAGTTTACAAAGGGACAGCCTCCTGAAGCTGACCAATCACAGCAGAGTGGGCTCATTAGGAAGGGGTCTTAAAAAGGCAGGACATAAAACAGCCTGTTGAGAGAGGTTGAACTGAGGGGCTGCCAGTATAAGATAAATATGAAATGTAATAAATTGTAAATCATGCAAAGGTATTACAGTAGAGCCCCAGAACATAGACACATTTATACTGTATGTATATTATATGTGAACACTGCAGACGCCCTGAATGAAAATAAGGGTTCTTCACTTTTTAAAAATCCTTCCAATAAGAAGCAGCCAGAATAACTTTATAATAATTAAGTTGTGTAGTCTTTTCATGAATCACTCTCTGTATATTAATGTTAATGTATCCCTCTCGCTCCAGCTGTCTGTTGGCATCATGACTGACTGTTCAAAGTCGATTTTCCACTTAACTCTACCTGCAAATTCATGGCAGCACAGAAAATTGGCTTGAATCTTCTTACAGCAGGTTGCTGTCAAGGTGCTCCCTAGCCCTAAAAATGATACACTTCCTGTTGGGACATAGGGGTCTAGTTTTGGGACAGAACAATTTATCCAGTAGCCTCTGGGCAATTCTCTTTGGATCACTCTGTCAGAACAGATGACTTTAGTCCTTCCTTACAATTTGCTTCATGCTTTAATAACTATAGTAGCGATGTGAACACGGTCGGCCCATGTTCAGATTTATGTCTGGTGTTGCAGGTGGATAGTATAGATAGAACAAGTCTGAGCTGGTAACAGCAGTGCTCTCTGAAGAGTTCATTAAGTTCTACGTTCTTGTGCCACACTTTCAATAATTCAACCCAGTATCCTTGAAATTATGTTCATATGTAAGTAGAAGCGCCAATGCAGGTACCCTAAATATCATAAAGGAAGGGTGTGGAGGTGAAGGTGGTGGATGGGTGTGAGGCATTATGATTTACATGAAGGAAGCGAAGGCTCATGTTCTGCCATAGACCTGCAATTGCCATTCACCTTTCTATTCAAGTTTAATGCTGGTGGTTTTCTGTATTTTTCTTCTTGCCAACAAATCTCAGAGCTAAACCAACAAAGAATTGATCGACTACCTTCCATATAGCCAGCTGTCTGCCCTTCTCCGGTTCAGGCCGACTTCTCTTCATAGTTGTTCTCATGGGAAACTGTGCTAGAGTAAATGATGTTATGAGTGGAGCCAAGGCTGTCTGCTAAACAAATTCTTATCTGGCCTTTAACTAGATGTTGCTCACATCTCTGCCTTCAGATTTTAGGTAGCATCTCACGGGTGTTAACTCTGCGAACTAAGACTGGATCCAAATGTGTCCTTAATCGATTAAATGTCAGTAAATTCTCTTGCTGAAGACTTGCAAGGTGCCCTGGAACATTCTGAAATACAGCTCCAGATTTCCAACACACTAACAAGTATTGTGTGTGTATCCAAAGCCTGATCATATCATATTCCTCTGCGCCTCTGACCACTATTAAAACTACATACCATGAAGTGTTTGGGCACATTAGTTTGTTTAGAAATGGCTAAATATTGTAGAAAGCAAGAATTTATAAAATGCTTGATTTTGGATGTTGGACACTGGATGTAAAATTCAACACTGAAAGTAATCCAGGCTTAAGAATGTTTTGGTGGTTGGTTGGGCATTGGACAACTTGTCTGGGTGGATGGTGAAAACTACAAAGTGCAATACTTTGACACCAGTGTCTAGGATTCGTTCCATGTGTGGAACACACATGGTTGTGGCTCTGGAGGTAGAGCAGTCGTCCACTGATCGGAAGATCAGAAGTTCTATTACCCGCTCCTCCAGGCCACATGTCGATGTGTCCTTGGGCTGCGCCAACCGTGTATGAATGTGTGTATGGATGTTAGTTTCCTCCTGATGACTCCTGACACCCTGCGTGGCAGCCCTAGCATTGTGTGAATGTGCTATGTAGTGTAAAAGTCTTATAAGACTAGACAAGCGGTATATAAGTACAGTCCATTTATCATTTAGATCAGGCTACAAAAACACTTTAAAAAAAAAATATGGTTGGGGCTTTGTTAAATGCTGAAAAGTATCATTTTAGGAAACATGGTTCCCAATAGTAAAGACTGGTGCACAGTGTTCAGAAAACTATTTGCATCACTAGCGTTTCTCTATGCTGTCCATGCTGAGAAGAATAATAGAAAATTCAAAAAATCACAAACATGCTTACTGTGATAAATTACTCACAGTTAGTTTGTTCATATTTGTGATTGCTCTGTGTTCCAAGAGGAAAAAACTGCTTTTTCATCTATATTATTTTAACTTAAAAGCACAACTCACATTCAGATGCTCGACACATTATTCTCAGTTCCAGTCACCGAACAACAAAGCACAATGCAACTATCTCAGCGTGACACTGTGACACTTCCTATACATGAGTGCCGCATATGATGGAGTTGCTCCTGTATCGTCATAGCGATCATTCATCCGTATAATCCTCCTCAGACTGACTGCTCTCAGCAACCAAAGCAGTTTCGTTTATTTCCTCTGCATTCAAAGCAAGAAACTGGCGCTGCTTTCTTCCGCTGAGTAGCACATCTTTTGTGGTATTTAATAGTCTGTGTGATGCATAATCTGCAAAATAACCCCTACTGGCTTCTCAGGACCTCACCTCAAGAAGCACTCTTTTCAAGCACCCTTCTAGAATACAATTGCCACTCTGAGTTTTGTTAAATGATGAAACATACACAGAAGCCAGGGGTTTTCCACAAAGAACTCCGCTGTAATATGGCAATTCAGTGAAATTTATGTTATGGCACATTTAAAATGTGCATCACCACCTGAGTCTGCTTTACCAGATTACATTGAAGCAGCAAACAGCTATGGATATTAGGTATCCAGCTGGGACCAAAGGAGGAAAAACTGCAATCCTGGAAGTATTTCTTCTGTCAGAAAAGCTTTCTGCTTACCAGAAACTCTCATGGAGACTACATTTTGCTAAGACTGAATTTGTTCTATTCAATTCCAGACTGAAAGCCCATCTACTTAAAATTCAACCTGGAACTTTTCAAAGTAATTCTATAGGAATGGACTTGACCTCACTTAATGTAGATCCACTAAGATGTTTGCACTGCTACGCAGGCAGAAGTTAACAGCTTTGAACTCTGCCGATGGCCTCGCAAACATCACGTTAACATATGAATGGCAGCAGTGACTCTCAACGTCAGTAGATTCTCAACGTCAGCATTATTTTTTTCCCCACTCTGAGCAGAGGGAAGAGCCACGACTAGAGCCCTGCTTCCTATGCTGTGATGGGATTTCTGGTCTCTCAGTGAGATAAACTGACACGCGCTGCACAAGGTACACACATTGACGGAAGGCTGTCACTCAAATATACAGTTACCTCACATGTACACATAACGTCCAGACATAAGCACACATAGCGTCTATTTCAGTACAGCAGACTCCAATTTGATGTAAATATTTTAACCCTTTGAGCAAAGCGGCAGCTACCATGTCTTGAATCTGAAATCAATGTGGAAGTATCTTAAAGTGCAATACCACAAACTGCCACTAGTTGCTGGCTCCAATTGACCCCCATTAATAAAGCGTCAACTTCTCATGTAAATTCAGTCTTTTCTTCTTCTTTTTTTAAATAATTATGGTCTCAGTCTCTAAATTCAGGCCACTTAATACGTTTTCCGATGGCACGAGTGGAAGACTTATAGTATCTTTGATGTCTGTCCTGTGGGTGTTGATTGACAGCTGTGATTGACAGTTGGCTTACCTGCTGCTCTCCTCGGCTCCAAAGCTTGCAAAAAGTCAGACTATTGTGAGAATATTTCATTAGGTTGAATGTTACTTGATTATGATACACTGTGTGTGTGTATGTGTGTGTGTGTGTGTGTGTGTGTGTGTGTGTGTTTAATTTGTTCAGCTCAACCTCTGACTGAACTCAGAACTCAGCAGAATCTCCTGTTCCTTTTGTTATTTCCCTACAGTATTTTTCCTTGTGTCTCTGTATGTTAATGTAGCAGATTCATAAAGCCCTGGGATGAGCACACATTTTTGACTCGAGTTGAAACACTGACGCTGACGTTTCTTTGTGTCATTTTGTGGCACAAAATTAGCCCCTGTCTGAACAGTGTTCCAGGGACACGACAAACCATTTTGAGAGGACAGTTGTGCTAAATACTGTATTGAAAATGCTGATTTTTTTGGCACCAACATTCATTTCCACTTATTCCCATTTCAGCATGATGTAACCCTGTCAGCAGAGTTTCTTTTCCACATATATATTTATTTATTTATTTATTTATAGGAGGGCATTTCTTACATTTTCACTGTGGAAAGTTATGCTACATTAGCCAACAGTTACCATTCTCACTGTAACCATGGATATACAGTTACACTATCTTTTGCATTAGTTTTGAAGCTGTGGATAAACTAAATCTGACCATAATGAGGCAAGATCTAAAGTTATAAGTACAGGAGGATGTTTTTAATGATTCTACATGGATTTATGGACGTGGATAATTAGGCATCAGAGTTACTGCTGCTGGAAAGAAGTCGTGCTGAGTCATGCTGAGCAAGTGTAAGACATCTGTGGAGTACCTGATTTTCACAGTTGTCCTGGAGCTTGTGGACTCATCTTCTATCCTACGTGTTGAGGTTTAGGCTATTAAAACACTTTGGTTAATGATAAGAAAAGATTTGTGTTTTGGGATGAACATTAAAAGATTTTGTATGTATGATTGCCAAACACAAAGCAGATGATGACTCAATTGTTTTAGTGGTTCCTCAACATACACACTGCAACTTTAAATCTTGAAATATTTTCTTTCTTTCTATCAATTAAAGAAGGACAACAAACACAATACTTTGCCAGGATGTGAGAAGCTACAATGGCACATGGTACTATCGAAGAGGGTGGTGTTTTGTACTTCCAGACTTAAAATGAACAGAATATCTAAAGGTGAGAAAAAGGTTTTCAAAAGCAGCGTATTCAGTTCTCTTCAAAAAGGTCTTAAAATGTATCAAAGAGACCTGTAGCAAACACTGTATTAGCAAAACTTAATTATCTTGTTATTTGTTAATCTATCAATTTTTCTACCATTTCTACCATTGACTAAGGCCAAAATTTGGGCAGAAAAAGAATAGAGTGGGGGCAAAGACAATCAGAAAATGAAAGAACACAGAGGAGGAGGGTGATAGCTGCTGGTCAGAGCCTGCGAGTAAGATAAATGAGAAGAGGGAGCCCAAAAAGATGGATAGCAGCACTTGAGTGGTGGAGTGCACATGCATCGGTAGTCTCCCATTCGCTGTTAGAACAGACACACACACACACAAATGACTGTCATACTATACTTTCAGTGGTTTGCCGCTGGATATGCTCATTCTCTTAAACCAAACTTTTTAATAAAACCTACATCCTTAATTTCAATATATAGAACACACCAACAAATATCAAACACTAAACCCCACACTCACCTTTTTAATGTTATTGGTGGCAGTATGCCTTCACTACAGGGATCATGCTGCTATCGACGGCCCCATTCTGTTCCCATGGTGATAGGAAATCTACAATTATAGCTTCTCTTTCTCTCTCTCTTTCTCTGTCATCTGAGTGAAACCCTGATAATGAGGCTCATTTAAAGCCTGGTGTGTCATTGCTTAAAATGCATGGTTCTCAATTTGAAGTCACAAAAAAAAAATCTAACTGCTGTCTTCTCGGCCGTTCAAAGCTGTCATCGTTCTGAGATGCATTAATCACATGAAACTGCTGGTGCCGTGAGAATAACGTCCGAGCCGGAAATAAGAAAAAAAAAAACTGTTTGACAGCACATTATCAATTATTAATTATATTCCCCCCTTCACTTAAATTGTATTTTGCTCATTATTACTTCACTTGAATGTATGACACTTTGCAGAATGACTTTGCAGACATACTGAAACTGGAAAGTTTCTCTGTGGTCACTGAAAATCTTCAAATAAGCCCATGTACCCCCCTACGAGACGGATTTGGGACATCACGGCTAGTTTGGAAGCCAGTCGTGGTCCATTGTGCAACGTACACAAGCGTGATATGGAAACCTGTATATCCTAAAACATGCAGGTCTTCAAAGATAGAAGAAAGTAGATACAAGACAGTGGTCACCAACCCTGGTCCTGGAGAGCTATTGCCCTTCATGTTTTAGGTATCTATCCACTCTAACACACCTGATTCTGATAATCAACTTGTTATCAAGCCCTTGACAAGCTTAAGCTGCTTGATAATGAGTTAATAATTAGAATCAGGTGTGTTAGAGTGGGTAGATACCTAAAACATGCAGGTCAATACCTCTTCAGGACCAAGGATAAAAAATAGAAGAAAAGTAGATACAAGATGTTTGGTTCACAGTAAGTATGAAGCAAACACATCTTTATTTAGAAACAACTTTCTGAATCCAGTCACAGCTAAATGTGCAACCCCTCCCTTCTCACAGCCTCCACTGTAAATATCTCCCCCTGTATATGCCTCGCCCTGCACAGCTATATTCTCAGTCGCACTCCCACACCATCTATTTATGTATCTATGTATTTATCCACCTATCCGTCCATTTGCTGCATTTATCTGCCGCTAATCAAATCTGCTCATTTCCCTTAATCTGGTCTCGATGGGAAGATTTGAGTCAGGTTTATTCCCTCAGTCTCTAGGTGTTCTGTTTCTCTAATGCAATTACGCCAAAGCCTGTCTTCCAATAAATCTATGAAGGTATTATATCATGCACAAACACCTACTTTAAATAGCTAACTTCACCTTTATGGAGAAAGTGTGCCTGTCTTCGTGCACTTAATATGATCTGACAGTAGATAATGCACTCCTGCTGGTAAGCATCGTATGAATCATCTTGTAAAAATTACATTATTAGAGCTGAGAGTGTATACTGTGCTGCTAACTTGAATAAATCATGTTAGGTCATCAGCTGTATTTTTGTAGCTGGACAAAGCTGTACATACTGTTCCTGGTCTACAGATGGTCTACAGATGTTTTACAACAGGAGTGAAGTTCATTTTTGCAAATACCTCCGTTCACATTAAGATGTGTAACAATTAAATAATAAGAAGAAAAAGTATATTCCTGACATTTAGCTTGTTGCTAACCATTAACAACAATTTCAGCGAGAGAGAGGTAGTCAATAGGTTAGCTAACTAGGCTAATAGCTAGGCTAACAATAAGCATAACAAGACGATCATTGTTGACAGTATAAAAGATAGCCAACTAAGCTAATAGCTAGGTTAACAATAAGCAACAACAAAATGATCATTGTTAACATTACGAAATATAGCTAGCTAGGCTATAAGCTAGGCTAACAATAAGCTAAGAAACAAACAATAAGCTAAAGATCGATGACTAGTGATAAGCTAACATAAGACAGCGTGATAAACTTAAATTTTGTTACTTTTTTTAATTAAACGTAATTTAAAGTCGGCTTATTTTATTTAGTTTTTAATCAGTAATGCATTTAGTTCCGTCCTGCCTCTGTCATTTTCAGTTGATACAAAAGAACTTACACTAAACTCTACAGCTGCGTCAGTCTGATGCACGCTTGCCACTGACTTTTTTTGTCTGAGTATTGCATTTATATCACACAAAGAAGTCAGAAGTGGTAAACACATTTAGCTGGAAGCAGGCTAGTAATCATTATAATTCTCTTTAATAACTTAACACAGACAGATAGAGAGATAGACAGATAGATAACAGGTTGAAGAAAGCAGGAGAAAGCGGAACTGTATCTATTAACTGAGAGAAAACAGTATTTTAAACAACAGATAAAGTCACAGGAGATATAAAAAAAATAAGAGAAGAGAGACAACACTGTTTCAGAATCAGTGTGTGGGCTCAGAGAGGTTGCAGACTCTGTGGGCTTTGTGCACACAGGAAGCAAAGCACTGTGGGAGTTTTTCATCCATCAATAGGTGCCTTTCCCTCAGGGTGTCTGGGAATTGAGCCAGCAACCCTCTGAGTGCTGGCAGCCCTGCCTCCCTGCCTTTAGACACACACGCTCACAAAGATATAAAACACACACACACACACACACACACAATGCATTCCCATACATTCAAATGCATGCACTCCCTTGCTTCCTCTCCATCTTCCTCAACACTGACACACTCATACATTCGCATTCTCTCCTCTTTCTATCTGGCGTCACCAGTTTCCTGGGTGACACTTTATGAATAATGATTTATTACACGGGGCGGAAAAAAGAAAATGAGGAGAATAGGCCTGGATAAAGAATACATTTTTTACCTCGAAGGAATACATTTACCCAAGGCAGCATTCACAGAGTCATCTGAGAAAACAGTTGGAGAATTGAGCTCTCTCGGAGAGGATGGTAGAATTGGGACACACTCTCTATCCCTGATGTGAAAATAGTCTTTTTTTTTTTCTTAATCAAAGAGCGGAGAAGCAGTGGGAGACTCTGAGCGTGTACAAGTAGAGAGACTAGACTGAATTTAAGTAAGAGTGAGGGACACAGATTGAGACCTCAGCTGAGACAGAGGGAGCTCTGGAAAGAGATGGATTCACAGAAGGGGAGAAACGAAGAGGAAATAAGTGTTCTTAAAGAAAAAGTTGTGCTTCATCTTATACTCAAGTTAATACTTGATGCAAATTTACTTGCTTAAATCTGCAGAAGACACTTTTTTATGGCTACATGCAGCACCGTGTGACAGCAACTGATACATTTTAGTTTCAGTAACGACAAATCAGTGTGAAGTCAGTGACGTCTTTTGTGTTTTACAGATTGTCTGTGAACACACCACGTGCTACCAAAATACTTCATTGCAAGTTAAAAGTCCTGCATGAAAAATCCTACTTAAGTACTGCAGTATTATGAGTGATGTAGTATGCAGTATTACAGTAAAAGTACTGCAGTATTATGAGTGATGTAGTATGCAGTATTATTATTATTTTTGCTGAAATATTGGATCATTTGAACATTTATAGAAATGAAAGCATGTGAGAAGTTTAGAGGGAAAAATCACTATTTGGTGGAGCTGTTAACAACTCATAGACATCTGCCGGTCGTCTGACCTTATATGGTATTTTGGGGGCGTCATTCATGTTAATTTACTATTCTCTGGAACGCGCGTTCATTTAGAACAGGTGGGATTCATCATGTTTGCGAAGGTCATTTACGACTGTTTCCTGGTGATACGTGTGTTTGGTGAATCCGGCATGGCACACTCGTAAATTCCACCTCACGAAAAAGGTTCTGGCCCATTGTGTTGTATTTTAAAAGCTTGTTATATTATCCATTGTGTCAAATCTTCATCTGAAAAGCTACTACATGTAAAGCTGTCAAATAAATGTAGTGGAGTAGAAAGTACAATATTTCCCTCTGAAATGTAGAAAGTAGCATCACATGGAAATACTACAGTAAAGTACAAGTACCTCAGAATTGTTCTTAAATACAGTACTTGAGTAAATGAGCAAACTTTACTTTCCACCACTGGCTAATTTAGAAGGTTATTTTTTAATTTCCCCACTCAGGTTAGCAGGTCAGTCTGAATGAGGCCAGTGTTTTCAAATCATGTTCCTGCCTGAACAAGTTGCTCTGTATTCAGTTACAGTCTTCACTAGATTTCATGTGCAGTCACACCAACATCTATAGGAAAGAATCCCATGAGCACGTCATGACAGTCTATATTTCCTCTGTTAATTGAATTATTCCATTTATTCAGTTTGACAGTTTAAAGAATAATACAGATACCCGAATGCCATATAATGTTATTTTCTGCAGACTGCACTGAAAGAAGGTCGCCTCCTTTTTCATGTTAAAGGACACACCTGGCAATTTTCTACAAATGTCAACATATAAAAAGACCCAAACCAACAATGAATTGATACATTTACGACTACTGCATTTGTATCCAAAGCCTGATAGAGCTTATTCCTCTGTGCCTTAGACCCTCTATTGTGTAAAAAGCTGTCAGAATAACTCAGTCTCTTTCTGGAGTAGCAATTTCAGGTCTATCTCCACCTGTTTCTTTTTTCTTTTGTTTTGATAAACAGAAAGTACATATACAGAATGGACACTAACAATACAATAACTCACATCATGGATACAAGGTTGGGGGGGATAAAGGTTACAGGACTGTTTGTTCAGATAAAAAAATGACCAGCTGCTGACGAAAGGAAGCAACAATTGGACAATTTGAAAATAAATGCATAATATCCTCCTCCTCATCACCACATACCTACAGTGTACTCAGTTATTCTCCATGTCATAAACATTTTTCTTGTCAGTAATATCTTATAAAACATTTTTAACTGGAAAGCCAATAAAAAAAAGTAGAGCAAAATGACCAGTAAGTATCAAAGACATTTCTACAGTGTGTTTGAAAATGATATGGATAGTCCATAGTGAAGGCATTGCAGACAATAGCTGAATATAGCAATGACTCATACAGATATCCCATATTTTGAAATTACCCACTCATAGGTAGAAACATTAATATTCAATATGTCCTTCACAAAAAATGCGATAGAAATAAAAAATAGAGGCGTACAGGTTTATAAACTCTATTATATTTTCATTTAGCCATAGCAACTGTTGTCTCGCCTCTGCTGAGAATGAAATTGAAAGCATAAGAACATTTTATTAAATTTTTTAACAAAATGGGGAAAATTAGAAAAAATAAGATGAACACAGTTTTCATTGAAGGTTGTGATAATTGAAAAAGATGATAACATTTCCCTCACAAATGAACCACTTGGAGACAGAAATAACTTGGAGACAGAAATAACTTGGATGAAAACCAATCAGGGTTATTATACAGTCTTTGTATCCATGATGTTTTCAGAGTATGGTCAGCACTGCAGGACATAATAAACCTGAACCACCATTTTCACTGCACTTTGTTTTTTCTAAAGATGTTCTTTTCATACACTTTAAAAAATGTGAGTCAAAAGACAAACTATCAAGGAATTATTTATTGTATACTGTATTTATTGAAGAGTGTCAGGGGTCTCAAATTATTTAATTTCTTAAAATCTTTTCCCTGGTCATGTTTTAGCAATAGGGAAATGAACTCGTCCTCCACAGGTATCCCATCTAATCCTGGTGATTTGCCATTCTGACGAGAACATACGCCATCATATAACTCTCTCATTAAAAAGGACCTTTATATAATACCTGCTGCTCATATGTAAGCTTAAGATGAGAGCAAGATTTCATAAAATCAAAGGAAATAAAATATGTGTGTGGTTTTAAGGTTGACATTCAAAGACATAGCAGCTGTTCCATCTTCATTCAAAAGAATCAGGAGATTTTTTTCTGAATATATTTCTATTTTGAAGTTGAAAGAAATGTTCAATGTATTTTTCACCATATTCCATCCATGCAGCTCTACTTCTGCCTTCAATCTTATTCTGATAGAGTCTCTCCAATTCTTTTTTGTTTCACATTCAGTAAGTTCAGATCATCATCATCATCAATCTGATTAGATCTATTCTCGTTCAGATGAGTTCTGATGTTTTTTAACTCATCAAATAATTGTTTTACGTTGTTATACATTTGTTTATGTTTCAAGAAGAACATTTTATAGAACAATGTCTGGATTTGCAGAACCAGTATCGAAAGAAAAAAAGATTGCCTTGTTATAAAGAAATAGGTGTTGTCTTCCAGTTATGATTGATTACATTTCCAATAACATCTTACCCTCTTAATTTGAGCAATATTAAACTTTTATATAATAAAATGATGATCGTAACAGAATCTTTCAGTTATTACTATTTGACTAACTTTTGTAATTAAGCAAAATCTATTTTACTAATCATTGAGTGTCTTCACCAAGTATATCTGATTAGATCTGGATTCTTAATCCTCCATATTATTAATGAAGTCCATAGCAGACATCGTAGTTAAAATAGCATAGCATTTTTGATCTGGATAATCTCTTTGATCTTCTGCTCTGTCTTAAGCTGGATCTAGGACCATCGAAATGTCCAACTATACTCATTGGATTATCATAATACTGGATTATATTATTTGGAGCATATATACTAAATGAGCATAAGCGTAAGTTCGTAATTGTATGTAGAATAATTATACGAACAACCTTATTATGTTCCATTTTAAGCAAGCAATAGTTCAGAACGCCTCCAATTTCTTGAACCATGATTAAAAGAGACAAGCTGTGTTTATTCTCATATCCGCCTCTCTTCTTCTCCTTGAGTAGAATGTCCTTCTTTTATCATATAAAACTCCTTTTTGTTATTCACCCAGGTAAATATTTCAGTTATTTTCATGGTCAGCTGGCAATGCAAAGGGTCTCATTATCCATCATAACTATTGTCTGTCAATCAATGGATGTACAAATAAACAAACATTTCAAAAAGGCCAGCATGAGCGTAATTCTGAAGAGATAGCAGCCTGTGCAGTCTGTGGAAGGTAATCTCTTTGGTAGTGTCATTAGTGAGGAAGCTCTGACAGTTTTCTCAACACCCTCGTCATTCTTCTCAGGAATACCTCTAAAAATCCGGTAGTTTCACACATACCCCTTTTCCACCGAGCTCCAAAGCTCCAGCCCCGCGCCCCAGAAAGGGAGCCAGAGCGAGCTCCAACTATTTGCTGGTCTAAAGCAAGAACCGATTACTTCAGTGGGCTGGAGGCGGGGCTAACGTTTATTAGCCGGCTAGCGGGGCTAACGTTTATTAGCAGACTAGCAGAGTTAACGTTCATTAGCTGACTAGCGTGGCTAACTGTCATTTACAGAGGGTTAAACATTTGTTGATTAAAAGCACTATTTCTAACATTTTTTTGCCAGAGCTGTCTTCTTCTGCTTCTACTTCTTCTTCTTCGTTTATGGCAGGCTAGATTGCCTTGCGGCATGTTGCTGCCTCTCACTGGTGAATCATGGAAGTGCTTCAAAGGCACGCGCTGGCTACGTTATACAGTGACGTAATCGCGTGGCTCCTTGCCGGTGGAAAAACAACAGGTTCGTAAGAGGTGCTCGGGTTAGCACCAACTGAGCACTGGCTGTAGCACCAACTCGGTGGAAAAGGGGTAACAGAGAATATAGTCGACTCCAGCATCTTTTCTCTCAGTTTGTAGTTTTTACCACAGATGTATTTAATTGAGCTCTGCAGCTTTTTTACTTTTCCTCTCATAACTTTAACATCCTTGCACATCTGCTGTAGAAGATCCACAGTAGATTTTACATTACCTTTTAGCTCCGTGGTATCTACTAACAAAGTGTTCGGGATATCTAGCTTCAGTATTTTATCAAATGAATGTAGAACATCCTCCATATTATTAGTTTTTGTCTTTGGGAGAGACAGATGTATTGAATTCTTTGGGCTGCTATCCATGTCCCATTAGAGACGTTTAGCTGGTTGACTTGAAGATTTAATCCCATTTTTTCGGTTGGAATCACGTTGTCGCTGCACCCCATCAAACAAAGAGACGGGCAAAGCTGTGTCATAAGAAGAGCGGACAGGTGGAGCCCAATGCAGGAGACAGAAAGCAGACAGGATCAAAACAGACCGATTAACTTAAAAATCAAAAGAAACTGTGGCAAAGGAACTGAGCAGACAACTCAACCAAGACTGAACTGAAAACTGGACTTAAATACTATGTGATCTAACAAGGAGATGAAATGCAGGTGGGAAGAATGAAGATCAGGGCAGGCTTGATGAGGCTAGATGCAGGGCAGGTGTGTATAAGGACAGAGGGACCAGTAGGCTGAAGAGAGGAAAACCAATAACAGAGCGAACCTAGAAACCCAATATTCTTTCATAATAAACCAACATGTATATACCCACCACAGAATAGACATGAATACACAAGCAACACTACAAACCTTCTTCACTACAAATCTTATTTGTAATGAACAGAAAACCAAAAACCCTGACAGAGTATAAGCTTTGTAAGGACAGAGTGGTATGAAAACGATGACAGACTAATAAACTAAGTCAACTTAAATAATATCATGTCGGCTGATCTTTCAAAAGTCCAAATCAAAATACACCCTCTCCCTCACAGTCCAGTCCAAACAATCACAGGGAAAAGTCCAAGGGTCTCTGGAGGACTGATAGAGAATGGCAGCTAGACAAAGACCATGACAGAATCATGACAAGCTGCTTCAAAAAAGCAACGATCGACATTGGTTTGATTAAGAGACCCCTAGTGGCAGAAATAACATATTGCACATTTATTCTTGGTCTTTTGGAAGAATAACTGAATCTTTATATAAACTTAGAGTTTCCATCCCATAACATATATCCTTTTTTTAAAGTGTTTTTTGGGCATTTAACAGAGATGACAGGAAATGAAGGAAGGGAAGACGCGGCAAAGATTCCCAACCAGACTCCAATGGTAGAAGTTGTGGTTAAGGGTCTGCGTCTTAACCCCTCACCCACTTGGGCAGACCAGTGACTCATTTTGACTCATTTTTAAAGGTTTATGATAGGGAAGTGAGAAATTATTGAGCGACAGATTAATGTTGGTTTTGGTTTCTTGGCACTCCCTTCAGTCGTGCTCATTTGATTACACCTCTCTGTAGAAGTAAACACCTGCACTTTGAAAGCAGTGTGCCACATATTGAGCCAACAGTACACAATGGAGCGACAGTCTGTTGAGTTGGATTCAAGCTAGCCCAATGTGAAAACAGCCTTCATTCAAGTGGATGACTCACTAACAGATAGATGCCCGTGTCCTGTTGACTGTTAGTAGTTGTTTGTGTGATTAATAAATGAGCAGACTTAGGCTTTCAATGAGTCTTCACTTGTGTACAAACAACCTGAGTATGCCTAAAGCATCAAATGTATGAGGACTGTCCACAGCCTGGGGCACTTAGCAGCAGATCATACTGATTAGTGTTTTTAATTTAAAACATCTCAAATCTTTGAGAGTATAAAGAAAAAAAACCCTCAGAAAATCCAGATTTTCATTATGCAGAGAATGTCAGAAATCCATACTTACTACATGGTAATGCTTGCATTCAGTTGTACTGATTATTTCACCAGAATAGGTAACCTCATCATTTTGCTTCACGCTTCTGAAGTGATCATCATGTGTCACGTTCCTTGGCCTCTGCAGGCCTGGAAACTGCTTTGGCACATTGTTGATTTTTACAGTCATGCCAAAGAAGCATCTTTCAACAGGATTCAACTGAAATGAATAAAAAGTGTCTGAAAAGACGGGGTTGAATGAAAGCTGTCCACGTTCAAGTATCTCTAACACAGAATTCATTTAGGTACACATTAAAAAAAACATTTAGTTAATTCTGACCCATTACAGACATCAGAATCGCAGTGAGCTAAACCAGACAATGCTGGCATCATCACAGAGACACATAGAGTACATACTGTACAGATATGAGGGTTATTTACTGAACCTGCTCCATTGTACCATGAAGGCTGCATAGTTGAATTCATGTGAAGTTCCACTAAATACTTCAAACTTTTATTTAAACTTGAGGAACCATTGAGGTTGCCCCGATTTACAATGATGTTGAGTCGCAAACACATTAAAAATGATCAGTTAAAATCAGTTACAGAGTGAAACAGAGAGGTTACTGATCAGAGTTTAAATTGTCCATTGGCTGGTAGGCTATTGATTTTTAGTATGTGTTGAAGGTCATTCCAGGTATTTGGTGCACTGAAGAAAAAGGATGATTTTCCAAATTCAGACCGTGCTCGGGGGACCTTAAGCATAAGCCAATCATGTATACAAGTTTGATATGATCCAAGGTTCCAATCCAGCTTCACTGATATGTATGGTAATAAGATATTATACTAGGACGTTAAGATCAGAATTGAAGAAACTGCTCACACACACTTCCTGCAAGAAGGAAAGATCCAGCAGGCCTACCAAACAAGCACAGTCACAATGGAACATGAGCTGCACTTGACCAGCTGACCAGGATGTCCTTGGACTGGGATAAGAAAGCATCTGGAGAAAATTCATGAACATGAACATAATAAATATTACATTAAAGAAAACATGCAATATTTAGCTTTTTGTCATTCTGTGGTGCCAAAACCTCAGGGAAGCTCCATAGGAAATATGTTAGTGGTGCCATTGTATCCTTTAGAGCCCACACTGCTTGTGTTCTGTGTCATTTAACAATTCATTATGCTGCTTTCCATTTTTTATTGTCTTTTTATAGTTTGACAGCTGAAAATGCAGAGAGACAGGAAACATGGGTAGAGAAAGTGCTATAACATGCAACAAAAGATGAAAGCCTGAATCAAACAGTGGACAGTGTGACTTCCTCAATTAATTTATGCTTTTTAAATGTTTTTGTTATTTTTGAACATTCTGAACTTATTCTACAAACATAACATTTCCAAGCAAAATGATCAGGTAGGCCTTGGTCTGTTATTCTTTACTCCTGTGAGACAGTTAACGTCATTAGTCAACTAGCACAATGTGATTGGCTGCTGCAGGGCTGAAAGTATATTAATTGCCAGGAAGAGTTTATTTGCTGCAAGTTTTTTTAGGGACATTTTTTTTTTTTGAAGAATCCAAGTCAAAAGTCCAAAAGAAGTCCGAAAGAAGTCATGAGTCATTGGTGTTTAGAGCCTGACCGATATGTCAGTCTGCTGATAATATTGGCGCAGATATATTGAAAGATCACATATATATTTTTCTTAATTCAAGTTTAATATATATGTACATACAATCTTTTTGTACTATGTGATCGTTGTCACAAGTGTTTGATAATCACATTTAAGGTATCATTTAAAACAAAAAAATAAATAAAAAAATATATTCTATATACATAAGATTATCAGCCATTATATCGATATTGGAATTTTTTACTTCCTAACATCGGCATCAGCCACAAAAAATCCAGTATTGGTAGGGTTTTAGTGGTGTTAAAGTAAAAGTTGTAGTTGCAAGTCTTATTTGATTTTGTTAAGTCATAAGTCTGACTCATGTCTGAGTCCAAGTCCAAGTCACAGGACTGGAGTCCACATTTCTTACCTCAGTAATTACCAAATGTTCACATTTAAATTAACAGCCATTCATCAGGCCAGAGACTGCAACTAACAATGATGCTCATTACTGATTCATGTTCTCATTAATTTGGTTCTAAAATGTCAGTAAAATTGTGGCTAATACCCATTTTAATTCCCCAGAATCCAAGGTGACCTCTTCAAATTGCTCATTGTCTCCTGCCAACACCAAAATATTTAGTTTGCAAGCATTTGTTTGGTAATTTTGGCTTAAAAAGAATTCAAATGATAAATCAGTATAGTATAGTGTTCTTTTCCCGTTCCACCTGGAGGCCACTAAACTGAAGTATCTGAATCCTTTGGTCAGCCATTTCATAGAGTGAATCCCTAACAGGCCAGCTGAGCATGCAGTAGGAGATTACAAAGCAAAGGACAGTGAGAGACTTGATGAGGCGGGAGGAAGGGAAACTGGCAGCCGGGACAGGTTTCCAATGCCAGGTAACTGAGGAAAGACAAACAGCCAGACTATGTATGACCGACACACACACACACACACACACACACACACACACATCCTCAACTGGAAAAGCTATGGTGAGTGACAGAACATTAACACTGATTTTGAATTGGTTGGTTTCTATTTGAAAGCTTCCTTGATTGAAAGACAGAAGTGTTGCCACAGACGGGAGACTTGATAGAAAACAGGCAGTGGAGGGCACAGGGGGATACATAAGAAATGATGAGGCCTATGTAATGATTTATACATGAGCAGAGGCACTCAAATCCAATGTGGCTTGCATTGAATGGGAGGTCAAGCTGGGTGTAATTTCTTAGTTTGCATGAATATTCTACCAGTGGCATTTTGTAAAAGTTGACTGGAGTTGTATGAGTGGAGTTTGGTGGGCCAGAAAACAAGGCGGTGCACTCATCTCTCTTCTAAGACAAAAGACAATCTGAGCTCAGCCTAATCCTCATTATATTATACATGTATTTATGATAAACCATGACAGCGACAGTTACTGACTGGAGCAAACTATGGCAACATGTCACAAGAGTTTGTTATAGACTCTGAGGTGATGAGATCAAGATAATCTGATATTATTTGTCCTACATTTGAAAAAGACGGTAACTGGAGAGGGAATGTTCAAGGTGAAGACTAGAAGCTACTGTTTCCCAATTCAGGTATTGTTCCATGAGATTACCGGAATCTGTCGATGTTGCAGCAAAGGGGATATTCATGGTACCTGGAGGGTGATTCTACTGTGATGACCCCATGAGCTTCCATCTGAGCCTTAAAGTTGAATTTGTTCAATTGTTGGTCTTGAAGGGAAGGCTCCAGAAATTACATAGTGCGTCAGTTGGTCCATCACTTTGATTAAGACTAAGTAACCGTTGAATGGATTGCCATGATACATACTGTATGACTTTGGTAATCTTAACATTTTCAATGTTACATCAACAGCAAACCAAATAAAGAGTAAAATATCCTCACACCTGCCAAACTAATGATACTCCCATCATCATCAGCTGTACTTTGTGTTTTTCGCTTATTATCTCATAAAAGCATGTAAGCATTGTCACAGTGCACATGTTCAAATCAGTACTCAAAGCAAGTTATACTATTCACTAGCAAGGACCACACCATATTAGAGCAGAAGAGAAGGAGAGGGTTAGGTAGTATTAATAGGAGTGCTAGAGGTGGAGCAGTTGTATGAATCTATTTGTTAGCATCCTAACACACTTCATGTCAACATCATACCTGTTAATATCAGCATGTTAGCATTTTGTCACTGAACATATTGGCATTCTGACAGCAGCATTTAGCTCAATGCACTGCACTGAAGTATATTAATCTGCAAACTACTATAAAAATGACTGATGACATTCACTCTCATTGGCAGATGGACCCTTTCCATTTTGGATCACAATCTTTCCTCTAGTGACGTCCATTGGCCAAAATGTCAACTTTAGGTCAAGAACTTTAATCATTAGGATTGCCCTGAAATTTGCTCAATTTCAGGATCTACAGTAAGACCTAAGAGAACAAAATTTGCACTTTTAGCCTTTCTAATAGCAAGGGTGTAAAAATAGCACGAGCATGACTTTAAACTTTGAGTCATGGATGCTTTCTAGATACCTTATCAAACCTCCTGATTCAAGACATCTCCAAACCCTACATGATAGTTTTGTGTACACATACAGCATAAAAATACATATGTGCCCGTTAATTCAATTAGATTTGGCGTGTATTTTGGATTTCAAAATAATAAATTAATGATAGTTTTGCTGTTGTTACATTAAACAACCCACACAGAAGTAGAATGAGACAGAGAACTAGTGAAGACAAAGAAAAAAAAAGTGAGTGATTACAGCTCACTACGCTATCAGCATGTTTGGGCACAGAAATGCAGATTTCCCTGCTTGTGATCACCAGACATCACACCGGAGACAATTGGAAATAATTTAACTATGGAGCTGCATTTAGCCCGGGGAGACAGAAGAATGGAGAAAAAGTCCAATAAACAACACCCACCTTGGTTTATTAGCAGAATAATAGAGCTCAGTTTCAACCGAGAGATAAGGGCTAGAAGACAGATGTTGCCGAAGGGTGTGTGTGTATAAGTGTGTGTATGTTTGTGTGTGTGTGTGTGTGTGTGTGTGTGTGTGTGTGTGTGTGTGTGTGTGTGTTTGTGTGTGTGTGTGTGTGTGCGTGTGCGTGGGTGTCTGGGCTGTGCATAAGTGTCTTTGTGTGCAGCTAATTAGGATCTGTCATTCAGCAGACTAGTCGCCTGACTTTAACTTTAATTATAGTTCTTTTCCAAGTCTTCACCCCTGTGTCATGCATGCATGCATCACACACACACACACACACACACACACACACACACACACACACACACACACACACACACACACACACACACACACACACACACACACACACACACACACACAGCTGTGCTTTATGCACCTGCCAAACCAATGTACAACAAGCTTTAGAGCATGAAAGATGTTAAAAGAAGCCTCATGTTAACATATTGTTGCCTCACAATATCAGGCAACACCCAACACTGTAGGTGTACCCACTGTTATTTCACAAGAATACATAAAGCCACGAGACAAATCAATTGTGAGCAAGACAGGTTTTGTAAACAGAATATTAAAACATTTAAACCTCATTTGTATCTTGCTTTGGACAAAAGCGTCTCCCAGATTAACCAATGTAAATGTAAACTTGCATTTAATTTTTTTGGCCACTTGGGGGCACTGGAAACAAGTTTTAAACACAATATTGACATATCACTTTCTTAAGTTTATAGCATGTTGGCAAACAGTTGCTCTTTCATTCATTTGGACATTATCATTCATTAGGAGCCATCTTTCTGTCCACCTGGTGAATATAAGTCCAATATTCACTCTCTTCTAGCTCTGTTTTTGATCTCTACCACCTTCTGAGCTATGTTAGAATGACGCTATGAGAGTGCTGAGAATAAACCAAAACAATAAAGTTGCAGCCAGACAGCTAAACAATGAGCTGAAACTCATTATAAAGCTCCATAAAGCTGATTGGAGCTGAAGAATCGCTGATAATTGTCTTTAGGACAACATTACACACTGTTATTTCATACAAATATTGTAATTAAATATTTATAATTTTAAGATTGAATTAACAAAAATAATTCACGGTGACATTTGATTATCTTTTTTTCTTAGAGTTTATATATAAGCTGGTTTAATACATAAGTTTAAGAGTTTAGTTTCTAAGTTAATCATGACTTTCTAAAAATAAAAATGGATTGCATTAATGAACTGACGATAATTATACACTGAAAAAGTCTGTAACTACATTCAGACTCTGGATGAGATTGAATATTAAAATGGATTGCTGAAGCAGCCATTACTGATCAGCTGGTAATGACAGTGTTGAACGTTAATTGCTGCTGTATTGACTGTAATAATGTATTTCTGTCATTGGAAGCTCAAAGTCTAAGACTTCCAGATTTTACCTCTTCAACCCTCCCAGAATCACAGATGTGTACATCATTATACATTTCTGGGGGAATATAACATCACATGACATCTACACAACCATTTGCTTTCGATTGGAACCTAAAAATAAAAAAGGTGGCATCTGCAGTTTGTAAATCCCACTCAACATAATCATCACATTTGCATAATAATTTTACAGGCTGACAGCAAACATCAGCTTCCAGATGTTTTGTCATGTATTTATTTCATTGGTAGCATAGTACAAGAAAATGTGTTAATAGAAATAGCCGTTCTGTTTTTCTGAACATTTTTCTTTTTTTAAAGTATCTGAAAGAAATGAAGGTGGACACGCTCCAATGGGATATTCTCACCATATTACTAATTGGTAAAAAAAAAAAAAAAAAAAAAAACTGTACAAATGAATGTCTTGCCTTGAGCATCTTTTCCATGTCAATCTTTGCCGGTGGGAGTCAGGGGCGCCAGATTGATTTCAGAAGTGTGTGTGTTTGTATGTGCATGTATAGCAGTGGCTAGACCAAAGACCGCCACTTAACTTGTGCATGTACTACTTTGCGTGCACCACAGGGTGACGGTATAATTCAAAACACAAAGCAGCTAACTAGTTAACTTTTTTGTTCAATTACCCAAAAACTTGGAGTTTACAAGATGGTGACACTGAAAGCAGGTGATTTCACTGTTAACATTGTCCTGTTGTAAGCAGTCGTGGCCCGAATCCATATTTAACAATATGTTCTGTGTGAGGAGTTTAAATGCGTTTTTCATAGTGTTTAATGTATCTGCAGTCGACTTCTGTGCCTCTACACCGGCTCTGACTTGTGACCGCCAAAAGTGCTCAATAAATCAGCTACTACCACTTTACTTTTCCAAATTGTCTTTCTGAATATGAGCGGAGCGCAGTAAATAAACGGAACACAGATGGGAGGCTTGCTGCTGCAACCTAAATGATATGCAGTGCTAGGTTTATACACTGTGACTGGCACTTCCTTCCAAGTCTAAAATTACATCATTTATTTTCTAGAAAACTCTTGTTCCTGTTCAGAGTTTGAATATGAATGAATGTTAAATATAGAACGCAGTTATTAATGAATTGAACTTCCACAGAATAAATGAATGATGAGGATGACAAATGACCAAATACAGTAAAGTGTTACTGACACAGAGCCAGAGTCTATTGGCAAGTTAACAAAAAGAAATCAGATTTTGCCAGTGACATAGGCTTGGGTAGGTTGTTCAATGTTGTCATTTACATTAGATAAGAACTCAGCTACGGTTAACGCTAAGTTAACGGCTCAAACAATACGGCTTAAACAACTGAAACAATTTTATTGGTTGCAATGTACGCTGTATGCATTTAATTTGTTTGAGGTCATCTTTGATTGGATTCAAAATATTAATTCTTCCTATTGTCAGTTTGCTTTGTTTTATTTGAACTAATGTAGACAGGAACAGTTGAGATGTCTTTTTTATTGTAAGTGCTGCAGTATAGCGGCATTTGTAGGGATATCCTGAAGAAAAAGAATGTGTGAGGAGGGTAAAGTGTGTGTGTAACAACCAACCTCCAACTACGGACTGATGTTTTCAACATTAATTGGACACTGGTAACACTACAGCTAACGAGACTGATTAAGGACATGACTTCTCAGTAGTCTCAGTGGGGGAGAGGAGCTCAGCTGTTGCAACCTACATGTAATTGGTGTCATGTATACAGATGTGACTGTGATTGTATGTGATTGTATGTATGGTGGAGGTACAGTGAATTAAACTAATTGAGTGTAGGGTTAAACGTGTGGGTGAATGCATATTGGTTAGAATGAGGTTAATTGGGTGTCTATGTCCGTGCTGACGTGCTGATTAAGAGAACTTTAATATGACAGGTCGATTCAATGTTATGTGATCCATGTACTGTCTTTGTATCCTCACGTCTATGTGATTGCATATGGAAATAAAGGTTGTGTGCAAACAAAGAGAACATTTTTTGCAGCTCACACATAAAGTAGAAAACAAAGCCTTAGGTTCGAAGGTTGGATATTAAAATGTTAAAATGTTACAGCTGTCAAAATTAACATTGGTATGACCAATAATTGTAGATAGTAGTAGTGTCCACATTGCTAGGCCAGTGCTAAAGTATGTAAAAAATGATGTTCTTCATTTAAACACTACAATATCATTTTCCAGTGCAGACCAAACACTCAAATTTAATAGTTGCTAAGAAACTAACTGGAGAATGAATTGAGGTCTGACCTGGATTGAGTAATTATCATTATGGCGATGAATAATTGGCACAAATTTAGAAGAAAATAAATCCCTGACTATTGTTGCGGAACTGATTCAAACTTGACCCAGAATTGAGAAATGAAATTATTTAACTGCACAGGGTTTTATCTAACATCATCTCCACCATTAGCGTATACATACAACTGCTTTTTAAAACTCTCTGATTTGTTTTTTTTCCCCCAAGATATTTGCTGTGAGAGGAAATGATTATAAGAATATGTATAAATGTGTGAACTTCCGAGAGGTTCAAACTGCTCGGTGACAGTCACAGAAAGCGTGTTGGTGCGTCTGAACAGCGTGTTCCTGCGTGAAAGAGAAACAAAGAACATCTGTTCATGCTGAAGCACATCCTGTCTTGTCTGTGTGTGTATAAGCATCCACAGAGGAGACACAACAACTCATAGAGGTAGGTGTGAAAGAGATAAAGGAGTTTTCACCCCACTGGTCAAAGCTCACTGCTCTACATCAGCTTGTACGGATGTATCATGCTCTGAGCGTTAAAGAAAGTGTGACAATGCTGTGTAGAGAAATTGCTTCTTTCCTCATTGAAGTCAAATAAAAGAGGTTAATTACCACAACATTGCTCAACTTTTGTATTAATTATGGACATCTAAACATTCAAAATCTTTAAACTGACAGAAAAGAAAATGAATGTGGCATTCTTTCAAAATCCTGGACACCTTAAAAAATTCTCTACTGTATTAAAGTGAAAATTAGAATTTGCTGGTCTTGAATTATTCCATACCAGAGGTCACTAATAGGCAGGCCGCAGTCCAGATCCAGACCTGTAACTGATGAAACAGCTATTACAGTCATTTATCTTCTATTTTAATCCTTATTTTATTTATTTCATTATTTATTTAAATCCCACCAGTTGAGTGTAAATACTAATAAATACATTCTACTGTTTTTATGTGACAGTCTACAATCTAGCCACTAGACACAGATGCTGATGGAACTACAATGCTACTTCAAGCTACTGAAAAATAACTCGGACATTATGATGTTCTGGACCTTCACTTGAGGACATTTTCACAAATTGGATGTCAGTGAATTTTAATTCTATACTATAGTCTTTTTAGATAGATGACAGTATCTTAAGGTGCCAACGAGGAGCCTGAAAACACAAAAGAGGCTGAGAAACATCAGCACATCCAGATGTTTGCTCTTAAGCGTCAAAACCAGTTGTGAATCAGGAGGTAGCGACGGAACCTACATCTGCTTCTTCATTTATTATCTTTCTGTTGATATCACGTCATGTTTAGTCTGTTAGGAGCAACAAGATTTAAGAAAATTGAAGTTATGGTCATACTGTAGAGAAGATAGGCAACTTCTTCTTTGAGTCTCTGCCTATCACAGTTTCTTGGCATCTCCCTCTTCCTCTCTAGCACTCTCCTGAAATCCCATAATTTCCCTTTGGGCTGATAGATGAGCGTGGGAGTGGAAAGGAGGGAGAGGAAGTGAGAGACAGAGGAAAAGATAGACAAGACGGAAGACAGATTTTTTTTTAAAGCAAGTTTAGTAGGAAACATTGCTGATGTCATGCTGAGCATGCTCATTACAAGTTTAGAGCTTTTTGCCAGCCGTCTCTCTTTCTCTCTCTCCCTTTCATCCTTCTTGGTTCAGCTTTCTCTTTTTCACTTCTTTTCTATCCTCTGTACGCTATGTCTTAACAACATGTTGTCAAATCTATATGAGGAGATACAGCAGATAGACAGGCTGAAAGGCTGAGCAATGTGGTGGAAATCTAAAGAAATATCTTACCGATATTGCAACATAGCAACTGTAAGAAAAATCATGCGTAAAATAATGAAATCGATGCTGAGTGCAATGAATTGTGTTACGCGTTTATGTGTTATATTATCAAAAGTATAACACATGTAAAAGAAAAACATCAGCTGCTAATTCTGAGACAGACTATTGCTTGGAACCAGATTCGGACAAAGGAATTAAGTAAAATGTAAAAAAAAAAAAAAAATTTAAAAAAGGATGTATATATTACATATACAGTATTAACCTGATCATATTATAAACCTTTTACATTATAATTTCATATAAAGTTAATATTTTAACTGTTGATCACATACTAATTGCATAACCCTAATCCTACCCTTAACCTTGTTCCCAATTGGGGACACGGCTATTGTCCCCAATTGGACAAGCCATTCCCAATTAACTGGTCCTAAGTCTGAAATTTGTCCTCAAAAGTAGCCAATGACAGACCACACACACACAAAAGGAGCCAGACAGAGAGAGAGAGAGAGAGAGAGAGAGAGAGAGAGAGAGAGAGAGAGAGGTGAGCTGAGGTGGCTATGGGTTGGTTTAGGCCAACAATGTCGAATTGATAATTGATTACTTAGCCTGCAGCTGTGTTTGCCAATGCTGAGCACAGCCTGTACATTCATAATAAGAATAAGTTAAGCTCTTGCGTGCCTATGCTTTTGTCATTTGTTTTTACTGTATTATATGTTCAAATCTCCTGTCTGAACATGCTGTAATACCCATAGTTTTTTACATGAATTACATATTCAAATACATGTGGCTGAAATGTCCAACCACACTTTCTTTGGGTAGTTTTTGCTATGAAGTGTGTATATCACTCTGTACTCATTACAACTACAGCTTCAAAAATAACCATTAACTGTCTGAGAGAGAAAAAAAAACATCACAGAGTATTTTACAGAGCCCAGGAGGTGACATTGACTAAATTTGTTTAGTGCTACAAAGTTGGTGTTTTACTATAAAAGAAAAGAAAAGAAAAAGACATCCATTTCACCTCTCAGGCTCAGGATGTATTATATTGATTGGATAAAATTATACAGGCATTTTGTTCACATCCTTTCAATCAGCCAAGTAAAGGAATGACCTCTTGATTTAAATGCGGTACTGACGGACATGTAGCACATCTGACATGCAGAAGTCTCAACCATGATCTTTCCCTGACCTTATTCATACTGCAGGTGCCACGCACAGATAATTCTAGACACTGAGAATTTTTTTTTTTTTTAAAGGCGTGCTTTGTCCATTATGAATGTTCTTGTCAGGTGAAAGGGGTTGATTTGAATTTCACATCGACCGAACAAATTAACAAGGTCTGCTCTTCTATTGTAACGTATAGATAATATAATGTGAGAATAAGCCAGATAATGAATGACAATCAGGGAGGCCACAATGTCACCAGTAGACATTGTGGTGCAAATTAACATTCCCATAGAAATGTAGCATTACATATAACACATGGTAATCACATGCATCATAATCTACATTTATGAATAGACACAGCCACACACACACACACACACACACACAGACTTTTACCACTTTGACTTTGTGCGCAAGAAGTCAAATGTTTGCTCTGTCAGATTCCATTATATTAGCTGAAAGTTACCACTGAGTGTGTTGACTGTAACCTCACCTTCATTCTGTTGCAGTCTGCTCATGCACTCACCTGTGCCTGGTGAGTTGATCAGTGCAGAGTTATTTCACATTTTGGTTTCTCACAACTATGAAGAAAGGAGGTACATCTGTATCTGTATTCATGAATATCATTTATGAACGTGACTGGAAGCTGGCAGCAGACTTAGGCCAGAGGCTATGCTTCCCAGCTGAGATTGTGTCGACCAACCTTAGACCAGACCTCATACTATGGTCAACCTCACTCTAGCTCATCTACATCATTGAGCTCACAGTGTAATGGGAGGATGCAGTGGAGGAGGCATACGATAAAAAGGTCCATCCGGTTGAAGTAGGTTGTAGAGGGGTTCATAGCTATGTCAACATCAAACCTTCTCTGGGAGATGGGAGTGCGAGGGAAGGTCCACCAGCAGGTAGTCAAAAATCTCTCGAGGATTGCTAAAATGGGGAGCCAGTGGCTGAATCAACCAAGGCCCCCAAGTGAGTAGGTGGCATGCCGGGATTCACTGCTGAACCCTTTGGAAGTGTCGTGGGCCTATCAGCGAAACATTGAGGAAGGAGAGCGCCCACTTGACAACCCAGAGGATGCCATCAATCACTTGACCATCCCACAGAGTCCTGGCAGCATGCCTTAAGTGTTCCACTAAGGGATAATAACATCTAGTCCTACACAATAGATCAGTGAAAACAGTAATACTAAACTTAAGTTTCTGGGAAAAGAGAACCATCTCTTTAAACTGATGAATGATGAATTACACAGGTGGTGACACAGGACCATCGCTGAATGAAACTACTGAGATTAATAACATTGTTTTGAGAAAATGTCACATTATTCTAACAAAGATCGATTTTAAAGTTCAGTTTGGCTGCACTTTGATATAATTGTTGTGTTGTAAATCAAGAAGCTTTTTCAATCAGTAAGGCTCATAACCCTCCCATACAGGGTCAGCACTGTAAAAATTAATGTTGTGTCACTTCATGTCGTGCTCAGCAGCTTAAATGTAATTACAATCAATGGAGAAATGTGGATTATTTTGGATGTTCTACAGTGCTGGACATTCTTCAGTTCGGGAGTAGTCGGGCTTTGACGACTGTCGGCTTCCACGTCTTTCAGTCTGACTTCGGACTGCTGAGCAAACCACACTGACATGACTTATTTTGTAGAAATTATCAGAGGAAACATTGACGCCTGTCAGATTACATTTAAGGGTTACACAATGAATTTTTGGGAGCATATTCACATCATAGAAGGGTTACAAGAAACATTGTTTTATATAAAAGCTCTTACCTCTAAATTCCCTCAAACACAGAGGAAAGTCACAGTACCTAATTTGTCAAACAGCACTTTGCAGTATTAATAACTCACAGGGTACACACAAAATATGGGCTAAAAAAGAAGACCCAGGTACCAGGAACCTACAGAGAGAGTTTTCAATTTATCACCGTATTGTCTAATCTGACCCCAAGTGGATTTGAATTCTCAGGATATCCTCGCAGTGAAAACTTAATTTCACTCAATTCTAGAAAGAACACTAGATCCCTCAACCGCATAGAAGAATTCAGGGGAAGAGGCATTTTCCAATTCATTAGTACTCTCCTATGTGCCAAAACGGTTGAAAAAGCAATTATGTTTCTGTGTTTATTATTTAAACACAGATACAACAAAGATGCACATCCAGGCACTGGGTTGAATATTTAGATTGAGGGACTCTGATAAGATCCAATCATAGGCATAAACCAGAACATGTGTGCAAGATCTGCTAGTGAGTTGACATCTATTGCAGTTATTCTATACATGTGGATGCAATTTCAAAAGTTTGGTGATGCAGTACCTTGAACTGTAATATATTCAACAGTGCAAACAATTAACTTTTATTAACCTTGATTAAAGTCTGGTTCCAACATGAATTTGGAATGCTGAAGTCAAGTTCTTTTTACCAGTCTGCTTTGATTTTGACAAATTTGAGATAATTTGATTTATTTGGGATGTAGGATCCCTTTACCTTTGGTGGTGCGGTCATGCCTCATATGGTTGCTAGATTAATTAATCGACTAATGTTGGAAATGCAATTTCTAAGCCAAAGATAGAATGCAGAATCCCGCCTGGGTGAAGAAAAAAGGTGAATATGTGAAATATCATGAAATGGAGTTAGATTAGATAAATCCGTGAAGCTCAAGTTTGTATGAAACTGTGCCAGAATGTTCAATGTTGTAATTACTACAAAGCTAGCTGAATATTGTCTTGGAGAGAGGGGTAGTTTAGAAGATGTCAACCGTAAAAGGGAGGAAGAGGTGCAAGATTAAGGTTCAATTAGACACCAGCTTACTGGAGGAGAATTATTTTCTGTAAATTTGTAATACTAGGTTTGAAATTAGGAGGTTTAGGGTTAGGGCTGATGTCCTTGTACCGTTGCTTTACTTATCCTTGGGTTTATCACCCCATCAAAAATCTGTAATATGCCTGTTTTTAATTTGTGATATATGCTGAGAGAATGAAAGAAGGGAAGCTGTAGTAGTTAGTTTTAAACTTTGCCTGTTGCCAGTAGGTCATACGCCTTTTGTAAATTTAATCTATTTTGAAAATTCTAGAGATGGTGTCATTGAGTTTTGTTAGTCTCGATCTTTGATTTTATAAGTTGGTGTTGGTTCTCTCTGTGTAATTTATTTTGCAAGGAAGGAAAAGCTATAATTTCCCTAAGAAGAGATGGGGGTACATTGTCCCTTTGGTTATTTATGAGAAACTCATCAATAACTCTACTCATCAAGTCACACAAGCTTTTCCTCAAGTGGAAGAGAGCTGAACCAGCATAGGGGACAGGGTTTCTGTAAGAGATTAAATGATGGCTCTAGAATTAATCAAACACAGTCAGATTCCACTGTCATCAAAGTTTTACCTGGATTGTCTCACTTTTCAACAAAAAACATTGCAATCAGAGTCATTTTAAAGCTCACATAGAATTTCCAAATACAGGGACTTCAGGGACATTGAAAATGGACTGATGGAAAACATCAGAATTGTGCAGTTTTCATGTTATCATAAGCAGCATATTTTCAGTATGGAGATGGCTGAAAATGGAAATAATGATACAATTGATTCAACAGTTAGACCACAATACCTTCCACAAGGTCCATTAACTTGTCTTCATCTGCAAGATGGAGTTTCCTCAGTTGTCATTAAGTTGTTACAGTGATTACCATCTCCACTGACAACTGAGCAAACTCCATCTAAAGGCTTTGGTATAAGAAGGTAAATAAATACTGTGGTAAGAATATTTTGTTCAAACTGTTGATACTTGATGCCACTTTAATGTCTGTACAGTAAACATGAAGGTACATCACACAGATAGTTAGCTTAGCACAAAGACTGGAAACAGGAGACACCTTATCTGACTCTGTCCAAAGTTGACTATACCACATTCATCAGCTTTCTGAAGCTCACTAATTAACTAATTCATTTTTAATTATTCCATACAAAAACACAACTGAGTGGTGTCAATCTAACTCTCAGCAAGAATATTTTCCACTTCCCTTACTTATACTTTTATTAAAATGCAGTGTTGGGAAAGTTCACTTTCTACATGAACTAGTTCAAAGTTCAGTTCACAAATTTTAAAATGAACTAGTTCAGTTCATAGTTCATAATTCAAAATGTTGAACTAAGTTCACAGTTCCAAAAATGAACTAGTTCATAGTTCTTTTTTTTCAATATGTTGCTGCAAGCTATTATTTTTCTAAATTATTGCCACAGCTCATATAGAACCACAGACAGCAGTTAACACTGAAACTAAGATTTCAAAATTGTTTTAAGTAATCATACGAAGATGCCGTATCAATGGTCTGAGGTAGTGCTGCTGCCTTCATTTGTTTTTGCCTCCATGCTTCGCATTTTGATGCCACATGCGGCGTTGCGACTCTGTGGTGGCTGGTGTTGCCAGATTGGGTTTTTTCCACTACATATTAAGGCCCGTTTACGGTGTGTTTTAGCCAAGTTTTCTATGGAAATCTGGCACTCTCTTGAACGAAGTTAAACTGTGAGAGAGCGCAGTTCACATACGCCAGAATGAACGCGTTCACAATAACGTTCAACAGGCAGAAATACAGTACGTTCAGTTCACGTTCGCCCGAAATACGAACGAGTTCATGAACGATCGTTCATTGAACGCGTTCAGGCACAACACTGTTAAAATGTTTGTAATGTACAGTACTGTATGTCTCACAAATCCTCTAGGACTGAACCAAAGTTTAAGAAAATCTATCTTGTGTTTTGTTTGTTGTGAAATGAGCAGAATATTTCCATATGCTGTACAACATGTCTGGAGGGGATTTTGAAAGACCCTGAATATGTGATGATAAATTATACTCCTCTATGTAGTCTGGGTTTTATTAGTTTCACTTTCTTGGTTCCAAGATCCATAAACTAATTTCAAGCCAAGACCTTAGTTTAACTTCCCAAACCAGATGCTGTGAAGTCTTAGTAAATATGACTTCAACATTATGGAGTCAAAACCACAATGAGTTCTCTACAAAACCAGATGGTGAACAGGCAATAACTGTATAGCATGTTTAAGTAGTTTTTCCCGGTATCAAAGATCAAGATATCTAATTTATGTAATTAGAAGTTAAATTATTCTCTACAAATACAATCCATGCATACAAGTTAGAGAATTCTTGTTTTAGGCAAAGAAAAGCCAACATTCAGTCACAGCTGAGACTCAGACAAAACTAAAGTCAAACCCAGAAGTCACAGAAAAGTGTTCTTAAGGCCATAGTCAAGACTAAAAATGGTATTCAGGTAAAGCCCTGCTGACTCTTGTATTCAGTCTAAAATGAAGTTGGTGGATATGTAATAAAATTCTCACTAACACCACTTGCCTCAGGATGATAAATCCATCACTGCAGCTCTCGCTCTCTGCTATTCAGTGAATTCTTCAAACGCAGACAGAGGGAATGGGGAAACACGGGCTAAGCTCAGTGTCAGAGCCTGTGGCTAATAAGAAGCACAGACCTGGTAAATGGGTGCAACAGTGACTGTGTCTACGACTGCACACTTATTCGGCTTCAGATGCAATGGGCTGGAATGTGTAATGTTGGTGTCCTCGTGTATGTAATCGAGTGAGATACCGGCTGCCTGCACTGGCTTTTAACTAGCTGCCCCATGCGACAGCTAAGCAGCCATAATGTTTGGGGAGTATGTCTCATCTCGATGTTCTGTCAAACTCCAAGATGTGAACATATTCATGGTCAATCACAGAAACAACCTAGCCCAAATCTGACACACAATTTACCAGTCTAAGGCAGGATAGACAGATATGACAAATGACTGCCACAGTTACTTATTTCTTCCCCACAATACAATGTATGTTTTACCAGGTTGTATGTTTTATGTCTTTCAGCAAAGGTCCTGGACAAGTACTGAACAGACGATAACTATGAATATATAAATGGTGCAGCTCAAAAGAACATTAATTAGCCGATAGCTCACTAACATCTACAGCAGTGGTCTCCAACCCTGCTCCTGGAGAGCTACTGCCCTGCATGTTTTAGGTATCTCCTCACTCTAACACACCTGATTCTAATAATCAACTCGTTATCAAGCCCTTTGACAAGCCTCAGCTGCTTGATAATGAGTTAGAGTGAGGAGATACCTAAAACATGCAGGGCAGTAGCTCTCCAGGAGCAGGGTTGGAGACCACTGATCTACAGTATCTAAATATAAAAGAAGGAATCTTTGTCTGTATGTATGAGTGTCCTTCACATATCTCATCAACCGTTCATCCAATCTATTTCACACATTGCAGAGGCATGTAAACTGCTTCTACAGTTCAACCTGAGTTTAGTCACACTAGTGAAGTTTCTGTCTGGATTTAAACCATTGAATTTATTCATTCCATATTGTTTAATTGATACATTTGCCAATTGCTACAACAGGCACATTTTGAATGGACACTGCATTAGATAAATAAATAAAAAATGAGCAATAAAACCTAAACCAATCAGAACAATTGACCCATAAGAAGCAATAAATAAAATCAGACTCACCAGTTTGCCTTGATGTGGGTTATTCAAACTTTTCATCATTTCAATCCGGCAAAATCCACAAAGAATCGAATCTCCAAAACCTGAACAATGATGGATGGTTAGAGTAAGTATTTTGCTCTGGAACTATCTTTTAAAAACAAAGCTACAACAAGCTTGCTTGATGGGTCACCTGTATAGAGGGTACGGCCAAGTTGCCTTCTTCTGGTGTGTGTTTTCCAACACTGGTTATGTCATGTTTCTGCAAGGGTGAGACATACTGATTTTTATGGTTTCCATAAATTTATATTATTGACTTGACTTAGGCATGTCAGTGAGTGTATCATCTAAATGAGTTTTGAAAAGCTGTATCACATGGACATGCTCATTTCTTTATTTAGATAAACAAGACTATAAATCTATACCCCAGTGTGCTGTCTTGTATCTACTATATCTCTGTGAAATCAACCTGTTGGGTTTTGCTCTGTACGACCCTGGGGGTTTATTGAGCTCCCCACTGAATCCAGCACTGCGGCTCCCAGGATTCACCGGGGAGCACCCTCAGGAGTAGAGCCCATTCCACCAAATACAAAATTTATAATATGCTCTGACCTGAGTGCCTCTGACAGAACACAATATGAGCAACAGTCCAGATTATGTTGGAATTGGGTTCTCACCTCTACTGAAACACTACAGGCACAGGAGGACAAAGCTGCATTTATTATTCCTTGTGTTATTACTGCATAGTGAAAGACACAGAATCAGAAAAGATGTTCAGATTAACAATAAATTGTTTAATTAGTTTTCATTTACAGGAGTAATACCTGATATATAGAGAGCAACTGGGCATCCTGGAAAGACGGCTGATACAGGTAGAAGGTTAACGGATGTAAAACAATAGATACAATCAATTACAACATGCAAAACCCACCTGCTTTAAAACAGAGCATGCCACAGGAATCCAATTGTTTCAGTGTTCATTAACGCTGTAAATCCTTCGGGTGTGATTCAGTGAATTCTGAATGAGCTCACTGTTAATTAATCTCGATCTTAAGTGTTGTAGTAGTGATTATGTTGCATTGCACGTCAGGGTGTAAAATTGATGTATAATAGCTTGATACATTATTAGTCATGTCCAATATCATGTGTCAAGTGTCACTGAGAAGTAGTTGATGCCCCTTTTAATTGGCTTTTGTTGCAAACTCATAAATTGAAGATAGCGTGGATTTGATACTTGACATGACTGCTTTGTCAAGTGTCGGTATGAAGATGTTGTTGACACCCTCAGTTGGAGCAGAGTGGTGTCTCATTTCCAAGGTGGAGAAGCCTTGCTTTTTATTTTTCAATGGATGTCAAAACAAAGCATTTATTAATTCCTTTATTTTTACAAAAACACTTCAAATCGAGCTTGTATCCAAAGCCAGATTTTGTGGTGTGTATTTCTCCTGTTTGAATTAATTCCTTGTTTATAGGATAAGCCTCGAGATGATTGATGATTTCCATGATGGCCCCTGACAATTGTGCAAAGTGTGAAAAAAAATTATTATATTAATAATACAAAATAAGTTGGGATTTAACATGTTGCACTAATATTTCCAATCCCTGTTTCATGAGGGCTTGTATTCAATCTTGTGGTAAGATATTCAAAGTGTAATTCATTCTTGCAACATGTATCTCCTCATACATGTGCATTCATGGGAGGATAACACATAGAGACGTTAACAGAGGTTGTTTAGGATTAGTAGGATTCTGCTATATTTACTAACAGCACTATATTTGCAATGGTCAGGTTAATTGAATAAATTAATGTCTGATTACTGTCATGCAAATGAATAATGGACAAGGAGTTGTGGCTTGTGTTCATCAAACTTGAAGATGAACTTGACAATCTGTAAAATTCCTCCAAACTGCAACTAAACCTTTCATTCTTTGTCAAGACATTCAACCGTACACTTGGCTGCATTTACCTCTATAGTATAATCCATATCAACTCCATCTCCTTATTATATCCCGTCATCTCTTTGGTTCCCCATGAACGTGCTCATTGCTTCCTAATATATAAATCATTAGATATATGCTGAACACTATAATATCATAATTTGAAGAGATTTATTTTGTTTCACAGTCTCACGTGAAGTTGAATTTCAGTATATGTTTTGTAATCCAGATTAAGATATTATTATTTTATTTTCTGAGCTCAGTGACCTGGAGGTTGGTACAATGTTGAGTCAGGAACTGACTGTGCAAAGAGCTGCTGTCTGTAAATTTAGAGTTTCATTGTATTACACAATCTATCCCTTCGATCAAAAATCAAGATTTTCTGTCTAGAGGTGCCAATTAGCATTAATGCAGTCATACAAGGTGAAATCTGTCATAAAAGGCAAAGAATCCAGCTGCTACCGAGTGAAACGGGAGAGCTTGATTAGTCAACTAACTTCAGCTGTGCCAATCAACTCACCCAGCGCTGCTCCTGCTGAGCCAGCTCTGTACAGCTTCTCGCTCCTACAGTTGACTGCCTGAACCACACCCTCCACAACCATGCTTTATAAATTGGGGTTTTGAGGTCCAAAGACATAATCGGGTCTAATGAAAAGACACCATTCCATTGAACTGCATTTTCGGAAGTGTAGGATACAGCGTTTTCTCAGCTTGACCCATACTTGGGACAAAAAAATCAGGGGATCTTAACTTTTGCTGTGACACATTTTTACATTCTTCTCTAATATGTTCCTCCCAAGTCCCTTCATTTTACACAAGTGCAATACTAAACCACTGGAATACCTCTTTACAGTTTAATTGTTGTGTGAACTGCTAAAGCAATTCTCAAAGGAGCAAAACAGTCTCTACGTTTTTGCTTCATTTTCTAGTATTACATTTACTTCCATTAGCTTAAGTAAAATAAATGGTAGACCTTGAATTCAGAGACACAGTTTTACTTACAGTATCTGCAGCATATAGTATGGCTTGGTTTGTTAGATCTGACCTTATGTTTTCTGCTATTTAATGAGGGATGAGCTAGAGACACAATTATGCTTTGGATGTTTCATCACAACAAAACTCACAATTAAGATGGCACTTAAAAAGCCAGTACTCTGTTAGGAAGGACCAAAAAACAATCTGGTCCTCCAGAGGGAAAGATGCTTCATTACATTCCCATTTCCTGCAGCGGCTAACTGTTTGCTGCACTGGTGATGGTGGGTCAGGTGGGGTCAGGGAAGATGAACCTGCTTCATGTTTTTCATTTAATTTATCAACTGGAAAAGAAATGATAAAATATGCAGGGGGATGCAGAGAGAAACATCTAATGTTGTCATTACAGTTCATTTGAGAATGACAAGGTATTTGGTTTAAATTATAGATATATCCAACTTCAATAAACATCAGTTTACCTGCTGTAATTGGTTGACGACAAGGCACCCTGGGGAGATCTATGATTGTCTCACGTACACTTTCAAGTGTTTGTTCACTATGTACAGAGATGAGTATGGATTATTTTAGGTTATTAGGTTAAACGAAGGACTGTGATTGACCAATTGCTAAACCTCTTCCAGAACAAAAAACATTGTTAACAGTAACTAGACATGGAAAGCCTGTCAAGCTTTGGATTTCTTCACATGCTATTGTAATCTACATGGGGCTTTAGTAAATGCTGAGATACCCAGAAACCTCTCTGAAAAGAAGAACACAAGCAAAAAAAGAAGCTGTAAGCTGAAATCATTGGCACCTCTAGCTAACTTTGACCAAGTGCTATTTCCACAGCCAGAATTTCTTCAGAGTTGTTTTCTTTGGGGAGTTGGGGTTATCAGCTCAGTCCTGCTCTTCATTAGATTTGAAGATGTGGATATTGGATGGACCATAGATAGCAAAACATTAGCCAAACTCATTGGTTAGTTCTCATCCTTAAAACCTTTTCTCTTGTAACGTTAAAAGTAAATTAAAAGTGAAAAAACTTTAAAAGTAAGTTAACTTAGTAGTCAAACAAGGCTGTTTTGAATGAAAAAACTGTGATAAATACTCAATATTTTAATATTCGGACTAACTTTCTCTACACTAGAATACAGGGACAATGCTACTTCATTTTTTCCAATGGGTTTTCCAAGATGGCCAACTGAACGGTTGTAAGTTTTGCACCAACATTGCAAACCTACATTCTATTTCATATTTGTCTACGTCACTCTATTTTAAATTGTTTTTATTTCATTGTTTTTTTGTTTGAGTCAAGTTGTCTCTGTTTTGGAACAACCTAACATTAGCTAACGCCACAGTACCTGCTAACACAAATACATGCAAGTGATGAACATTCTTATTCTTTTGTTTTTCCTTCTCCTTCATTGAAATTCACAAACAAATAACTACATAGAAAGTACATAAAGTGCATCCAGTGCCAAAGTGCATATAGAGTATTGTACAAAGTGCTGTCAGTTCATAAATCCAGTATCTACAAGGGGAGATGCTGAGATTTAGCAAGCTCAGCAAGAATCTATGTAATTACTGTGTCGCTGTCCATTACAGTCTGCTCTATTATCACAGCCCATCTTGTTTTCCACAGTTTTAAACACGCAATACCTATAATTATCTGTATCACTTCTGTGTGTTCGGATGGCAGTTAATCTTCCATAATACAATACATGACAGATTTATAACACAAATTGTACACCATGAGCGTTCAGTTCATCCCAGACTTCCTGAACTCTGTAACAATCCATTAGAAGATGCTGCTGTGTTTCATCATCATTGCAGTAAATCATGGGTCATTTTTTTTTCTGTTATAACATAACTCCAAGACACAGCAGCTCTAACAGGAAGTCTTTCCCGCAAATGTCAGCCTCTAGACATCCCTAATGCTCTCTGACAGACTCTTGCTGCGATTTTTTATCACTCCTGTGCTTTCATTACACATTTTAATTTATTAATGCTCAATTTAAAACCATTTACTTTATTATAAATCATTATGCTGGGTAAACCACCCTAGTCTATCTGTAAATGTTGGAATTTTGTAATAAAATATCTGTATAATAATTTACGATAATGGTCATGTCTTGCTGTGCCTGTCTTTTTTTTCCACTTTGAAAGATCTCCAACCCAGAGAGAATTACTGGTGATAACAGCAAAAAAAAGGCCATTTTTAATCTGTCACAGAGCTCTACAGCACCCAAACCACCATATTAATTCCTTTTATACATTAAGTCTCTTTTGGTGACTTCTTTGGTTGTTCCCAAGATTAAGTTGGCACACTGTTTGTTCAGTTTGATTATTAATTTGTTTGTTTGAGTAAAAATATTTACTAAAAAAAGGAGCTTAGAGGAAACTTTTGACAATATTTGCTCTTTTTGTAATTAGCATCGTTTTTCTTGTAATGCATTCACTGTTACGAATGTTCATACTGAATATTTTAATTTTTCTTGTTTGACTTGTTAGATCGATAGTGTAAGATAGTGTTTCTGTCTTTTGTCTGACACTCTCCGCTCTGATCCAAACTCCTGTTGTCGTGATTTACTTTTGCTGTAGTTTGTTGCTTTAAAAAAAAGAAAAGATAATGTTGTTGGCTTAAGCAGTGACTTTGCATGCATGTCCTACACAAGTTCCAGCAAAACGACTGTCACTGTTTGTGTTTCATCAGTGGGCTGGTAGCTAAAATATGAAAAGATGCACTCAATGGACAGCCCTGCTTCACACCTCTCTCTACTTCAACAGACTCAGTAAAAACCCATTGACATGAACACAAATGTGTGTGCTTTCACCACAGTACATAAATAATCTCTGCAAATATAATCAAATGCTTTTCTTGATTAAAACCAGTAATATAAAAACCTGTTGATTCATCTGGTTTGGGTAGGATTTCTCTTTCTATGCTAAGACTGTCCCACATTACCCATCCTTTCATTGCATACTTTTTTTCTATATCTATCATTAAGCGTAGTGATATTTATAATTATCATAGCAAATATTTTATAGTCAGTATTCATCATGGTAAGAAAAGTCTCTGTGCAGACCTTCATTATACATAAAGTGAGCAGGTTTCTGACTTTATCCATATAACTGATAAAACTCAGTGAACAGGCCGCCTGGACCACAACTTCCGGTTTTAGTCCCCAAAAAAGTGTTCACAGATGTGGTGTTAGTCTCTACCTTCTTATATGTGGTTGCACATACATCTCTACTAACTACTACTACTACTACAATTTTTTCATGTTTTCACAGAAGACAGCATCACTGTCTAATAGCAGTGTTGTTAAGTTCACTATTGTTTCTTCATCTATAGTTTATCTTTGTTTCATCTTGCTTCAAAGTGATATACTGATTTATTAATGTATCATACTTTTTATTTTTTGGTTTAATTATTTACATTTAAATTTAAAGAAAACATTTATTATTTATGTTATTTTTTTCCCCATAGTTAATTATCAGATTCTGCTCGAATATTTAGTTAAATTACTTGTTAAATAACAGATGTTTCAACCAACAGATGGTCAGACAAATCATTTAAAACTGTTCCATGGTGAGTTATTTTAAAATTTGAGGACACATATGTGCTTAATACAGGTTTTAGTTTTGGAATCAAACTTAGTAAAATTGGTTTTGAAAGATTTAACAGCTCTACATAGACATCAGTTAACTTTTTCTTCAGATATTTCTTTTAAAGTTTTTCCTGAAGACTCAGCCTAAACACTGTGCTGCTGACTCAGTCACTTTCCTCAGTTACTGTCTTAAAGTCTCCGAATAAAATAATTCTCAATGTCTTTTAAAAAACTGCCATTTCTTATGTGCCTCTGGAGCAATGTGAACATTCATAATATCCATCCATCCATTTTCTGCCAGTTATCCAGGGCTAGGTCATGGTGGCATGAGGCTGAGCAATGAAACCCCCTCACCCCATCAACGCTCATCAGCTCCTCCTGCAGGATCCCAAGGCGTTCCCAGGCCAGGAGACATATGTAATCCCTTCAGTGTGTTCTGGGTCTGCCCTGGGGTCTCCTCCTACTTGAACGTGCCCAGAACACCTCTAAATTGAGGTGTCCAAGAGGCATCGTGACTAGGTGCCCAAACCACCTCAGGTCAGCTGGCTCCTTTTCGAAAAATATAATTAATAATGATATGTTTTACTTTCATAAAAACAATCCACTAGTAGTACAGTCCAGTAGTCTACCAAGGGGTAATATCTCCTCTCATAAATATGTTCACTTCATACATTTTGAAAAACATACCAACACCATCTGCTTTATTTTCATCTATTGATATTAAACATCTGTCTTATTGCCACAATTTAGTTACATCGTCAACATTACTGTCAGTATTTAGTCTTAGTTCTTAAATACACAAAATAACAAAGTCAGTATTTAACACACGTTCCATTTTTTCTTTTCTAAAAGCACTTGACTGAATACCACAAGGTAGGTGGAAACTTGAAGTTCTTCTCATTGCGAAAGTTTCAGCTCTAAAGTGATGGTGTATCATCAATGCGTTTCTCATTGTTATGAGCGGTAAACTGACCTTGACCCTCCTTTTTAACTACCTCAAAAGGCATTTCACTCTGTGTCCGACTGATTGTTGAGGTAGGAAACTCAGGTGTGGGAGAGACGCAATAGCTGAATTACTCTCCAGTGGAGCAGTCCATGCTTCAGAGACAGGATGGAGTGGGGTGCTACAGTTGTCAATATGTCCCTGCTGAAATCAGAGCTAGGGCTCTCACTAGTACTTTTATGTTTTTTTTTGGTCTTTGTTTTCATCACCACTATCAACACCGCTGTAATCACTATCTACCTCACTTTCGATATTGAAATTCCCCTCACTTGACAGAGAGGAGAGGTCATCAGTTGGAGGAGCTTGGGGCTGTAGTTCAACCACAGTGTGTGGTCCATGGCAGCAAGCGGTTTACACAGCCGATTTCACTGGGGAGCAGGGAGATTGGTGTTGGGCAGATGGGGAGCAGGAGGAGTCTCCATCGGCTGCTGGCCTGAGGGCAGGATGTGAGGCTGCTGCTGATGGACGACTGGTTGGCTGCAAGGCAGCTGCTGCCAGGCGTCTGGCTGGCTTTGAGGTTGATGTTGCAGGGCACCCAGCTGAAAAACAGGCTGCTGCTGCTGTTGGTCTCTTACTTTGTTAATATAGGGGTCAGGGCAACTGAAGAATGTGTTGCCATTTACACCACACCGGCTGCACAGACCCTCTTATTTGCAGTCATTGGCTTTGTCAAACAAGCTGCCACACCTTTCACTGCTTCACCTGGTGGCCTACCACCAGCAGATGGACTGACCAAGGTAGAAGATTCATCCATTATATGGAGATGGAGTTTGGAATCTTGACCTCTTACAGATTTTGTAATTGCTCACACCATATCAGATACTGATATTACCAACAGCTCTTACTGTTGGTTATTTCTGTTGGAGTTATTAGAGTTATTTCACAGTATCTGCACAAGTACAGTTCGATTTCTTGGTCCAGAACTCTGTCTGTCCAAAATTTTACCACCAGAGTGATATTGTCCATCTGGATAGATGGTTCAATGGACCAGTCCTTCCACTTTGCATTTCGTGACGTGGAGGCTTGAATTTCCAAGAAACTTAGCAGGCGACCTCATTAAAGAAGCACAGCTCAAAGTCATTCTGTTCTGCAAAGCTATGAAGGAGTAGAGGAGAGAAGAGTTGCAGGGCTCTAAATAAATGCACAAATTTGAAAT